>NC_134692.1:114274091-115474091 GCF_050947455.1 Rhinoderma darwinii
CTCATTAACTCTATGTTACATGCTTTTGTAGTGGTTGGGAGTCACACAACTAAATAAGGTACAGTAAGGTATATTAGGTACTACACCCATCATTTTTACAACATTGAACATATCTTAAGGCCCTTTTACACTGAGCAATGATCAGGTAAACGAGAGTTAATTTTAGAACTCATTCCCGATCATTGTCCTGTGTAAACAAGACAACGAACAGCCAATGAATAAGCAAACGCTCATTATTTTCACCTTCAGTTTATACACATAATAAGAAATACAATCTTATTGAAAAATACAGTTATGCCTGGAAGAGTTGAAAGGAAAAGAGGATGAACAAGATGGGAAGATATCAGCAAACATGACATTAAGGACCCTGATGATACAAACTGAACACAGGACAATGTGGAGAAACTATATTAATAAGGTTGACTGCAAATAAAAATAATATTAAATACTACAGGGTGGGCCATTTATATGGATACACCTAAATAAAATGGGAATGGTTGGTGATATTAACTTCCTGTTTGTGGCACAGTAGTATATGGGAGGGGGGAAACTTTTCAAGCTGGGTGTTGACCATGGCGGCCATTTTGAAGTCGGCCATTTTGTATCCAACTTTAGTTTTTTCAATGGGAAGAGGGTCATGTGACACATCAAACTTATCGAGAATTTCACAAGAAAAACAATGGTGTGCTTGGTTTCAACGTTACTTTATTCTTTCATTAGTTATTTACAAGTTTCTGACCACTTATAAAATGTGTTCAAAGTGCTGCCCATTGTGTTGGATTGTCAATGCAACCCTCTTCTCCCACTCTTCACACACGGATAGCAACACCGCAGAAGAAATGCCAGCACAGGCTTCCAGTATCCGTAGTTTCAGTTGCTGCACATCTCGTATCTTCACAGCATAGACAATTGCCTTCAGATGACCCCAAAGATAAAAGTCTAAGGGGGTCAGATCGGGAGGCATTTCTTCAGTGTTGCTATCAGTGTGTGAACAGTGGGAGAAGAGGGTTGCATTGACAATCCAACACAATGGGCAGCACTTTGAACACATTTTATAAGTGGTAAGAAACTTGTAAATAACTCATGAAAGAATAAAGTAACGTTAAAACCAAGCACACCATTGTTTTCTTGTGAAATTCTCGATAAGTTTGATGTGTCACATGACCCTCTTCCCATTGAAAAAACTAAAGTTGGATACAAAATTGCCGACTTCAAAATGGCCGCCATGGTCAACACCCAGCTTGAAAAGTTTCCCCCCTCCCATATACTAATGTGCCACAAACAGGAAGTTAATATCACCAACCATTCCCATTTTATTTAGGTGTATCCATATAAATGGCTCACCCTGTACATAATATAAAGAGCAGAACCAATGCCTCCCGTCAATACTATATAAACCAACCACACATTTACCATTAATACTCCATCTCTCTTAAAAAATAAAGTGAAGCTGTTTGGATGATGTGGTTATAGAGCAGATATGTATGTTTGATTATTTATTACATTTTTTGCTAATATTTATTACTGATTATTTCTATAGCTCCAATAGTGATATACAGAAAATGCACTTACAGTAATCCCTACCGTTCACACATACACAATAGTCACATCTACGTACAGAATTCTAGGAGGACAATTGGCTTCAGAGTGTGAGAGGCAGCCAAGCTACCCAAGGAAAACCATTGTGCACAAGGAAAGAACCTGTAAGCTCTATGCTGAGGTTTAATTTGAACCCAGGACCCAGAGCTAAAGGGTTAAGTGCTAACCAGCAGACCTATGTGCTGCTATAGACTAATGCTGAATTCACACAATGTTTTCTTGCGTTCTCGGCAGCAGCTTTATAGTACCTTTTTATAGAGTCTTTATACACAGCATTCTGATCCATGGTGTTTTTATAGCGTTTTTTGGGATCACTGCCGGGTTTTTTTTTGTTGTTTTTTTAACGAAGCATAGGGTGTTTTTTTCTGTCATTTTTTTTCCCATCAGCTTCTCTATAGGACTTTAAAAATGGCAGGAAAAAGGCTTCTACAAAATGAGACTATATTTAAAAAAAATAGCACCAAAAATGCACGTAAAAACACATTAAAAACACGCCTATAGCTTATTTTGAGCTGTTTTTTTAAAACGCTGGGGAAAAAAAGTGTGAAGCATGCCTCAAAAACTTAAGTCTCAAACCATTTTCTTCTCTGTCCACATTACAAAACAATCTAGACAAGGCAGATGATGGGGTGTAGATAACACTGCTCTAACACATGATTGGTTCTACTGGCCATGGGAAATATACTAGTGTAGTCTTTGCTGGGTGCTGAAACGTTGGTCTCCAATACATTCATGAGCCAAAAATAGTATTTATTAGTTTTACTTTCAAACAGTAGTTGTCAGATATAATAACATAATTATCACCAAAAATATGAAATGTGATAAAGTATGACAAGTAAAAGTACTCATCTCTACATTCTGATTTAGTGATCCTGAACAACTAAATTAAGTTCTTCATTAAAAATTTGATTTTAATTACATTTTATATAAAATAAAATATTTACAGTCTGTTAGACTAACAATAAATTTTTGTCAAACTCAACTGTCAACCGTCTAAAAAAAAAAAAAAAGCCGCTCGCTTAACCAATGGGAGAAGCAGATGCTCTTCTGCGGTCAGATGAATAATTTGTTATGCTCCTAAAGCATTGCAGAGTTAAAGAGTACAATCATAATTTTAACATTGTAATTAGACTTGACAGTTTCATTAAACAGCGAATTAATGCTGTTGACAAAACACAGACTGAGATTAGAAAGGAACACCTGAGGTTTTATATAAATCCAATAAGGCTATTCACATATTTTACAAAGTGGTTTACAATGGGAAATTAGACTGTTCTCTTCCTTCCCAGTATGTTCCGTGACTAATAAGTTGTAAAAATTCAGTTACTGCAGAGAGACCGAGCATGGTATACTCCGAGATTGTTCTCTACGGTAATGGCTTTATAAATAGCGATCTCGAAAGATTGAAAATTGAAGATATCAGCAGGTGTGCGACAGGAAGACTATATAGATCAAGAAAAAAAAAACATCAGGCTGGTGATATATATCAGCTTTAAAATATTTACCATAAAATTCTAATGGGAAAAGAAATGATTCTGTTTAAAGCTTCTGTTTCGTTTTTCTGTTATTTATATGCTTCTAAATCAAGGCAAATGGAGAACATTAAAGGCTATGTAAACCTTTGAAAGGCTATTTTTTTTTTTTTATAAAAATGTCAGTCAGTGTGATTAGTGCAACTTTCTAAATAGTTTTTATTAAAAAATTGTTTTACTTTTTGAGATACAGCTGCTCGGTATTCTCTATACAGAGCAGCTGTATCATTCGCTAAATCCTGCTCCCGTCAGGTCAACGGGACTGACGTTTTCAGTGACAGCGGGTCCTGCGTATATATGACACATAGCATCCACCTGTAATCTATCACATCTATGTTATGGACTTAGATATGATAGATTACAGGTGGATCCAGTGTGTCAGAGACACGCAGGACCCGCTGGCACTAAACCCGTCAGGTCCGCGGGACTGACGGATTCAGGTCATAGCGAACGATACAGCTGCTCTGTATAGAGAATACAGAACAGCTGTATCTCAAAAAGTAAAACAAATTTTTTATAAAAATGAATTTGAAACACACTGACTGACATTTTTATATTAAAAAAAAAATTGCCATTCAAAGGTGTATATAGCCTTTAAGCTTCATTATAAAATCTAAGTCATGCAATTTTTTTATAATGGGATTTTTTCTTCTGATCAAACTGATAAATTATATTGTGTGGGGAATGGCATACAAGAAAGGGCTCGTGCACACGGAAACTCTACAGTTGATATGGTGACACAGAGAATCCCTATGGTCTGTATTGTGTTGGCATATGCACGTCGTGTGTGGCGGGAGGCACCATATTCTCTGCTAGAAGCATTGCGCAATACAGCATGCTGCTTTTTCTCATGTATTCCCATGTCTCTACATATAAAATCAGAGACACATGGACTTACAGTATTGGCTAATAGTAGTCTATGGATATCATATTATGGATCTGTACAGCACAGATCTATAATATAGCAGTGAGGCTTTAAGTTGGTATTGGACAGACGCCCGGGGTAAAATAAGTGCGCAGCTATCAGACTGTTTATTGCTAACCTAAACATATCTTTAACATTTGAATTATAAAAGTTCGAGAAACACTTGGCCCATTTTGTTTTTTATAATTCCTAAGGAGATCTACTATACTTTCCAACCAATAAAAGAGTTTTCCATTTTATTGGGCTGCACATCCTGGAACGTGGGGTAGTCGGAGTAGGTACTATAAAAACAAAACAACGCTCAGACTAAAATTTATGTTGCAACCACTTGTATGGTGTGTCCGAGCTGCTGATGATGCTGTAGACTCCGGGGGAGCATGAGCACTTCCCTTAAAGGGAACATGAGACACTTAAATTAATGATTGTCCAGCTGAGATTTGTGACTTTTGAGACCAAGGAAGGGTGGGCACATGCTGAAACCCTGCCTTGGGCACAATTACAGCTTGTCCTGGTCCTTTGCACATGGGTGGAGAAGCGTGTTTCTTATCTCAGCAACTCATAAATTCTGCATCCATGGTAAAAGCAGGAATAAACAATGAATTCTGAACAACATCCACTTCACTACTCTTTAGCCCCCTATTAGAGTCTAATTCTCAATCATTTCAGATATAGGAATGTATTGCCAGGCAAACACTTAAAAATACTTAAAATGCAGTACCATATATAAAGCAATATTTATGCTGAACAATTTTTTTAAATAGCACCCAATAAAAATATTACAATGCTCAGAAAACAGTTCCCACAAAAATCAGAACTCTCAGCTTTCGCTTAGCAGAGCCAGCTGCTCCTTACAATTTTGAGATAGTATTTTTAGGTAAATGTAAATCTTGCCATGGATACGGTACATTTGCATTCCTTGTTGCTAAGTCTGTGGAGTGTGCACTTACGTTAATTTTGTTACAAAAAATATAGTCCCACACAAAACCTTTAATGGGTTGTCCCAGCCAGTCAACACCTTTACAAATGTCCTATTAGGGCATATGGACATCGTAGAGAAGGACCCTCCTCTATGAGGGCAGAGGTCTTGTGCAAAGAGTGACTCTTCCCATGAGAAACACGGCACAACCATGCACTATATGGCACTTATTCATTTGAATGGGCACCAGGTATAAATGTGTGGCTGTGGATAGATTTCCTTGGCGATAACAGCTGACTTACAGTGGGTGCAATGTTCTACCCATTTTTACCAATTACTATAAAAAACATTAGGGGTTGATGGGAAAATGATAAACAGGGAACAATTTTAAAGACTGTACATAAAACAACTATCATACAGAGATAAATAATTAAACTTTACCCTCAATATTCCTCAGACCGGCGGGCATTTGCCACTCAAGCTGGAAAATACAGTAGTAACATAGACAGCAATTTGTGCATTTATTCCACAATATAATGGGTTTTTCTTAGCAAATTCTAAACAAACCTGGTATAAAACTGGCCATAGGCCATTTTTTCATAGTGAGGGAGATAAGAGTGTGCCAGTTATACACTATATGGACAAAAGTATTGGGACACGCCTTTTAATCATTGAATTCAGGTGATTCTTTAGAATTTAGCACCTAGCCAAACAATCTGCCTTAACAAACATTTGTGAAAGAATGGATCGTTATAAAGAGCTCACTGAATTCCAGCGTGGTACTGTAATCGGATGCCACCGTTGCAACAAGTCAGTTCCTGAAATTTCTTCCCTTCTAGATATTCCACCATCATCTGTGAGTGTTATTATAGTAAAAGGAAGCATTTGGGAACCACAGCAACTCATCCATGAAGTGGTAGACCACAAGTCTGGGTTTGGCGAATGCCAGGATATCGTTAGTTACCTGCCTGACTGAATTGTGGTGGAGGAGGGATAATGCTATGGGGTTGTTTTTCAGATGTTGGCTTAGGCCACTTAATTCCAATGAAGAGAAATCTTAAAGCTTTAGCATATCCAGACATTTTAGATAATTGTATGCTTCCAAATTTGTGGGAACAGTCTAGGGTTCGGCCCTTTTCTGTTCCAGCATGACTGTGCCCCAGGGAACAAAGCAAGGTCCATAAAGACATGTTTGGGTGAGTTTGGTGCGGAAGAACTTGACTGGCCCACACAGAGCCTTGACCTCAACCCCACCAAACACCTTTGGGATGAACTAGAATGGATATTGGGTGCCAGGCCTTTTCGTCCAATATAAGTGTCTGACCTCACAAATGCTTTTCTGCATGTATGGACAGAAATTCGCACAGACACACTCCAAAATCTTGTAGAAAGCCTTCCCAGAATAGTGGAAGCTGTTTTAACTTTAAAGGGGGGATTTTTTCTATATTAACGCCAATGGATGTTGAATAAGATGTCATGAAAGCTTACAGTAGGTGTAATGTGTAGGTGTCTCAATACATTTGTCCAAATAGTGTATTTGGTGCTGCTTGTTTGAACCAAAATATTAGAATCAATCAAGTTAAAATCCATTCTGTTTAATCCCAGATTTCTCCAACGAGAAACCTATTCAGTGGGTATTATCATTTTAAATACCTTGTTTACTGAGTTTCAATAAAAGATTATATTACATTGATTTTGGTCTGTAGAATTATAAGAAACTCCATACAGTATATGAAGATCACTAAGATGTATCTATATAAGAACTAAGAACTTATCCGCCATCATCATGTCAAGATTCCTCTAATGTCAGGGTTGATAAGAACTTGATTGAGATGAAAGGAGCTGAGAGGCATCCCTGACATTAAGAAACAATAAGCACATCAAGCCACTCCGGGCCGGCAGCCATACAAATGAGGACATCACTCCCTGGAGCCATTGTTAAACTATGCCCTGTGCATGCAAAAGGGTAACAAGATTTTAGAATTTAATAAAGTGATCCACTTGGTAGCTCCACGGTACTTAACAATTAAAGGCAGGCAATTTAAATTCAGATTAATAATTTAAGAAGAATTCTTGTCATGTAACATTTAATGAGTAAAGTTCTTACAAGATACAACAAAGGCAATGAATGTTTGGTATGAAAGCTTGTCATCATCATGCCCTTGTGATAATAACTGACAGATTACTTTGATGAGTAATGATAACAAATTCAGCATCACAATGCGCTACTTCCAGAACACTTAAGGTGACATTTCGCTTAGAATTGACTCCTTAACATACTTCTTCAAGATTCCATTAACTGTGTATAAATTCTTAAAATCTAAAAGCATTTAGCAAAGATTAATCTGTAGATAAAAATAAAATAGCTCTGTGCAGAATAATACATTAATAAAAATATCTCTATTCTCTGTTTTTCCCGCTGTATCTGCGTGCGACGCTATATAATATACATTTATTAAAGTCTATCTTTAGTCAAATACTCAGATGTGGGTGGAGATCACTCAGCCCCTGTACGTAAGTCTTCCAAATTTAGGTTACCACGTTTTCAGGATTGTAAGATAGGGGAATAGCTGGAAGGGGCTGGAGGGGCATGTGCCCTGGGTGCTGGGTGCCAGGTGGGAGCAAATAAGCCACTCTAACTTGGCCACGGTATTTAGTTACTGGGATAGGGCTGCCAACTGAATTAGTGAGTGTTGTTCATGCCCATTGATCCCAAAAATACTGAGCTGGAGGTATTTGTCTGTCCTCTGTTTATGAACAGTGGATCTGGAAACTGAAAACGGATTGAATTTTTTTTTCTGATGCAAGGACATTTTTTATATTTTTTTGCAATGTTCTACTTAGTGGTTCTACCTAGGCCATTCAAAAAAATCTGAGGGTCATAGACCACAATTTCAACACCCCCATTTTTGCTCTTCCTACAGTATATGGAACTAATTCAGAAGGTCTTAATGCCACCAATTAATCACCAATAAATCAGCTCTACAAAGTGTGTAAACTAGCAGTCATACTTAGCACTTAAAGTCCAGCTCCACAGGTTAACACTGCCAATAAATAAGTATTTTAAAGGCTATATAAACCTTTAAACCGTTTTTGTTTTTTTAATAAAACAATGTATCATGGTGTAATTAAGAAACTTTTTAATTGGTTTTATTAAAAAACTGATTTAACTTTTTGAGATACAGCTTCTACGTATCCTGGATACATAGAAGCTGTATCTTGTGTTCAACCCTGAATCCGTCAGGTCAACGGGATTGATGGCTTTGGTGACAGTGGGTCCTGCATGTCTTTGACACACAGGATCCATCTGTTATTGGCCACATCTAAGCAGTGGGTCCTGCGTGTCTCTGACATACAACATCTACTTGTTATCGATCACATCTAAGTCATGATACAGAGAAGCTGTAACTCAATTAAAAAGTTGATTAAAACAGCATGCTACAATGTTTTATTTTAATAAAAAGTTTTCATAGGTTTACATACCCTAAAACCCAAATATACTGTAACGTCCACAGCCGTGGATTGTCGTTCTTACCTGCCCCCCGACGGCCGCGGCCATGGACGAGTGAGTGCCGGGTGGCATCTCCCTCCTGAGAGACACCGGCACTCACTTCCACATCGCTGCACTGGTTCCCGTAGGGTGTGCACGCTCGCTTCCGGCCTTAAAGGGCCAGTGCACACACATGAGTAAAATCTGTAATTAGCCCATAATCACCCGGGACTATAAAAAAGGCTCTGCCCTTTCACTTTTTGTCTGAGCGTTGTTGTGTTTATGCATGTTAGTCTTAGCAAATGGTCCCTTAGGCCATGTTCACACGGAGTATTTTGGGGGAGGAATATCTGCCTCAAAATTCCGTTTGGAACTTTGAGGCAGATATTCCTCTCCCTGCACGCCGATTTTCGGGGCGATTATTGAGCGCCGCGGGCATAAAACAGCGAGAAATACGCTTTCTCCTGCCTCCCATTGAAGTCAATGGGAGGTCAGAGGCGGAAGCGCCCGAAGATAGGGCATGTCGCTTCTTTTTCCCGCGAGGCAGTTTTACTGCTCGCGGGAAAAAGACGCCGACGCCTCCCATTGAAATCAATGGGAGGCGTTCTCGGGCCATTTTTGACGAGTTTTGCGACGCGGTTTCCGCGTCAAAAAACTCGGCAAAATACCCCGTGTGAACATAGCCTTAGTGTTATCCTGTTCCTGTGCCCTGCTACCTGTGTCCTGTGCTATAGTTGTTCCTGTACCTTGGAGTGTTGGAGTCGTGTTGTGCCAACTGTCACACCTGCTGTCTCACACCACATCAGGTGTCATCTGCCTGCAAGTCCATCTGTGCCTAAGCCTCTGCTACTGTCTGGACTATCTAAGGTACTCTTGTACTAGGACTGTTGTTTGGCCAGCTACTAATCCGTTACAGCGGTGTGGCCTAGTGGGTCCATTTTTTTTAATTATCAATTTTGATAAATAGACACTGGCAAATAATGGTGTCACAAAATATGACTTGTGAGATTTGCATTGTTTTTGTATTGGAGTGTGCCGGTTGTGCATAAAAGTTGTGGTCAGTTGTAACCTTTAGTGGACATGACTACTTTGCTGCATTAGGTCACATACAAGAGTGGTTTAATGTACAGAAAAAGGTGGCAACCTTTTTATGACTTTGGCTCATGTTGCTGTGCTGTATGCCTCATGTTGCAGTGTTTCTTGGGTCTAATATTTTACATTTTCTATACCTTAGGTCCTTAACCTGTGGTATACAATGTCTCTAGTGGTTACTTGCACAGTACTCATTCTGTGCTTTAAATGTATCATAAAGTGTATTATCATAGCCTTGCCAATACTTGGATGTAATTTTTTTAAGTAGGGGGTACTTTGCATAGAAACATTGAGAAACACTGCTCTAGACTATATGTTCTTCTAAACAAAGCTTTCTAAATTTGGGCCTGACTCAGTTTTATTCTAATAAATCACTGCAATGTTTAAGCTATCAGTTATGGTTTGTACCGCACTAAGTACACTAACAATAACGCATAACATTAAAATATACTAAAAATGACTGAAAACAGCTAAAACAATCTCAATAAAAATGCAATTATAACAAAGTCTTAGTGCAATATTGTCAGACTTTACTTTTGAGAATAATACATATAAAATTTAACTACCTTGAAATATTCAAATATTGATATAATTAAAACCATAAAAACAGAATGATTTGTTAATTTGAAATATTTTAAGTTTTGAAACAGTTTACTAAGTAACAAATAATTAAAATAGTTATTAAAGTAATCAGATGAACAATTGTATATTTTAAAGTCATTAATGCTTTGTCTCAGAAGAGAGAACTAGTAAACAATCGCCAGCAAGAATAATTGGATTTATTAAACCTTTTCAAAATGAGACCTCATCAAAATGAACAATGTAATTGGCATAAAATAAACAAAAAATAAATGTTACTATCTAGGCAGTGTTATGACATAACACTTGCTGATTCATGGGGGTCCAATTGCAGGAATAAGGGGGGCATTGGGAGCAGTCTGTGTGAGAGGGGCCATAGGAAGTAGTCTGTGTGAAAAAGAGGACCATGGAGAGCAGTCTGTGAGAGAGGGGGAATGGGGAGAAGTCTCTGAAAGCAGTACTTCGTGAGCAGTCTGTGTAAGAGGGGGCATGGGGAGCAGTATGTGTGAAAATGGGGACCATGGAGAGCATTCTGTGAGAGAGGGGACAGCCTGTGAGAGGGGGCATGGGGAGAAGTCTGCGTGAGAAGGGGGATAATGGTGAGCAGTCTGTTAGAGAGGGGGCCATGGGGAGCAGTGGGAGAGGAGGGACATGGTGAGCATTCTGTGTGAGCGGGGGACAATGAAAGCAGTCAGTGAGAGAGATGAGGGCATGGAGAGCAGTTTGTGTAACAAAGCACGCTTGGGGAGCAGTTTGTGAGAGAGGGGGGATGTCTGTCCATACATGTCAAACTTACTGCTTCATGTACAATGCGGGAGCCTAGAAGGGTGAGTAACCCACTGGACACCAGGTTTGCAACATTAACCCTTTCTCTGCCCTAGACCATCAGGAATGCTGATATTTACAATTTCCCTGCCTAAAGCCACCAGTGATGCTGAAATAAACCCCTTCACTGCCCTGGGTGCAAATATTAACCTTTACTCTGCACTAGACCATTAGGGATGACCTTTCACTGTCCTAGACCACCAGGGTTGCAAAAATAAATTTGTTCTCTGACCCAGGTATGTTACAATAAAGCCATTAAGTACCCTAATTATGGCAAGTTGTTTGGCACTATACAGCAATATTTATTTTCCAATGTTTTGGATTGCCCAATTAAGAAGAACTAGCGCCCAAACTTCTTAGCTGGCTAGCTACAAATACTTAAAGTGAACATTTCCCACTACAATTGAATACTCAACATTGCTCCGTGCAATTTCTTCTATCCTCTACTGTTCTCGTCTGTCATGTCTCTGCTACAGGCTTTTGTGCCTACTTCAATTAATATTTAAGGGGAAAGCAGTTGTGTACTGAAGTAGGAATTTATACATAACAGTCCAGATGCACACTGGGAATGCAATATTTTCCTCTTAAGGAGATTTGGTACGTTTACCTGCAGTTCTATGGAAAACTGCAAATAAGACATTGTGATAAAATGAGTTCTATAATACTCTGTGTCTTGCCCTCTGGCCCTGCTCTACACCTAACAAAGAGTATCAGTTTTGCCCAGAGCGGGGGCATACATATTATAACGGCAGACAAGGTGGCTGCTATGGGGCCCTTGGAGAGAGGGGCCAAAACCTTAGTTCATCCTCTTTGCTACTGTGACACATCTCTACAGAGGACATGCATTGTTAACAAGCAAGAAGCTGGCGAATTGACCCAAGGGTCAAGGAAAGGGCATAGAGGGGTAACAAACACCAGGCCTTTCTGTTGTGGTTGGCAAACCCAACCTATAATTGGGGCTTATTTTCATGCTCGCTATGCCACTCCTTCTCTACTCTGTATGCCAGTGACCCAGAGTGCTCATTTAAAAAACTAAAGGGAGGTCCTTACCCGGACCTTGTTTCTTTAAGTGTACACATGCCTGGCATAAATGTATACATAATACAGTTTATAACATACAAGAGAATGCGTTTGTTATACATCGCAAAATTAATATCTAATCAAATTAATATCAATTAATATCATTCCTCATCAGTATTTTTATATCCTTATGGCCTTGTAAATCTGTTAAATACAATGTTTTAGCCTCCTCAGAGGTAGCTTTTCTTAATAGAACCCAAGTCAGATTTAATACAAGGGACCATCTATTTTGCTGTCAATTACTCAGGCGGTTTGCAGACACTATTACAAATATCTCTTCTTAAAAATAAAATAAACATTTCCCCTTTTTCACATTATTGATCATTTCCTTCAACTCTACAGGCAGAGAAGATGAGACGATGAGCGGATGGACAGAACTAATCTAATACCTACTCAATGCAAATAGAAAACTTGTGCGCAAGATACAAATTTACCTACTGCAGAAATCTACGAGTGTAGCCATAAGACAAGATAAGGAACAGGAGGAATGGGATGCTGTGCTATATTTTCCAATTTCCCACCTGCAGAAATACTAAGCAGAGACATTTATCATATTTATCTCCTACATATAATAAATCCACAAGCATTAGTGACATCTCCCAGGTCTTAATCTTGCTCAAATCGAATTACTAGACATGCATACAACCCCTACCCCCAATATGTGTATCCATTCTCAAATGCAGCACCCCTTTATTTGTACCCAAACTCATTGTACAAGTTAAACCAACATTTTTAATGCATGTACTCAGTTCCCCATGGTTATTACTGCTGCCTGTTCCCATTCAGGACATGGTTTAAGAAGTAACTGTACTTTCGAAAAACTTTTGATAAGTCATAGAGACATAGAAGTTTTGATCGGTGGCTGTGTGGGTACTGACTATTGCTGAAATGACAGCTGTGATCGCAGTTCCTCATTAGGCTGAAGATGTGCTCAGAGACATTCTATGTGGACTGTTTTCAGGCTGATGAGGAGAGCCAATAATAGTTGAAGGTACTGCTGAGCGACTCTGCCCCTTCATTTCTGCGATGTTGGGGCTTTCAGTACCCAGACCCCCCACTGACAAAACTTCTGATATGCCTCTAAGACATATCAAAGTTTTGTTTTTTTAAATACAGTTACTCTTTAAATCTAACAGGGCAACATCTGCTTAAAGTTCGGGTACTCTGGTTTCCCTTTATAAACGAAACCTAATACTAAGAGATTAAATTACTTTTTAAGTGATCTGCCCTAGTACATGTGCCACACATAAAAACAAAACTAAAAAGAAAATTATTATTTCCCCGCAGGAAATAGAGACTCAGAGGGTGCTCAGATCCAGTGATGCAAATTATTTTTCAAAATATTAGCGATCACGGCACCAGGGGCATTAAAACTTTGATTTCTTGCTCATGTCACTTGCATGACTAACACCACCGGTATAGTTACCCTACAATTCTGTATATAGCGCTGTCGGCAGTTTTTAGGTCTCGAAACTGCTGACGGAGTCCCTTTAAATGTAGTTATCTCTTACTGTGCTAATCACTGCAGTCAGAGATCGGCCATAGAGAAGAAAAGTTAGACCGAAAGGATCACAGATGTGATAAGATTTGCTTCAGAAATCTAGAAGATTCTCAAGGAATCCTGGACTCGTTTGGAACCAAGTTGGGTAGTCAGGAGCCACATGAAGTCATCACGCTGCATTTTGGCCTTCTCATTATATACCTTAAATTATTTTTTTTCTGCATCCCGTACCCAACGACAATGCTCAGAGATTTTTCAATGTTTTTTTTTCTTAGGGGGTATTATTTTTTATTTTCTAAAGGGGGACAGGATCTTTAAATATAGCACAGCAACTGACTGCTTAATCTGAAGGATTTCAGTGTGAAGATTTCAGTATACCGTAATGTGTTATGCTAAAAAAATTATCCAGTTCGAGTAAAAGGTCAGGAAATCATTGACTGATTCTAATTTGATTGTACAATATCTTTGATTACAGGAAAATTATTAAAAAGTTAGATGTTCTTTTTTGTTCTACAACAGAATTTAAACAAGACCATATTCAAATAGATGCATTACAACACTATAGAAGTAGATGTTTAGTGACTATGGGCATTTTAAGCACTAAAATCACTTTTCAATTTTCAGGAATAGAGTTCAAGATGTCATCATTTGACATTATCAGCAATTAAAAACATTTGTTTCTGGACAGGTGCATTTGTAGCTCTTGTAAGTAAATTGAAGCCTAACTAAAATGGATGACTCCCAAAAACATCCAAATTGTTGGCTGAAATTTAACTTCTTATGTTCTTTTTAGGCTGATCAAAGAACAGGAGCATTTCCTGTAAACAAAAGGTATGTATTTAAACTTCCTAATGATCGACCATATGCCTTTCATGGTGGTGATTAACCCCTTCCCGCTGCAGCCACTTTTGACCTTCCTGACAGAGCCTCATTTTTCAAATCGGACATGTCTCACTTTATGTGGTCATAACTTTGGAATTCTTTTACCTATCCAAGCGATTCTGAGAAAGTTTTTTTTTGTAACACACTGGACTTTATGTTACTGGTAAAATTTAGTCAATGCATTCAGTATTTAATTATGAAAAACAACAAAATTTAGGGAACAATTTCAAAAATAAGTTTTTTTCTAAATTTAAATGTATCTGCTTGTAAGACAAATAGTTATACCACATAAAATAGTTGCTAATTAACCTTTCCCATATGTCTACTTTAGATTGGCATAGTTTTTTGAACATTCTATTATTTTTCTACAAGGCTTAGAACTTTACCAGTAATTTCTCACATTTTCAAGAACATTTCATAAGGCTATTTTTACAGGGACCAGTTCAGTTGTGAAGTGGCTTTGAGGGGCCCATACAATACAAACCCCCATAAATTATCCCATTTTAAAAACTGCACCCCCATGTATTCAAAACAGCATTTAGAAAGTTTCTTACCCCTTTAGGTGTTTCACAAGAATTAAAACAAAGTAGAGGTGAAATTTAGAAATGTCATTTTTTTGCAGAAATTCATTATTTCTGTAACACTGAAGGATTTACCAGAGAAATGCAACTCAATATTTATTGCCCAGATTCTGCAGGTTTTAGAAATATCCCACATGTGGCCCAATTGTGCTAGTAGACTGAAGCACAGGCCTCAGAAACAAAGAAGCACCTTGTGGATTTTGGTGCATTCTTTTTACTAGATTATTTTTTTAGGCACCATGTCAGGTTTGAATGTGTTGTGGTACCAAAACAAAGGCAACACCCCAAAAAATACCCCATTTTGGAAACTACACCCCTCATGAAATTAATCTAGGTGTGTAGTGAGCATTTTGATCGCACAGGTGTTTCATAGATTTTATTAGAATTGGGCTGTGAAAATGAAAAATGAAATTTTTTCCAATAAAATGCTAACTTTTTTAATTTTCCCAAGGACTAAAAAGGGCTCAGAAGGGAAGGAGTGCCATCTGACTTTTGGAGCTCAAATTTAGCTGGAATGGTTTGCGGAGGACATGTTGCATTTGCAAAGCCCCTGAGGGGACAAAACAGTGGAAACCCCCACAAGCTACCCCATTTGGGAAAATACACCCCTCTAGGAAATTATCTAGAGGTATAGTGAGAATTTTGCCCCAAAGGTTTTTTGAAGAAATTATTGGAAGTAGGCCGTGAAAATGAAAATCTACATTTCTTCCAATAAAATGTGGGTTTAGCAAATTTTTTTTCTTTTCCACAAGGACTAAAGGAGAAAATGCACCCCAACATTTGTAGAGCACTTTCTCCCGAGTACAACAATACTCCGTATGTGGTCATACACTTCTGTTTATACACAAGACAGGGCTCAGAATGGAAGGAGCGCCATTTGGAGTTCAAATTTAGCTGGAATGGTTTGCAGAGGCCATGTCCCATTTACAAAGCCCCTGAGTGGCCAAAACAGTGGAAAACCCCCCAAAAGTGAACCGATTTAGGAAACTACACCCCTCAAGGAAATTATCTAGTGATCTAGTGAGCATTTAAATAAATTATACAATTAATAATCAATGGATGTGTGATATACTTTGAAGCATTCCTTTATGCATAGGCCAGGTTTGTCGGGGCAGGTTTCGCACTGATAAATGGTGTCTCTTCTTCTCCCTCTTTTGTAACACACTTTGCGCCTTTTTTGGGTCCTTCCCTTATTACCAGTGGGGGGGATTTTGCTGGGAAATTGTTGCCCTGGTACAATACAGGGACCATCGCTTCTAGAAGTACTGGGGCCCTCTCCTTCCTGGTTTCCAAATACAAGTGCCTTGATAAACACCTCTTGAAAATTAAGGAATGTCCCTGTCTGGCCTGCACATTGTGATAGCACGTAAGCGTTAGGCTACATTCACATGGCCGTTTTCAGAAAAATGAAGTTCTATGGGCGTATTCACATGGCTGTTATTTTTAACGGCCCGTGAATATTGGTCGTCAAAAAATAGGACGTCCTATTTTTGGCCATTTTCACGGCCAGACGGCTTCCATAGAAGTCAATGGATCCGTTTTTACCGGCTGTTTCTTAGAAAACAATCCTTGTAACGGCCAGTAAAAAATTATCCTGGCCGAGGACTCCCCGCTCACAGTGCTACTTTGAGCGCTGAGCCCGGGGAAGCCCTTGACATTACTGTCCATAGAAGGACATTGAAGTCAGGGCTTTCAACAATTGAATCCCCGGCCAGAGCATCACAAGATCTCTGGCCGGGGACTTCAGTCTTGTTGCTAGCACCCCTCCATGTCGATAGCACCCCCTGCCTGAAGATAGCAAGCCCCACGGCCATCCCCCATAGAGAGCGCGCCACTTTAGCTCCCTGTAGGAGCGAAATCCCTGGTGGCCAGACCCCGCTCTGGCAGGGGATTCCGCTCCTGGAGAAGCCCCCGGCGTCACTATCCATATATGGACCGTGACGTCAAGGCGTTACTCCTCGGGCGGAATCCCCGGTGCGCTCCGGCAGGGGATTCCGCCCTCCTGACGTCACTGTCCATATATAAACAGAGACGTCAGGGGCTCCGTCTATGAGCGGAATGCCCGGCCTGCTCTGGCAGGGGATTCTGCTCTCCCGACGTCAGTGTCCATATATGGACAGAGATGTCAGGGGCTCCGTCTATGAGCGGAATTCCCGGCCCGCTCTGGCAGGGGATTCCGCTCTCCTGATGTCTCTGTCCATATATGGACAGAGACGTCAGGGGCTCCGTCTATGAGGAATCCCTGACCAGAGGGATTCCGCTCCTACAGTAAGCTACAGTGGCGCTATCTACAGGGGAGGGAGTGGTATCTACAAGGGAGGGTACTATCTACAGGGGGGGGTGCTATGTACAGGGGGGTGCTATATGGGGGTGTGGCACTATCTACAGGGGACATTGTGGTGCTATCTACATGGTCATTGTGGCACTATGTGAGCTCTGTGGCATTATCTACAATGGGCACTGTGGCACTATGTGGGCACTGGCACATTATATGTGGGCACTGTCAAATTATATGTGGGCAATGTGGTACTATGTGGGCAATGAGGCTCTATCTACAATGGGCACTATGGCACTATGTGGGCACTGGCACATTATATGTGGGCACTATGTCACTTTATATGTGGGCAGTGTGGTACTATGTGGGCAATGAGGCTCTATCTACAATGGGCACTATGGCACTATGTGGGCACTGGCACTTTATATGTGGGCACTGTAACCCTTTATATGTGGGAACTGTGGTACTACGTGGGCACTGTGGCACTATCTATAGTGGGCAATGTGGTACTTTGTGGGCACTGGCACTTTATATGTGGGCAATGTAGCACTATCTACAGTGGACACTGTGGTAGTATGTGGGCACTGGCCCTATGTGGGCGTTATCTACAGTGGGCACTGTGGCACTGTCTACGGGGATATTGCAGCACTATCTACATAGGCATTGTGGTGTTTTCAGGGGGTTGGGACAAAAAAATCCTGACAAATGAAATCCATCCTTTTTTTAACGGCGATGAAAAATGGATGGCCAACGGCCATTAAAATTGGACAGACGGACTGGAAAGGGATGAAAATTCACACTGATGCAAAACGGCCACGAAAAACCAGATCAGCCCCACCCATGTGCTTATTATCGCCCAGGATACAATCTTTTCATGGGGTGTATGATTGTTCAAATGTGGTGCAAAAATGACTGGCCTGATTTTGATATGTGGGGTCTCATGGGGCTGGCACTGTGCACTATCATTATAATGCAAAAATTTTGGAATTATTTCAAAACGTGTCCGGGGCATTGCCATGCGGTAAAATGGGGTGCTGTATAAAATGCCCGTACTCCAGTATTGCCTAATCTCTGGCATTTTTACTAGGCCTATAGGTAGCACAAGGCCCCAAAATGTCATCATCTCCACTTCTTCTATGGGGGTCCACCTTGCAAATGATGACCTAGGGTTTTGGGCTAAAAACTGATGGGCATATAAATTTGTCTGGCCACAATTAAATTAACAAAATCCTCAGAGAAAAACACCTTGAAAAGTCAATCTCTGTGAAGCCTGCAGTCTAAAACTGAATTCCTGAGCTACCTATGAAATCTGGAATGTGAGACTCATAATTCTCATGGGGCGGGTTCCACATGGTATCACTCATTTGGGGAGTTGCCTAAGATGTTGTCCTGGGGTGCCTTTGGGTGGGTTCCTTATCACTGGATGAGGATGATTATGAGGAGAAAGAGGACAAGAGGAATGGGGCAATTTCCTCTTCTCCCTCGCTGGGCGAATCAGTGTCAAAGGCCAGGATGGCGTATACCTCCTCAGCTGAATAAACCATTTGGGATAATTGGGATATTTTTATTAGGGGGGTATGAGGTGCTTTAACACATGCAATACTCAATTTATTTTTACAGAGGTGGTTTTGTGTGTTGTGCTTTTACACTTGTATATCAAATTTCAAAGAAAAAAAAAATTATGAAGAGAAGAAAAGAATAAGATAAAAATTTAGGAGAAAGACATTTATAGAACGTTCAATATAAAACTGTAAAAAATTCCTGACTACCTGACACTAACAAATTAACCCTAAGGCCCCATGCACACGGCCGTGCCTGTAATCACAGTCCGCGATCACGGGCACGGCCGACCACTGGCAGCCGCTGACAGCCACCCGCATTTTTGGCCCGTGCTCCTATACAAAGTATCTGCGATCTGAATTGACCAGCCAATCGCAGTGATCGCCAATGCGAGTGGGTGGTGTGACACCCCCCGGGGTATTGTGTAAAGACGGCCTGCTGTTAGGAACAGCAGCCATTTTTACTTTGTAACTGTGTATTTTTACACAGTAACCTCTTCCCTATGTCGTAAGTATATGACATTTTCGGGAAGCACTGACTTTCCATGATGTATACTTACGACAAATGTTGGGAAGGGGTTACCGGAGGAACATATAGATATAGTTGGTGTTGCTGAAACATGGCTAGACTCTTCTCGTGACTGGGCTGTAAATCTACAGGGTTTTACACTGTTTTGAAAAGACAGGGCAAATAGGTAAGGCGGCGGTGTATGTCTGTATGTGAGAAGTGATATGAAGGTGAGTGTGAAAGAGACAATAGTGGGTGAAGACTGTGAGGAGGTTGAAACCTTGTGGGTGGAATTACAAAGCGAGGCAAACACTGAAAAAATTACTTTTGGTGTAATCTATAGACACCCCCCCCCCCATATAACTGAGGAGATGGAAGGTCAGCTATATAAACAGATGGAGTGGGCTGCACAGGGGGGTACTGTAGTGATAACGGGAGATTTTAATTCACCGGGATATTAATTGGCATCATGATTCGGCTTCAACTGCGAAGGGGAGAAATTTCCTCAACCTGTTGCAGGCAAATGTTATGGGCCAGTTTGTGGAAGACCTGACTAGAGGTGAAGCTCTGTTGGATCTGGTCATTTCTAATAATGCAGATCTTGTTGGGAATGTCAATGTTCGTGAAAACCACGGTAACAGTGATCACAATATAGTTACATTTTACCTATACTGTAAAAAAAAAAAAAAACACAGGCAGGTGAGCAAAAACACTTAATTTTAAGAAGCCCAACTTGCCCAGGATGAGGTCTGCAATTCAGGATATAGACTGGGAAAAACTATATCTGTAAAAAAAAGTAATAAAATCAGCAAAAATACAAAATGAAAAGCAGGTGGCCAAGAACAGTAAAATAAATCCCCAAACACTCTTCAAGCATGTAAATGCAAAAAAGCCAAGGTCTGAAGATGTAGGACCCCTAAATATTGGTAATGGGGAGATAGTCACAGGGGTTCAAGAGAAGGCAGAGTTACTAAATGGGTTCTTTAGCTCTGTTTATACCAATAGAAAAAAGAGCAGCGGATGTAGCCGTTGCCAGTGTTGTTAATACATTGATTAATATAGTCAATTTGCTGAATGTAGATATGGTCCAAGCTAAATTAAATAAAATAAATGTGCACAAGGCTCCGGGACCATATGGCTTACACCCTAGAGTTCTTAAAGAGCTTAGTTCAGTTATTTTAAGCTGTTGAAGCTAATGCGAAAGACGCAGGCTAAAAAGCACACCAAACGGGCACCGCAGGTATTTTCTGCCTCCTGATCATTTCAATTGGAGGTCAGAGGTGGAAACCACTTAAAGACTAACAGCCCTACACTCACAGTAAAATGACCATCAGCCCCCCACTCACAGTAAAATGACCATCAGCCCGACACTCACAGTTTCCCCCTGTAGATAGGGCCACAAAGCCCCCTTGCAGGTAATGCCACACAGCCCCCTGTAGATAGTGCCACACAGCCCCTTGTAGGTAGGGCCACACAGCACCCTGTAGGTAGTGCCACACAGCCCCCTGTAGGTAGTGCCACACCACCCCCTTGTTCCACACAGCCCCCTTGTAGATAGTGCCACACAGCCCATTGTAGGTAGTGCTACACAGCCCTCTTTAGGCAGTGCCACACAGCCCCCTTGTAAGTAGTACCACAGAGCACCTTGTAGATACTGCCACACAACCACCTTGTAGGTAGTGCCACACAGCCCCCTGATAGGTGGTGCCACAAAGCCCCCTTGTAGGTTGTGCCACACAGCCCCCTTGTAGGTAGTGCCACACAGCCCCCATATGGATAGCACCGCCCCTTCCGGTAGGTAGTGCCACTGCAGTTCCGCTTGATGTCTTTCCATATAAGGACAGTGACATCAGGGGCAACTCTTGAAGTGGAATCCCCGTCCACAGCGTTGCCGACACTGTGACCGGAGATTCCACTCCAGGAGAAGCCCCTGTCGTCTGTGTCCATTTATGGACAGTGACGTCAATGGCTTCTCCTGGAGTGGGTTCCCCAGTCACAGAGTGGACGGGGATTCCGCTCCAGTAGTTGTGCCTGATGTCACTGTCCATGTATGGCCAGAGACATCAAGCACTCCGTCAAGGAGCGGAATTCCCGGCCACACAGAGATTCCAGTCCTTCAGGGAGCTACAGTGGCACTAGTAGATAGCAGAGCAGGGAGATACCTCCCTGCTATAGGGCGTAGCTACTGCTGTAGCAGCCGCAGCGGCTACTAGCGGCACCGCCGGACATCGGGGGCCCGTTCTGACGGGCGGCACGGGCGCCCTCATGCCCAGTATCGCCACTAGCAGCCGCTAGGGCTGCTACAGTGGTCCAACGCCATTGAGTAAAGTAGCGCCTAGGTGGAAAGGTGGCTGCTGAGTCGCCAGGCCCGGGCGCTTCTGATACAAGCAGGGGAAGGGAACCAGTGCAGCGCCCCCATCCACCTGCTGGAGTGATGCGCCCTTTGCAACGGCAGTGGTCGCACACACCTAAGGCTGGCCCTGCATTTAACACTGTCCCTCATAGACATCTAATGGGTAAATTAAGGTCCATAGGTTTAGAAAGTATAGTTTGTAATTGGATTGAAAATTGGCTCAGGGACCGTATCCAGAGAATTATGGTCAATGATTCCTACTCTGAATGGTCCCCGGTTATAGGTGGTGTACCCTAGGGTTCCGTGCTGGGACCACTATTATTCAACTTATTTATTAATGATATAGAGGATGGAATTAACCTCTTAACGCCGAAGGACGGATATATCCGTCCTCTGCAGCTGCTAGTTCGCGCAGGAGGATGGATATATCCGTCATGTGATGGCGCGGGTACTGCCACTGTACCCACGCGATCAGCGGCTGGAGCACGGCTGTTATACACAGCCTGGCTCCTGCTGCAACTGCCGTAATCGAAGCGCGCTCTGATTCCGGCAGTTTAACCCATTAAACGCCGCTGTCAATAGTGACAGCGACATCTAATTTGTTTGACAGAGGGAGGGAGCTCCCTCTGTCACCCCATCGGCGCCCCGCAAAGAAATCGCGGGTCGCCGTCGGGTTTCCATGGCAGCCAGGGGCCTAACAAAGACCCCCAGGTCTGCCTTCAGCAAATGCCTGTTAGGCCATGCCGGAAGCATGACCTAATAGATTGCCTGTCAGTTTTACACTGACAGGCAATAATGCTTTGGTATACTAATAATGCTTTGGTAGCACTAAGTATACCAAAGCATTATATATGCGATCAGCCGATTGCATAGTGAAGTCCCCTGGTGGGACTAAAAAAATAAATGTAAGTCAGTTAAATAAAGATTGTTAAAAAAAAAAGTTACAGTCAAAAACAAATAAAAAAAGTGGTTTTATTTAGTAAAAGTGTCAAAACAAATAACACATGCACATATATAGTATCCCCATGATCGTAACAACTTGAACAATAAAATGAACACATTAATTAAACTACAGGATGAACGACGTCCAAAAAAAACGCAAAAAACAACGGCAAAATTCTCTCTTTTCTCCCATTCCCCCCATAAAAAATAAAATAAAAGTTAATCTATAAGTCCTATGGACCCCAAAATAGTACTAATGAAAACTACACATTGGCCCGCAAAACTCCAGCCCACATACGGCCACATCAACGGAAAAATAAAAAAATTACGGCTCTTGGAATGCGGCGATGCAAAAACAAGTAATTTTTTTCTAAAAGGCTTTTTATTGTGCAAACGTAAGAAAACATATAAAACCTTTACATATTTGGTATCCCCGTAATCGTGCCGACCCATAGAATAAAGTTAACATGTTATTTACGCTGCATAGTAAACGGCGTAAATTTATAACGTGAAAATCAATGCTGGAATAACTGCTTATTTTCAATTCTCTCCTAAAATAAAGTTAATAAAAGTTAATCAATATATTATAAGCATCTAAAAATGGTACAATTACAAAATACAACTCGTCCCGCAAAAAACAAGCCCTTATACGGCTATGTCGACGGAATAAAAAAAAAGTTACGACTCTTGGAATGCGACCGTGAAAAAACAAAAAATAATCCTTGGTCATTAATGTGCAAAATGGCCTGGTCATTAAGGGGTTAATAGCACTATTTCTATTTTTTTGCAGATGACACCAAGCTATGTAGTATTGTTCAGTCTATGGAAGATGTTAATAAATTACCAGCTGATTTGGACACACTATGTGTTTTGGCATCCAATTGGCAAATGAGGTTTAAAGTACAGTAGATAAATGTAAAGAATATGCATCTGGGTACCAACAATCTGCATGCATCATATGTCCTAGGGGGACGCTACACTGGGGGAGTCACTTGTTGAGAAGGATCTGGGTGTACTTGTAGATCATAGATTAAATAACAGCATGCAATGTCAATCAGATGCTTCTTAGGCCAGAAAAATATTGTTGTGTATTAAAAGAGGCATGGACCCGCAGGACAGGGATATAATATTACCAATGTACAAAGCATTAGTGCGGCCTCATCTAGAATATGCAGTTCAGTTTTGGGCTCCAGTTCATAGAAAGGATGCGCTGGAGTTAGAAAAAATACAAAGAAGAGCACTGAAGCTAATAATGAGCATGGAGAATCTAAGTTACGAGGAGAGATTAAAATAATGAAACCTATTTAATAAAATAAAATATGGTGACACAAAAACAAACATTTAAAAAAAAAAGTGATTTTATTGTGCAAAAGTAGTAAACCATAAAAAGCTATATAAATTCGGTATTACCGTAATCAGAATGACCGACAGAATAAAGTTATGTTATTTATACAACACAGCAAATGCCTTCAATTTAAGACGCCAAAGAGTATGGTAAAATTGCTGAATTTTTTTTCATTACCTCCCCAAAAAGTTAATGAACGTTAAAAGGGTTTTCCAGCCAGTCAAAATTGATAGCTGATGGGTCGTGGTCCGACGACCGGGACCCCTGCTGATCAGCTGTTTTGAAGGCGCGCAGCGCTCGTACAGCTGCTTTGTATCCTGTATACAGAGCAGCTGTATCTAGCGCTAAAACCTATATCTGTCAGATCCACGGCACTGACGGGTTAAGGGACAGCGGGTCCTGCATGTCTCTGACACGCAGGATCGAGCGGTTACCAATTACATCTAAGTTCAGCTCTCAATGTTCATCCAGCTATGACTGTTCTACTATCATTCTAACTTTTCCAATCCTGTGGTATCACAGCTACCGACATTATCCACTGATATATCTAAAACTTCATCACATATTCGCAAGGATAAAATCCTTTAAAGCATATCACATCACAAGTGAAACACTGAACAGTAGCACGACCCTGAGTTTTACCGTTTCTGCTTCTTCCAGAGAACATCACAAAGCCTGTGAGATCTGCTGCTAATTGAATGTGTATGAGGAGCTACCACACAGGCGTCTCCTTTCAAGTACATCCTGTAGTTTTCCCTCAAAGATGCTGACAAAAACAACTTTCAGCAAACAATTAACTAAGATGTTCAGTCACCTTTTATATATATATATATATATATATATATATATATATATATATATATATATATGTATATATTATGTTGCGAATATAATCATCATTACAGCAATATCAAGAATACCGCCCATTATTATTTGCAAAAGTGATGATTGAATGGCAGATTCTTCTCAGGGTATTGCATAAAGCAAACATCTATATTGCTGTCATATTAAAGCCTTATACATCAAAGCTAATGTACAGGACAATATACTGGTCTTAATCTGTTGTAACCAATGTAAGCAATCTCATAGGTTGGGTTTACAAAGCGTACAGTAGTTATTGTGCTTTTACACAACCTGTTTTTAACCAAAAAACAGGCAATCAGATCCTCAAGAGGGTACTAAAAAAATGTATACTTATGTTCTCACTTGAATCCGACTACCATAACCCTTTTGTGCGCAGATTGTGGTTCCTAAGGTCGACCAGAGAAATTATTTAAGCACCCACACCTATCTATACACACTGTGTGCAGGTTTAGTTTTAAGTGCATCGTAATCAATGTTGTTATTATTGTACTCACAGGCCATATGATAAATAAGATTAAATAGGTCACTGATCTGGATGCAATATCTTGTTTATTATAACACTCAATCGAGCAGTTGATACTACAATTGAATAGCTTTTTTTCATTTTTAGCTCTAGGAGTATGATACAATGCTATGAATCTGATAATAATGAAATCTTTTTTGATTAATTATATTTTTGATGAAGTATTATTGTAGCCATACTAAGGTTGTCTTGAAAGTCGGTATAGCTATAAAGAGTGCAGGAAATGTTCTGTGTTTAAGACAATTTTTACACCTACCTCGATAGTTTTGAAAATTGTCTGGAAAAAATAGGCATGGCTAAAAGTAGTCGTAAAATGCACCAAATTCATTTTTTGCGCCATTGTTGAGCCTTTAACCTTTAGGTACTACTTTTTTTTAAAAATAAAAAATTGTTCAAGTGAATGGATCTGAGCTGCAATACCACACACAGTCTATGGGCGAAGGTGGTGCTGTTTCTGGAAAAAAGCAGGCCCTATTTTTCCAAACCTTGACAACTTCTTCAAGGAAGAGGGATGTGTCTCACATGCCTGTGAGCTCCATCGAGTTTATAATGCCTCATTTATTTATTGTGCATAATTCTAAAGAATTTTGCCCAATTTGGCCTCTGGCTACCTTGTAAATGTTGCATCCTACGACAGTATTGATAAATCCTCACCTGGTCTAAAACATGCTTTTCCTCTGGAGTTTTAATAATTTCAGGTATTAATACAGTCTGTATCCAGGTGTAGTTCACAGAACACAACAGCAGATCAATACAATTAGCAATACATTGAAGAATTCCTACCTTCCTACATGCAGATATGAGACTTGGCATCCGCACCACTACGGTCCTACTTGCCTAAATCATCGGTGTGTCAGTACAGTCAAGGGATATAAATGAGATGCCACTTCTATTTAAAATATTTACACAAACGAGCACGATATGTCACATAAATACAGAAAAAGCGTACATTAAAGTCATTTTTTTCTAAATACAATCCTAAATCCAAAGAAGTAACAACATTTCCGTATGACTGCGAAAAGAACATGAGTCATACGTCAGGAGCTTTTATTTGATTTTACAAAAACTCTAGGCATAACATCATAGAAAATGATGGACATGTCTTTAAATATATATTTGTGTATCAGTGTTCAGTTTGGCTTTTCTTGGGCTACGGTTCAGCTAATTTTGCTACTTCGAATGCCTCCAGGGTAATCTGCATTAATCATGGCTCTAATTGAAATAGCTTTCACCTTCACAGCTCAAACAAAGTGAATTTAATAAAAGAAATGACCCATTGATTACAGTAACACCCTGTGAGATGACAGTGTCTGACTAGACCTGCCTGACTGAATGAAGGACAGGGTGGTACAGAGCTGCCATATTGTGCATGTTCCACGGCACGCAGGGCACCTCTGACCAACTGACTGCATTAATGTGAAACGGACCAGTGCACACAGATGATGGAGAATAAATGCCTAATAAAGTCAGTTACCTGGGGATTTTTTTCTGGCTACTGTTTTGGAAATGCAAAGCAAGGCAGCGACAGTAACCATAAACCATTGTCTCAAATTGCTCTGTATAATTAGATGAACGCTATGTATTAAAGATAGCAGCTGATGTAGCCGCTGCCAGTGCTGTTAATATATCAGTTGATATACTGAATTGGATGAATGTAGATATGGTTCAAGCTAAATTAAATAAAATAAATGTGCACAAGGCCCCGGGACCAGATGGAATACACCCTAGAATTCTTAAAGAGCTTAGTTCAGTTATTTCTGTCCCCCTTTTCATAAAATTCAGAGATTCTCTAGTGACTGGTATAGTGCCAAGGGACTGGCGCAGGGCAAATGTGGTGCCTATTTTCAAAAAGGGCTCTAGGTCTTCCCCCGGGTAATTATAGACCAGTAAGCTTAACATCCATCGTGGGGAAAATGTTTGAGGGGCTATTGAGGGACTATATACAGGATTATGTGACAAAAAATAGTATTATAAGTGACAGCCAGCACGGTTTTACTAAGGACAGAAGTTGTCAAACTAAACTGATCTGTTTTTATGAAGAGGTGAGCAAAAGCCTAGACAGAGGGGCCGCTGTGGATATAGTGTTTTTGGACTTTGCAAAGGCATTTGACACTGTCCCTCATAGACGTCTAATGGGTAAATTAAGGACTATAAAGTGTTTGGGCATCCAGTTGGCAAATGAAGTTTAATGTAGATAAATGTAAAAGTTATGCATCTGGGTACCAACAACCTGCAGGCATCATATGTCCTAGGGGGAGCTACACTGGGGGATTCACTTGTTGAGAAGGATCTGGGTGTACTTGTAAATCATAAACGAAATAACAGCATGCAGTGTCAATCAGCTGCTTCAAAGGCCAGCAGGATATTGTCGTGTATTAAAAGAGGCATGGACTCGCGGGACAGGGATGTAATATTGCCACTTTACAAAGCATTAGTGAGGCCTCATCTAGAATATGCAGTTCAGTTCTGGGCTCCAGTTCATAGAAAGGATGCCCTAGAGTTGGAAAAAATACAAAGAAGAGCAACGAAGCTAATAAGGGGCATGGAGAATCTAAGTTATGAGGAAAGATTAAAATAATTAAACCTATTTAGCCTTGAAAAAAGATGACTAAGGGGGACATGATTAATTTATATAAATATATTAATGGCACATACAAAAAATATGGTGAAATCCTGTTCCATGTAAAGCCCCCTCAAAAAACAAGGGGGCACTCCCTCCGTCTGGAGAAAAAAAGGTTCAACCTGCAGAGGCGACAAGCCTTCTTTACTGTGAGAACTGTGAATCTGTGGAATAGTCACCGCAGGAGCTGGTCACAGCAGGGACAGTAGATGGCTTTAAAAAAGGGTTAGATAATTTCCTACAACAAAAAGGTATTAGCTACTATGTGTAGAAATTTTTCCCTTCCCTTTTCTCGTCCCTTGGTTGAACTTGATGGACATGTGTCTTTTTACAGCCATACTAACTATGTAACTATGTACTATGTAACTATGTAACTATGTAACTATTTCTTCACTCTGTAGCTACCTTAAAGAGGACCTTCACTAGGTCATATAAGTTGAAATGGTTAACTGACCTGAATAGTGCTCTCTCCCTGATTCCAGTGCTGTTTTTTTTTTTCTTGACAGGGGGGGGGGTCCAGATATATGGTTTACTATTGTGTTGGCTCCCTCTATACTAATTTGCGGTAATTAGCCAACAGGGCGTGAACTACCCTCACGCTGCCTCATGCTGATTGGTCAGCATCAGAGGCAGAGAAGCTAGCGCCACCCCGTTAGCTAACTACAACAACTACAAAAAATTAGCATAGAGGGAGCCAACACAACAGTGGGCCATATCTCTGGAAAGGGGAAGGGGGGGCAAGAATAAAAAAAAAAACTGTGTTAGTGTTATCAGGGAGAAAGTGTTAATCAGATCAGTTAACCCGTTCAACCTGTATAAGTATACACTATACTACACTATAATATTTGGTATCCAAAGGCGATGTCCATGCATGTCCAAGGACAGAGAGGTGCGCATATAATTTCTGATACATTAAGAGATCACTCAATACAGATGTAGCACTCTTTAACTTGACTCTCAATAAGTTAAATGCACAGTGACAAGAAACTTACATTTTCAATGGCTTTTGTTGGGTGATATCACGCAGCAGAAAGTCAAGTTAAACAGTCAAGAGTCAAGTTAAACTTTGCTACATCTTTACGTCCATCAGTATTTTCCGTGTGAGTGTTTAACAGTGCTGATGGCAGTGCGTACTGATCTCCCACCACAGGAGTGAATCCAGGATGTTTATTGTAGTCTTTTATTTTTTTCTAGTCTTTCATATTTCTGCCATCATTTCTACAGTATGATTATCTCAAGCAAGAATGGATATTTCAATATTTATTTAAGCTTTGCTAAAAATGTGCATGTTAATTGGGAAGAAATCCCAAGCAGGGGCTGATATCCTGCTGGGAGAATCTTGGAATTAATTAATGCTCCTACACCAAATATTTCTCAAATGTTATATTGTTCTATGCCAGAAAACAAGAAAGATCAATGTGTTACACTGTCATTACAACATTTTCAAAGGACTCTACTTTATTAACTGTTAAGGGACTTGTTTCATAAAGACATCTCCTCTCCATATGCCCTATTATATCATAGTGGTGGGGATGTAATAATACATTTCTCATGCAGCCGCCACTGCAGAGGAAATTTCTGGCCATACCGTGCAAGGCTTCCCCCAACTGGTATTAAGGGCGCTGACAGCAGGCATGAAACATATCCACCTAAGGCCAACTGGTCTGATCATTTTTGGATGTGCATGTTTTTCTTGCGTTTTAGGGGAGACCAGAAACAGATCTTAAGAACAAAGCATTAAAGAAAGCTCTGTGGGATCTGCTACCACTTCACCCCACAAAAAACAAAAGGGCAAGCTACTATCCAAATACCATACAGCATGTGTGATGCATACCAGTGTCCGTGATAGAACATGCTGGGATGCAATGGAACCCGACAAGAGACGCTGCATGATTTCATAGAATTCAATATTTATTGCATTGAGCGCAATGTTCAAACTCAATGCCTCTGTGATGTGTCAGTTGACAAAAATTGCAATTATCGTTACATTTTGTGCAATCTTAGGGTATGTTCACACGCAAACTCAAAAACATGTGAAAATACGGAGCTGCTTTCAAGGGAAAACAGCTCCTGATTTTCAGACGTTTTTTTAAGCCACTCGCGATTTTCGCTGCGTTTTTTACAGCTGTTTTTGGAGCTGTTTTCAATAGAGTCTATGAAAAACGGCTTCAAAAACATCCCAAGAAGTGACTTGCACTTCTTTTTCGCGGCCATTTTTTTACGCTGCCGTTTTGAAAAAAATGGCCCATCGGAACAGAACGCCGTTTTTCCCATTGAAATCAATGGGCCGATGTTTGGAGGCGTTCTGCTTCCGATTTTTTGGCGTTTTACGGCCCGAAAAATGGCCAAAAATAGGCTGTGTGAACAAACCCTTAGACTGCTGAGGGAATGACAAACTCCATATAAACCAATGTATATTGACTATGTTGTGTGACTATGCGTCTCAAGTTATCCAACATGTGTGCACCAGGCATCACACAGAACATAAATTTTGCCACTAGTCTTATCTTAAAAATAAAAGATAATACATGTCTCAATTTACGTATGCTCTGTTCTAGAATTCTGATCTATGTGATGCGCTTTTGCTTGCCTGGTTTTATATATGAAATACAAAGGGTAACATGAGTAATTTTATGAGATTATGTCACTCGATTCCAACTCTCCAGAAAAAGCTAAAGAAAAAACCTCTAGGCCTGCACAATAATTTCCTACTGTCACAGAACACTTGCAGAGGGCAAATTCATGTCATTCTCACAGCCAAGATGCGCAACTTACATCCGAAAAGGAAAAAAACTTTGCTTCTAAACTTCCTAAAATAATTTTAATTAAGACAACAAATGTGAATGTTAAAAAAATAAACTCCAGATTGTTCTGGTCATTTCAATTGATGTTTGATAACTTTATGATTACCATTTATTTAACATGTTCCTGTCTCCGTGGGTTTCCTTCCACACTTCAAAAAATAATTGGCTTCCTAATTAGCCCTCTTGTGTGTCCAACAAAGGGAGATTATATTGTGAGCCCTATTGGGGACAGGGACTGATGGGAATTATGACAATCTCTGTACAACACTGCTTCAAGGAGTTGTCTCATTAGAGACAACCCCTTCCATATTGAGGATGTCGTAGTGATCAGCTGATAGCCGCCGGTCCTGCTCCTAGCACCACCAGCAATCAGCTGCAAGGGGAAATGTAGTATTACTTGTCGACTGTTCATATAAAGTTAGATGAGCAAAGTATATAGACTCCAACAGCAGGGTCCTGCAGTACAGAGAAAAGCTAGTAACACAATGAATAAAATATATTTATATATTTAGTTTGGAACCAAGCAATAATGAAAGAACATTGTATTAAACAGGCTGCAGAGTAAGTGGCTGTCATGGGCTCAGTAAATGTAAGAAGCCTTAGATGTGAGGGGTCGTTAGCAGTGTTGACTGACCCACCGTAGAACCAGAGGATCCTTCGATGGCCCCAGGCACCGAGGTGCTTCTCTCTGGCCACGGAGTAGAGAACCATTGGCTCTCTGCCCTGTCACTTACTCTTGAAGGCCACTGGATGTTAAGAGGATGCAGAGGACATCAGCGACCAGGAACAGGTGATACGATGCCATCACTGCGCTGAGCAACGAAGAGGAGGCAGAGAATCGATCCGCTCGTGAGAACGGGGTCAGATGAGGTTGTTTTTTTTTTTATTAGTAAGTGATCACTGTGGTGAAGCTGCTGGAAAAGTGGAAGGACTTGAGAATGGAGCAGAAGAAAGAAGTGTCATACTGTATGCAAAGAAGTAGCTGAGAAAAAAATGCAAGTACTAGAAGTAAAAGATACAAACGGGGAAGACAAGGAGTAGTGGAAGAAAAATTCACCCTCTTATATACATTATATTGACCTCCGAATGTTCTAGTGGCAGCAGCTGATATGGTGAGAAGTAACCAAAACGTAGCAATTATAAAAACATAACAACTATACAGTGTAAGGCCCAATGCACACGACTGTGCCCGTAATCACAGGTATGGCCAGCCTCAGACAGTTATGTGCATTTGAGTGCCGTGCTCCCATCATAAAGTATGGGAGCACAAACCATAAAATAAAAAAATAGGACATGTCCTAGTTTTTACGGAGGCTTTCTATGGCCCAGACACCTTTGCGTAAATATATGGGAATGTGTCCGTGGGCCATAGAAATTAATGGAACCGTATTTTGATCCGCAATTACGGTCTGTAATTGCGAACCAATATCACGGTCGTGTGCATGGTGCCTAAAGCAGTGTTCTTTAACTAGTGGATTGGGAGCCAAATATGGCTCTCAGGCTGATTGAATGTGGCTCACTAGCTGTTATCCATCAAGGACACAAGAAAAAAATGTAGCTCCGGAGTCAGCACTAAATGACAGGCTGTTGGCACATTATCATTGTCACTTGAGACCCGACTAAAGGTTACATAACAGGAACTTGACATTAAAACCAAGAAAGTCAAATTGGACTTTACAACGGCAGAATATTTTTTTTTACATTAAAATTTAAAGGAATACTAAAAATGGAATACACAAAAATGGCAGCAATTCTTCCCTTAACCTCTTAACGCCGAAGGACAGATATATCCGTCCTCTGCAGCTGCTAGTTCGCGCAGGAGGACGGATATATACACGCGATCAGCGGCTGGAGCACGGCTGTTATACACAGCCTGGCTCCTGCTGCAACTGCCGTAATCGAAGCGCACTCCGATTCCGGCAGTTTAACCCATTAAACGCCGCTGTCAATAGTGACAGCGACATCTAATGTGTTTGACAGAGGGAGGGAGCTCCCTCTGTCACCCCATCGGCGGGCTCGCAAAGAAATCGCGGGTTGCCGTTGAGTTTCCATGGCAGCCGGGGGCCTAACAAAGACCCCCAGGTCTGCCTTCAGCAAATGCCTGTTAGGTCCGTCCGCTCCGTCTGCTACCGCCGCTCCAAGTGCACAAGTCCGGAAGCCGCGACCGGAAGTAGTAATCTTACTGTCCGGCCGCGACTTCCGGTCTACAGGAAAATGGAGCCGGACGGCGCACAGTTCAACTTGGACTGTGTGGGAGCGGCGCATGCGCCGTTCCCACACAGACGGCGTACAGCATAGTGGATGGAACGGGCCCCGTTCGCATTCACTATGGGACTGTAGCTGCCGTATTCCATGTCTGTATGTGTCGTTAATTGAAACATACTGAAATGGAAAAAAAAATGGCAGCCCCCATAGGGAAGAAAAAGTTCAAAAATAAAATAAAGTAAAACACAAACACACAAATAAATATAAAAGTTTTTAATAAAACACAAAAATCAAACGGATGTAAAAAAAATAATTTCCGTGACACTGTTCCTTTAAGGGGTTAAAATACTCTGTTCCTTTGATCCTATTGTATCTCAAATGGCAATAAATACAACAAAAAAAAATGATTTATAAAGAATTCTTTATATGTGTCCCAAGAGATTAGCCATTTCCCTCTCCTCCTTCTCACAATCCTGTGTTTGGCTGCTAGATGACTGACTGTTGAGACAGCCTTCCCCCTCAGCTGTCTGTAATAGGAGACTTAGGTTGTTAAGACCCGCCCCTTGATCAAGCTCCACCCCTCAGCTGCTTGACAATTCATTTTGGAAGGGATCAGTAGGAAATTAACCCTGTATTCTCTACAGGATTTCTACAAGACTGTTTATTTCAAGAGCAAACAGAAACTCCTGAAAACTGACAGTTAGTGTGAGTAAGTTCACCTCCCATTTACTTTATCATTCATTTTTAGGTTAACTTAGTCTGGATCAACACTTCCTATATTATTCCAGATTTGTTAACAAAAAGTTTGGGACCTCTGGTATAACATAACAGCAATCATTATACTTTGCTTTTTATATTTGTATAATAGTACCAACATTTTATTTTGCAATTTTCATATAGGGTATTTTAGGGACAATTGCAATCCTTTAAATATGATACACAACATTAATAAGTCTAAAAAAATAAAATAAAATATATGTATACATACATACATATATATATATATATATATATATATATATATATAAAATAATAATAATAATAATTCTACAATAATAGTGATATGTGTTACATGTACACTACCTGCACAGATAGATACAATATTTTTTCTGGTGATGTGAATTTTTGGGGATAGAATGTTGTCGATGGAATTGTAATATCCATTCTGTTAGCAGTGATCTAGTGCCAGGATTAGGGCTGCACTCAGCTTAGTACTTTATGTTTACCACTAATGTATGCAGATCAATGTGCATTGTGCTATCAAGTGCCTCTTGGCATGAGAAAAACAGTTTAGAAATAATTCATTTTAGTTTTAAAGAAATAACAATCAAGGAGCCTTTGTGGGTGATTACAGAAACAATGTCATTTAAATGAGATACAAAATATTCTGCTTCTTTCTACCCGCTGAATGTTAATCACCTGAGGAGACAATCTATTAGACACCTTTATTTAAGGTTTATACGCATCCATTTTTGCAGTTAGCTGGCAGACATTTCAGGATATGGAAAGAAGTGTGTTGGATGTGGAAGGAAGAAAATCTAATTTACATATTTTTATGGAGAGACTGAAACATTTATTGAAAATGCTAATTTTGCATTCACCATAGTGAGTAAGTGAGATTTTTTTTCTTTTACAAATAAGACAAGAGCTCTTACAAATACAGAGAAATACTGTCTCTGAATCTGAACTAGGCCAAGTATTGAATTCCAAGAGTTAGAAAGTTGCTGTTAACCCCTTCCCTCTTTGGCCACTTTTGACCTTCCTGACAGAGCCTCATTTTTCAAATCTGACATGTTTCACTTTATATGGTAATAACTCCGGAATGCTTTTACCTATCCAAGTGATTCTGAGACTGTTTTCTCGTGACACATTGGACTTTATGTTACTGGCAAAATTTGCCCGATACATTCAGTATTTAATTGTGAAAAACACCAAAATTTAGCGAAAAATTGCAAAAATTTGCATTTTTCTCAATTTAAATGTATCTGCTTGTAAGACAGGCAGTTATACCACACAAAAATGTTGCTAACTAACATCCCCCATATGTCTACTTTAGATTGGCATCGTTTTTTGAACATCATTTTATTTTTCTAGGACGTTACAAGGCTTAGAACTTTAGCAGCAATTTCTCACATTTTCAAGAAAATTTCAAAATGCTATTTTTACAGGGGCCAGTTCAGTTGTGAAGTGGGTTTGAGGTCCTTAGATATTAGAAACCCCCAATAAGTCACCCCATTTTAAAAAATGCACCCCTCAAAGTATTCAAAACAGCATTTAGAAAGTTTCTTAACCCTTTAGACATTGCGCAGGAATTAAGGCAAAGTAGAGGTGAAATTTACAAAGTTCATTATTTTTTTCCAGAAATTCATTTTGAATCCATTTTTTTTGTACCACAGAATGTTTTACCCAAGAAATGCAACTCAATATTTATTGCCCAGGTTCTGCAGTTTTAGGAAATATCCCACATGTGGCTCTAGTGTGCTACTGGACTGAAGCACCAGCCTCAGAAGCAAAGGAGCACCTAGTGGATTTTGGGCCTCCTTTTTATTAGAATATATTTTAGGCACCATGTCAGCTTTGAACAGGTCTTGTGGAACTAAAACAGTGGAAACCCCCCAAAAGTGACCCCATATGGGAAACTACACCCCTCGAGGAATTTATATAGGGGTGTAGCAAGCATTTTGACCGGCCAGTTTTTTTGCAAAAATGTTTGGAACTAGGCCATGAAAATGAAAATCTAAATTTTTTCAAATAAAATGTAGGTTTAGCTAATTTTTTTTCATTTCCAAAAGAACTAAAGTAGAAAAAGCACCACAACATTTGTAGAGCAATTTCTCCCGAGTAAAACAATACCCCACATGTGGTAATAAACGGTTGTTTGGACACACGGCAGGGCTTAGAATGGAAAGAGCGCCATTTGGCTCTTGGAGCTCAAATTTAGCAGGAATGGTTTGCGGAGGCCATGTCGCATTTACAAAGCCCCTAAGGTGACAAAACAGTGGAAACCCCCAACAAGTGACCCCATTTTGGAAACTATACCCCTTGAGGAAATTATCTAGGGGTATAGTGAGCATTTTGACCCCACAGGTTTTTTGCAGAAATTTTTGGAAGTAGGCTGTGAAAATGAAAATCTACATTTTTTCAAATAAAATGTAGGTTTAGCTAATTTTTTTTCATTTCCACAAGGACTAAAGGAGAAAAAGCACCATAAAATTAGTAAAGCAACTTCTCCCGAGTAAAACAATACCCCACATGTCGTAATAAAAGGCTGTTTGGACACACGGCGAGGCTGAGAAGGGAAAGAGCGCCATTTGGCTTTTGGAACTCAAATTTAGCAGGAATGGTTTACGGAGGCCATGTCGCATTTACAAAGCCCCTGAGGGGACAAAACAGTGGAAACCCCCAACAAGTGACCCCATTTTGGAAACTACACCCCATGAGGAAATTATCTAGGAGTACAGTGAGCAGTTTGACCCCACAGGTGTTTTACAGAACTTATTGGAAGTAGGCCGTAAAAATGAAAATCTACATTTTTTGAAATAAAATGTAGGTTTAGTTTTTTTTTTTCATTTCCACAAGGACTGAAGGAGAAAAAGCACCATAAAATTAGTAAAGCAACTTCTCCCGAGTAAAACAATACCCCACATGTGGTCATAAACGGCTGTTTGGACACACGGTAGGGCTCAGAATGGAACTAGCACCATTTGGATTTTGGATAGTGTCTGGGCGCCATGTCATATTTGCTGAGCCCCTGTAGTACTAGTACAGTGGAAACACCCCAAAATTGACTCCATTTGGGAAACTGCACCCCTGAGGAATCATCTAGGGGTATAGTGAAAATTTTGATCCCAAAGGTTTTTTGCTGAATTAATTAGAATTAAGCCATGAAAATGAAAAATAATTTTTTTTTCCAACAAGATGTCGTTTTAGATCAACATTTTTCATTTTTACTAGGAATAGAGAAGAAAAAGCACCCCAACATTTGTAAAGTAATTTCTCCCGAGTACGGTAACACCCCATATGTGGTTATAATCAGCTGTTGACATATATGGGAGCATTCAGAAGAAAAGGAGCGGTATTTATCTTTTGGAGCGTAGATTTTGCTGGAATGGTTTGCAGACGCCATGTTGCATTTGCAAAACCCCTGATGTACCAAACAAAAGTGACCCCGTTTTAGAAACTACACCCCTAAAGGCATTTATCAAGGGGTGTAGTGAGAATTTAGACTCCACAGGTGTTTTTCAGAAATGAATACGCAGTGGATGGTGCAAAGTGAAAATTGCAATTTCTCCACTGATCTGCCTATTCACCACACAAGATGTTGTGCCCCTGGAGAATGTTACCCCATAAATTGTTAAGCGGGTTCTCCCGGGTATGGTAATGCCTTACTTGTGGCCATAAATTGCTGTTTGGGCACACTGTAGGGCTAAGAAGGGAAAGACCGCCATTTTGAGCATGGATTTTGCTTGGTAGTTTTGTTTGAGTTTTGCTGGTATTCAGTTTATATTGTGGTGGCATATGTAATCTGTGTGGAGAACATCAGGGTATATGTAATCTGTGCGGGTACATCAGAGTATATGTAATCTGTGCGGGTACATCAGGGCATAATAAGAGGGTATAATCATGGGGTAAATAATACAATTATCCATAGGTGTGTGTTACGCTGTGAAGCGATCCGTTATGCACAGGCCAGTGTCACACTGATAAACTGTTTTCTTTCTTATCCCCCTTCTGTAACGCTCTGCATCTTTTGGGGACTTTTTCTCCTTCGTAGTTTGGGAAATATTGCTGGGAAAGTTTTGCGCTGGTATAATACGGGCGCCCTCGCTTCCAGCGGATGTGCGATGTCCCTTCCTTTCCTAAATACTCGGGCCCTGAAACTGAAGGAATGTTCCCCTCCGGCCTGGGCATTGAGATGTTTTTTCATCACTACATTACTAGTGCCGTAACTTTTTTGTTTTTCAGTTGATTGAGCGGTGTGCGGGCTTGTTTTTTGCGAGACGGGCTGTAGATTTTATTGGTACCATTTTAGAACACATAAGACTTTTTGATCACTTTTTATTTCATTTTTTGGTAAAGGAAATTACCAAAAACAAGCAATTCTGGAATCGTTTTTTATTGTTTTTTTTATCGGCATCCACAGTGCGCCCTAAATTACATGTTAGCTTTATTCTGCGGGTCGATACGATTACGGCGATACCAAATTTATATAGTTTTTTTTATGTATTGCGGCTTTTGCACAACAAAATCACTTTTTTTATAAAATCATTTGTTTTCTGTGTCGCCATATTCTAAGACACATAACGTTATTATTTTTGCGTGCACAAAGCGGTGTCAGGGATTATTTTTTGCGGGACGGATTGCCGTTTTTATTAGTACTATTTTGGAGTAAATGTGACTTTTTGATCACTTTTTATAGCATTTTTTGGAAGGAGATGTGACCTAAAAACAAAGATTCTGGCGTTGTTTTTCATGTTTTTTTTTTACGGCGTTCACCGTGCGGGATAAATTACATAATAGTTTTGTCGTTTGGGTCGTTACGGACGCGGCGATACCAATTATGTATAGTTTTTTTAATTTTTACGGTTTTTCCCATAATAAAAGACTTACTATGGGAAAAAAGTCAGTTTGGCTTTATTTTTATTTGAAATGTGTGTGTTTTTATTGTTTTACCACATTTTTATTAACTTTTTTTTACTTTTCTGACTTGTCCCACTAGGGGACATGAGGGCCTGAGGCCCCGATCGCTACTCTAATACACTGCACTACATACGTAGTGCAGTGTATTAGCGCTGTCAGTTATTCACTGACAGCAAGCCTATGAGGACGCGCCGCAGGCTGGTCCTCATTGGCTCCCGTACAAGGCAGACTCGGACGCCATTTTCTGGCGTCCGATTGCCACAGCAACCCAGCGATTGCATCACTGGGTTGCCGATCGGGTGAAAACCTATCAGATGCTGCGCTCTATTGAGCGCAGCATCTGAGGGGTTAATCTGCCGGATCGGAGAGTAGCTCCGGTCCTGGCAGTTACAGGAGGGTGCCAGCTGTATAATACAGCTGTCACCCCGCGGTGATGGTGCCGGCTCTGCTTCTGAGCCCGCACAATCACTGCGCCGTACATGTACGGCGCTTTGCGGGAAGCACCTCCCGACAGCGCCGTACATGTACGGCGCATGTCGGGAAGGGGTTAAAGAAGCATTTGGCTGTTTATGAGAGATGCAGTGCTGACTATGATAGTGGAGGACAACCGGGAAGATTGTTTTAAACTTCTCAAGTAGAACACAAGAAGGGCAACAGTGTTTAGCATATACACCATACACAAACCAAAAGAGTAAAGGCCCTTTTACACCGGCCAATTATCGGGCAAACGAGTGTTCACAGAACGCTCAATCCCGATTATTTCCCTATGTAAACAGGGCAACGATTAGCCAATGAACAAGCTGATTGTATCATTTTAAATCCGAAAATATTATCGTTGTTGGCAGCACATCTACCTGTGTAAACAGGGAGATGTGCTGCCGACATGATGGAAATGATGGAAATGCATGAGGACGAGCAATCGTAGTAACTAGCACTCGTCCACATAGTAGCTACTTGTGAAAGGAGCAAACGAGCGCCAATCAACTAACTGTCTCGTTGATCGGCACTCGTTTTTACAGCCAATATTGTCTGGTGTAAAATGAAACTTAGTTGTCAGACAATCATTTATTGGGACCAGGAACTCTCACAAACAATTGGTGGAATAGCCGTCAATATAGTGGGGCATTCATTGTACTATTACATTTCAACTATCTAGTGTTGTCATCATACAGTAGGACACAAGCCATCCTACTTAATATATATTGTGAGATTCTGCAGGCACATATAATAATACACAGTGGGGGCCCCATGATTTATTTTATTTCCTGTCTTTGGACCAAAAGCACTGTTTCTAATGACAAAATTATTAAAATTTGATACATATCTGTATCGTTATTGTCTTTATTTTATTTTTATTGGTCAACTCAACATGATAGAAATGTATGGAGATGAGCGATCATAGTAACGAGCACTCGTCCCTTTACTAGCTCCTTGTGAAAGGAGCAAACAATTGCCGATCAACAAGTTGTCTCGTTGATCGGCTCTCGATTACACGTCCCACATCGGGCCATGTAAGACAAATGTACAGTACTACAGTATTACCCTAAACTTTCTACTTGGTTACATTGGTATAACACTTTTTAGCCAAAGAACGAAGATTTATACAATGTAGGTCATCTTATAAGCTTACTCATATCTATAGGATTATCATAATTTACTCTTAAGTGTTGTCACCCCATTATGGTCTATGGCAATGCATTCCAACTATCGTTCCTTAAAAATTGGTCGGTGTTCCCCTGTAAGAATGCGGATCCACAGAATTACTTACAAGTCCAGACTTGCATTGCATTTAACAGCTGCTCCAGAATTATTTACCATTTTTAAAAATATATTTTTTGTCTATCATTTTAGACAAGGTAAAGAATCAGAATTAAGAACTTCCTCCCAGCCATTTATGCAGAGAGCCAATTTTTTTGTATCAAGCACAATATTGTTTATTATTAAAGATTAAATTTGAAAATCACAAATAATTTCTAGTACAACTCCAGTTCTATGCTTTTATCATTTACATTTTATTTTTAGCACATTTACCCAAGGGTCTAAAAATGTAAAAAATAATGATATGATAATTACACACTGTGGCGCTCATGTCTTCACTTAATTTCACATTAAACTCTTAATACTGTTATAACTAATAATGGCAAACCTAAAACAGACACCTTATTTAATTATTATTTTTTTTTATATTTATTTAGAAAAACTTTTTAGTTGATTAAATGGTGAAAAAGAAAAGACTTGAGGAAACAAAACATCAGTGCCTCTAAGCCATCTCACAGTGGCTCTACCATCTCTGCCCTAGATGCACATTGGAGGAGATTTATTAAGACTGGCGTTTCTTATGCCAGTCTTAATAAACAATTTGTTGGAGTAAGATGCAACACATTAATTAAGAGCTTATTAAAAGTATCACATCTTTTGACTGTCTGTGGGCTATCCACCCTCCACTCCATCAGAAATAAAAAAAACATATGTATACTCACCCCACCACTCCTTTTCACTTCTACCCTCGGGTCCTCTTAAGCCGCGTTCAGACCTGGCGGAATTGCTGTTGAATTCCGCTGCAGACAGTCCTCAGTGGAATTCTGCAGCAGCCGGTTTTTACATTTGTTTCTATACGTTTTTAGGAAACTTAGTTCAGACGTTGCGGAAAATAACTGGGCAGAAATTAGGCTGCGGTGCAGAATTTCCCCTCCACAGCATGCTCATTATGTTGCAGAGAAGAAGCGGAATTTCACTGCGGATTTAAAATGAATAGTGAAGCTCCGTGTATGGTGCTGTCAGTCCTAAGTCCTGACCGAATGATAGAGCTGTGAGAGGTGCAGAAGTTAACTGGGTCCCAAAGCCAGATTAAAGGGAGGGTATGAAGGGCAATTACTCAGTGGCCTCCACCACCTAATTTTCTTCAACCCTTTTTAAACATTCTTGGCTGCAAGATGTGGGACTTTCACAAGATTCAAAGTGTAACTCCAACTATATAAAAGTTTTTATGTCAAGCGGTAATAATAAAATGTTTACAAATAAATAGATGTACCATCTTTCTGTGCCGCTAACAAGAACAAATCCGTTGGATGACATGGGGAGAGTGGGCCCAGCTTAAGTTAGCCATGCATGATATGACACTGTTACTTCGGACCATTGTTGTCGTGATAGTCTTAACGCCCATGATTTTCTTTGACGTTTAACCAATTTTGGTAATTTTTGACATTCTGAACCTTTAAAACTCCCACCATAGGGTAGATCAGCTTTATCTACATGACATAAAAGATTACACTTGACAAGAACAGACAGAAAAGAGGTACATAATGTACAAGAAGATCTCAGGCACATGACAAGTGGAAATAGACAGAAAAGAAGAACTAACTTATGTAAAAGAAATAGCAGATGCAGGGATAATGTTCCTCTGAAGCTGAATATGTGGAGCAGTATCCTCTTAATGTCATCTTCCCTCCCTTATATTAGCTATAGAAAAGTATCCGGCACACAAATGTGGTTCAATTTTGCGATTTTATTAAATTCGATGCCATGGGCAATGTGCGTGCAACGTTTCGGTTCAACGACCTTCGTCAGGCACTAGATCCCACTTGGCGTATGATTCTTGAATTATATCGTGCTGCAGTCAGTATGGCGGCTTACCGCTTAGTTTTGCTATCCAGACACTTCTTATTTGCTGAAGATGAAAATGAAAGTTATCATAGGACCTACAGGTATTTTTCTATACATTGTAATAGTGTATTATACATGCAGTGCTAGGGTAGACATCAGTATTTGTTACCTTAGATTTGTTCCCATTGGTGCTTTTTTTTTTGTTTTATACTATTATTTGTATATAAAAGTATATAAAAGTTACATGTAACAGGTAAAAAGCTTAATATATAAATATAATTTGTTTTAATGGGAATACTGATAGGAAGAAGAGAGGAATGTATCTATACATTTCAATTGGAAACCTCCATAACGTACAAAATGCATAACTTGAAGGCCATCATCTGAGAAGTTTGCTGTCAAGATATTCCCCAAAAATGCAGTGTGTTTGTATTAAATTAATCTCTTCTATAGGTTTGGTAAGAAAACTATAATATCATTGATGTTTAATTCTGAATCGAAAGAACAAATTCTAAAATAAAAACATTCTATTAATATGTGATGCCCCATAGCAAAGATCAAAATGGGCTCCCCATCATGGTGCACATTTTTGCCACCCAGGACAGAAGCCCTGGTGTTTGTTTGGAGGACACCCTTTGCACAACCTTTGGGCCAATTCTCCATCCCTTGCTTTCTAAAAGTGCAGTAGCTCTTGAGAGAGGAGTTTTACACAAATTTTCAGTAGTATAGGGGATAGGACAACCAGAGCTGGGCCCCTCCATGCAAGGGCCCATACTAGCCATATAGTGTGTCCCTATGGTATGTATGCTCTTGCATAAAGGCATGTTTTTGCTTAGCAGGCGGCATCATGTGCTTTTTTGCCCATTGCCCAAGTTTCATCACATCTTGGATGCGAATCAAGACGCTCTGTCTAATACATGTATAGCCTAGGCCTTATAGGAATTTTCCAATTGCATAAACATAAAGTTTTATCACTGAGTAATGAAAGGTCCAAACCGTGCTGACAGTGTCAGACGGTGTAAGGACACACCCTATCGACAAGGGGAATGGTTAATGCCTATATGTACATTTATTCTTAAATTTCCAGGGAGAATAACAGAGGAATGAAACAACACAGAGTTGTAAAACATGATGCTCCAGAATTGTTAGTTCATGGGGAATACAAGCATTTGCTAAAACAGACATGTCAGGAGAGCTAATAAGACCTCTTTAAAGGTTATGTAAACCTTTGAATGTTTTTTAAAAAAAAATTAAAACAATGTATCATGGTGTTTAATGTGACTTTTTAATTGTTTTCTATAAAAAAAAAAATATTTAACTTTTTGAGATACAGCTTCTATGTCTCCTGGTTACATAGAAGCTGTATCTTGTGCTAAAACCCGAATCCATCATTAACTTAGATGTGATCGATAACTGGTGAATCCTGCTATTTAGAGACACAGAGGCCCTGCCTTTACCGAAGCCTTCAGTCCCGCTGACATGATGGATTTGGGTTTTAGAGAAAGATACATCTTCTATGTATCCAGGATACATAGAAGCTGTATCTCAAAAAGTAAAACAAATAATTAACAAAAAAACAATTAAAAAGTTGCATTTAACACAAAAATACATTGTTTTAAAAAACAAAACAAAGTGCTCAAAGGTTTACAAAGCCTTTAAGCCTTGCATAAGCGAACTCGCGGCAGGTTTCCTACTTCTGTTTTTAGGTCGACGTCAAGTGTAAAAAAAATAATCATATCTTTTCTAATCTATATGATCTTTCCCCTTGTTTAATTGAAGTCACAAATGCTTACAAAGTGTTTTTGAAGGCAATTGAATGCTCAGCAATTTAAAGAGGACCTGTCTTCACTCCTGATTTCCCCATAAAATAACAAATCCGAAACATATTTTCTTAGAACTTTATAGTGTGTCATTCCTCTGTTATTCCACCTAAAAATGTATGAATAAATTCACAACTGAGTGGTACCATTCGCCTATTACAAGGGCCGTGTGACTACACAGTGTCACTCTGATTGGACATTGTCAGTCTACATTGGGACACACCCCCAAACTGTTAACACTCAGTTGTCAATTTGTTCATACATTGCTAGGCAGAATAACAGAGGAACAACACTACGTAGAGTTCTAAGAAAATAGATGCTCTAGAATTGTTATTTCATGGGGAATACAAATATTTACTAAAACAGACCTGTCAGGAGAGGAATCAGGTCCTCTTCAGAAATTCATCTAATTACGATACATTTCAGAATCCAGGATATCAGTGTCCTACATAAAAGTTATATTTCATAAACATATCTCAGTATTAAGGATCCAGTGTGACGGAAATAATTGGAAAAAATTCGGCTTTTGCTCCTGGCCGTATAATAATTCATATTGGCTTGAACTATTCTAATCTCGTGCTAAACATTTCTAGATACTTCTTGTAACATTATGAAGGAATGAAGAGGTTTAATCTCAGCCATGGCATATTGGTGTGACAGTAATGTCAGACTAACTTATCAGGTGGCTGACAGCTGTGCAGCCTCAAATGTTATTTTGTCTGTAAGGTTTAGACAGGAGGCCATTCAAATTACATTTACCTGTGGAGTGGCTTTGAAATCATAAAGCAAAAACAACTGTAGATTTATAACATAGTGTAAATATATTTGACACGTGAAGATAGATATTTGTGTTCTCTCTAGTTTCAATTTGGCATACCGTGAATTTACTGAAAAGATACTCAGATTGTTTTACTTACAGTATATTAGCATATTGGCAGTAACATAGCCAAATAAAATGTGTCCCCATTCCAGCTGCAAAATCTGCTTTTAAGGGCCAGTTCACACAGAGTTTCTGACACGGTTTTAGACATGGAAACCGCGTCAGAAAACGCGCCAAAAAACGGCCGAAAATGCCTCTTATTGATTTCAATGGGAGGTGGAGGCGTTTTTTTTCACGCGAGCGAAAAAACTGTCTCGCGTTGAAAAAAGTGACATGCCCTATCTTCGGGCGTTTACGTCTCTGACCTCCCATTGGCATCAATGGGAGGCAGAGATTGCGTATTTCGCTGTGTTTTTTGACCGTTGCGCTCAATGGCCGTGGGAGAAAAACGCAGTGAAAAACGCCTGCCTGCAAAAAACTCTGTGTGAACATACCCTTATAGTCACATCATATTGTTTGGCTAAATCCCTCCTCAAACTCCTCCGCCTTCTCGGACATACAGAGGGTAGCCCAGTGACTAAATGCCCATCACCCAAGTTCTAATTTCGGAATTTAAAATGTCTACAGAAGTGGCATAGCCTACATTATGGAAGGTAAATTTAAGTAAAATGGGGCTTTGAGAGGACCTCTAGGGGCAAGCTGTCTGACTGGCTATTATCCAAGTAGATTGCTCTAATGAGGAATATTGTGGACAGCTCTAAAGTGGGGCATTGTGCCTGGCTCTAATGTTGGGCACCGTGGCTGGCTTTAATGAGGGGTGGGCATTGTAGTTATCTCAAAAATATGGTCGCAGTTGCCAACATTGTTGCTCTCACTTATAGGAAATATAATGACTAAGGCCTCATGCACACGACCGTAGCCATGTGCACGGCCGTAATTATCGGGTCGGCCGGCTGCGGACTGTCAGCCGCGAGCGGCACGCAAATCGCTGGACATGCACATGGCCACGGCCATTATTTTCAATGAGCCCGGACCGCAGAACACGGCCGTAATAAGACAGGTCCGTTCTTTCTGCGGTGCGGGCTCGCGGGCCATGCACGGACTGTAAAAACTACGGTCGTGTGCATGGCCCCATAGAAATGAATGGGGCCGCAATTCTCTCGTGGATTTTCATGTGCATGGGGCCTAACTATTATGTAGACCAGGATCCTAGTTGCTGACTCTGTTATAGGGCACTGTGACTGACAATGTTATGGGGGCACTAAGGCTGTCACTGTTAAGGGATATACTGTGGAAGACATACCTAAAGCACTGTAGCTGTCACTGTTGATTGGTCACTCTGGCTCTCATTGTTAGGGAGAATCTGTGACTGAGCATGAATGGGCCTGAGCTGCAATACTAAACGCCACTTATGGACAATAGTTGCATTGTTTCTGAAAAAACAAAAGCTGATCCATTTTTCTTATTTCAGACAACCCCTATAAACCAGGACTTGATCCCTCCATTACTCAGATCCCTAAAGTGCCACTGGTGCTATGCTGATTCTACTCATTGCACTTCTAGGTCAAAGAAAAAGAATGGCTTAATCATAAAGAGATTTTTACTGAAGTTGAAAAGTCTCTTACTATGTGATATTGAGACTCAAGAGCATCCTCACTTGATAGGTGCAGGTCCCTCTGGGAACAGGGGTCCGATGACCCCATTTGCCGATTCTTGACAGCCACAGTTCAATGGAGAGGTGGCTGATTTAGCAAGCAGTGCTTGTCTTTCTGTAGGTCCCATGGACTTCAATGGAGAGGATCACCCGCAAGCACAGTCACCTCTCCTTATAGGTGAGGGTTGCATAGGTGGGACATGCACTTTACAAATAAAGTCTATTGAAGTAAATTGGGCTGAGATGCAACTTTAATAAATTTTGAAGTCACTTGTTCTAGAGTGAAAAATATTATCAATAACTTAAAATGTGATTGTTCAAATAGATAACTGTATTAACATAATACACCCGAGGAAATAGAAGCTCAACTGTGTCATTTTTTATTTCAGTTTATATTAGAATTTTATATTTAATTTTACCAGGTCTTAGAAATACATATGTTTTCATATGTACTAATACAATTGCATATTACTTTTCCACTGTTAATTCCCATAATTGGGAATTATTGGTGGATGATAAAATGTTCATTCAAAGGGAAAATTCAATCATAGAAATTGTTCCATTTATCTTATAACCTTTAACAAAGAAAATACCACATGAGGAGATTGCAGCCCAGCGGCTCCCTGTATCCTACTGCCCTTGTCACTTTTGGGTGATAGCAACCTGTAGACCTCTGTAGCCTATACAGCGGCTGCCATAACACAACAGTGAGGTGGGTGGGAGGAGGGCGTGGGCAGCACTCTGCTCAAGAATACGCCAAACGCCTAAAAATGAGTCCAGAGTATTCTTTCTAAAGATTTTTTTTCATAGTAAACCTTTAAATTTGGGCTTATAAGGGCAATGCAAAATACTAACAAGTTACTGTTTTAACCCCTTAATGACCACCAATACGCCTTTTCACGGCGGTCATTAATAGACTTTATTCTAGGCCGCCGCCTTTTCACGGCAGCCTAATCAACGTCTTGCACGGGTCTCCCGTGCAGGCTGGAGCCGGGGCTCGGCTGTCTTATGACAGGATGTTTACTTCGATCGCGGCCATTTAATCCCTCAAATGCCGCGGTCATTAGCAACCGCTGCATTTGAGTTGTTTACAGAGGGAGGGAGCTCCCTCTGTCACCTATCGGCAGCCCGCAAATGCAATTGCGGGCATCCGATGGGGATGCCATGTAGCCGTGGGCCTAACGAAGGCCGCCAGGTCTGCCCTGGCTATATGCCAATTAGGACGTGACAGAGGTACGTCTTAATAGATGCCTGTGAGTTTTATACTGACAGGCAATAATGCTCTGGTATACGAAGTACACCAAGGCATTATATCTGCGATCTAAAGATCGCATTGTGAAGTCTCCTAGTGAGACTAAAAAAATAATTAATGTGAAATAAAAATTAGTAAAAAGGTACTCATTAAAAAAATAAAGTTAGCATATTATTTAAACCGCAAGGTGAACGCATAAAACAACGGCAAAATTGCTATTTTTTCCATTCCCCCCAAAAATTATAATAAATGGTTAATCAATAAGTCCGATGTACCCCAAAATGGTAGCAATGAAGTTCCGCGAAAAACAAGCCCTCATATGGCGATATTGACGGAAAAATAAAAAAGTTATGGCTCTTGGAAAGCAGCCATGCAAAATACAATTATTTTAGTTCAAAAGTGTTTTTAGGCCTCGTGCACACGACCGTAGCCATGTGCACAGCTGTGATTTCCGGGTCGGTCGGCCGGCAACGGAGTGACAGCCGCGAGCCGCCCGGAAATCGCGGGCCGTGCACAGGGCCGCAGCCATTATTTTCAATGAGCCCGGACCGCAGAACACGGCTGTAATAAGACATGTCCGTTCTTGCTGTGGTCCGGGCTCCTGGGCTATGCACAGACCGTGAAAACCACGGTCTTGTACATGGCTCCATAGGAATAAATGGGGCCGCAATGCTACCGTGGATTTTCGGGGGCATTGCGCCCACAAAAGCATTTTCATGTGCATGAGGCCTTACTCTGCAAAAGTAGTAAAACTTAAAAAAAACGATACATATTTGGTATCGCCGTAATCATACTGACCCACAGAATAAAGGTAGCATGTTGTTCAAACCACACTGTAAACGGCGTAAATGTAAAATGTATAGAACAATGGCTAAATTGCTGGTTTTTTTATATCTCCCCCGCAAAAAAGTTAATAAAAGTTAATAAAAAAAATCTATATACCTCAAAACGGTGCCATTGAAAAATATGACTCATCCCGTAAAAAACAAGTCCTCATACAGCTATAGCCACTTGAAAATAAAAATGTTATAGCTCTTTGAATGTGACGATGGAAAAACAAAAAAAATTGCTTGGTCATTAGGGGGATGCAAGCAGGGGGAAGGAGTTAATCTATGAATCTCTCACAACATCATTGTGCAATAAAGATAATTAATCTTTTAGGAAACACAGGCTTCCTCACAACAAGACAACAATGTAGAGTTGATATATAGTGTCATGGGAATCTGTGTATCCAAGTTGAGTTGCTATTATCTGTCACAAAGAATATACCAGAAGCATAATCCAAGGTTGTACCGGTGGAATGTTGCCTCCACTCAGTGCACAATATTTTACTAGAGCCACCGGAAATCTCAATAATTACTAGTCAATCAAGAAGCTTTTTTGATTAGTTTATCTTCACTGTAAAAATGACCTGTCATGTTGTTGTTTGTTTGTTGTTGTTGTTTTATAAAAACCACATACCTCCCTTATTCCTGGCGTCCTCTCGATTCCAGCGCTGTCATTTTTATTTATTTAGGCCCTCCCATTGTCCCGCTACAGCCCCTGCTCCTCTTGGCGCCTAGTATGCTAATTTTGAATGAAGGTATAGAGAGGAGGAGACCATAGCTCTCCCCAGTAGGCATTGTCTCCCGCATCACTGTGACACTGTCCAATCAGAGCAGACATCCTCACAGTGATGCAGAAGACCCGCTCTGATTGGACAGCGTCACAATGATGCAGGAGGCAAGGCCTACTGAGGACAGATGAAATCTTCTCCTCTCTCTACCATAAAGGGGGCCTACTTTGTTCTTGGCTAAGGGCTTCCTTGCTACTGTAAGTATAAATGTCAATAGAAATAGCTAAGGCCACTGCATTGAGGGATTGTATCATCATGTCTCCTGTACAGGATGCCCTTGTGCTCTATGTTCTCGTTTCCTATGCGACATCCATGATGGGAAAGGAGAACATGACGTGATCTTATGTACGTATATATTTCTTCCAGAAACCCTTTATCCAGTTGTGTCTAGAATAAGTGCTACACACGCTAGTTGCTAAGCCTTGATACTTATCTAAGATAAATACATTCTACAACTCCTACCAGACACACAGGTTTGTAGCCTTTAGCTTGAAGCAATAAATATTGTCCTGCTTGCCCTTTGCGTTCTGTCCAAGATCATTTTCTTCAGAAGCTTTCAGTTTGAAAATGATACAGAGACGCAGAGAATGTCACTTTGTATATTATGGTAGCATGCGGTCTCTAATTATAATTTGTTTGACAAGAGTAGGAGATGGAAAAAGCATTTGTGAATATACGTAATAATATTTTGTGTTTCCAATTGGTGACATTTATTAAAAAGGAAATTCAATGCCTGGTATAAATTCATCAGCTAAAATTACAGTAAAAGAAAAATTTTCTGTAGTAGCCAGGAACCATACATATAAACGACCAACATTGCTGCTATTTTATTATATATTGTACAGTATAAGACTATATACAGTGTAGATGTAGGGAACAACCTATAACTGGAGTAAATGTATTCTTCAAAGAAGCTCTCCAACCAAAGTCATTATTGATGGTCATTATCAGGGTCTCCACCCTCTGTTAGATGTCCCTGGCAGCCAATCAAAGCAAGAGGGAGCACTCCCACTCCCATGCATATTGTAGCCATATTGCTTTGGCAAGCTATTTTAGATTTAATATTTTTACTATTTCCTCAGTATATCAGATGCTTCTTGAAAAAAAAAAACACTGACATAACCTCGGATAGCTTTATCAGAATTTTGAGTTGAGAGAGATTTGTCACAAGACAATCGAGAGAGACTTTCAGGAAAGTGATTTTGCAAAAAGGTCAGAAGACAGAAAAATTACAATATCTCTTTAGAAGTTTGCCTTCAATTTTCAAATAAATTTTGGATAGAAATTTTTCAATTCTTTTCAAGTATTTCAAAATAAAAGGACTTAAGATAGATATTATTTTAAAAAAACATAGTACATTGTTCCACTTAAAGATATTCTGTCTGGGTAGGCGAGAAAAGCAGAGACTGTAATATACAGTATAGTGCACCAAAGTAAAATATAATATTATAACAAAATTATAATTGCGGGAGCTTGTAGAATATCTAGGTCGGCCATCTAATGGATTTCCCATGTTTAGATCTTTCTCCTAAAGCTTTTCTTAATTTGATTACCAGAAAGCAACAAAAAAGGTTTTTTTCACTATCATATCCCTGGTAATACTATCAATGACAAGAGGCGCTATGAGACTGATTTTCTACAACTTTAGCCATAGACATATGTCATTGTACCTAATAGAAGTCCGCTGTAACTGAACTGTAAGACAAAAACATAACATTTAAGTTAGTCCTTACATAAGAATTATTCATATATGAATAATTTGCACTGCAGCTTAGATCATGCACACACGAGGGATAAGGCTCCAGTGGTAATAGTGATGACACATAGCAATTAGCTTAGTTCCTAGAAAAGAGCATCCCAGAGTCAAGTCATCCAAGCCAGATTCTTCTCCAGGGGACAAACTACTTCACAGAAGCAAAATGATAGAAGAATAAAAGTAACTTCACACTATTTAAATGACGCCTGGACCAGAGCCCAGACATTACATTGGCTGAAATCCATAGAAAGGAGACTTGTAGTTCTAAAAACTCTGCAGGCGCATAAGGTAATCCAGTGCTGTGCAAGGAGGAGCAACATGTGGTAAATCACTGAATACAGTAGTGGTGCAAGGCTAAAAGATACAAATAATTGTATAATATGGCTATAAAGTATGCTAGTATATATTAGTGTATCAAGTATGTATTATAGGGTTGAATTTAAAAAAGATGAAAGGAGAGGATCAGTGATGTCACTCAATGTGAGACACTCAACCAATTGACCAGCTGTGTGTCAAAAGCCGTCAGTAAACCAAAAAATAACCATGACCACTGCCAATTTCAGACAGTTTTCCACCCTTGGCCTCCTTTATCTGCATAAGGTAAGAGAGAGCCCTGTGGAGTAATTTTCATTACTGATCCATTACCCAACTGCTCAGTCCACTCCTGTTTGTGGTGACAAGGATCCAGGAAACGCTAAATGCATACATGATAAGGTGGTCATGAAATCACTGTATTGATAAGTAGCATCAGCAGCATTGTATTGAGGAATCTCAACCATGGAATTCCAAACGAGGACTACGCTGGTGCTACACATTACAGAAAACCTCCGCCTCTTCATAAAGGACATAGTTGGTAGTCCCAGTTTACAGACTAGGATCTGACCTTTTCTAAAGTTATTTTTTGACCTGTCAAATCAACATGTCCAGAGATTTTTAACCCTTCAACCCTTAAAGGGTTAAAATGGTCCCCAGACGATAAGCTGATCACAGGGTGCTGGAATTCCCAGTGATCAGCTTTAATCTGCGGGGAAGACAAACATGGAGTGTTCAATTCTGCTGCAGCGCCACCAAAGGGGAAACACATTACACAGTTCCACTTGCAAATAATGGGATGTCCATGTAATGCATGAATGTGCTGGTCCTCCAGAATGATAGGCGCTCTTTCTAGTCTAATAGAAGAGGGGCTTGAACTGAGGACTCCTTTCTGTTGATTTAGAACTTACTTATAGGTCATATTGAAATGGATTCTCTATACTTGAAAAACCCCTTTGAAGGACGCAATAACCCAATATTAATACTGTAATATGTAATGACTATTTTTAAATACATAGGCAATAATGTGTATTTTTCTCTTTATGTATGACCATCAGTTAACAAAGTACTAACTACTCCGACTTGTAGGGTTAAATCTTCAAGGGCAGAGTTGCTTTTTTTAACCTGAGACAAAATCTCCCCAAGAATATCATTGGGTTGAACTCCTTGCTCACTCTCCTCCACCTCCAAGGCCGCATATCTAGAGCCGGAAACATTGCAACGGGGGGTTCCTGTCTGGTCTCAGCATTTTGTTTTTTCTGAGCCAGTCGAGTTTTCCCTTACGGCGATTTCCAGAATTGATCAGTTCTAGCAAGAGATTCTGACTTATTAGGTCTTTAGGACATCCTCCTCCCAGTGAATTTCTACTAGTCGGTTTGGGGGCGATACCAATGCTTGCTTTGACATGAGGTAACTCTGGTATCAAGTTCTGCCAGACTCACATACCAAGACAGAAGACTCCTTCTAAGTAACACAGGACTGCACAGAGAACATTCAAAGCAAAAAGCCCACCAAACAAACCTGCCCCAATTAGAGCAAGGCAATAGCAGTTAAGACTCACACAAAAATAAGATGTACAGAACAACTTTAGGTGCTCTAGTTCACAGACAAAGAAGGATAGTTCCTTTTGAGTAGCATGGGGGGGGGGGGATGCCTAGGGTTTATTGGCCCCAACCAGCATGCCAGACCCTCCAAACCCAGATTAAGGAGCCCAAACTCTATAGTGTCTCCCTCACATCTCACACAATATGATAAGCTCAGGTGCATTGCTAGGGTCTTAAAAGATCAGGGTCTCAAGCCCCGAGACATACGTTTACATCCCACCCAAAACGTATGTATATGTATATGTGTATATATATATATATATATATATATATATACATATATATGTATATATATATATATATATGTATATATATATATATATATATATGTATATGTGTATATATATATATATACATATATACATATATATATAGATATATATCTATATCTATCTATATATAGCATATCTGTAGCACTACGACCCTAAAGCCATGGATATAGGGCCCAGCTTGCTGATATTGCGGCTCCAGCGCTGGACCCAAGAAATGTAAGAATAATAATTACTTTGTTTTTTTATGTGTTACAAACTTTTTTTGTGTATTTGTTTTTTTACAGGTTCAGTTGTTGGACTACTTCAGATTCGAGGACTGATTTGATGGCAGTCTTTTTTTTTGCTCTCAATAAAATGGCTAACAACGGATGTGTGGTGGTTTTTTATTTCAATAAAATATTTTTCCTATGTCCTTTTTATTTTTTAAAACATTATTACTAACGCGTTTACAGCGTACATTTCTAAGATGCGGCTTAATGTTAGCCGTTGAAAAAGCTAACACTAACCCCCATTATTACCCCGGTACCCACCGCCACCAGGGCTATCGGGAAGAGCCGGGTGTGATCCAGTACTCGACCATCTGTAGTGACCATCAATGGTCAGGCACTGGGGTGGCTGCAGGCTGGTATTATTAGGCTGGGAAAGCCCAAAAACAATGGACCTTCCCATCCTGGTAATGCTAGTCTGCTGCTGCTATGTTGTATCTGGCTGATATGTTGAAAAAGGTAATGTCCAGCACTCGGTCCGATAAAATCCAAACTTTAATTCATGACTTTAAAACAAAGTAAAAACATTACCGGGAAGGACGCTGTGCATGGTGAGCAGACCAATGTTTTCCTTTATATTTTTCTACTAACAATGTTGTATCTGGCTGGTTATGAAAAATGGGGGGGAAGCCACATAGTTTTTTTCTAATTATTAATTTATTTATTTTTAAATAATGATGTTGGGTGCCCCCCATTTTTCATAACCAGCCAGCTGCAGCATAGCAGCAGCAGGCTAACATTACCAGGGTGTGAAGGCCCACTATTTTTGAGCATTCCCAGGCTAATAATACCAGCCTGCAGCCTCCCCAGTATGCGACCATCACTACACACCATGTGTGATCCTGTCTGCTGGGCCCTGTATCTAAGCCTACCACAAGGTAGGCTTAGATACAGGACCCCAGCAGAGAGTAACGTTATACTTACCCTCCTCTTTGGCTCCGGGCGCGGCGAAGGTACTGATGCCATTTAGCGTCACGACGTTGTGTCATGACGTGGGAAGATGTCAGGACCTTGGAGGGTAAGAGTATTGTTATCACTATAGTAACAGGGGCCTGTGTAGTTTATTACATAGGCCCCAGTTACTATAGTAACTTTTTATAGATGTGGTGCTGGAGGCCGTGGGCCCACCTGGCTTTGGGTCCCTGGCTTTGGGTCCCGGTGCGTAGACTCACAGTCCAAAATGGCGGACTTCTTTTAAGTAGCACGTGGCTGCATGGAGAGCACTCGTATAAGGTTGCATGACCAGAAAAACAGTTCCAGGGACATAGATTCAAAGTCCAAGATGGAGCACTCTCAATCAGCTCAGGATCGCAAAGAGTGCATTCCTGCAGAACAATATGCCAGACAGGCTAATCTCAGATGCAGCATGCCAAGTTTAATTATAACTGCCTTACTACTCAGGTGGTAATACAGGGCCGTCAGGAGTAGATTCATGCTAAGCAGCATGCCAAACAGTACAGGTCTAGGTGAAGTAGATGGCAGTAGCTTAAGCTAAACACACTTGTATCACCAACGTCTCTCCAGAAGTATAGCAAACTCCAGTTTTATGAGAGTGAAGCGAGGCCGCATGTAGTTAGTCTCCTCACAGCCTCCTGCGTCACTTGCCTGAATAAGTCTTAGCTCCAGGAGCCAGCAGTTAGGCGGTTTAGGCGCTATTCAAAGCGTCGTCGCCTTCCCCACACAGTGCTCCGTTGCATGGAGCAGGAGACAGTGCACATAATCCGGACACGAGAGAGCCAGGGAGGAGAGCGGAGCAACTGAGGCATGCGTCCTACGTTATGTCGTCAAGTGCCCATAGACAATGTTTGATCTTGTTTTGATACTAAAGTCTAAATTGCACCAGACCATTGTTTAAAGGGAGGACTACCGTAGAACATTTTTCACATAGCATAAAAATGTAGCAGACAGGAATATGACCCAGGTACCATGAGAGTTGCCAATTTACTATTTGCAGAATTTCAATAAAAAATTACACACAGTGAGGAATTGTACTTGTTTCTAAGAAATCTCAAGCCATTGTGCCAGTAAAATGACAGTATTTTTAAAAAAAATTACTGAAGACAACAGCATAAGCAAAATTGTTTAATGTATAGGCAGTAAGTTAACCCCTCCAGGTCTAGCCAGAAAAAGGAACCTTGCTGCCTGACACAGTTCCAAGCTGACAGATACCACAGATTAGTGGGCATGAGGAATTATGGTAAACTTAAATGAAATCGGAAGAAGACTCAAAGTGAATCTCCATCTTTTATTATCAAGTTGTTTATAAGACTAAAATTATTTGCTGATAAATTTTATAACATATCTTTATAGCGGTCGAAGCTTTGTTTTTCTGATACAGAGCTCCAAATCCACTGCATAGCCATAGATTTAAAAGATACATGTTGGCTTCCTACAGCCATTACTAGGAGGAACTTAGGAGCGTATAGCGTACTGTGTTATTATTAAGTTAAATTTAGGCATCAGCTGGAAATTATTTCTTGACAGGAAAAAAAGTGAAATTTCCAGTTCCAGTTATTGATATAAGATTTAAATTATATTTGAAGGAATCCTCTGCTGGAAATGGAAGGATCTTGCATTAGCATGCTTTACTTTGTAAATAAGTAGCCATTTAGCGCTTTCTATGAATAAATATTTGTATGTTTGCATGTTCTTCCCATGTTAACTTGGATTTTCTTCCACAATTCCGCAAAATCTGTCCCTAAGAAAATGATATTCTCCACAAAGAATAGGTCTGGCCTTCTATGTGCTTCTCTGTGAATTAACTACTTTGCTTTGTTTAATTCATTCCGGATGTAAAAAATATATAAGTGCTTTGACCATATTTACTACAATCTTTTCATTTGGACTAACCCCTTAGAAAATATTCTTACAATACAATTTTAGGAGGAGGGCATATGCCCAAAGTCCATTCTTATATACACACATTTCCACATGTTGATGGCTGCACTTCAGAACATAGACTGGGAGCGACTATTTTTAACCCCTTAAGGACGCAGCCTAGTTTTGGCCTTAAGGTACAGAGCCCATTTTCAAATCTGACATATTTCACTTTATGTGGTAATAACGTCGGAATGCTTAAACCTACCCAAGCGATTCAGAGATTGTTTTCTCGTGACACATTGGGCTTCATGTTCGTGGTAAAATTTGGTCGATATATTGAGTGTTTATTGGTGAAAAATTGCAAAATTTAGAGAAAATTTTGAAAAAATAGCATTTTTCTGAATTTAAATGCATCTGCTTGTAAAACAGACGGTTATACCACCCAAAATAGTTACTACTTCACATTTCCCATATGTCTACTTTAGATTGGCATCGTTTTTTGAACATTCTTTTATTTTTCTTGGACGTTACAAGGCTTAGAACATAAACAGCAATTTCTCATATTTTTAAGAAAATTTCAAATGCCTTTTTTTTAAGGTACCTCTTGAGTTCTGAAGTGGCTTTGTGGGGCCTATGTATTAGAAACCCTGATAAAACACCCCATTTTAAAAACTAGACCCCTCAAAGTATTCAAAACAGCAGCTAGAAAGTTTTTTAACCCTTCAGGCATTTCACAGGAATTAAAGCAAAGTGGAGGTGAAATTTGCAAATTTCATTTTTCTTGCTGAATTTCAATTTTATTCATTTTTTTTTCTGTAACACAGAAGGTTTTACCAGAGAAACACTACTAAATATGTATTGTCCAGATTCTGCAGTTTTTAGAAATGTCCCACATGTGGCCCTACTGCGCTACTGCGCTAAAACACAAGCCCTAGAAGCAAAGAAGCACCTAGTGCATTTTGAGGCCTCTTTTTTATTACAATATATTTTAGGCAGCATGCCGGGTTTGGAGAGGTGTTGAGGTGCCAAAACAGTAGGAATCCCCCAATAGTGACCCCATTTTGGAAACTACACCCCTCGAGGAATTCATTTATGGTTGTTGTTACCATTTTGACCGCACAGTTTTTTCACAGCACATATTTGAATTGGGCTGTGAAATGAAAAAAATGTCATTTTTTCCAATAAAATGTCATTTGTGATCAAAATTTCTTATTTTCACAGGGAACAAAATACCCCATTTGGTTGCCCAATTTGTCCTTAGTGTGGCAATACCCCATTTGTGGTGATAAACTGCAGTTTGGGCCCATGGGAGGGCTCAGAAGGAAAGGAGCGCTATATGTTTGTTGGAGTCCAGATTTTGCTGGATTGGTTTTCGGGTGCCATGTCGCATTTGCAGAGCCTCAGGGGTATCAAAGCAATGGAAACCCACCAAAAGTGACCCCATTTTGGAAACTACACCCCTCAAGGAATTCATTTATGGTTGTTGTTAGCATTTTGAGCACACAGTTTTTTCACAGCACCTATTTCAATTGGGCTGTGACATTAAAAAAATAAAAAATTACATCTTATTGGAAAAAATTTCATCAAAATTTCTTATTTTCACAGGGAACAAAATGCTCAATTTTGTTGCCCAATTTCTCCTGAGTGCAGCAATACCCCATTTGTGGCAATAAACTGCCGTTTGGGCCCATGGGAGGCCTCAGAAGGGAAGGAGCGCTGTGTGTTCTTTGGAGTACAGATTTTGCTGGTTTGGTTTTCGGGTGTCATGTCGCATTTGCAGAGCCCCAGAGGTATCAAAGCAATGGAAACCCACCAGAAGTGACCCCATTTTGGAAACTACACCCCTCAAGGAAATCATTTATGGGTAATGTGACCATTTAGACCACATAGTTTCTTCACAGAACTTATTTGAATTGGGCTGGGAATTAAAAAAATATATATATTTTCCAATAATATGTCATTTTAGCTCAAAAATTCTTATTTTCACAAGAAATAAAATACTCCATTTTGTTGCCCAATTTGTCCTGAGTGCGGCAATACCCCATTTGTGGTGATAAACTGCCGTTTGGGCCCATGGGAGGGCTCAGAAGGAAAGGACCACCATTTGGCCTACTGGGGATTTTCTAGTGCGAAGTCATGTATGCAGAAGCACCTGAGGTACCAATACAGTTGAAACCCGCAAGAAGTGACCCCGTTTTAAAAACTACACCCTTAAGGCATTCATCTAGAGGTGTAGTGAGCATTTTGACCGGAGACCTACACCCCATAAACTGTAATGTGGGTTCTCCCGGGTATGGCAATACCCTACATGTGGCTGTTATCAGCTGCCTGGGCACACAGCAGGGCTCAGAGGGGAAAGACGAGGGGGGATAAGCTGTGCGGAGTGCATCAGGGTAAGTAAAATTGGGGTAAATTATAAACCAAGGGATGTATGATAAATTTTAAAACACTCTTTCATACAGAGCTCTGGTTATTCGGGACACGTGTCACATTGATATATTGTGTCATCCCTTATCGCCCTCTTATAGCAGACTTTGCACCTCTATTGACTATTTCCCTTCTTGCCAGTTTGGGGAACTTCTCCTGGAAAGTGTTGCCCTGGTACGATGCGTGTGGGCTCGCTTCCAGAAGTACTGGGTGCCCCCCCTTCTTGGTCCCTAAAGATTAGGTTCTTGATAATCACCTCTTGAAATTCCAGGAAAGTTCCCGTCTGGCCTGCACATCGATGCAGCACGTACGCATTGTACAAAGCCATCTGTATGATGTGCACGGCCAGCTTCTTATACCACACCGCATGGCGCTGTAGGGCTTCAGGATTTGATCTGACAAGTCCATCCCTCCCATGTACCTATTGTAGTCCAGGATGCAGTCTGGTTTGGGGGTGGCCTTTCCTTCATATATCCTAAACCTGTAGGTACACCCTGATGCACTCTCGCACAGCTTATACATCTTCACGCCATACCTTGCCCTCTTACCCGGCAGGTACTCGCGGAATTGAACCCTCCCTTTAAAATGTACCAGGGACTCATCAATAGTAATACACTTCTCGGGGGTGTATGCTTGGGAAAACCGGGCACTGGAACGGTCTAATAGGGGTCTCCGTTTATACAAACGGTCAAAACTGGGGTCATCTCAGGGTGGGCACGGCTCATTATCAGTATAATGTAAGAAGCGAAGTATTGCCTCATTTTTTTTTTTTTTTTAGGTTCCAGTTCAGTTCTGAAGTTGCTTTGAGGGGCCCATATATTAGAAACCCCTATCAAACACCCCATTTTAGAAACTAGACCCCTCAAAGTATTCACAACAGCATTTAGAAAGTTTATGAACCCTTTAGGTGTTTCACAGAAATTTAGAGCAAAGTAGAGGTGAAATGTACATTTTTTTTTTGTCAGAAAATCCTCTTTATACCATTTTTTTTATAACACAAAAAGATTTATAAGAGAAACGCAACTTAATACTTATTGCCCAGATTCTGCAGTTTTGAGAAATATCCCACATGTGGCCCTAGTGCGGTAATGGACTGATGCCCCGGCCTCAGAAGCAAAGGAGCACCTAGTGGATTTTGAGGCCTCTTTTTTTATTAGGCACCATGTCCGGTTTGAAGAGGTCTGGTGGTGCCAAAACATTGGGAACCCCCCAAAAGTGACCCCAATTTGGAAACTAGACCCCTTGAGGAATCCATTGTAGTTTTCTTGGGGTGCATGCGACTTTTTGATCAGTTTTTATTCTATTTTTAGGTGGCGTGGTGACTAAAAAACAGCCATTCTACTATTGTTTTTTTATTCTTTTTTTTCTACAGCGTTCACCGTGCGCTATAAATGACATATTCACTTTATTCTGCGGGGCGATACGATTACGGCGATACCAGATGTTTATAGTTTTTTTTTATGTCTTATGGCGTTTGCACAATAAAATACGTTTTGTAAACAATCATTCACTTTTGGTGTTACCTTATTCTAAGAGCCAGAACGTTTTTATTTTTCAATCAATAACGCCGTGCGAGGACTTATTTTTTGCGTAACGAACTGTAGTTTCGATCAGTACCATTTTTAGGTACATGCGACTTTTTGATCTCTTTTTATTCCATTTTTTGGGAGGTGAAGTGACCAAAGAATTGTGATTGTGGTACGGTTTATTATTATTTTATTTTACGGCGTTCACCGTGCGGGATAAATAATGAAATAATTTTGTAGTTCAGGCCGTTACGGACGCGGCGATACCAATTATGTATAGTTTATTTGTTTGTTTATATATTTTTATTAATAATAAAGGACTGATAAGGGAAAAAGGGGTATTTTTACTTTTAATACTTTTAAATCTTTTATTTTCTTATTTTTACACATCTTTTTTTAACTTTTTTTTTACTTTATTACTTTGTCCCACTAGGGGACTTGAGGGCAGGAGGCCCTGATCGCTATTCTAATACACTGCACTACATGCGTAGTGCAGTGTATTAGAACTGTCAGCTACTCACTGACAGCAAGCATAGTGGGTCCTGACGTTGTCAGGACCCACTAGGCTTCCGTCTATGGCATAGCCGGACGCCATTGTTTGGTGTCCGGTTGCCATAGTCACCATCGCCGGCCGCTATCGTGTAGCAGGCCGGCGATGGCAGCTTAACCCCTAAAAAGCTGCGATCTCTATAGAACGCGGCTTTTAAGGGGTTAATCAGCGGGGACACAGCGATCGGGCCCCGCTGTAGGAGCTGTGACAGCTGCTTAACAAGACAGCAGCGTCACAGCTCCTGTATGTGTCGGGAGGACGGCCGAAACGGCCGTTACTCCCGTGACGTACTATTACGGCATGGAGCGCGAACGATACAGCTGCCATGCCGTAATAGTACGTCAAGGAGCGGGAAGGGGTTAAATAATGATATACATGCTAAATAGGAGAGCATTCAATATACTTTGGGTAATTATATTGCAAAAATTTGTAGTATAGTGCAGACTATGGAAGATGTTCATAAATTACAAGACGACATGGACACGCTGAGTGTTTGGGCATCCACTTGGCAATTGAGGTTCAATGTAAATAAATGTAAAAGTTATGCTTTTGAGTACTAAATTATCTGCATGCATCATATGTCCTAGGGGGAGCTACACTGGGGGAGTCACTTGTTGAGAAGGATCTGGGTGTACTTGTAGATCATAAACTAAATAACAGCATGCAATGTCAATCAGCTGCTTCAAAGGCCAGCAAGATATTGTCGTGTATTAAAAGAGGCATGGACTCGCGACACAGGGATATAATATTACCACTGTACAAAGCATTAGTGCGGCCTCATCTAGAATATGCAGAACAGTTCTGGGCCCCAGTCCATAGAAAGGATGCCCTTGAGTTGCAAAAAAATACAAAAACAAAGAGCAGCTGCACTAAAAAGAGAATGGAGAATCTAAGTTATGGAAAGAGGAAAGATTAAAAGAATTCAATTTATTTAGTCTTGAGTAGGAGCATCTAAGGTTGGCATGATTAACTTGTATAAGTATGTAAATGGCCCGTACAAAAAACATGGTGTCAAAAGAAAAGGGCGCACTCCCCCGTCTGGGGAAAAAAAAGTTCAATCTTCAGAGGCGACAAGACTTTTTTACCATAAGAACTGTGAATCAAGACTTATGTGTATAGAATTCTTGTTTTCAATATTATTCCAATCTAAACGCCACTTGGGATCAGGTAGGACATTTTTCCCTTTTAGGGCAGATTGGCTCATGCCTTATGATTTTTTTTCACCTTCTTATTGATCAGACATTGATATTTCCATGGTAGCAATCTACAAACCCTGTGTAGCCTTACCCTGCTGTCGTATTGCCCTTTATCTATCCACTTGCTAACCTACCAAATGTATGTTAGTATGAATTAGGAGACAGATAAAAGGGAGTGTAACTGCAGGATCAGACTACCCAGGAGTGTTATACAGGGTTTGTTTGTAGTCTGTTACCATGGAAACATATTCATCTGCACAGGGGCAGTTGTTGTTAAACAATCCATCCAACATTCTGCTTAGTGCAGAGTAAGGTGAAGAAAAAAACTACTATTCTTTATTTATTTTTTCTTCACCTTACTCTGGATTCGTTGGATGCTGGGAGGATCCCTATTCCCAGGGAACAGACACCAAGAGTCAGCTCCGGAAGCCAGCAAACCATGGTGAACAGAGGTCCACTACGACCCGATATGCGAAAAAGTTGAGTTGTGCCGACCATCCGGCACAACCTCATCAGATGAGCCTTTATGTTTCACCACTCTCCAATTGCACCCACGTTTGAAACGTCAATACTCTAGGGGAGCGCCATATTTGTCCCATTTTTGTCTTTACTAAGCAACATTCTGCTTAGTAGAATTACAAAAAAAACTAAAGAATAACATAAAGCAATTCCTTATATTTCATATTCATGCAGTCTTGAAATAATCAAATATGTTCTCTGCTCCCCAAAAAGAAATTACCCTAGCAACAAGAACTACATTTATTTCTTAATGCGAGTTTGGGGTGGCTTACATTTGGGTCATGAAAATATGTATTTTAATAGTTTCTATGACAACCTTAAACATTAGCATAAGGTATTTCCCCTGTTAGAACCTGAATAAGCAGCAAACCATATGAAAATGGAAATGTATATCTGTGATAAACTCTGATAAATGAGACTACTTATCCAGACTAGGAAATAAAACTAAAATCCTATTTTGTTTATATTTTATATTTGACACTGTGCATAAGTGGAGTGGAGAAAAAATGCCGAGATGCTGAGTTGGCAAGTATTATTATGTATGCAATGCCTAAAAAAGCAGAGAAATCTGTAATTCTAATTAGATTGTTTTCATTGTCTTAGACCTCTGGTGACCTACCTGCTGCCTGGAGGCTCCACACATAGCCGCCCGGCTATCTGCAAACCACGCTTTAAGAAATTTCATATAATGTTTTGGAAGTATTGAAATATAATAGACATAGCAGCCATTTACAGCAATGCTGTGCCATAAAAATTGTTATCTGTTCATATAATGCTGATGCTGCGGCTAGGGATTATATATACAGATGTAGCCATCTTTATCTTGACTTTAACGTACTAAATACACAGTGACAAGAAACTTTAACTTGGGTTTTTCAATGGCTTTTTTGTGTGATATCACACTGCAGCAAGTTACCAGTCAAGATAAACTTGACTACATCCGCATGCAGTGTCGGAATGTGGTACCTTGGGCCCTCCAGAGAAAATTATTCTGAAGGCTCACTCACCATCTCTACAGAACATGTGCATGTCCAATTTAATTGCATTATAAGCATTGTTGGTATCCGCTATACACGCAGTACAGATCATTAATAAGCTTTAATAGGTTATTTGTGAATCAACCCATAATAAATAGACTCTACTGGCAGGTGATTTGCTTGCAAAGACATCAGCAAATGAGGCTATCTTCTGCTGGACCTCTGGGACCCATTATTGTGCCAGAGCCAGGGCCCATCGGACGATACTTTAGTACTTACTGAAGGGCCAGATAGACTGTGCATAGAGCCAAGGGCCCCATAGCAAGAGTCAAACTTCTAGTACTGGCTTCTGGGGAAAATAAGATAAAAGCCAGGACCCAGCACTGGATATTGGATTACATGGTATTTGTTTTTAACTACGATAGTATCCATAACCCCTTAATGACGAGGCCTGAAAAAGCCTCAATAACCAGCTAATTTTTTTAGTACAACTTTTTTATTTTTCCATTGATGTGGCTATATGGGGCCTTGTTTTAGTCGAGATATTTTTTTTTCCTGTGCAGTTTGGGGGTACAAATAAATTACTGTGCAATTTATGTAATTTATTTTTGCGACATGAATGTAAAAAAAAGTGATTTATTTTTAATTTTTTTAATTTATTTTTTATATCATTCATGTTTCATGCTAAATAACCTGTTTTGTTAATTCCTCAGGTTATTACAACTGTGTAGATACCTAATATGTGTAGTCTTTTTGTTTTTATGCAATGTATGGGCAATAAAATGTAGTTTAGCCTAAGGCCCCATCCATGCACACGAACGTAAAAACACCTGTAATTACGGGCCCGTAATTACGGCCCGTAATTACGGGCCCATAGACTTCTATTGGCCACGGGTACCTTCCCGTTTGCTTACGGGAAGGTGCCCGGGCCGTTGAAAAATATAGAACATGTCCTATTTCAGGAAGTAATTACGGCACGGGCAGGCCCATAGAAGTCTATGGGGCTCCCGTAACTACGGGTGGCTACATGTGTGCACCTGTAATTACGGAAGCGATGCTAGGCGACGTCAGAGGATAGTCACTGTCCAGGGTGCTGAAAAAGTTAAACGATCAGTGCGGGATAGAGAGAAGGGGCTGCACTGATCGGCAGTAACTCTTTCAGCTCCCTGGACAGTGACTACTGCTGGACAGTGAGTAAAAACCCGCAACAAAAAAGTTAATACTTACTCAGAACTCCCTGCTTCCTCCTCCAGTCCGGCCTCCTGGGATAACGTTTCAGCCCATGTGACCGCTGCAGCCAATCACACGCTGCAGCGGTCACATGGACTGCCACATCATCCAGGTAGGTCGAACTGGATGTCAAAAGAGGGACACATCACCAAGACAACGGCCGGGGTACGTATGAATCGCTGCGTTCCGCTACGGAAACTCTGCCGGAAAGGGCTGCCCCTTCTCTCTATCCAGCACTAATAGAGAGAAGGGGCTGCCGATTAGTGCAGTGCAATATAGCAGAGAAAACGGGTCCGTAAATACGGGTGGAACACGGGTGACAAAGGCCCCTGTATTTACGCCAGTATTTACGGACGGGAAAAAATATGTTCATATGTATGGGGCCTAAATAATGACTTCTTTGTGAATTTTTCTTTTTTTAATTCCATGAAGTGATAACTTTTTAAGAACTTTATTTTAAACCTATAATGTATTACCATACTCCTGTATTATAATACATTAAACAGTGGCACTAAGACACGGCTGCTGTTAGGGCATCACATTGTGTGTCCTAACCGCAGGCTTACAGAACAGACATCCCTGGTGTCCTTTCTAGGTCCCCAGGGATGACTGCAGAGGGTTTCCCCAGTCTCCGATTGCGTCACAGTTGGGATCTGAGTTTCCTCTGATACTAGCTGTATTCGGGAGGCTGCTCTAAGTACAGGAGCTGTTAGTAACTGGAGCATTTATAAGACTTTTCTACAGCGACGCAAAAAATGCGTAGACTCTAGACTTAAACCGCCTGCTGTCAAAAGACAGTGGGCAGTCGGGAGGGGGTTTAAGGGGAAAGTGGGGGGGATGGAATATCGTTGATTTCAATCATTCCATTTTGACCATGCAGAACAATGGTTTTTTACAAACAATATTTTTGATCTTTCCAATTCCTAAGGAAAGATTTAAATAGTTTTTCAAATTTCCATTCTTCTATTTCCCAGGTGAAAGCTGTTTGACGACCAGTTTGGCTGCTATTACAACTCATGTTGAGGTTGCTACACAATTTTATAAGGCCCCTATTAAAAAAAAAATTGTCTGGTTGTGAAATAATACATTTCCTGTCAGACTTTCTTGTATTCTTTGCTATGTAACATGTTTTTCCTGGAGCAGAGACTTGTAGATTATATACTATTGTATTGCACTCTGGTTGTTATTATGTATGAATGTATCCAGAACTTTTTGTAAAGAAGCAGGATTTGTTGCTGTAGACATATACTTTATCTGGAACTTTTATGGTACATTTGATTTTTTTATTTCCCGGTAAATTGTTCACACTTTCAGCTTTTAGGGCTGTATATGCTATGGGGGAAATTTTTTTATTTTTTTCAGCATGAGGCATAATAGAAACAAGAAAAGCAGAAACAGCCTGTCTGGTCGTTCCACTTTCTGATCTATTTAATGTTATCCTGGTATTCTTGATTAAATAGGAACATTTCATTGCTATGTCAACATGTCTAAAATGTTTAACCCCATTAAGCCCAAATGAATTCAGACCTTTAAAATAATTGTACATTCTGGAGAACAATTATAGGACCCAGTGGTTGCATGTATAAGTAATAGTAGTGCCCTAAATAACACTCATCATATATTGGGACATCTACCTACTCTTCAGTACATCTTCAATGCAATATTTTTGCTCTACCACTTACAAGATAGAATTTTTCCAGGACAGAAAAGTTTTGTGTCCACTACCCCATCCACACATAGTAGGCAATCTATAAAAATGCTAAAATGGACTTGTGAAAAACGGCAATAATGACAGTCTTGATTATAATAAATAGTTTACTAGAATAAACTGATATCCCACTTTCATTTACTTTACTGTGTTCAGACTGGACTCCAGTACCAAACGATGACATGAAAAGGACGCAATGGGGATAATATATCAACACAAAGTGTGGTGGTGTTCAGATAGCACTAGTTGTTCTCAGGTGCTCGGAATAGGGTCCCAACCCAGTTGAAGATAGAAAGAATTGTATTCGGCACACTCTTGGAATGTTAACGTAAATTTATTTAGATTTTTTTCAATTTTTTCGTAATGCCAGTGGCTACATGTGCCAAGTTTCGGTCGTGAGACCTTCGTCGGGCACTGAGCCATACTGGGGACTGGTTTAGCGATATGGCTGGCGCTGAATCTGTAATGGCGGGTTACCGCCACTAAGAGTGGTAAGCCGCCATTACAGATTACAGATTCAGCGCCAGCCATATTGCTAATACATTTCTTTCTATATCAACACAAAGGTTAATGGTAAGTGTAAAGTGACCACTGCAAATATTAGGATGTGCCATATTCATCAATGGGAATGTATCACTTTTTTTTCTTCTAATTAATTATAAACTGAAATAAACTTTTTTTTTCTAATCTGTTTTTATATTATGACTGTATATTTTTATTCTGTTATGTTTACATGATAATAGTGGCAGCTATCTTGCCTGAGCTACTGCTCAGAACCGTGTACATCAATTTTAAAAAAATGCTTTACTGCAGACACTTAGACAAAAAAAAACTTTAGTTAGAAAAGACCTTAAGGCTGGGTTCACACAGAGGTTTTTGCAGGCGGAAATTCTGCCTCAAAATTCTGTTTGGAAGTTTGAGGCAGATTTTCCTCCCCCTGCACGCCGATTTTTGAGGCATTTTTCGCCCGCGGCCACTGAGCACTGCGGGTATAAAACTCTGTGAAATACGCTTTCTCTGTGGGAGGTCAGAGGCGTAAACGCCCGAAGATAGGGCATGTCCCTTCTTTCTCCCGCGAGACGGATTTACCGCTCGCTGGAAAAAGACGCCTCAGCCTCCCATTGAAATCAATCGGAGGCATTTTCGCGCCGTTTTTGACGAGTTTTGTGCCACAGTTTCCCCGTCAAAAAACTTGTCAAAAAGCTCTGAGTGAACCCCGCCTTAGAGTTCAACGGCAGAGTATTGTGGGCATGCTCTGTGTCATGTGTAGAGGTCACTGTGCAGGGGGCAGAGGAGGGAGAAGGAGGTGAGCTGTCCTATAATACCAATGGTATGACCCTGAGTTATCTGCCTTCAGCTTTATAACAGAGGTGTTACCTATCATTATAAATCTGCCCTTGAATGATCATGACGAAGTTGCCAATACTTATTAATAAACTAATCTAAAATGGTAATTTAAAGATAAAATGTTGCCAGTGGTTAGGGAACATGCACAATATGTAAGAGACACCCACATATAATTATATTCTACTATAATGATTTTGTCAGTTCACAGATACAAGAGACACTTCGATACCTGACACAAAGTAAAAGCTGCTGCAGTCCTAATTTATTACAAGACAGTCCCTGGGTGATTGTTTTAGCTGAAACATAATAGAAAAACGTGGATAAAGATTACTCCTCCGTGCAGTGTAGGCATAGCTGACCAGTAAGTATAACTTTTTATAAAATCTTGTAAAACATGGAGGACAGATTGATGAAAGAACAGAGGTTCTCCACCTACTGTACATTATAATTACTATAGCAGTAAGAAATGTAGAAATTCATAGCATTAAATAGGCCCACTTGTTCCTGCTCTGCCATTCCAGTGCCTTGTGATGAAGACCTGTATAATCTGAAGTAGTGGCAGGGGCTGCTGTCAACCAGATACAGCCCCCATGTATGCATTCTGCTCGCATTATGACAGCACCTTTCCATGGACAGAATACAGGTGGAGTAAACAATGCTTATATTGGGAGAGTAGCCACACGGAATTCAGTCCCCTCACCTGCGCTCTCCTATTATTCAAATGATATTGTGCATACAAGTACAAAGCATTAGCTATCCACTATTCCATAACAAATACAGTGCCAGTGCAACATATTATAGCTAAAAGGGCATTAAAGGGGCATTTTTTTTTATTTCCCCCTCCATCTGTACATTGGTGTTTCAGTGGGGTGCTGTGTGCAGAAACACTTACCGATCCCCGCATCGTGTCGTTTTCAGGTCCAGCGCCACCCACGTGATCTTCACTCTACTCTGGTCTAGAATCACTGTGCTTTTCAATAAACCGTAACTCAGGCTCTCAATGCATTCTTATGGAGCCTCGTTCTGGCTCCCATAGGAACACATTGAGAGCCTGACTTCCGATTTTCTCTTCTTCTGTTGGGAAAACCCCTTTAAATAAGGAGACCACCATACAAGTCACAGCTAAATGACCACCACATACCCCAATGCTTGTTTCATCCTCCCTTTGCGAGGGGGTGGATGTATTGGGTTTACAAGACCTTTTTAAATCGACAACCACCAATCCGGGGTCACCACCAATTAAAGATAATTGTAACACATGTGGATGGTTGAAACACAATATTGGAACTTTCCATTGACAAACTGCTATGTGCATCGGTACTACATAACTAGGAAAAGTTACATAAGATACTCATGAACTTTCATTGTATATAGTGACCATATTTATTATTGTGCAATATCTACATCAAGAGCTGCCACTACCAATCACATGGTGTGAATTAGTTACTTAAGTGACTTATCACTGCCGGGAAACATTACATATAACAATTATTATATCAGTAAGGGTGATCTATGCCATTAATGGTATATTGATTTTACCTAGCCACGAGTGCCCCGTGGTAGGTGTCCAACCAAGGCTCATTTCCAAAGAGGGTTTTACTATTACTTTGTATTTATGGTATTATTTTATTTAATTTTATATTTATTTTATATTATTTATATAGTGCATTCTATATGTTGCTTAGGTGACAAGTATTAACATTTGTGTAGTGCAGTTTATGGCATCTATGTCCATTTTTTATTGATTCCTATTAAATAAGAATATTATCCATTTGATAAAAGCCGCCTGGAGAAATTATAGTCAGTGCACTCTCCGTTTTATATATCTATATATTTACAGATTATAATTAAACAATATATTACTTACAGTTTATTGATGGATGTAAGTAGGTCTGAGTGACATATAATGTATATTTGTATAGAATGAATGATATTAGATGGACACATCCCTATGACAATAAAATATAATTTATAGTTGTATGCAATGTTTAGATTCCATGTTATAAAATTGTAGATAATATTTATAGAACAACAAATTTGCATCAAAATAAATTTTATACATTATTTTGTGCAAAACAAACATCTGCTAATTCATTCTTGATGATTGGAGGCATATGCTGCTGTCAGATACAATTTTGTATTACAATAGCATATTACTGAATTGCAGAAATTTCCAGATTTATTTTCGTGAAAATAATGTCAAACCTTTCCACGATGTCGGTAACAAAATCAGTTGTATACTATAGAAACCATGAAATAAATTAAAAAAACACTATATATAGTATGAAGATATCAAGTTTAACATAAAAGTCAAAGAATTAACTTAGGACATCTTAGATGCCCCAATACCACTCCCCCTCCATGCTGCAAAATCTCACATCGGCCACTTCTTACCCAATTCCCATTCAGTGGCTGGGAAGAGATTGCTGGGAACCAAGACCGCTTTGGTAAAAAAAATTCTAGCACAGTCCTGGCAAGTGTAGGGTATTTTATGCCATTTAAATGAGGAGTGGGTACCAGGAAAGTGCTACACAGAATTATACATGTGTGGAAAAAAAATGGCGTAACAATCGATGCTGCAACCAATGTAATCTGCAGTGCAGTTGTGATTGTCCTGTGGGGCCTGGGACATTACAGTACAAGTACAAAGTACTCACAAGAGGTTTTTATAGATAAAGCTATTTCACAATATCGTTGGGGTGTAGGTGCTCCCCCATACATTATCATAAGTTGATGGCGATTAGAGAGAAACGTGGAATACATTTTCCTAATATTTGTGAATACAACTTGGTGTGTCTTACTAGACACGGGATTGACTAGGTAAATGCTTCAAGCTTTTACTCAGACTTTGAGCTAGAATCTGACTTTAGCTACCTACGGGATGTATGTACCCTGCTGCACACCAATGTGAGGGCTCTACCATCAGAGTTAGAAGGCCCTCCTTCGTGATCAAAGACACAATCGTCTCACGGTAGGTGGTATGCAATACATTTCCTTGAAGTTATCCTTCAAGTATCTAAATACTTACCATTATGGAACCATCCCAAATTTCCCCAGGGTAGGGGGAGCAAACTCTTCCTGGAATCGGGAACAAAAAGCAGTATCGCGGTTTGCCACTTATTACATGATTCTGATCCAAGCTGTATACTAAAGAAGCTTATTGCGAAATATGGTTTACAGCTGCCTCAGTGCATAAAATACGTGCAGATACAGAGCTTTTTTATGGCTCGACTGATAAATGTTCATAGGAAGGTAGTTCAGAACAACCTGAATAATATCTTCATCTTACGAACTGGGCGCACTTCAATATCATTGCTTTCTGATCACTTGAGAGGGGTACTCTCCACATTTTCATACGAAGCCTTCTTCGATGCATGGGCTAAATAGCTTAATGATCCAGAGGTGGGAGACAAGATGCTACAGGGGTGGAAAATGGTACACCACGTTTTGAATGAAGTTTTGAAGGACACTTTCTTCAGAATCTTGCAAAAAGCGATTTATGAATTTAATGTACCTCCAACTTAATTCAAACCGGATAGGATAACCCTCTGACCTAATTGTAATATTCCTCAACTTGACTTATATCATAGTCTATGGCAATGTGGAGTGATCCACAAGGTATGGGGTATTACAGTGATTCTCTCTCTGTTGTTATTTCTCTCTAGCTATTATGAAGATGTGGGGGGAAGTGGGGTGGCTAGTGGGAGATACTTGCCTGCATCAGTTCATAGTATCTGTCTAGTTGCTCACTATTCCATTACTGAAAGAACATATGAAAACTCTGGTCAATGTAGAGCGCATTGAGACGAATGACATAAAGACGAACGGACAAAACACTTCTTTAGGAAATGGAGACGTTTTATTGAGAATTATTGCACACCATCGGAGATGGCACAGTTTATGTTTCCTTTCACTCTTCCGAAATGGTATCACCTAGAAAATCTGAAGGGCAAACTGGAAGTTCTGAGAGTCACTTGAAGGGTTTTATCTTTTTCCTGGCGAAGTTGTCATAAATAACATAATTGTACATTTCAAGATTGTCATTTACATGAATATAATGAATGAACAAATTTTTATACATTTTCTCTGAAACTATGTGAGAGATATGTTATCACTTTGCATATTTCTCTTTGTTACTGGGTGTGTTTCCCGTGAAAGTGTTTGGTTTGCCTGTTGTACAAAAATTAATAAACAATTTAAAAAAAGGAGGTTTTTAAGGGGCATTTAGAAGCAAAACGTCTGGTATGTTAAATACCCAAAGTTGGTCCATTTTATCTATTATAAATTTTTTAACCATCAAGAATTTTTTTTGAGATTTTACTATATGGTAATAATATCCTGTACTGTACATTTACATTGTACATTCAACCACAAGGACAAAGGATGTATAAAGTACCAACGACTTAAATTGCAATAATAATTTAGGATCCTGCAAATTATAAGAATACATTACATAGAAATATTTAATATAGACCTCCAAGTTGGATAGACAGACAGACAGACAGACAGACAGACAGACAGACAGACAGACAGACAGATAGATAGATAGATAGATAGATAGATAGATAGATAGATAGATAGATAGATAGATAGATAGATAGATAGATAGATAGATAGATAGATAGATAGATAGATAGAGGCAGTTGGCACCTCAGAAGCTTTGTAGGTAATATTATACAAGTTTCCTTATTTAATAATAAGGGCCCTTTTCTAAGTTATTAACATTGATATAATAGTAATTACATTTGCCACAGAACCTTTTCTTCACTCTACATGTGACCTTTAATATCCCAAAAGGAATAAATCATATATAACCAAAGGAAGTAGGTTAAATAGGCCAACACATAATTAAAAGTAATTGCTGGTGGGGTACATTGATCTATTGACACCACATTCAGTGAAGAAGACAAAATGAGAATCTTCAGTATGACAGAAGTTAAGTGCTCTCTGCATAAAGGTTCTATGGCAGCCAATCAAATTAGCTTAAAGCTATGGCTCAAAAGGCTCTTTCAGCTATTTCCACTTCAGAACGTAATAAACAAATTGCAATAGGTGAGGCGTACAAATCACCTCTTACAGAAATCCCCATGTACTTCATTTGTGCAGGCAGTACATCCACTGCAGCCTGATCATTTCATAGATTTATACAACTGGTAGAATAAATTAGATAACTATCCGCACAACACAAAGTCATTTTTTCATTTATTTAAAGTGTGACTCGATGGTTGGTTGCATTTCCATGACTTGGTTAATGTAACTCAAGGGCCTTTTTTTTTTGCAGCATGTTTGGTCCTACCTAAAGGAACAATCTAGTAAAAATTAATACACTGTGTTATGCCTGAGCCAGGGCCTAAGGGGGCGGTACATGGAACAGGGATTGTCTCTTTGTTGTTGTCTGTGTCATACACAGCCCCTTCAGACGATAGACTAGGCATAACACAGTGTATCAGTTTTTCCTTAAAGGGATCCTGTCATCAACATCTTAGCTGTTAAACTCGCCTGACCCCTCAATGGCCGCAGCTGTCCAGAGTGGGTTCCTGTTCTCTTCTTTCCTGAAGTCCTCCTCTGTCAGTAAATGTAGTCGTTTAAACTCTTCCCGCCTTTTATGGTAATTCGTTTTCCCTCTGGTACTCAGCTTCTTAACCCCGCCCACCGCCGGCACCTGTCCGGCCCTGACTGGCTAAGGAGCTGTCAATCAAAAAGAAGGAGGTGGAGTCCACTCTGAGATGCTGGAGGAATGAAAATCTGACTCTTTTCAGATGAAGATTTTACTCTTTTCTGCTCATTTGCATACGGTGTGGGACCACTGAAAAACGGAATACTAAATCTACAGAGCTTACTTAGAACATATTTATAGCTTAGATGACAATGATTTTTCACCCACTTTCACCAGGTATTGCTGGCTTTATAGCTAAAATGCTGGTGACAGGTTCCCTTTAAGTGTACCTTTAACATCATGTCATCTTATCTCCCAAATGGCCTTTTTTGGACACAATAATAATAAAACTGTCTTTGTCAATAACTGTTAATTGTGGAGCATACGTGAAATAAACACATGGCCCAATAGCAAAATTGTGAATAGGGCCCTGACCACTTTGAGCAGCAGACATGAAAAGCTTATGATTATTTTATTCTTCGATATTTCTAGTGACATGCACTTCTTTTTCGCAGGCGTTTTTTAATGCGGCCGTTTTTCAAAACGGCCGCGTAAGAAATAGCCCGTTGGAACAGAATGCCGATTTTCCCATTGCAATCAATGGGCAGATGTTTGGCGCGTTTTGCTTCTGATTTTTTGGACCTTTTCTGTCCGTTTACGGCCAGAAAAACGGCTGAAAATAAGCTGTGTGAACATACCCTAACAGCAGGCAAACTGAAAAGACAGCCCTGGAGTCCTTTCTAGGTCCCCAGGGCTGATTGCAGAGGGATTGCCTGCTCTTTGATCACGTCACTGTGTTTCCAGTGACGCAATCAAAGAGGGAAGTTCCCTTTGATAATGCCACAGTCACGGACGAATAAAAGGGTTAAACAGCTGGGATCCGAATGTTTTCCGACCCCAGTTGCATTTATCAAGCTGCGCTAAGATCAGGAGCTGATAGTTACAGCTACTACTTAGAGGATGAGCGTTCACAGGGACGCTCATCAGCCTCTTCTACAGCGATGCCAATAGACGTCGCTGTACACTAAGTACCTGCACTGCGTGCCGTCAAAAGATGGTCGGCGGTCGTTAAGGGGTTAAAGAGAATGTATAGACAGAAAATAACATATTTAACTCAGGTTTTTATTATAAACATATTTTTTCTACAATTTTGGTGGTGTTGTTTTATATTTTTTTTTATCTAACTATAAAATATAAATACAAAATCTTAAAATGTTTCTGTTATCACACTGGGAAAACACCATAGGCTGATATTTCCTGTTTCCTATAGCTCACTTGTGAGCTTTCCTGTATAGACTGGGACAGAATGAGTAAGTAGTGTCATCTCTTTATCATTCATTTCACCTGCCATAAAGCACACCCCAGGCTGTACTGTCTATATAGAAGGAAGTGTGTGTCTCCAATATGGCCACATATTGCCGATGCTCTGGCCGGTGATTCCGCTCCTGGAGGAGCCGCTGGCTTCACTATTCATATATGGACTATGACGTCAGGGGCTCCTCCTGGGGGGGAGGGGCTCCTCCTGGGGCAGAATCCCCGGCTACAGCAGTGCCAATGCTCTGGCCAGGAATTTCACTCCATATATAGACAGTGACGTGGGGGGCTCCTCCAGGAGAGGAATCCCCGGCCAGACCGTCGGCAATGCTCTGGCTGTGGATTCCACTCCTAGAGAAAGCCCCAATGGCGCTATCTATAGGGAGGGAGGTGTAGGGCTATCTGCAGGGGGGTGTGGCACTATCTATGGGGGGGGTGGCACTATCTATAAGGGTGTGTGTGTGGCACTATCTACAAGGTAGTGTGTGTGGGACTAGCTACAAGGGGTGTGTGGCACTATCTACAGGGGGTGTGTGTGGCACTATCTACAGAGGGCACTGTGGCACTTTCTACAGAGAGCACTGTGGTACGATCTATAGAGGGCACTGTGGCATTATCTACAGAGGGCACTGTATAGATGGGGCACAAATTGGGGTCCTATCTACTACATGGGGACATAAGCAGGGTCTAACTTCTATATGGGGCACAAACTGCTGTTTTCTGCCATTTTACTGCCGCCGTGAGTTCCCCCCGCAAAGGGGGCCACTAAGTCTGTGTCGCCGAAGAGCCCACATCAACCCAGAGCCGGCCCTGCAGATGATGACATATTTATCTGTTTGCTAGAACACATATATCCATGTTATATTCAGCAAATATATTACTATACAGCACAGAAACAATTACTCCACCTCCCGCAGACCTTAGTAATTGTAATCTGCTTTCTTCTATGTTGTATAAAAGGCAATTCCTCCTAAACAAAGACAAGACAAAATATTGCAGAACTCTAAATATTCTCACCCCAACTGAGGGGTGAAGAAAACACAATTAATTATATGATGTTCCTACCTTCCTAATTATGAACATAATACATATGTTTTTAGACATTTTGGCTTTTTTTCTGTGTTTGAAAATTTTATTTAATAGTTTAATAATGTACCAGATAGCAAGTTAGTAACAATAATGAGAGGATAATTACACGGCACTCACAGCATTACCACCAATCCTCGAGTGTTTAGTGCGATTATGGTTTGGTGTCTATGGCAACCGGGCTGTATAATAAATATTGAACATTTTCTTCCATTTCATTTATTTTAATATTATAAAAATGTAATAAAAATTTAACAGGCCCAGTAATAACTAAATTATAGAAATGAAATGGCAAAAACTCAATAATAATCAATTTAATTCAATTTTCTCAGCTGGACATTGAACAAAATATTGCCTGAGATTCTGTAGATGAACGCTTTCTGCGCTGCCTTTTGAGGCATATACGCTTCCAGGAGAATAATAGAGTGATTGAAAGTCATTGTCTTGCTTTTCAGTAGGTTTGTGATGGTAGAGAGGCTGCAATGCTCTGATTAGCAACAAGCAGATATTACTTCATTTATATCTATTACACTCATGTGCATATTAGCCCCTTAAAGGCAAAGTCATTTGGTGTGATATAGACATCTGAATGCTTAATGTTCCATTGAGCCGAACTCAATAGAAGATTATACGTGATATTTTGCTGACTGTAGGAAGACCAATCTAAACGGCAGTATAAGCTACAGCCTAAGTTATTTAAAGGGTAGTCACACTACAGACTTTTTATTGGTATACCACTAGGATATCCTACCAATATCCAATCAGTGGAGGCAGGGCAGGCCTTAGGGGTGTGCGAGCTGTGTGAGCGCACAGGGCACTGCCCCCTCCAAGCATGTAGGGGGTGCCAGTGGGCTCTGCCTCTACTCTGTGCTCTGTTCCACACACAGAGTAAATAAGAGCCGAGGAGCAGAGGAGAAGCTCCGCCCACAGCACGTCCTTCACGAAGCCTGTGATCCTGTCAGCATGGAGAGATACAGTATGTGTCTCTGTGTTTGTATGTGTACATGTGACAGTGTGTGTGCAGGTCTCTGTGTATACAGTATGTGTCTCTGTTTGTATGTGTATATGTTACAGTGTGTGTGTGTGTGTGTGTGTGTGTGTGTGCGTGTGTACTGGGTATACAGTATGTGTTTGTATGTGTGTATGTTACAGTGTGTGTGTAGTGGGTACACAGTATTGGACTGTATTGGACTGTATTGGACTGTATTATTTTTCCCCCCTGTCTATATATAATCTATACTATAATCTATAATCTGTATCTTATATAACAATGTTAGACAACAGATGTGCTTCGGTTTATTGGATTGCCAGTATGCTCTGCCTGACATTGGCATTTTAATTTTACAACTGAGGCCAATTGATTTAATAAATCCATGTTTTCTTCTGTCAAGTTTCCATTTATTAAACATTGTTCAAATTTGTCACCTGATATATGAATATGAGGTTATTTTTGGTTTATTGTATGTATTCCGCTGATAAAAAAGTTTCATACGTCATTTAAATCTTGTATGTGACATAGCGCAGCTATGATATTTTGTACAAAATGAAAGAATGTGAATACCTGATTTGATTGCATCTAATTTTACCATCTAGGTATAAAAGTACGGTATTTGAAAATATATATTACAGTGTCCACACTAAATAATCAACAGGGACTTAAAGTGTCAGGGTATGTTCACACGCAAACTCAAAAACGTCTGAAAATACCGAGCTGTTTTTAAGCCACTCGCGATTTATGCAGCGTTTTTCACGGCCGTTTTTGGAAACTGAGCTGTTTTCAATAGAGTCTATGAAAAACAGCACCAAAAACTTCCCATGACCTGCACTTCTTTTTCGCAGCCATTTTTTACACTGCCATTTTGAAAAACGGCTGCAAAAAAAATGGCGCGTCGGAGCAGAATGCCGTTTTTCCCATTTAAATCAATAGGCAGATGTTTGGAGGCGTTCTGCATCCGATTTTTCAGCCGTTTACGGTACGTTTACGGCCCCAAAAAAATGGCTGAAAACACTCAATGTGAACATACCCTAACTAAACTTTTAAAAAACTTTTAACATGTCAATGTTACATGGCAGTAGTTTTGATCGGTGGTGGTCCAAGCACCGAAATCCCTACTGATCGCTAAAACAAAGCAGCAGAAGCGCTCGGGTGAGCGCTGTGCCACTTTAGTTCTGACCGGCTTTCCTCAGAAAGCCAAGCGAGTGGTGTACGGATTCATAGACTTTTTATTGAGTTCGTACGCGGCACACTCGGCTTTCCTAGGAAAGCCAATCAAAAACTAAGCGGCACTGCGCTCACCCAAGCACTTCTGATTCTTCATTTCAGCGATCAGTGGGGGTCTCAGTACCCGGACACCCGCCGATCAAGACTACTGCCATGTCACTATGACATGTCAAAAAATGTTTGAAAATTTAGCTACCCTTTAAGTGTGTACAGAATAAAAGGTCATGTACAATGTGGTCATTTGATTATATCAGGGGTTGTCTGGTTTAGAGAAACCTTTTTCAAATACCAATTAGAGATTTGGAAGTCCCTTATTCTGAACCTCCAACAGTTAGCCAGAGTAGAAAGTGGCTATAAACACCATTTCTCTCAAGAGGACCAAGCCCATGTGTTCATTCAACAGAAACCCCATTGATTATTTTAAATGGGCACCATGTAATGCATTTTTTCCCCTGTGGTGGTGCTGCAGGGTATTGAAACACTTGCTGTGAGGTCCCCCTGCAGATTGCAACTAATCAGATAGGTCCTCGCAGTCGGGGAATCTTATTTTTTGGGGACCCTTACCAGAAAGGCCTGTTCAAAGTGAAGAACCCCTATAGCAGAAGCAATATTATGGCAGACATTGTACTATTAGAAGTGGATTTTCCTGCAGTTTTTGGATATTAAATAAAACATTTTCCAATTGCAGCTACCTGAATTTCCTATGAGAAAGCATTAGATATAGATGATTTGTTTTGCAACAATATATGGGAGAATAATGTGAGGGAAACATCATCTATAAATGTTGATTGCGTACTAAATTTGGGCATACAGCCTTTGACATATAGGCAAAATATGTATGTGCCCATTAAACATGAATTATCATTGCATTGTATGAAGGCTTTTGTATGGGATGCATTAGAGATGTAAACTGCATAGAGATGAGTATTTGCCAGTGTTATATCAAGTCCAGAGTCAACACAGCCATCTACCAGGAAATTTTAGAACACTTCATACTTCCCTCTGCTGACAAGCTTTATGGAGATGCTGATTTCATTTTCCAGCAGGACTTGGCCCCTGCCCACACTGCCAAAAGTATCAATACCTGGTTTAATAACCACAGTATCACTGTGCTTTATTGGCCAGCAAACTCGCCTGACCTAAACCCCATAGAGAATCTACCGGGTATTTTCAAGAGGAAGATGAGACACCAGACCCAACAATGCAGACAAGCTGAAGGCCGCCATCAAAGCAACCTGGGCTTCCATAACACCTCAGCAGTGCCACAGGCTGATCGCCTCCATGCCACGCAAAAGGAGCCCTGACCAAGTATTGAGGGCAGATACTGGACATACTTTTCAGTAGACCAACATTTTGGTATTAAAAATCATTTTTGAAATTGGGCTTACATAATATTCAAATTTTTGGAAAGACAACATTTTGGGTTTTCATTAAATGTTAGGCGTAATCATCAACATTAAAAGAAAAAAATGCTGGAAATAGATCACTCTGTGTGTGTAATAAATCGATATAATATATGTGTTTCCCTTTTTTCAATTGAATTACTGAAATAAACTTTTTGATGATATTCTAATTAATTGAGAAAGACTAATGCATTCCATTTAATCAATAAAGCTCCATTATATATGTATTGCCTTTCCATATATAGTTGCAATATCTATGCTTTCTGTGTGATATTCTGCAGAGCTGTTGCTGAGTGTCACGGTCTGTGGGTATGTGGACCCACTTGGCCGCACCGTCATAGCAGGGAGGCATCTGGCCAAACAACAGAGCACCCAATCAATACAAAGTCCAGCACATGGGTATCTGAATAGTACAGACAGTGGCAGAGGCTTTAGCACTGATGGGGCAGGTTGCGCCAAACATGGCAGATGACAGCAAGTGCAGCAAGTTGTGCCAGATGTGGCGGACAGCAGTAGGTGCTTCAGGAGACAACTCCAACACTAGACATGCTCAGGAACAAAGCATGGCACGGGATACAGGATACAGGTAGAAGGGCATGGGAACACTGGGAACAGGATAATGAGGGACCATTTGTAAAGACTAACATGGGAATAATTCACAACGCTCAGCGCTCAGGCAGGGAGTGAAGGGACAGGGCCCCTTAAATAGTCCAGAGTGATTGGGGCTAATTTAAAATATATTTAATGTGCGCGCACTGGCCCATTAAGGCCGGGCACGAGCGTGCGCGCGCACCCTACGGGACAGTGCCGAGGGTGGCGGAAGTGAGTGCTGGCATCTCCTAGCAAAGGAGATGCCGACCAGCACTCACAGATCCATGGTCGCGGCCGCCGATGGGTGAGTAGGAACTTTGGTCGGCGGCCATGGACGCTACACTGAGGAGCATGAACTATGGATGCAAGCCTCCAATTTGCAAAATGTAATGGATGGTCACTGACAAATTGAATGTAGCGGGCATGCAAGAACCACAGACTTCCATCTATTTTCCACCAAATGTCTCAGTTTGCCTAAAACATGACAGGATTGACATATTTAAGCTCATTTAGGACTGTTCAATAATAATTACACAATTGCTGAAGTTATAAAACTACGATGGTATTATTCCTTCTAATTTATTAGCGAGCTTTATGAATTAATCACAAGTGACACAACGTTTCAGCACCACGGAGAGCTGCCCCGCCACTAATGTGTCACCTTTACCTGAACTCTGTAAGGAGACCTAATTATTTCCTTCTATTAACTGCCTGCTTCTGATTTAAATATACTCCATCAATTTGTTGAACCATTTTCAAATGAAATGCCTTTGATCTATTAATTCTGTACACAAAAGACAAAAGCTTAGCAAACACAATGTGACTTTTCAAATAATTTTGTAATTTATTTTTAAGGCCACATGTATTTCCCGCATATAAAAATCATGATATCAGATTTTCAAATGCTTACAATTACATGGTGGGGTTTTTATCGGTCACCATAGAAAGAACTTGTTTTATTTTGAAAAATTATGATTTTTAAATATTCATTATTTTTACCAATGCCTGCAAACTCTAACTCTCTCTCTCTCAAATTATAGATAGACACATAATGTAGGAAGACACAAAGACAGTTAGAGAAAGAGAGAGAAAAAAAGAAAGAAAAATAGATAACTATGGGAAAGGTAAAATGATAGATACAAAAATTATTTACATATCAATTACAAAAATTCAGCTAATGTTTAGCGCTTAAAGAGGTTGTCCTATGATCAAATATGACATTTCTCTGATAGATCACACAAAACATAACACATTTTCAACTGGAATAACTTAAAATAATTCTCCTGCGTCTAGATGTAACATACATGTTATGGCGCCCCCTAGAATTCTCTTAAATTTCCAGTCAGACTCTTTATTTCAGGTGTCCAGTGCCATGAAATGAAGCAGCTTAGTGCGCTTATTCTAATAATTTACTGGCCTGCACAATAGCAGAACTCAGTCCATCTGTATACAAGAGGAACTGGGCGGAGAGAATTCAGCTAATAGGCATGCATGTCCACTAGCACTGGACATATTAAGTGGACATTTTGAGAAGGGAATCGAAAGAACAACAGGGTGCAAACCGTTTTAATAATCTAAAAAATATATATTAATCCCAAAGTACCCCTTTAAATCTTTCTGTTAACATAATGCATGTTTAAGGTGTACAGTTCCAACAGAGAAAACAACTGAATGCTAACCCTCACCCTATACATATGGCGCTGTTAAACTTTAAAGCCTAATAACGCCCTTTGTACTTTACTGTAACAAAAATTTTATTCCCAATTTATATTCCGCACCACATATCCTCCCCACATACTAGTCTTTTCTCTATGCATCAATAAAATTTACAAATAACATATTATAGACTTCAGCTCTGCTTCACTAAGCACATATAAATGTTGTTTTTATTAAAATATATTATTGCTCAATAAATATCTAATCAGAACATATGAAAATGGATTGAATTTTTTTTTAGTTGCAATGCGTATAAATAAATACAATAAAACAATACATTCCTATTAAATGCTGTATAAACCTTTTCAACCATTTTTTTTTATTGTTCCAATGCATTCAAAATAAGAATAGTTAAAATAAGCAACGTTGCAAATAAGCTTGACTCAAAATCTATTCATTTGTGCCTAGAGCTCCTGTGTAGATCTATGTGTCTCCATGGTAATAGACTACAAAAAACCTTTGCAGTCTGACCCTGCAGTCCTACTTCCTGCCATCTGTTCCCTACGTATTACTAACATATATTTGGTTGGTTAAGAAATAGGGGACATATGAATGGTAATATCCACAGGGTTTGTTTGTAGTTTGTTGCCATAGGATCTGTTGACATAAAACAGTAGTAATTTATTCTTTAAAATTATTTGCAAAGTTGTTTTTTAATTTTAGATGCAATTGAGCAATAGAAAAAAAATTGGTTGTGAAGGTGGACATAGAAACTGAAGTTTAAGACAGATATAAGGATAAAGCCCTTAGGATTTCCTTATGAATACTGAGATTGATAGACCTAAGAAGTCCAGGCAGCAGTTGCACAGCTACGTAGCATTACTTCTTCTATCCCCTTCCATTACACAGGGGTAGATGGCTGCTGATCTCTAGTAAAGGGGTGTGGAATCTCTAAACTTTATTTTTTCTTTTTGTACAGGTTGAGCACCTGGAGGGGGGGGGGGTCCACACAAGAGACATAATGTCATATTCCACAGACACAGGGGGAGAGTTATAAATACTGGCACATCCTACGAGTCGTGTGCCAGTCTCCACCCCAGTGCAGCATTCACCAGATTCAGGGCGCACACCGTTAATGGATCTACTGCACGTTAAAACAATGCCAGGTCAAACCTGGCGTTATTATCCAAGACTTTTCTAAGTAGAAAAGTCTCAGGAAACTTTAATAAATGAGTCACGTTCTGAAGCCCATTGAAAGTTTCCAACACATTCATATGTGCTAGAAAAAGTGGCGCACAGGCTTCATAAATATGGTGTTTTGCCTGAACATCATATTTTTTAATGCATACCAAAAAACTGACAAATGTTTAATGGTACAAATGTAGCAGAGTTAAATTTGTTATTTAGGGTTGCTTCATTTATCTGCTAAGATATCAAGAATGCTTTAAGCCAAGGCAACACAGAAGTTTATTTTGTACATTGTGTTAACGCAAGGAATTGTGCCAGATGACAAACATAGTTTTATGACATCTAAAAAATGTACAATGATGCTACAGGTGGAGGTGTTGTCCACATAGCAAAATATTTGAAGCTATTCTGGAATGTAACATGAATATTGCCAATGCTTAAAGAGGCTCTGTCACCAGATTATAAGTGCCCCATCTCCTACATAATCTGATTGGCGCTGTAATGTAGATAACAACAGTGGTTTTTATTTTGAATAACGATCATTTTTGAGCAAGTTATGAGCTAGTTTAGATTTATGCTAATGAGTTTCTCAAAGGAAAACTGGGCGTGTTTTTACTTTTTACCAACTGGGTGTTGTACAGAGGAGTGTATGACGCTGACCAATCAGTGACCAATCAGTGTCCTACACTCCTCATTGTTCCAGCCCAGCATGATACACAGCAAAGTGTGATTGTGCAGTGAATGAAGCTGAGCTGTAACAATGAGAAGTGTATGAGGCTGATTGGTCACTGATTGGTCAGCGTCATACACTCCTCTGTACAACGCCCAGTTGGTAAAAAGTAAAACCACGACCAGTTGTCCATTGAGAAACTCATTAGCATAAATCTAGACTAGCTCATAACTTGCTCAAAAATGATCGTTTTTCAAAATAAAAAACCACTGCTGTTATCTACATTACAGCACCGATCAGATTATGTAGGAGATAGGGCACTTATAATCTGTGACTGAGCCTCTTTAATGCTGCCTCTGGGACCACAATTTATGGGACCTACTTAAATTTGTTATACTTTTCTAATACAATAACTTTTTTTTTTTTTTTTACCCATGGACAGGTTTCTTTGGGCAGAGGAAAGGCTGGAATTCTTGTATCTTGTCTGTACATTTGTGCACTGTGAATATTGATTGATCGATCAAATAATCTATTCATCGATGTAAGGATTAGATGCTTGAAGAATTTATCAGCTAAATTAAGAACTGCAGTAAGAAAGTGACAAAAAATGTCTTCAATAGATTATAAACTGTCAGCAAATCAATAAAATTGACTTCAAAAGCCGAACAGCTCGATCAGCCATTTTGTTTGATGCTTTTAACATATGCAGTGATGGGGTTGGGGGTTGTGTGAGGATATCGAGTCTTGGGCTGGCAGCTAGTTAAAAGTAACAGTGACATGTAAGAAATGTGACTATTCCTAACTGTTCCTTTCAGTATATTAGGTGACTTAAAGGGAGTCTGTCTGTAGTTTGTAGTCTACCAAACGTCTGAAGCCGCTAGATAGCTATCGGGTAACAGATTAGGGATTTACCTGTGTTTCTGCTGTTACTGCTTGCATTAATGAAAAAAACAATGGTGTTTTTTTTGCTGCGTCCCAAACTGGGAAAAGTCTGACATCTAGCGCTTTAACTCCTCCCCTTTTCATGCAGTTGATTGACTGTTGAATCAACTGCATAGGAGAGGGGAGGGGTTGGTGCGCTAGGTGCCGGACTCTTCCTAGTTGCAGACTACAACTTATATTTTCCACTTATGCAAGCAGTAACAGCAGGAACACAGGTAAGTCCCTAATGTGTTACCCGATAGAAACCTAACGGCTTCAGGTGTTTGATAGTATAAAATCTCAGACAGGCTCCCTTTAAGCACAAATGGTTGTATTTAATTGCATGTGTATAGTTATATATTCTCACCAGGCATCCACAACAACTAGGCTCATACAACGGTAGCTGCCTGGATTTCTTACTGGATTCCGGTTAAAGGTCTGGTTCAGCTATTAGGAGGAGAGTAAGATCGCATTGATCGCAAAGAAAAAAAGGCGCAACCCAATATTGGCCTATGAGAAGTGCCAATATAGGCTTGCACCTATTTCTGCAAAAGCTATAATTGATCCCTAATAGAACGGGAAATGCATGGGCAAGTCAAATCCGCTAAGGCCATGTTTACACGAGAAAGAACATTTCAGCTGTAGACATGGCCACATATCCGCAACAAAATCTGCATCTGTTACATACGGATTTTGCAGCAGATTTTGCAGTGGATTTCACCCTTTCCATTGCATTGAAAAAGGTTGAAATACGCAATATATTTAGTATCACCAAAAATCTGCAACAAAAGAGCTGCATATGAGCATGTTGTGAGGCATGTTATGAGGCTCGTACTATTTTACAGCAGCCTGTGTCTTCAGCTCTATAGGTAGAATACACAATGCCAAAAACCGCAGCCTGTCTTTTGATGAAGGTTTCACAGGGTAAGATGACTTTCTTACTCCTGTCATATTACTCGCACTCCTAAAGGAAGTAATTCAAATAACAGAAGGGCAGTATAATACGGTAGGTAATATACAGAATGTCTAGATCCAACTATGGTAATTAGAGATGAGCGAACTTATGAAAAGTTCGATTCGGCAAGTTCGCCGAATTTCGTGCAAAAGTTCGATTCGGACCGAACTAGTTCTGACCGAACCTGTAATACAAGAAAGCCCCTAAAAATCGTGTATAACACTGTTTTAAAGCCCTAGAAGCCCTGTATAACACTCTTAGGTCACCCATGAGTGTATCCAAGTACTTTTGAGCTGTCTTTAATGCAAAGTTGGTGTCAAAGTTACGCCAACATGTATGGCTCTAGGAAAACGGATGGGACACGGAGATAACTAACAGAAACCACTGCACTTGTGCATGTTGTATGCTTAATGCATTGTTAAAAAAGGTACAAAAATTTACCATTTTAGGCGGCTGATGCCTGCCAGGGTTCATACATATAAGGTGGTAAAAGAAGAAGCAATGGCTTTTGACAAGCCCTCCAAAAATTGACCCTTTTTATTAGCAGATGCCTGCCGGGGTTCTTCCATACATGGATGTAAAAGCAACAAGCAATGGCTTTTCACAAGCCCTCCAAAAATTGACCCTTTTTATTGGCAGATGCCTGCCGGGGTTCTTCCATACATAGATGTAAAAGCATTAAAGCAACAAGCAATGGGTTTGACAAGCCCTCCAAAAATTGACCCTTTTTATTAGCAGATGCCTGCCGGGGTTCTTCCATACATGGATGTAAAAGCAACAAGCAATGGCTTTTCACAAGCCCTCCAAAAATTGACCCTTTTTATTGGCAGATGCCTGCCGGGGTTCTTCCATACATAGATGTAAAAGCATTAAAGCAACAAGCAATGGGTTTGACAAGCCCTCCAAAAATTGACCCTTTTTATTAGCAGATGCCTGCCGGGGTTCTTCCATACATGGATGTAAAAGCAACAAGCAATGGCTTTTCACAAGCCCTCCAAAAATTGACCCTTTTTATTGGCAGATGCCTGCCGGGGTTCTTCCATACATAGATGTAAAAGCATTAAAGCAACAAGCAATGGGTTTGACAAGCCCTCCAAAAATTGACCCTTTTTATTAGCAGATGCCTGCCGGGGTTCTTCCATACATGGATGTAAAAGCAACAAGCAATGGCTTTTCACAAGCCCTCCAAAAATTGACCCTTTTTATTGGCAGATGCCTGCCGGGGTTCTTCCATACATAGATGTAAAAGCATTAAAGCAACAAGCAATGGGTTTGACAAGCCCTCCAAAAATTGACCCTTTTTATTAGCAGATGCCTGCCGGGGTTCTTCCATACATGGATGTAAAAGCAACAAGCAATGGCTTTTCACAAGCCCTCCAAAAATTGACCCTTTTTATTGGCAGATGCCTGCCGGGGTTCTTCCATACATAGATGTAAAAGCATTAAAGCAACAAGCAATGGGTTTGACAAGCCCTCCAAAAATTGACCCTTTTTATTAGCAGATGCCTGCCGGGGTTCTTCCATACATGGATGTAAAAGCAACAAGCAATGGCTTTTCACAAGCCCTCCAAAAATTGACCCTTTTTATTGGCAGATGCCTGCCGGGGTTCTTCCATACATAGATGTAAAAGCATTAAAGCAACAAGCAATGGGTTTGACAAGCCCTCCAAAAATTGACCCTTTTTATTAGCAGATGCCTGCCGGGGTTCTTCCATACATGGATGTAAAAGCAACAAGCAATGGCTTTTCACAAGCCCTCCAAAAATTGACCCTTTTTATTGGCAGATGCCTGCCGGGGTTCTTCCATACATGGATGTAAAAGCATTAAAGCAACAAGCAATGGCTTTTGACAAGCCCTCCAAAAATTGACCCTTTTTATTGGCAGATGCCTGCCGGGGTTCTTCCATACATGGATGTAAAAGCAACAAGCAATGGCTTTTCACAAGCCCTCCAAAAATTGACCCTTTTTATTGGCAGATGCCTGCCGGGGTTCTTCCATACATGGATGTAAAAGCAACAAGCAATGGCTTTTGACAAGCCCTCCAAAAATTGACCCTTTTTATTGGCAGATGCCTGCCGGGGTTCTTCCATACATGGATGTAAAAGCAACAAGCAATGGCTTTTCACAAGCCCTCCAAAAATTGACCCTTTTTATTGGCAGATGCCTGCCGGGGTTCTTCCATACATGGATGTAAAAGCAACAAGCAATGGCTTTTGACAAGCCCTCCAAAAATTGACCCTTTTTATTGGCAGATGCCTGCCGGGGTTCTTCCATACATGGATGTAAAAGCAACAAGCAATGGCTTTTCACAAGCCCTCCAAAAATTGACCCTTTTTATTGGCAAGGGTGAGTAGTAGCAGCACATTAAAAGACACTGGACGACAGTCACAGGACAAAGCCCTGTGGTGGGGCAGGCCTGCTTGTAGCAGACGGGCGGCAGTGGAGGTTTATTGGTGGTAGTAGTCGAGGTAGCCAACACAGACAGCAAGGGTGCAAGCAGTAGTAGCAGTAGTAGCAGCACATTAAAAAAAGAGACTGGACAGTCAGAGGAGGACAAAGCCCTGTGGTGGGGCAGGCCTCAGGCCTGCTTGTAGCAGACGGGCGGCAGTGGAGGTGTATTGGTGGTAGTAGCCGAGGTAGCCAACACAGACAGCAAGGGTGGTAGTAGTAGTAGTAGTAGTAGCACATTAAAAAAAGAGACTGGACAGTCAGAGGAGGACAAAGCCCTGTGGTGGGGCAGGCCTCAGGCCTGCTTGTAGCAGACGGGCGGCAGTGGAGGTGTATTGGTGGTAGTAGCCGAGGTAGCCAACACAGACAGCAAGGGTGGTAGTAGTAGTAGTAGTAGTAGCACATTAAAAAAAGAGACTGGACAGTCAGAGGAGGACAAAGCCCTGTGGTGGGGCAGGCCTCAGGCCTGCTTGTAGCAGACGGGCGGCAGTGGAGGTGTATTGGTGGTAGTAGAGGTAGCCAACACAGACAGCAAGGGTGGTAGTAGTAGTAGTAGTAGTAGCACATTAAAAAAAGAGACTGGACAGTCACAGGAGGACAAAGCCCTGTGGTGGGGTAGGCCTCAGGCCTGCTTGTAGCAGACGGGCGGCAGTGGAGGTGTATTGGTGGTAGTAGCCGAGGTAGCCAACACAGACAGCAAGGGTGCAAGCAGTAGTAGCAGTAGTAGCAGCACATTAAAAAAAAGAGACTGGACAGTCACAGGAGGACAAAGCCCTGTGGTGGGGTAGGCCTCAGGCCTGCTTGTAGCAGACGGGCGGCAGTGGAGGTGTATTGGTGGTAGTAGCCGAGGTAGCCAACACAGACAGCAAGGGTGCAAGCAGTAGTAGCAGTAGTAGCAGCACATTAAAAAAAAGAGACTGGACAGTCACAGGAGGACAAAGCCCTGTGGTGGGGTAGGCCTCAGGCCTGCTTGTAGCAGACGGGCGGCAGTGGAGGTGTATTGGTGGTAGTAGCCGAGGTAGCCAACACAGACAGCAAGGGTGCAAGCAGTAGTAGCAGTAGTAGCAGCACATTAAAAAAAAGAGACTGGACAGTCACAGGAGGACAAAGCCCTGTGGTGGGGTAGGCCTCAGGCCTGCTTGTAGCAGACGGGCGGCAGTGGAGGTGTATTGGTGGTAGTAGAGGTACTAGCCAACACAGACAGCAAGGGTGCAAGCAGTAGTAGCAGTAGTAGCAGCACATTAAAAAAAGAGACTGGACAGTCAGAGGAGGACAAAGCCCTGTGGTGGGGCAGGCCTCAGGCCTGCTTGTAGCAGACGGGCGGCAGTGGAGGTGTATTGGTGGTAGTAGCCGAGGTAGCCAACACAGACAGCAAGGGTGCAAGCAGTAGTAGCAGTAGTAGCAGCACATTAAAAAAAAGAGACTGGACAGTCACAGGAGGACAAAGCCCTGTGGTGGGGTAGGCCTCAGGCCTGCTTGTAGCAGACGGGCGGCAGTGGAGGTGTATTGGTGGTAGTAGAGGTACTAGCCAACACAGACAGCAAGGGTGCAAGCAGTAGTAGCAGTAGTAGCAGCACATTAAAAAAAGAGACTGGACAGTCAGAGGAGGACAAAGCCCTGTGGTGGGGCAGGCCTCAGGCCTGCTTGTAGCAGACGGGCGGCAGTGGAGGTGTATTGGTGGTAGTAGCCGAGGTAGCCAACACAGACAGCAAGGGTGCAAGCAGTAGTAGCAGTAGTAGCAGCACATTAAAAAAAAGAGACTGGACAGTCACAGGAGGACAAAGCCCTGTGGTGGGGTAGGCCTCAGGCCTGCTTGTAGCAGACGGGCGGCAGTGGAGGTGTATTGGTGGTAGTAGAGGTACTAGCCAACACAGACAGCAAGGGTGCAAGCAGTAGTAGCAGTAGTAGCAGCACATTAAAAAAAAGAGACTGGACAGTCACAGGAGGACAAAGCCCTGTAGTGGGGCAGGCCTCAGGCCTGCTTGTAGCAGATGGCAGTGTAGGTGTATTGGTGGTAGTAGAGGTACTAGCCAACACAGACAGCAAGGGTGCAAGCAGTAGTAGCAGTAGTAGCAGCACATTAAAAAAAGAGACTGGAGAGTCACAGGACAAAGCCCTCTGGTGGGGCAGGCCTGCTTGTAGCAGACGGCACTGGGGTGGATTGGTGGTAGAAGTAGTAGCAGCTGCAGCACCAACAGCGGCACATTAAAAAAAGAGTGGACAGGACAGAATCCCATAGTAGCAGGCGGCAGTAGCAGGCGGCAGCGGCAGCAGCAGCAGCAATGTAAGATCTAATCAGTGGCATCAGGTACAGGGGTTTTAAAATCCTCACCGATCCACGCTTGATTCATTTTCAGAAACGTGAGATTTTCCAAGCTGTTGGCGGACAATCTTGTTCGCTTAGGGGTGACGAAGCCCCCTGCTGCGCTGAATACCCTCTCTGACGCTACACTGGAGGGTGGACAAGACAGTACACCCATGGCAAACTGGGCCAGTTCTTGCCAATGATCCAATCTGCTGACCCAGAAGTCCATGGGGTCTGGGATCAGCATTTCTGACGGAGAAAGGGCACAGTCCAAGTACGAGTGAACCTGGTTGTTTAGGTGCTGCACCTGGAGATGGTGAACATCCCTTTGGTGACTAGTGCTACGATGTGTGTCAGGTCGGGGTATTGGATGTAAAAATGTTGTCATCATATTTTCCAAACTGAATTGGCTGCTGCTGCTGCTGCTGCTGCCGCTGCTGCCACGGCTGCCGCCTATTGCAGAGGTAGCTCTGCCAGAGGCGGTGGAACGATGAGACAGTGGGGAGCGGAGAGTGGCCCCCCGGTCAGACATGCTTGCAGCGGGTGTCTGCCGTTTGAAAGCCATGACAAGCTGGCTGCATAGCTTCTCTCTATAATAAGCCAATTTTGCCTCCCTCTCGGAAGGCGCAAAAAACTCCCCCATTCTGGCTTTATACCGAGGGTCTAAAAGTGTGGCTATCCAGTAGTCATCTCTTTGCTTCATGCTAACAATACGACAGTCAGCGCGCAAGTAACGAAGCATACAGCTCGCCATCCTGGCCAGCGTTTCAGAGGGCCCGGTTGGTTCCATTTCCGCCCCATACTGCCATGGTTGTCCATCATCAAGGTCGTCGTCAGACTCGTCATCACCACCATCACTGTCATGTTGTGCGGCTGCCTCGTCCCCTATCCCTTCCTGTGATTCCATCTCCAAATCCAGCTCCTCTTCAGGTCCTGTTTCCTCATCCTCCTCCTCCTCCTCAACATCCATAGCCAGATGTGATCCTTCCTCCATCCTTTGCTGAATCATCGCTGTGAGCGTTTGCTCCATAATGAATATCAGCGGCATAACATCGTTCATTCCGCTAGCGTCACGGCTCACAAATCGTGTGGCCTCTTCAAAGGGCCTCAAAACGCGACATGCGTCTCTAACCAGCTGCCAGTGCCTGAGCTCGAAATTACACTGGCTCCAAACGCTGCCCGTCTGCTGCATCAGGAAATCATTCACGGCTTTCCGCTGTTCGTACAGACGGTCCAACATGTGCAGGGTGGAATTCCATCGTGTTGGAACGTCGCAAATCAGGCTGTGTTCTGGGAGATTGTTTTGACGCTGCAAGTCCAGGAGGGCGTGCTTAAATGCATACGAACGTCTAAAGCGAACGCAAACCCTCCTGGACATGGCCAGCACACCCTTCAAACCAACATATGACTTTAAGAAGCGTGTTATGACCAGATTGATCACATGTGCCATGCAAGGAGCGTGTGTCAGGTGACCTAGACGCAGTGCAGCCACAACGTTCTTGCCGTTATCAGAGACAACATTGCCCAGTGTGAGTTTCAGAGGAGACAGCCAGCGTGCGATTTCCTCCTTGATGCACAGCAGCAGCTCCTGCCCTGTGTGGCTTTTCTCGCCCAGGCTCAGCAGGTGTAAGACAGCGTTGTGGCGCTTCACCTTGCACCTATGAAAAGAGGAGGGAGGAGGAGTGGAAGATACGCTGTGTCCTGTCGGGGACGGGAAGACCTCCAAGGAGGAAGGCAAGGAGGAGGAGGAGGAGTAGGAGGAGAAGGATGGTAGGCGCCTGGTGTCCGGAGTTGAACTAGAAACATACAAGCGTGGAGGTGGTAATGCCTGGCATTGCTGCGGTGGTGCATCGGACTGCAAAATATTGACCCAGTGGGCCGTGAAAGACATGTACTGTCCCTGCCCATAGTTGCTGCTCCACGTGTCGACGGTGGCATGTACCCTGCTGCACACGGATAATTGCAAGGACTTGGACACCTTTTCCTCCACATGCTTGTGCAAGGCAGGGACAGCTGTTTTGGAGAAGTAATGTCGGCTAGGTATTCGCCACCTAGGCTGAGCGCACGCCATCAATTGCTTGAAGCCGGCGGAGTCAACCAGGTGGTACGGCAGCGACTGCACCACCAACAACTTTGCCAGGTGTGAATTAAGCCGCACGACAAGTGGATGACTGGGTATATATTGTTGCTTATTGGACAACGATTCCGTAATGGATAACTGACGGGACATAGGAGGAGCACTAGATGACAGTGATGATGATGATGACAACGACATGGTGGATAAGGCCTGGCTACTACTTAGATGACAGGGACTCGGAGCAGCAGCAGCAGCGGAAGAGGGGTCTTCATTAGATGTACATGATGGTGGGGCATGTTGATTGTCCCACATGGCCTTGTGATGCCGTTCCATGTGTTTACGTAGAGCAGTAGTTCCTACATTGCTGCCCTGCCCACGCCTTACTTTCTGCTTGCAGATACGGCACTGTGCCATGTTTTCCTCCTCTGGGAAGGTACAGAAAAATTGCCACACGGCAGAGTACCGTAAAGAGGTAGTACCACGTCCACCACCACCACCACCACCACAACCACCCGAGCTTGCCCCTTGTCTGGCAGGCTTTTTTCGGGAACCTACACCAGCATCTGTGTCGCCGTCACCGGCTCCTGAGCTGACCCTACCGCTGCAACGTTTTGCAGATTGACTTCTGCCCCTACCTCGGCTTGGCTGTTTATCACATCCAGTGCCGCCACTACTACCCTCCTCCTCTGACGCCGTCATCACCTCGTCACCTGGTTCCCACGTCCTGTCTAAAACAACATCATCATCATAGCCTTCCTCATCATCCCCGCCACTTCTGTCACTGTGTTGTGAATGTGATGTGACATCATGGCGGGCTCCATGCCCCCCCTCATTACTGCGTCTGCCACCACGGCTACCACCACCAACACCCCCACTACCGCAGCTATGCGTCTCGGTCACCGCTTCCACCTCCACCACCGCCGCAACACACTCCGTTGGCTGACTCGCGGAAAACAAATCATCATCATCACTATGTTGTTCAGTATCTTCCTTCGCACCCGAGGAGATGTCTCTTAGGACTCTCAGGAAAGATGGCTTCCCGCTAGGAAGGGGGAGCGAAGACATAGATGATGGAATGGAAACGCTAGAAATACCTATATTACTACTGTCACCGTGCCAAGGAACTGTAGAGGATCTGGAATCCAACGAAACCTGGCTTGAAGCCAGATCGTCAGAGTCTTCCTGCTGAGATGACCGCGAGCCAGCCAACCAGTCCACAATGGCCGTATTGTCTAAAGTAACCCGCCCACCGGAGGAGATGGACAAGTCTGGCTTGCTGATACTACTACTAGCAGGCACATGGCAGCTGCTACTAGTGGAACTGGGCACATGTCTTGTGCCACAAATGCTGCTACTGGGTCTGGCACCAACAGATCCAACATTTGGACTGGAAGAGGAGACGGCATGGGTGTTTCTTCCTCTACCCCGTCCTTTCACAACCTTTTTTTTCCCAGACATTTCAGAGCCCCTTTTAAAAGCGTATTCACACACGGACACTGGCTTGGCAAATGGCAATGAATGAGAATTTCAATCAGCCTCGCTGCAGTGCACTCAGGGAATGCTGGGCCTTCTAGTACTACTACTACCACTACTACAAAGGCTGCCTGTATTGCAAGTTGGATGCAATGGGGATGAGCCCCTTCTAAAAGCGTATTGACACACGGACACTGGCTTGGCAAATGGCAATGAATGAGAATTTCAATCAGCCTCGCTGCAGTGCACTCAGGGAATGCTGGGCGTTGTAGTACTTCTAGGCTGCCTGTATGGCAAGTTGGATTGTTATTCCAGGGATGAGCCCCTTTTAAAAGCGTATTCACACACGGACACTGGCTTGGCAAATGGCAATGAATGAGAATTTCAATCAGCCTCGCTGCAGTGCACTCAGGGAATGCTGGGCGTTGTAGTACTTCTAGGCTGCCTGTATGGCAAGTTGGATTGTTATTCCAGGGATGAGCCCCTTTTAAAAGCGTATTGACACACGGACACTGGCTTGGCAAATGGCAATGAATGAGAATTTCAATCAGCCTCGCTGCAGTGCACTCAGGGAATGCTGGGCCTTGTAGTACTACTAGGCTGCCTGTATGGCAAGTTGGATTGTTATTCCAGGGATGAGCCCCTTTTAAAAGCGTATTGACACACGGACACTGGCTTGGCAAATGGCAATGAATGAGAATTTCAATCAGCCTCGCTGCAGTGCACTCAGGGAATGCTGGGCCTTCTAGTACTACTACTACCACTACTACAAAGGCTGCCTGTATTGCAAGTTGGATGCAATGGGGATGAGCCCCTTCTAAAAGCGTATTCACACACGGACACTGGCTTGGCAAATGGCAATGAATGAGAATTTCAATCAGCCTCGCTGCAGTGCACTCAGGGAATGCTGGGCGTTGTAGTACTTCTAGGCTGCCTGTATGGCAAGTTGGATTGTTATTCCAGGGATGAGCCCCTTTTAAAAGCGTATTGACACACGGACACTGGCTTGGCAAATGGCAATGAATGAGAATTTCAATCAGCCTCGCTGCAGTGCACTCAGGGAATGCTGGGCCTTGTAGTACTACTAGGCTGCCTGTATGGCAAGTTGGATTGTTATTCCAGGGATGAGCCCCTTTTAAAAGCGTATTCACACACGGACACTGGCTTGGCAAATGGCAATGAATGAGAATTTCAATCAGCCTCGCTGCAGTGCACTCAGGGAATGCTGGGCCTTATAGTACTACTACCACTACTACAAAGGCTGCCTGTATTGCAAGTTGGATGCAACGGGGATGAGCCCCTTATAAAAGCGTATTCACACACTGGCTGAGTAGTGAGTAGTGGATGAGCCCCTTCGATTTCTGAATTCCTGCCTTTTAGATTCCTAAAGCTTTCCCTTACTGCACAGAGATGCTATTCCTACAGCTCCTGTCTGTAAAATGGCCGCTGAGCTCCGTGCATAGACTTTTATTGCAGGCTTGAGCCCGCCCCTATGCTGCCTCCCGATTGGCTGGGAGAGCCGTTTGCAAGGCATTATGGGGTAGCCTGATGTCAGGTGATCTTCTGTAATCCTCCATTTTAGATGTAACATGTGGCAGGCTCCAAAATGTAGCCGGGTTCGGTCAAAACGGGTTCGACCGAACCCGGTAAAGTTCGGATTCGCTGCGAACCGAACTTTTCCTGAAGTTCGGACCGAAACCGGGTTCGGTTGTCCCGGTTCGCTCATCTCTAATGGTAATCAAAGTTGAATTTACATTTGTCTTCATGGTAACCATTCTGAGCTCGTTTTGCCAAAAGACCTGAGATACCTTTATATCTCTTTGATATAGAACCTTTATAAAAAAAATTTAAAAAAAAAATTAAATGTGCGGTTCACTTTAAATGGTCATAAATGATGTTTTAATCCCACAGTGACAGAGACTGCTACATGGTATGTTAAGCACATATTAAAAGTTGGCTATTAACAATTATCAGATTTGAATGGTTACCAGCTATTTAATCAGCCCCAATCAGGTCCAATTTTGTGCATCCAATGAGTTTTCACGCTAATTCCTATCACTGCGACTAAGGATTCCACAGCATGAATTTACAAATCTGGATTCTCACAACTTCAGAACATCACGTAAACCAGATTGGTTTTAGGAATATGGTTAGAGGATGTCCAAACATTGGTATTTTCAAACCATAACTCTTTGTTAACAGGAACTGGACTTCGCTACCATACATACAGTAGATGCTTGTGTTTCAGATCATTTATGTTAGGCTCTATTCACATTTGCATCCTGGTATCTGTTTATAATAAAAACCAGGACGTAGTGCCGGATACATTGTACAACAGATACCACCAGCGGCTGACAGACCCCATAGATTTATAATGCGGTCCTTAAGATTTCAGCCTGATGTCTGTCATTTTAACAGGAAAAATAGTTTTTCTACACGGTGCTGTTTCTCCTGTCTAATATGACAAATCTGTGAATGAGGTTCCAAACGGAAACAGTGAACAGGCCTTAGCTTATATGACTAGTTAGTCTGGACGTGAACATTTTGCTTTTTGCGATATATAGGAATTATATGTTATAAACTTTTCATTCTCATCCATTTAACTGTAGCTCCAAGTATAATTTTTGCTAATGTTTAGAGTACTACTTAGACCCTGCTCACATCCCGTTATATACTTCCACCGGAAGTATATGTTGGGAGGACTCCCGACGATTACCTACTACGGAAGGCTGAAACGTATTCCACTGTGCAGCTACCTGAAGAGCTGTGGCCAGAAAAGCTCCTGAAGTCACTGTGTCACGTTGGATATGTGGACCCACTGGACCGTACCGCCTTGACGTTATGGTAGCTGGCCAACAGGACACATGTCACAGTCTATAGTTCGTATAGTGTACCTGTGGTAGCTCAGACAGTAGCAAGACAGGCTCGGCTGGGACTAGGCAGCAGGCAGGCGCCAGGCGTGGTGTAGCAGGACAGGCGTGGTATACAGCACAGCACGACTTCAGCTCAACACGGCACTTGACCAGGATAGCACGGGATACAGGTTACAGGTAGCAGGAACGGGAAACTCTGGGAACTGGAAAACACTTAGGAGACCATTTGCATAGACAGACTAGGGTAACGACAACAATGCTCAGGCATTGCAGGAAGGGGCTGGGCCCTTCTTATAGTTCAGGGTGCTCATGGGCTAATTTAGTACTAATTTCAGGTGTCCGCGCTGGCCCTTTAAGAGCGGGCACGAGCATAAGCGTGCACCCTACGGGACCCAGCCGGGAGAAGCGGAAGTGAGCACTGGCGTCTCCTGAGAAGGAGATGGGGACCAGCACTCACAGTTCCATAGCTATGGGCGTCAGGAGGTGAGTTAGCCTGATGGCCTGAGGCCATGGGCATGACACACTGTAAATAATGATAATGATGTCAAGAGCTACAATGCCAGAGTCTCCGGCCAGAGCATCTCAAGAACCCTGGGTGAGGACTCCAGTGCTGGGGAAGCCCTTGACGTCACTGTCCATATATGGACAGCAATGTCTAGAGGTTTTCAATGTCTTGACCCGACACGTTTCTGTATTATATATACATCCTTAGGTGTCCTATACGTGAAAGTGCTTGTTTTTGTAATTTCATTCAAGTAATATAGCAGCATATATTTATTGGGCTGACATCAATGTCTGTGTCAATGTTACAGGGTTGCTGCAGGTCTATGATCCAGACAAGGCTCACAGGAGATAGGGACAGAAGAGATCAGTAAAACTGAACTACGTGGCTCTAATATAGGACTGCAAGAGGTCAGAAATCAGTCCTCTAATCTGATCTTTTTCAAGGCAGATATTTTTATACTTTTTTCTTTCAAAAGATGTGAATTTATTTTAATCATAAACAAATAATTGCTGACTTTTATTGACTTTGTAAGCCGTCAGTGATCATGAATAAATATCAAAGACAAACATCAGCATCTATGCTGAATCAGTGGTATATGAACAGTGACGTTAGGAGCTTTAAAATGCCTGAATCCCAGATCAGAGCGTCGGCAAAGAAATAATAATATCATGAGTTATAAGTACTAGAATACTGGAGATGGGTCACTGATTCAGAGATTTATTTTAAATGGCGCATTTGAAGTCGGAAAGGATTTTTTTCCCCAAGATGAGAAAATGTGGCTTCTGAATCATAGAGTAAAATAAGCCTTCCTCTGAAGAAACACTGCAATATCAGAGATTGAACTAGATGGACACATGCCTTTTTTGAATCTTACAATGTAACTCTAGCTGAATGTTAGAATATAAATTACATCAAAATATATTTATTATCAGCTATTTAGGACATAAAAAAGGAAAAATTATTAAGATAATAAATATATATATAATAGATAGATAGACAGATAGATATGAAAATATAGAGTTTGTCCTAACCTAGTGGGGGAGGAAGACCAGGGACAAAGTGATACAATATATTCTAATTCATAAAGTCAACTATATTATAATCTGCATTTAACCCTCTCAGCACTAGAGATTTAAATTTATAAATGCAGTGAGTTTCTGTTCTTGACAGTTCCCACCTCTCCAGTCTTTAGAGATAATCTCCAATGTGAAAATTTTAGTCCTGAAGGATCGCTCAAATGGAAATCGTTCAAGCGTTTTGATAATGTGCCAATAACACCTGTTCTAATGTAGATACACCACTGAATTCTAGAATTGGGGGGGGGAGGACCTTCCATTTGGGCAAAAGCAAGATTTTTAGTTTTTGCCCAGAGGGTCAATTTTAAGTTCAGTGCTTCATTTTTAGGTGTTGTATTAGATATTCAAGATAGTTTTAAAGCCTTTTATTGATGTTATACTGTACAGAAAAATATTAAATTTAAAATTCTGATACATTTATTTTATCTAATACTTTATCCAAACTGACATTTCAGTTGTCTTAATATTGTCTTAATATTTGTAGATAAACATACAGATCCCTTTTTCTCCTTTTTTGAATTTTTCTGGAGCTCTTTTGTTTTTTCTTCTCTTTTTGCACCGGGTAACATTATGCACTACTTGACTTTACTAAACTTAAAGCGATTGTACGGCGTTAGAGAAACACGACGACTTTCTTTAAGAAACAGTGCCACACCTGTATGTGGGTTGTGTATGGTATTGCAGCTCAGTTCCATTGGAGTGAAAAAGATTGAGCTGCAATACCAGACACAAGCTGTAGACAGACATGGCGCTGTTGTTTCAAATAATTTGCCATGTTTTTCGAATCCTAAACAGCTCTGTTAAAATGCTCTCTCATGAAACATATGCCCTGTAAATAATAATAAACCCTTATATTGGTTTAAAAGGAGTATATCACCAGAAATTGGCTTATCAAAGCAGCAGCGCAGTAATATAGTGCAGCCTCACCTGAATATTACACTGTTTTCATTTTTATTCTTCATATGAATTTAGATTGTGAGCCCCAATGGGGACAGTAGGTAAGGACAACCTCTGTACAGCACTGCGGAATATGTTGGCGCTATATAAGTAACATAAATAAATAAATGAATATGCAAATTAGCTTTTTTGGAGCAACGAGGGAATCATCGTTGCTCCAAACAGCTCTACCTTCTATCCCCAGTCCGTCCCTCCCTCCCTTCCTTCTATGATTGACAGGGCCAGGCAGTGTAGAAGACATGATCACGCCTGGCCCCGTAATATCCTGAGCACGCCCGCACCTCAGCTTCTGAATCGGCGTATGTGCAGTCCAGCACCCGAGTACAGTGATTCAACCGGTGAATCTTAAGTGCTGTATGCACCAGTTCAGAAGGCGAGGCGCGGGCACGCTCAGGATATTACGGGGCCAGGCGTGATTACGTCTTCTACAGTGCATGCCACTGTTAATCAAAGAAGAAATGGAGACAGGGACTGAAGGTAGTTGAGTCTGAAGCAACGGTGACGCCCTCATTCTCCAAAAAGCTCATTTATAAATGAAGAATAAAGTTATTATCGCTGCAACGGAGCCGCGCATCTAAAAAATGAAAACAGCGTTAGATTCAGGTGAGGCTGCACTATGTTACTGTGCTGCTGCTTTGATACGCCAATTTCTGGTGGCGGACTCCCTTTAACCTTTGGACTTTGGTCATTGCAAAAGGTGAATAAGGGCACTGCTATTTTTACTTGTCAACTCATATAAAATGCAAGAAGTCATACAATACAAAGTCATTACATAATCCATTGTAAACTTTAAAAAATAAACCATTATCCACCAACAGACTACAAGTAAAGAGAATCGAAATTGTCCCAAAGTGGATTATAGGAAGTAAGCAGAACCCACGTTCTATGAGAAGAAGTTGCTATACAAGGCCGGCATGTTCTACAAATGTAACAATCAGAATTTATATTTCACTAGTATGTTTAACTAAATACATTATAAATACATTAATAATAAATGCGTTAGTTCATATTAAATAATTTATTAATTAAAGACAATTTGTCCTTGGACAATAATTGAATTACATGTATATCTACCTGGAAATAATGTCAGTATTAAAACAATAAACGGCAGTAAGTCTACTAATGTAGCATTTGTGAAGATATCATTGCTTGTTATATTTGTATAATGCTTTATGTATTTGCGCTGTAAACATTGTGACATGTGACATATACATGTTTCCATATGAGGGAACTACTGAACATGTGTGATTGTGTTTCTCATGAAGAAAACAAAGTTCTCTATTACCACAACAGGAAATATGTTTTTGCTATTACTTCTTCCGCAACATTTTTTTAATGTATTTTTCGGTGATAATTGAATCATAGCTCTTTTCCTGATGATTTGAGCACATTGCCAGTCCTAAAAAACTGTAATGCAACAATTCTGTTTACAGATCTATGCTTCAAGAGATGCACTTTTATTTGTTTTATTAAAAAATATCTTATCCATGCATCATATATCTATATATGGCAGTGGCGGACACAGACTGCAAAAGGCCCCTGTGCAGATAATGTGCCAGGGCCCCCCCGCCCCCCCCCCCAATACCGACAAAGTTACCTAAACATATATATGCATATAAAAATAAACCTTACTAATAAAAATTATGAAGGAAGATTTATATTGTACATTTTATTACCAGTTTAGAACACAAGTAACACATTTTTTTCCGGGTTAAATTCTTATCTAAACTAAGTCCCTAAATGTGGGCAAAGAAAATGAAAAACCTATACTCACCTCCTCCGGCGCCTCCGTTCCCCCTCCGCAGCCCCTATCCCTTTCTGTGTTTACAAAGCTGCTGTGGTGACGCGCGGTCGATGGCACATGACCGCTGCAGCCAATCAATGCCCTCAACAGCGATTTGCTGTGGAACTACTGTCCTCAGCAGCACACCAATGAGGAGTTATTGGCAGCAGCGGTCACGTGCCATCGGCAGCGCGTCACCAGTGCAGCCTTGTACACTTGTAACACAGACCGAGACAGGAGGATGGGGGCTGCGGCGGGTGAACGGAGGCGAGGGAGGAGGTGAGTATAGTTTTTTTATTTTCTTTGCCCACATTTAGAGACTTAGGTTAAATTGAATCATTGAATATAACACAAAGCACTCATGCAACTGAGATGCAATAATTTAGATGATCTTATCATGCTTAGCTTACTGCACTGTTACCTATCAAGCAGGACTGAATCTCAAGATATCTACAGAGGGGGCTGTATGGCGTTATCTACAGGGGGGACTGTATGGCGCTATCAACAGAGGGGGCTGTATGGCGTTATCTACAGGGGGGACTGTATGGCGCTATCTACAGAGGGGTCTGTATGGCGCTATCTACAGGGGGGTCTGTATGGCGCTATCTACAGGGGGGACTGTATGGCGCTATCTACAGGGGGGACTGTATGGCGCTATCTACAGGGGGGACTGTATGGCGCTATCTACAGGGGGGACTGTATGGCGCTATCTACAGGGGGGACTGTATGGCGCTATCTACAGAGGGGGCTGTATGGCGTTATCTACAGGGGGGCTGTATGGCGTTATCTACAGGGGGCTGTATGGTGTTATCTACAGGGGGGACTTTATGGCGTTATCTACAGTGGGGTCTGTATGGCGTTATCTACAGGGGTTCTGTATGGCGTTCCCTACAGGGGGGGTCTGTAGGGAAAGTCATACAGCCCCCCCCTGTAGGGAACGCCATACAGACCCCCCTTTAGGGAACGCCATACAGACCCCCCTGTAGGGAACGCTATACAGCCCCCCCTGTAGGGAACGCTATACAGCCCCCCCTGTAGGGAACGCCTTACAGCCCCCCCCTGTAGGGAACGCTATACAGCCCCCCCCCTGTAGGGAACGCCATACACCCCCAATCACTCAAAAAAATGCGACCTACAGTGTGAAAAGACAAAAGACATGTATCCCCTATCCACAGGATAGGGGATACATGTGTGATCGCTGGCATTGATAGGGAGAGCGGGGGACCGAAAGTCCCCCGAAGTTCTCCATCACTCACCTCTGACTTCCGGTGTCTGCGCAGCTCAAGTGTGACCGGCGCTCCATTCATTTCTACGGAGCTGCCGACACAGACCCCGGAAGTCCGAGGTTTGTGATGGAGAACTTCAGGGGACTTTCGGTCCCCCGTTCTCGCTATCAATGCCAGCGATCACACACGTATCCCCTATCCTGTGGATAGGGGATACATGTCTTATGTTTAATGGCAGAGCGGGGAGATACTCCCTGCTCTGCCGTAGTGTTCCGTGGCATCGCGCTGTAGCAGCCATAGCGGCAGCTAGCAGAGATTCCGGCCAAGGTGGGGGCCCGTGCCGGCAGGTGACGCGGGCCCCCTCATGCCGCGGCCCCGTAGCAGCCGCTACGGCTGCTATAGCAGTAGTTACGCCCCTGTGTTAGGGGGAGTTCACACTGAGGTTTTTTTCGCGAAAAACGTCAGAAAGTGCCTCCCATTGAAATCCATGAAATTTTTCCTGCGAGCAGTAAAAACCGCATGCGGGAAAAAGAAGCGCAATGCCCTTTCTTCGGGCGTTTCTGTCTCTGACTTCCCATTGACAACAATGGCAGGCAGAAAATGCGTTTTTTGCTGCGTTTCCCTGCCCACGGCCCGATGGCCGAAAAACGCCACAAAAAAACGCAATGAAAAACGCGGGAAGTGTTCTACCGGCAGGTCAAAATATGCCTCAAAATTCCGGAAGGAATTATGAGGCAGATTTTTCTACATAAAAACTTCTCCCTTCTGACATGAACTTTTTAACTTCATCTACCTGTCCTCTGCAGTCTGCACGTCCTCCACTCGTCCTGTGTCTGTCCTCCGCTCATCCTATGAGTTCTCCGGCAGTCCTGACTGTACTGTCCAGCCGCCCGAAGTCTTACGTCGCACCGCCCCCTGTCCTCTCCCCTGCCTGAGCGCTCCTCCTACCACCAGCATCGCCGTCCTGTCCTATTCATCTGTGCCAGATTGGCAGTGCAGTGTAGCGGCTATCACCGGGCCCGGGCACCCGCCCCCTCCCTCCCGATTGGTAGTGCAGTGTGGCGGCTATCACCGGGCCCCCGCCCCCTCCCTCCCCTCATGCCTAGTGTTGTGATGCTACTAGGCATGAGGGGGCCCGTGCCGCCAGGCCTGGTACATAAAATGTAATGTGCCTGTCAGGGCGACACGGGCCCCCCCATGCCGCGGGCCCCGTAGCAGCTGCTACGGCTGCTACTGTGGTAGTTACGCCACTGAACGGGCCCCCTTCCCACGCGGGGCCCTTGTGCAGCTGCACCGGCTGCACATGCGGTATGTCCGCCCCTGATATATGGCATTTGAATGTCAAAAAAATGTGCACTACTACACACCACTAATAAGCCATTTCACTTAGGGCTCATTCAAATTGACATATTATGGCTCGGTGCAACTAATGATCTTTACAAAGTTGTTATATGCTGCCCATAGACTCCTATGGGGTATTACTTTAAAGGCTATGAACAGCTTTTGTAAAAAAATATATATATATATTAATTTTTAATAAATCAATGTTTTATGTGATTTGAGACCACTTTTAAATTGACTTTTATTTAAAAAAAATTGACTTTCTGAGATATAGTTTCTTTGTGTCCTGTATAAATAGAAGCTGTATCGTTCCGTCAAAGCCAATTCCGTCAGTTCAGGTGAACTGACGGCTGGGCTGAAGGCTGGTCCTGCATGTCTCTAACACACAGGATCCAGTTAATAATGATCACACCTCAGTCCATCAACTTAAGATGTGATCGTTATTAGCTTGATTCTGCATGTCATGGATACGCAGGACCAGATTTCAGCCGAGCCGTCAGCTCAGCTGTACTGACGGCCGCCGCTTTGACAGAACGATACAGCTTCTATGTATACAGGTGTATATATCCTTTAACTCTCTATGCCTTTAGTTTATGAAAGCATATGAAGGCATGTACTATTGATCGTTCTATTACAGAGGAGAAGCAATGTTTCTAGGGCAGAATAACATCGTTAGTTGATGGAGGATGGAGGCACCATACAGCGGCACATAGAGTGAATACAGCTCTATAGTACGGAGCCACAGGGACTTTGAGTGTCATTGTACAGCCAACGTACACACAGTTCTGCCATATTCATAAGGGCCCAGGCCCAGACTTGAGAGCAACTTTTGGTTATAAACTTTATCCCAGAAGCCAAAGTTATGAACTTCATGCCCCAGAGGCTTACATTGGGTCACATGGAGCAGCTATATTGTTGACAATAGATGTAGTGAACGGCAATAGATGTAGTGAACTGTATTAGAAAGTTGTGTGAATCTCCAGAAAGTCACATTCTGCTCTCTAGCTCCAGTTCTAATGAACATTGACAGATAACTGAACAACATATGATGAAATGACTTTGGTGGAGTATGGAGTTATTCTTTATTATATTTTAATCTCATTACAATAACTAGTACTAGCATCAGAAAGTGTTATACTTTTTTTATTGTTTGTTTTTTTTTAAACATTTAAAAAGAAAAAAATGTTGTCTTGCTTATCCATGTAAAAAATAATCATGAAATTTTGCAATTATCACATTGGCCACTAGGTGTCAATGCAATAAACTACACTGGCATCTCGTTTTACAGACTGCAGAGAAATAATATGTTATCACTAGTGCGAAGTAGATTAAAGGGGTTTTCCCACAATCATAAATTATCATCAATCTACAGGATAGGTGATCATTTTCTGCTCCTTGGGGCCCCACCGCTGGGACATCCATTGATTGCGAGAACAGGGGTCCCGAACCCCCAGATTCTCCTCACTGCCCCCCCCCCACAGTAAGGAGGAGCTTGAATGGAGCGATGGTCGAGCATGTCATTCCCATAGACTTTGAATGAATCGGCAGCGTTCATGCTTGACCGCCACTCCATTCAATTTCCTCCTCACTGCAGTGAGAAGTGAGAAGGAACAGGGGAGTTTGGGACCCCCATTCTCATGATCGTTGGTGATCCCAACAGTAGGGCCCCCAGCGGTCAGAAAATTATCACCTATCTTGTGGATAGTTTACAATTAAAGGGTAACTAAACTTTTAAAAAACTTTTCACATGTCATAGTGACATGTCAAACGTTTTGATCGTAGGGGGTATAAGTATATAGACCCCCACCAATTGGTAAAACGAAGCGGCAGGAGAGCTCAGGTAAACAAGTGGTGTACGGGCTCAATAGAAAGTCTATGGGTCCATACACCGCTCGCTCGGCTCCGAGGAAAGCCGAGCAGAAACAAAGCGGCACAGTGCTCACCTGAGCGCTCCTGCTGCTTCATTTTAGAGAATGGTAGGGGTCTCAGTGCTTGGATCCCCACCGATCAAAACTTTTGACATGTCACTATCACAAGTTTATTGAAAGTTTAGTTACACTTTAGTGATTCTGGGGAAACCCCTTTTATGACGGTATGAAAGGTCTGTTGTACTGTCTGAGCCAAGATAAGCTGCTTTCACACTGGCAATATTAAAAATAAGATTGTAGACAGCTGTACAGAACAGGGCAAATTAGCCTCTCCGATTGCAGTGCCAAGAGGGCTCACATGACACACTTCAGGGCTCTTTTTAAATTTACAATAAGAAACATTTAAAGGAAAACAGGTTTCTTCAGGATAAAAAAACTTTTATCTTCAAGGGAGTTGTGGAGCTTAATACATATTGACAATGATGAGTGGCAGAGCGTTCTCTGAGTGAACGTCCGTCACTGAATATGTTCATTACCTTTGTATGGATGCCATGTATTCCTGATAAGAGTTTGAAACGACTGGCAACATGTGAATAAAATACTATAATGGAACCATGCAGGTGTAACTTGGAGCTCTTGGGCCCAATGCAAAATCTTTATAGGGCCTCCCACCAACATGTGCCGTTTATAATACTGATGTATGTGGCAGAGGGGCCACAGGCACCAGAACCCAGGTCCAATTGCTTCCCCTCCCCCCTTTGTTACACCCCTGAAACTATGCATTTTGGATGGACTTCCCTTTAAATGACATTATTACATAGGGATGTGCCTGGATTTGAATATATTACTTCTTGTGTTAACATAATACATTTACTTCTCATGTGCCCCTGGGGACCTCTCTACTGAATGTTTTAACTTTGCAGTGATTATTTTGCCACAATGTAGCACTTTTTGTAACAGAAAAAATGAATAGTAGATTCTTCAATCATTTCACAGACTTTGGCATCCAAAGAGGTGGCTCCTATGGCCCGAGCAAATGTCATGTCACACGGACTTACCCTGAGTATTGCTGACAATTTACTTGAGCTATTTAACTGGCAGACCTCCAACATAAATAAACTAAGCTACATGATATTCTACTGAATGTAATATTATTCACACAATAATAAAACAATTGTTGCGCTCAGCCAGTGTCTATATGATATAATGAAAAGGAGAAATAGACTTTCTCCTCCAATTCCAGGAATAATAGGCAGATCAGATCACTGAAAGCTCCAGACTCCGCGCACAGTTGGTTCAGTATATAACGCTTTTACTATTAGAGAAAAAACATATCAGCGGACATAGTGCGATCCACTCCCAACTGATCACAGGACGTTAAAAATCGTTAAAACCGTTTAAACTCCCAACTGATCACAGGACGTTAAAAATCGTTAAAAATGTTTAACCCTTTAGTATCCAGCCTATTTTGGGCCCCTAATGACCAAGCGACTTATTCCATTTTTCAACGTCGAATTTCAAAACTCCATGCGTTTTAAACGTACGCCATTGACCATGTGGCATGAAAAACATAATAGCTTTATTCTGTGGGTTGTTACGATTACAGCGATACCAAATATTTTTTTTTGTTTTACTACTTTTACAAAATAAAAACAATTTTATTTTAAAAGTATTATATCAGGGCTTATTTTTGCAAGGCAACTTGTAGTTTTTATTTTGGGGTTGTTACAACTTTGTGATTACTTTTTATTGTGTTTTTTGCAAGGCAGGATGGACAGAAGGCAACAATTCTGGCATTGTGTTTTATTAACGCTTCGATACCAATTATGTGTAGCTCTTTTTATTTTTTATTTTTTTTCATGCTAAAGCATTTTGTAAGGGGAAAATGGGTTATCATTTTTGTACTTTCATATATTTATTACAAACTTTATTGATCTATTTTTCTACTTATTTTTTGTCCCACTATGGGACTTTACTATGCGATCATTTGATCGATTTTATAATACACTGCATTACTTCTATATTGTAGTGTATTGTGCCTGTCAGTGTAAAACCATTAGACACTGCCTCTGGAAACCATTGTCACCCCGCAATCGCGTTGTCGATGACGTGACAAAAGGAGCATCCTCCCTCTTGTACCACTTAGATGCCGTGGTCAATATTAACCGCGGCATCTAGGGGGTTAAAGGCCGGGATCTCTAGACAGCCCAGCACCAGATTAAGCCGGCATTGGACACCCATGCCAGTCTTATGAGACATCGGAGTGAAAAGGCAGCGCTATGACTTTAAGTACCCTCAATGACCGCCGTGACAAGGCAAATGGGCGGTCATTAGGGGGTTAAAAAAACATGTTTATCAATAAAAGTCCATGTTGCATCTAGCCATGTATCGACCGTCTCAAGTTTCGCCTGAACCGGCTTCTTCCAATGTGTCAAAAATTAAGTTGGGCAGTACATGGCTGGATACAGCGTGAGTTTTTATTGATATACGCATTTTTTTAACTAATATTTGTAAGTACGAATAAATATAGATTTTAATAAATACAGATTTTAAGTTGATCACACTATGTCCACTGAGATGCTTTTTCTTTAATAGTAAAAGTGTTATATACTGTACCATCTGTGCTGGGAGTCTGGTGCGTTTGGCTGATTTGATCTGCCTATTATTCCTGGAATCGGAGGAGGAAGCTGCATCCTCTATTTATTACATCATATAGACACTGGTTGGGCGCAGCAATTGTTTTATTATTGTAGTTTAGTAGGACACTTTCTCCATATTGGTTACTGCACCCAACAGTCGTTTGTATGTGGTTGGACTAGCGTCTTTTTCATTATTCATACGTTATAAATGTTGCATTCTGCTGTATTTGAGTGCTGCAGGGAAGCAGCGCATAAAGTGTTTTTTTGCAGGCAGAAAATTATGCCTCAAGGACCTGCCTGCAATTTCTTGCCGCGTTTTTCGCCCATGGCCATTTAGCGCCGCAGGCAAAAAATATCTGCAAAAAAACGCTTTCTCTGCCTCCCATTGATTTCAATGAGAGGTTAGAGGCATAAAAGGCTAAAAGCTGCCACGAAAAAAAAAAACGCCTCCGTCTCTGGACATTTTTTGGCGCTGATTCTGATGCGGTTTCGGCGGCAAACTCAGTGTGAACTGGGCCTTAACGTGACAAAGCATGGCAGGCATTTTGTGGAAGACAAACTGATTGGAATGGTTACATGGTAATAATACGTGCATTTGCTCTATGACTATACACGCTATGCCATACAGGTTCCACACAGCAAGTTTTAAAGAGACTCTTCATGAGTGAATGTATAGACTGTAAACGGCTCAGCGCTCGACACAGTAACTTTGTTATATAGACGTTGTAGAAATTCAGTCTCCAAACTCTGATCCAGAGAGTAATTTTACATACATAGGAAATAATTACTGGCCTTATTTATCAAACTACCTAATAAGAAAAACTAGTCTTATTGTCCATGGCAACCAATAACAGAGGAGCTTTCATTTTTCAAGAGCAATTTAAGTTAGGAAAGCTGAGCTTTGATTGGTTGTCATGGGAAACATGGCCAATTTTTCAGCTTTGATAAATGAGGCCCACACATGCAGACCATTGCCAATGTATCTATCTATCTATCTATCTATCTATCTATCATCGTCTGTCTGTCTGTCTGTCTGTCTCTGTCTGTCCATCTATCTATCGTTCCATGATGGGTGTCTCCATAAGTATCAACTTACATTGTACTACCCTCCTTCTATTGTACTACTGCTGCAGTCACCAAAATTAAAACTTGAGGACTGAATGTCTTCAGTGTATATATTAGAAATGATATCCTACTTGCCAACAATACCGTAAAATATAACAGGGGGTGGGGTTATGTAAATTTACATAGGAATGGGCTTTTCTATGCATTTTGGGGTTGATCATGAGTGGAATAGGGTTGGGGCTTAAGTTGTCACATAATTATGATGTCAAATGTTGGGAAGTATATTATAAAGAAGTTGCACGTAAAATATGGTGGTAAGCAGAATTTACAATTTGGTGCTCTGCGTCAAAACAACCCTTAGGCTACATGCACATAATGCGTATTTTGCTGCGGAAAATATGCAGCAAAACCGCAAGAAATTCGCAGGAAAAAAACACCGTTTAAGGTGCGTTTTTTTATGCGTTTTTCAGTGGAGTTTCACATTTTGATGCGTAAATCACAGCGTTTTCATACTGCGTGTTTTGGTGCGATTTTCCTATGCACTAGGCAAATAGAATTCGCAAGCGGAAACACAATATAAATTGACATGCTGCAGATTTTACAATCCGCAGTGTGTACATGAGATTTCCTGGAGTCTCATTGTCTGTGCTGGTACTGTATTACGCAAGTATACGCAACAAAACCGCACGTAATAGGCATCGTGTGCATTGACCCTTAGTTACAGTACCTTACAAACACTTCGAAACATATGCCCTATTGAGTTATACCATACACATCGTATGCATAGCAGAAATTTCCCAAAATATTACATTGAAGAGAATTTATAACATTCATGTTTCTATGATATACTGCATAACCAGCTTTGGCTCTGAGAAATGTCAAAAGTCATAGACATATAAACTTAAAGGGAACCTGTCACCAGCATTTTAGCTATAAAGCCAGCAATACCTGGTGAAAGTGGGTGAAAAATCATTGTCATCTAAGCTATAAATATTTTCTAAGTAAGCTCTGTAACTTTAGTATTCCGTTTTTCAGTGGTCCCACGCCGTATGCAAATGAGCAGAAAAGAGTCAAATCTTCATCTGAAAAGAGTCAGATTTTCATTCCTCCAGCATCTCAGATTGGACTCCACCTCCTTCTTTTTGATTGATAGCTCCTTAGCCAGTCACGGCCGGACAGGTGGTGGCAGTGGGCGTGGTTAAGAAGCTGCATCCCAGAGGGAAAAATAATTACCATAAAAGGCGGGAAAAGTTTAAACGACTATATTTACTGACAGAGGAGGACTTCAGGAAAGAAGAGAACAGGAATGAACTCTGGACAGCTGCGGCCATTGAGGGGTTAGGTGAGTTTAACAGGTAAGATGTTGATGACAGGATCCCTTTAAGAGCTAGGTATAAAAGCCATCACATCGCATGACAATATTGATATGTTTTAGGCTTCTTTCACACTACCGTTAGTATATGTTTACCCCTCTTCCGTCAGAGGAAGAGAGGATGGAAAGATTAAACGGAAAGCAACGGTTCCGTTAGAATTACCATTGATTTCAATGGTAATTCTTTTGTTTCAGTTGCTTTCCGTTTATCTCCATTCGCTAGGTTTCCGTATTTTTTTTTGATGGAAGAAAAATTGCAGTCTGCAGAACTTTTGTTTCCGTGAAAAAAGAAAACGTAAACCTAGCAAACGGAGACAAAAAGAAAGCAACTGAAACAAAAGAATTACCATTGAAATCAATGGTAATTCTAAAGGAACCGTTGCTTTCCGTTTAATCTTTCGATCCTCTCTTCCACCGACGGAAGAGAGGTAAACGTATACTAACGCTAGTGTGAACTTAGCCGCTTTATGCTCTGCTGTAGTGATTGGTAATAACATCTCTTAAATGTGACACTGATCTGTTCACACTGACATTCCCACATTTCCGTTTTTGGCAGATTATTAATCTACAGATAAAAGAGAAGAGGCCGCCGGTAGCAGAAAATCATCCAATTTATAATAAATCTAACCACTGCCTACCAACCTCAACCACTTGCTGCAAGCTATACATATATCATAGACAAGAAAGAGCCTAATGAAATGATGCTGTTGGATGCATGTCCTATCTCATGTCATATTCAGTAATGTCAGACATAATGTATGACCTCTGTCTATGTCATAGATGGACTGCACAACCGTGTTCTAAAACAATAAACAAGGTGCTGTGTCTTTCACCCGCTAACTTACAGACACGCTTTCCTTGATCTAAATGTCACATCTCAGTGCAGAACAATCTTATTTATAGATAAGCCCAGAATAAAGCAGTAGTCCTATAATATAATTGAATGACATGTAAATCAAACATCCCATAATAATCAAACTAGCATGGTCCTGGAATGGGGACCTTTAACAATATCTGAAGCTGATTTCTGTTCCCATTATAATCAACAATCCTGCAAATCCCAAGACTGGTACCCCCACCATTGCAATCCGTATGATGTCTAATTGACATGTCATTAAAATATACTATCACATAACCTTTTATTATACAGGGTATATAGTTGAAGAGCATTTACTACCCAAAAACATATCAGATGTCTGTGATGAAGATTAAAGAGGACCTGCCACCTCTCCTGACATGTTTGTTTTAGTAAATTCTTGTGTTTCCATGAAATAATAATTCTGGAACATATTCTCTTAGGAATCTGCGTTGGCCCAGTCCTCGGTTATTCCTCCTATAAATGTATTTAAAAAAACTTGTCAAGGGGTGTGTCCCCAAACAGACTCACTCTGTCAGCACTGATTGGTCCGTGTCAATGTAAGGGACACACCCCCAACTGGTAACACCCAGTTGTCAATTTAATCATACATTTCTAGAAGGAATAACAGAGGAATGGCACAACGTAGAGGTCTAAGAAAAGATGTTCCAGAATTGTTATCTCATGGGGAATGCAAGTATTTATTAAAGCAGACTTGTCAGGAGAGGTGACGGGTCGCCTTTAAAGCTTGCCATGCACATACAATGACCATCAGCCCAGATGCCCCCATTAACATGCATGCTTGGCAAAGCATGCATATTATTTCAGCAGACTAGGGAGATAATTGGCTGTCAGATGTCTGCGGCATTGCTTATCAGCAGGATAAAATAATAGGATGGGCAGCCAATGACTATAATGTCACTGATGGAAAAAGCCGAGCTGAGCTGACGGTGCCTATCCTAGTGTACCACCAATGTCTGGGTTAATTTAACCCCTTTAAACTGCTTTAGAAAAATTAATGTTGCACTGTAATTGGCTGCTATGGCCAACAAGGCCAGTTTCTCTGTTAATTTCGATAGTTTAGTCCCATTTGTCCTTTGAGTCTGAGTGCATACATACTGTCCTAGATACAGATATTATATACACATATTATTCAGAACGTGTAAATGAGGATGTTGATGCAGATTGGAGAAAAGTTGCTGAATGACAGGGCTCTACCCAGGAAGCACCTCTCATCTGCCCAATGCAGCACCCCTGAATTTAAAGCTCTTTCTGCCTGTTTGTTTAACCATTTATGGGCATCTTATAGATGACTTTGTTTAAAGTGTCACTGTAAAGGATCTGCCAGGCACAGCTTCGGGGTTAACTTCCTTAGGTAATCAGTCTGCACCTGAGTCTATCTCTCTGAGACTGACTCCAGCTTCCACCACTCAGGCTGGCAGGCTTAGGAGTGGGAGAGCCTATTGCAGCCTGGCCAGACTCAGCTAGCTCCCGCCCTCTGTCTATTTATACCTGCCTTTCCTGTTCCTCCTTTGCTTGTGATTCTTCTCGTGTGGTTTCCTGGCCCAGCTACAGCTCCTAACAATTTGATCCTGCTCCATTCTGACCCTGGCTTTCTGACTACTCTTCTGCTCTGCGTTTGGTACCTCGTGCTCTCCTGGTTTGACTTGGCTCGTTCACCACTCTGTTGCTCACGGTGTTGCCGTGGGCAACTGCCCCTTTCCCTTTGCTTTATATTCCCTTGTATGTTTTGTCTCGTGCACTTACTGAGCGTAGGGACCGCCGCCCAGTTGTACCCCGTCGCCTAGGGCGGGTCGTTGCAAGTAGGCAGGGACAGAGTGGCGCGTAGATTAGGGCTCACTTGTCCGTTTCCCTACACCTATCATTACAGTCACCCTAAATACCATATGTATCACTTTCTGACCATGGGTGTAACCAACACGGTAGTAGACATAGCAGCTGCTATTGAATCTAACAGCTTAAAGGGGCCCATCTCCACTAGGTGTGGTGTAGTTAATGATCGGGGAGGGGTAAAGGGGCTGTAAAAAATGTATAGTACGTACGTAGAGCGCTGGGAAACCAAGGAAAGGAGGAAACGACACATGGAATACAGGGGAGGCCAAAATAATCATAAGCAGACTTTAAGACATTTCCCTAATAAATGTCTTGTACTTGTCTTCTTCAGTCAAGCTGTTACATCTCTATTCAGTCTTTTATATGCCGTATTTCTAGCTTTCATGTTGGCAGAGCGTAAGGCCTGTAGCCTAATTATCATGATTCACAATAGCAAAGTGAATGCATTTTTTGATGTTGACGTAATTTCAACAAATTTGTGAAATTTCTTGCGAAAATGTGTTTCATTTGTTGACACTAATTAAGATGCTTTGATTGTCCTTTATGGGCAAAGACTCCTGGTAAAATGGCTATTAAGTTCCAGCAGATAAGCACATTTCACACAAAACAGGCAGGTTCTCATCCAAGTGTATTTTTATTTTCATTATCTTTCTAACATTTAAACAACTGACAAAATGCTAATTTTATCTACAGCATTGAAGAAACAATCATGTCAAGTAAAAAAAAATAAAAATAAAAAAAAATAAAGGATGCAATAATCCTCGAATTGCATAAAAAATAGCAATTGGGAGTTGTAGGGATGCTGTGTATATCCACTACGGAAGCATAAGCTTTCTCAAGAAGGCACCGTACTGTGCCTAAGGGTATATAAAATGGACCTGTAGGGACTCCGTGGGTGGCTATACAGGGTTGATGAAAATGGCTTTGACATGTGCATAGGCCTTTACCCATTTGATATTAATTATTAACAATAATTATTTTTTTCTAATTATTAAAGTGATTGTTTATACCCTATATTGTCACAGAAAATGACAGCTTTAAAGTATATCTACCCCTGTAATTTTAATAAGAAACCAGCACCAGCAACACAAATATATTTAAAGAGGCTCTGTCACCAGATTTTGCAACCCCTATCTGCTATTGCAGCAGATCGGCACTGCAATGTAGATTACAGTAACGTTTTTCTTTTTAAAAAACGAGCATTTTTGGCCAAGTTATGGCCATTTTTGTATTTATGCAAATGAGGCTTGCAAAAGTACAACTGGGCGTGTTGAAAAGTAAAAGTACAACTGGGCGTGTATTATGTTCGTACATCGGGGCGTTTTTACTTCTTTTACTAGCTGGGCGTTCTGATGAGAAGTATCATCCACTTCTCTTCAGAACGCCCAGCTTCTGGCAGTGCAGATCTGTGACGTCACTCACAGGTCCTGCATCGTGTCGGCACCAGAGGCTACAGATGATTCTGCAGCAGCATCAGCGTTTGCAGGTAAGTAGCTACATCGATTTACCTGCAAACGCCGATGCTGCTGCAGAATCATCTGTAGCCTCTGGTGCCGATGTGTCCTCGCTCGTCTGACACGATGCAGGACCTGGGGAAGTGACGTCACAGCGTGATCTCTGGAGAACACGGCTGTGTCTGCACTGCCAGAAGCTGGGCGTTCTGAAGAGAAGTGGATGATACTTCTCATCAGAACGCCCAGCTAGTAAAAGAAGTAAAAACGCCCCGATGTACGCACATAATACACGCCCAGTTGTACTTTTACTTTTCAACACGCCCAGTTGTACTTTTGCAAGCCTCATTTGCATAAATACAAAAATGGTCATAACTTGGCCAAAAACGCTCGTTTTTTTAAAATAAAAACGTTACTGTAATCTACATCGCAGCGCCGATCTGCTGCAATAGCAGATAGGGGTTGCAAAATCTGGTGACAGAGCCTCTTTAACAAGCCTTTGGGTATACATATCTTTTTCACAGTGCATATTTCAATTGTTCCCTCACACAAACAGATAGATAGATAGATAGATAGATAGATAGATAGATAGATAGATAGATAGATAGATAGATAGATAGATAGATAGATAGATAGATAGATAGATAGATAATATTCAAAAAATAGGCAGCACTCCGCAGTAAATGTGAAAATAGGGTACTCTTATTGCCCCCTGTGCAACATTTCAGCTCTGTCCTCTAGAGCCTTTCTCAAGGCGAGAGAGAGAGAGAGAGAGAGAGAGAGAGAGAGAGAGAGAGAGAGAGAGAGAGAGAGAGAGAGAGAGAGAGAGAGAGAGAGAGAGAGAGAGAGAGAGAGAGAGAGAGAGAGAGAGAGAGATAATGAGCATAAATCCCACTGCTGTGAGAATCTCAATGCATCACTATTAACAACACAAGAACAGGCCTGTTTCCTATTTGAATACATGCCCAGTGGGACTTTTAAGAGACAAATCAGAAAAGTTATGGATTTGCTGTTATCAGCCAATGTTAAAATGAAGAGGAAAACAGACAGAAGTGTGCACGATCTAACCCTGTTTACAAGTGTCAAAGTGAAGATGACCTGAGTCGACTTCACACTCCTGTAGCCACCAGGGCACACATGGCACCACAGCATTATGTCACATAAGTACAAATACATTTCTGACCAAGCAATATTGTAATAGCCAGTGGGAGAGAAATGTAACCACATGACAACATTCATAAAGCAGTAATCTGAATACATGTCCAGCTGCGGGTTTATAACTAGACACTTCAGCTCATGTAATAACTCACATAAGTTATTTGCAGATGGCCGGGACTGCATGGTTTCATAGTGCTGCATATGAACGACGAGGTTCGCATCTCTCTCCATGTGGTCTGTCGAGCAGGGGCCCTGTTGTCTCATCACGTCCGCAAGAGCCCTGAGAACAGGAGGAAAGTTGTATTCATTAGTATTATTGTAAAACATGAAGCCAAAATCCATAGAATCTGAATGTATACAGGAAGATTATGAATATGGTCATCATAGATTGTGGATCACCCACTCCTGGACCCCCCACTTTCTATTAGCCAGAGCGGAGAGTCACTACAAAAGGCAGCTCCCACTTCTGAGGACTTGGCACAACCATATATTACATGATCATCAATTCATGGGTAGAAGCTCTCAGCCAAGCCGTCACTCCAGCAAACTGACGGATTTGGCTGAAAGGGTCGAGATGCAGTTACTATTTGCGACTCCAAAAGTAAGCAACATTTTTAATAAAAATATAATAGAAATATTTCTTTACACATACATATAATTTTTAAAAAATGCCCTCAAACGTTTACATAGCCTTTAATCAAATGGCAGATTTCTTTTACCATCATTTAATTACAAAATATAGAATAAGAAACAAAAATCTGTTGCTATTAGTGGGATAACGGTGGGGGATATATCTCATCAAATTGGCTTATTTGCGGATGATGTGCTCATTGCTATATCTGACCCTGAGACATCTCTATTAGAGGTCACTAAGATATTGGAGGCTTTTAGTGCAATTTCGTATTATAAGCTTAATGTTACTAAGTCTATGGTTTTGAGTATGAATATTTCTCGTCTTCTTTTGGACTCTCTCCGGAAGAAATTTCCGTTTGTTTGGGTTGAGCACTCTTTCTCATACTTAGGAATACAACTTACCTACCCCACCTCTCTTTTATATAAATATAATTATATACCATTGGTATCTGCGATAGAAGCAGACTTATCCAAGTACATGAAGTATGAGGCATCATGGGTAGGGAGAATCTCTGCGGTTAAGATGATGATCCTCCCAAAAATACTATATCTATTTAGAAATTTACCTATTCTGCTATCGGTATCTTATCTTAAAAGACTCCAAGGTATAATTAATAAATATATATGGAAAAACTCCCGCCCTAGAGTAGCTGCGGAGGTATTATACCAGCCAATTGTTAAAGGGGGTTTGGGTCTCCCGAACTTGGCTCATTATTATTATGCAGCAATTTTGGATCAAGCCAGAATGTGGAAGACTAAAGTTCCTATGAAACATTGGATTTCTATGGAAAAGGAATTACTTGATGGATCTTCTGTAGAAGCGCGCATGTGACTATTGTCCACTGGTGCTAAAATATCGAAATCTTCTTTTTTAACGATTGATGCAGGGCTCCAGGTCTGGAAAAAATTTACTGTTATTCACCCTATAATCCCGGTGAGATTTTCTGATCTTCCTCTTCGACTGCTTCCGTTTCTGATACCTGATATTGATATCCAAAATTGGCTGTTGTCCAGCATTGAGTGTATTTCTGACATTATGGAGCGAACTTATCTAATGGCATTTAATGATATATGTCTGAAGTACAACATACCCCTTAGGGACTTCTATAAATCCCTTAGAATACGTCATTTGTTGAGTACATTGCCTCCTCTGATTGATTCCCCTAAAACGCCTTTTGAATTGTCATTCACTAATCTGGATAAAACATGCAAAGGGATATCAAAAATTTATGAGGGTTTGCTTCGGGAGGAATTTCCTTGTCTGGGGCATTGGGAGAGAGATCTCAGAATCCCTATAAGTACGCAGGATTGGGAAGCCACTTTCAATCTAGCTTGCTCTCTCTCTAAGTGCGCTACACATTTGGAAGCGTCTAGGAAAATAATGTATAGGTGGTATTACACTCCTAGTCGTTTGTCGCGATTCTCGCGAACAACATCATCAGATAGGTGCTGGAGGTGCCTCACTTCTAAGGGTACCATCCTCCATATTTTCTGGGAGTGTACAGTATTGTCCAGCTTTTGGCAGCAAGTAGAAGATTTCTTACGATCTCTTTTAGGCTATGTTCACACGGAGTATTTTGGGGGAGGAATATCTGCCTCAAAATTCCGTTTGGAACTTTGAGGCAGATATTCCTCTCCCTGCACGCCGATTTTCGCGGCAATTATCGCGCCGTTTTTCGCCCGCGGCCATTGAGCGCCGCGGGCATAAAACAGCGAGATATACGCTTTCTCCTGCCTCCCATTGAAGTCAATGGGAGGTCGGAGGCGGAAGCGCACGAAGATAGGGCATGTCGCTTCTTTTTCCCGCGAGGCAGTTTTACTGCTCGCGGGAAAAAGACGCCGACGCCTCCCATTGAAATCAATGGGAGGCGTTCTCGGGCCGTTACTGCCGAGTTTTGCGACGCGGTTTCCGCGTCAAAAAACTCGGCAAAATACCCCGTGGGAACATAGCCTAAGGGGTTGACATTCAGCTCGCCCCTGCTCTAGCCCTACTGCATGTGGGATTGGTGGATTTCTCTCCGGGTGTCAGAAACTTACTTTTTCATGTATTTCTGTCTGCAAAAATATTGATTGCAAAATACTGGAAATCTACAAAAGCGCCTAGTATGAGTGAAGTGATTTTATATGTTAACAATAATTGTGTTATGGAACGCGCTTTAACCTCTATTCAAGGGTCCTACGCTCGTACTTCCTTATGGGATCAATGGACTGACTCTACTTACTCCGACATACTCTTATGATTACCTTAGTCGAATATGTGGTCAATTTGCCGTGTCTGGATTGGGAGTTTTGTTTGTTTGTATGTTTCTTTTTTGTTTTTCTGTAAAAAAATGTAATCCTTATCCCAATGGTTTGTTTGCAATGTTTCATTGCTGTATGTAATGATTAGATGTATACTGGATCAATAAAAATCTGTTTATTAAAAAAAAAAAAGAATAAGAAACAAAAAAACACAAAAATATAAAATGTAAAAATAATCGATGGGATTTTACAACTAGCGTTGAAATAACAGAGCGTTGGATATGTCCATGATACCTAATATTGACATTTTGTCTCAAGTACAGATCGAAGGCACAGCGCCTAAGGCCTCGTTCACATCTGCGTTGGAGGCTCTGTTAGGGCATGACCACACGTGGCGGATTTCCTCCGCAACTGTCCGCATCAATGCCGCACAGAATCTGCGTTGCAGATTCTGCTGCGGATCTGCACAAAATGTGCAGAAAATTGATGCGGACTAGCTGCTGCGGACTGCGGGAAAAGTGCTTCCCTTCTCCCTATCAGTGCAGGATAGAGAGAAGGGACAGCACTTTCCCTAGGGAAAGTAAAAGAATTTCATACTTACCGGCCGTTGTCTTGGTGACGCGTCCCTCTTTCGGCATCCAGCCCGACCTCCCTGGATGACGCACCAGTCCATGTGACCGCTGCAGCCTGTGCTTGGCCTGTGATTGGCTGCAGCCGTCACTTAGACTGAAACGTCATCCTGGGAGGCTGGACTGGAGACAGACGCAGGGAGTTCTCGGTAAGTATGAACTTATATGTTTTTTACAGATACATGTATATTGAGATCGGTAGTCACTGTCCCGGGTGCAGAAACAGTTACTGCCGATCGCTTAACTCTTTCAGCACCCTGGACAGTGACTATTTACAGACGTCTCCTAGCAACGCTCCCGTCATTACGGGAGCCCCATTGACTTCCTCAGTCTGGCTGTAGACCTAGAAATACATAGGTCCAGCCAGAATGAAGAAATGTCATGGTAGTAAAAACAATACGCTCCGCAGCACACATAAGATCTGCGGACTTCATTGCGGAATTTTGACTCTCCATTGAAGTCAATGGAGAAATTCCGCCATGAGTCCGCCACTGGTCCGCAACAGACAGAGCATGCTGCGGACACCAAATTCCGCTCCGCAGCCTATGCTCCGCAGCGGAATTTTACGCCTCGTCTAAACGAACACTGCTAAATTAAAGTGTAAGTCAATGGACAAACGGCACCGCTGCGGATTAACGCTGCGGAGTGTCCGCAGCGGAATTTAAGTGAAATTCCGCCACGTGTGAACCCGCCCTTAGAAGCCTCCGGCGCAGATCCGGCAGAGATTACCAGAGACAATAGCGAAGCATGTTGCGCTATTGTCTCTGGTAAAATTACGGACACCCCAACGGAGAGCCCACGGAACCCATTAAAGTCAATGGGTTCCATCGGCCTACAGCGGTGTCCATTGTGCAACGAAACCGATGCTTCCAGCATTCCGTTGTTTTGCTCCTCTGACGGAGCAGAACAACGGAATGTCACTTAAATTCCGCTGCGGACACTCCGCAGCGTTAATCCGCAGCGGAGCCGTTTGTCCATTGACTTCCACTTTAATTTAACAGTGTTCGTTTAGACGATGCGTAAAATTCCGCTGCGGAGCATAGGCTGCGGAGCGGAATTTGGTGTCCGCAGCATGCTCTGTCTGTTGCGGAGCAGTGGCGGACTCATGGCGGAATTTCTCCATTGACTTCAATGGAGATTCTAATTTCCGCAATGAAGTCCGCAGCTGTCATGCACATGTTATGTGTGCTGCGGATGCGTCTTGCTTTTTTAACTTGACATTTCTTCATTCTGGCTGGACCTATGTATTTCTAGGTCTACAGCCAGACTGAGGAAGTCAATGGGGCTCCCGTAATGACGGGAGCGTTGCTAGGAGACGTCTGTAAATAGTCACTGTCCAGGGTGCTGAAAGAGTTAAGCGATCGGCAGTAACTGTTTCTGCACCCGGGACAGTGACTACCGATCCCAATATACAGCAACCTGTAAAAAAATATAAGTTCATACTTACCGAGAACTCCCTGCTTCTGTCTCCAGTCCGGCCTCCCAGGATGACGTTTCAGTCTAAGTGACGGCTGCAGCCAATCACAGGCCAAGCACAGGCTGCAGCGGTCACATGGACTTGCGCGTCACCCAGGGAGGTCGGGCTGGATGCCGAAAGAGGGACGCGTCACCAAGACAACGGCCGGTAAGTATGAAATTCGTTTACTTTCACTAGGGAAAGTGCTGTCCCTTCTCTCTATCCTGCACTGATAGGGAGAAGGGAAGCACTTTTCCCGCAGTCCGCAGCAGCTAGTCCGCATCAATTTTCTGCACATTTTGGGCAGATCCGCCGCAGAATCTGCAACGCAGATTCTGTGCGGCATTGATGCGGACAGTTGCGGAGGAAATCCGCCACGTGTGGCCATGCCCTAATACAGGTTGCAGGAAGTCTACCAGCAAGGTTCAAGATGCAACAGACACCACTTGTTTGTTGTCTTATAATATAATATATCACATATAATTAAATTCCCTAATATATGAATCTTTGGACCTCAAGATGAAAAAAAAAATTAAACTATTCAGCAATAAAATAAAAACATAAAATCACTAACTGTGTGTTTGTCTGATTTTGTATTGCAGTCACAGCTGATTTGCTCTTGTCTATATATTTCATTCTGTTTGTTATGCAGCAAACACAAAATTGTGTGTTAAATATAATCTCCCTCCTTAAAGGGGTTGTACAGACTCAAAAAAACATGGCTGCTTTCTTCCAAAAACAGCACTACACCTAACGACAGGTTGTGTTTGGTATTGCAGGTCAGCTCTATTGAAGTGTTCAGGGCTAAGCAGCAATACCACACAGAACTTGTGGACAGGTTTGGTGCTGTTTTTAGAATCTTGTAGAATCCCTTTAAGATTACCTATTAAATCTGACCTAGTGTGCACAATAGAACTCTTTATATAAACACCTAAAATTCTACTAAGGGGGCCTAAATAAATGAGCTTTGCCCCTAAGAGCCACAGATACATTGATAGGAAATAATTTTTACGACCTGCCTTCAATTTATACAGAATATGTCCAGATGCACTTTTACTTGCATCTGAAACTCTGCTGTCATCATTCCACATACAGGTCATATAATACATTCTTATAGGTTATTTGTGTATCACCCTGTAAGAATCGTCCCTAGCAGCCAGTGATTGGCTCCAAATTCACTTTAAACAGCGGTTGTCCTCTGCTGCACCTTTGGGGCCTATTACTATGTCAGAACTTGGGCCCACTAGAAGATTCAATGGTACTTTAGTGGGCCACTCTGACCCTTAAAGGGGTTATTCCACCCAAAAAAGTTATCACCTATCCTGTGTTTGATCGTTGGCTGTCCCACTGCTAGGATCCCCATCGAACAAAAGAATGGGAGTCCTTAGTCCCCTGTATGAACGGAACAGCAGGTCACGCATGCGCGCTGCTGCTCCGTTCATTTTTTGTGGGACTACTAAATATAACGAAGTGCTGTAACCCCCAGCGATCAAATACTTATCGCCTATCCTGTGGATATGTGATACATTTTTTTAGCAGCAGCAATTGTGCCATCTAGAGCCACATTAAATGGGCATCTTTAAAATCCACTAATGCAGGGGCGTTGCTAGGGGGCTGGTTTGGCATGTGCACCGAGTCCTAGGTGCCGGGGGGGGGGGGGATAGATAGATAGATAGATAGATAGATAGATAGATAGATAGATAGATAGATAGATAGATAGATAGATAGATAGATAGATAGATAGATAGATAGACAGACAGACAGAGAGACCGATAGATAGGTAATTATTATAATAATTAAAATGGAATACAATCACATATACTTCATTCTTCTTTTGACAGGTAGATATGATATAATAATCACTATTTACACAATGATTTTTGTAATTTGTTCTGACCCAGTTTCATAGACAAACGTATTTTTTTTAATATATATTTTCAACACAAAACAATGCATCTGTCATATTGTGTTAAGTTATTTCAATAAGCCACATTTCATGATTTAATAAAACTCAACACAACTTGACACATGAGTCACAATGAATCAGACAATTTTATAAAAAGGACTGGTCTTTTAGGGGTAAGTAGCAGCCACCCCGGGCACAGAAGATTCTTCAGTTCTCTGAATTGTACCGTGGTCTTTGGCCCCAAAACACTCAATTTGCTGATAGTAGGACAAATATATTCTATGACACTAACTAATTAGTGTAAATCTACCCATGTAACCTTGTAGATGTGCTATGCCGATGGTATACACTGTATGGAAAGATTTCTTGCTATTGTTAACAGTAAGCAATATAACTATAGAATAAGAAATGCCTTCTTAAAATACATATATATCTTAAAATGAAGCCTCATATGGAAAATTTAAATATTAGCATTAGGAAATTATAGAACTATCAATTACCTGTATGATGTCATAAGTGCTCCAGAACTCCATAAAAAAAACCTGCAGGGTAATCTAAAGTCCCTAGAGCACCCCCGCCGGCACAGTTGTATATTGCAGCTGTTCATGCCAGCCTGTATTCCTTCAGTGTATGGTCAGACTGGCCCACAGAGTAGCAGGGGATCCCCCAGTATACCCAGGATCTGACAAAAAATGGGTCCCAAAGGTGCAAATGTGTTGGTAGGTTTTTGTGCATGAATTGTTAGTTTTAACAGTTACCCATTTACCCTTTAGCTTCATCTCGTGGACATTGGTATAGTGTAGAAAAGTGTCAATCAGCAGCTTGAGGACAGAGTATGTAAAAATATATGAATATACTTGGACTCATTGCGGCAAGTATAAGTTCCAAATTCCCCAAAACTACTTAACATTAACTAATAAGTGACAGAATGGTGAAAACGACATGTTTGTCACTTCTTTATGCCGCCCTCAGACATAGTAGCATAAATATCTGTCCGATCTGCTTTAAAGGGGTATTCTCATCTCAGACAATTAAGGCATATCCACATTTGTAGATGATGCCACTATGATCCAGTGGAGTCCTAGAACTTTAAAGAAGAGCTGTGCCTTTTCAGGCACCAATGGCTTCACTGAGATTTTCATAAGGGAAGTTGATGCAGTTTTTATTTCAATGGGAGTGTTTTCAGAGATATGGAAATGTCCAACTCCAAGTTCCAAAGAAGTATGACACATGCTATAGCATGTGGCGCTATCACTTTACTGATCACAGGGGGTCTGTTAAACCCCTTGACACATTGTCACATACATGTACTTGATAAGCGTTATAAGAAAGTATGGAGCGCGCTCCATATGCTACGGGCGTCAACTGTGTTTTACAGCTGACAACTGGGACTAATGGGCAGAAACAGCGATGTAAAATGTAAACCGCCAAAATTTCTGTTTTTTGGTCACCTTAGCTCTAAAAAATGTTTAATAAAATGTGATCAAAAAGTCGTATGTACCAAAAAATTGTACCAATAAAAACTACAGCTCGTCCGGCAAAAAATAAGCCCTCGCACCACTCACTCCAACGAAAAAATAAAAAAGTTATGGCTCTCGGAATGTGATGAAACAAAACAATTTTTTTTATAACAAAAAGTTGTTTTGTTTTAAAAGTAGTAAAATATTTTTAAAAAAACTATATTAATTTGATATCACCGTAATCGTATTGAGCTGAAGAATAAAGTTACGTTTTTGTTTTTGCTGCACAGTGAAAACCGTAAAAATGAAAGCCAAAAAACTATGTAGGAATCGCAGCTTTTCCCAATTTCAGCCTACAAAGAATTATTTTTTTTCGTTTGCCAGTACATTTTAAGGTACTTTAAATGGTGCCATTAGAAACTACAACTCCTCTCGCAAAAGATGAGCCCTCATACCACTCTATTGACAGAAAAATAAAAAAGCTATGGCTTTTGGAACGTGGGGAGTGAAAAACTAAAAAGAAAAAATTAAAAATGGCTCAGTCCTTAAGGGGTTAAAGAACCCACACCAATAACATCTTCTGACGTGTCTCAATCATGCGTCAGAGGATTTGTAAAGGATAGCACATTTTTCTAAATAAATTCTCTAATAACTGTTAGGCCCCATGCACATGACTGTAAAAATTCTACGTATTTGCGGACCGTAATGCGGTCCGCAATTACGGGCCCACTCAGTTCTATTGGCCGTTGACACCTTTCCGTATTGCTTCGGTTAGGTGTCCGTACCCCAAAAGTTAGGAGATGTCCTATTTTTTGTTTTTTACGGGCCGTGCTCCCGTACTTTGTATGGGAGCACGGGTCGAAAATGCGAACGGCCATCGGCAGCCGGCCGTGTCCCGCAATTGCGGCACGTGGTTACGGGTACGGCCGTGTGCATGAGGCCTTATGATGTGATTGGGGGGTACATATTAGTGTTTTTTCACATCACTCTATGAGCATAATAATTTTCTATTAGTATTTGAGTACACACATTCAGAACATTAGGCATATGCCTCTGCCAAAATCTGTATTATTTATTTTTATAAAACCTCAATAAAACCGCACTGTACTATTCACAAACTTCATGCTTAAATACACAGGTCGCTGAAGACCAAAGACAAATGACAATAAAAATGTCAATATAAATAGGTGAATGCAATGTATCCTCCAGTACTCAATAACCATACATTAGTTACATGTAAGCATTGACTATTGCTACCCGGGATTCCTCTGCTTGGCATCTTCATTCTATATTTGCAACAGCTCCTCTATATGGCGGCATAACTAGGTGAATTTGGTGGTTTGGGAATGCTGGGTGATCACTCGTGTGGGAGCTATAATGGTGACCATTATAACAGCTAAGGGGCCATTCAATCTTATGTAAAAAAAAAAAATCCCGGTATAATGAAACAGTATGTAACTTTTCAATGTACTGAGTAATCTGTATGTAAACAATAATGTTTCCATTCACTGACAGCAAGGAAATATATTAAAAAAATAATGGGCAATTGAAACACAAAGTCAATTAAACAAGTAGCGGAACATTTCATTATATTATGTGATTAAACTGTATTTGTATAATGATTATTAATGCTTTTTTTAAATACTTTATGTTTTTTTTTACTTACTTTACATAGAAGTGTGCCAACATATTTACACATGCCATATATTACTTACATATTTCACAATTTACCTATATAAACACCATTAATCTATATTTACCCCTCTTTATCAAGACCCCCTTCCCCTTTATGCGACTTTACATATTTTCTAAAATTTTCCTTAAATTTCTAAACTTCCAACATAGAACCCCTCTTTTTAGAGAGAACATTATACTTTTGTCACCTCATCCCAGAAAGTTCTTATCTTGTGGCAATACCACAAACCATGTAACAAGTCTCCTTTCTCTTTGCCACATTTGGGACATTTTGATATACAGTATATCTAGATATATAATTTTGTAATGATTGGCTATTTTTTAACGGCATGGTAGAGGAGGACAACTTAGAATTACTGACAATACATTTTATTGATGATACGCTTTTAAAGACCAACTTAGACTATCCAGCAATGTTAAAGAAGCTCTGTCACCACATTATAAGTGCCCTATCTCCTACATAATGTGATCGGCGCTTTAATGTAGATAACAGCAGTGGTTTTTATTTTGAAAAACAATAATTTTTGACCAAGTTATGAACAATTTTAGATTTATGCTAATTACTTTCTTAATAGACAACTGGGTGTGTTTTTACTTTTTACCAACTGGGCGTTGTACAGAGGAGTGTATGACGCTGACCAATCAGTGACCAATCAGCGTCATACACTTCTCATTGTTCCAGCCCAGCATGATCCACAGCACAATCACGCTGGAACAATGAGAAGTGTATGACGCTGATTAGTCACTGATTGGTCACTGATTGGTCAGCGTCATACACGCCTCTGTACAACGCCCAGTTGGTAAAAAGTAAAACACGCCCAGTTGTCTATTAAGAAACAAATTAGCATAAATCTAAAATTGTTCAGAACTTGGTCAAAAATGATCGTTTTTCAGAATAAAAACCACTGCTGTTATCTAAATTACAGCGCCAATCACATTATGTAGGAGATAGGGCACTTATAATCTGGTGACAGAGCCTCTTTAAAAGGCTATGGTCACTTTTGAAAGGCAATTTTTTTAATAAACATTTGTATCAGTGTTTGGTGCAACTTTACAAATACTTTTTATGAAAAATTTATTTTACTTTTTTAGATACAGCTGCTCTGTATTATCTATACACAGTGATATTTTTATTTTAAAAAAAATGTCCTTTCAAATGTGTCCATAGCCTTTAAGCTCTGACACTAAAAATAGATGAAAATAACATAGTTACAAAAATAATTCCAATCCCTCCTTACGCACCACTAGATGGACTGTATATTAGGTATAATGCAGCCAGAAATGTGTATAACTTGCATATTTTGGGACTCTTCTGGTTTCTGTATATGCAAATGCCCCAATGTAAAATGCCCCCAACTTTACATGCAATTTACTGATACTCGTATACTTTTAAGTGGCACTGCGGCACCAGCAGCTGCAACCTTTTCCCCTGCATAAATTTAAACCTCATCTATGTGACAGAACCTGAGTAATGCACACAATGATATCCACAAGAGGGCAATAAACACAGCAACGTCACAGTAGATAAATGATAATCAGTGATGTAACAGAAACTGTGATGTCACAATTCAAAGATAATGAATAATGATATCTTAAAGATAGCAATGTTAAAGCAAAGGGATAATACACACAGTGATGTCACAGGAATAATAGTCACAGGGATTTCACAGCGCAGGGAGGATTCAAACGTCACGGTGCAGCAATCATGAATACATTGTATCATCACTGTACAAATATAATGCACAATGTGATATCACAAAATAGAAATCACAAACACAGTGATGTCACAGTATTGAATAATACACAATGTAAAGTCATAGCAAAGGATTATTACACACAGCGATATAGAGGAATTACATGCACAGCGATGTAATAGATAATAAACACAATGATGTCACAACTAATGCTTACGGACCATACTAAAGGGAAATAAAAACAACATCACAATACAAGGATAATGCAGACAGTAATGTCACAGCACAATGGAAATAAAAGGATAATGAACACAGTGATGGCACATTACAGGGTTAATCAACAGTGATGTCACAGTACACAAATAATAAATAAGGTAAAACCTTAGGAAAGAATGTGGGCAAACCTGAGGGGTTTCTAGTAACTGGAAAGCATCGCGAGTAGATCAGAGTCAGGGTTAAATCAGTACTGCAGAATAAAGTATTTTCTGCGTAACTCACTGAACACTGGGTTGCCATGAATCTGGGTGCTGAACACATAGAATTATGCTTCAGAAAGAAGGTTAGTAAGAAAGCAGGAAACCCCGCTGTAGCATCAGTGTGCATCACCCTACTACATAGAAGCCTGTACTGCACTGCTAAAGACAACATTAAATGGGAGTTAGGTGAGTATTGGATTCTCCCCTCCCTCTTTGATACACTTCATTTTGGGGGCACTATTGGAGGCACTGTCAATAATGGGGGCAGTGTGGGGAGCACTATCACTAATGGGGGCAATCTGTGTGAGAATTATTACAATTGAGGGCACTATGGGAGTCACTGTTAATAATGGTGGCACTTTGAGGGAGAACTATTACTAATAGAGCACTGTGGGGGAACACTGGTGGAGCACTATTATTAACGGAGGCACTGTGGAGGAGCAAAATTCCAATTTAGGGCGCATGGCAGGCCCTGTCTCTATTAATGACACTATGGGGAGCACTATTACTAATGGGGGCACTGTGGGGGAGCACTCTTACTAATGGGGCCACTGTGGGGGAGCATTAACATTATAGAGGAGTACTATTTCTATTGAGGGCACTATGGGGGCATTGCTGCTAATTGGGCCCTCTGGGCTAGCATTTTTACCAGTGGAGGGACGCTTTTATTCATGAAAGCACTTTGGGGAGCATTATTACTATGGGGACACTATTAATAATGGGGCTCCTTGGGAACATTATTACAAGTGGGGGTAATATAGGGGCACTTCGCTTCAGACAATTATTTTTAGAAGCACAGTTTGAGCACTATTACTGTCAGGGGCACTATCAGCTTGGCACAATTGTTTTTGGGGGACACTATGTCTGTGGCACTATTATTGTCAGAGGCACTATTTACTGGGCATAATTATTTTTAAAGGCACTGTGGGGTACTAATTACTTTAGTGATACTAGCGTTGTGGTATTACTATCTGTATGGCACTAATATTTCTGCGGTACAGTATGTAGGGGCGCTGGGATGTACAGCAGGCACAATATTAGGTGTAGAAGCAGGTTGACAAAGTTAGGGCACCAGGATGGATAGTTTGTTTTAAGAAAGGGGAAGGATGATGGAAAAGTGAGGAACCTAAGATGTCTGAATATAAAATGCAGCAGCGTCGTGGCTGGAAGAAGCATTCATGTAGGTCTGGGCCATGTGGAGATGAGGAAAGAAAACATATACTATTAGAGAATATGTCACCTGTGAGTTACTGGATGTACTTGTGTATTTTGCAAGTGACTGTATCTGATCAGCGCTGTATTCTCCTGTATGTTCTGGAGCGCTGAATTTCATTTATAAGGTAATATCCATCCAGGGACTGTGTCTCGATACTAGCAATGCCCCTTATAACTTACACATCATTCCCCCCATGTTTCAACTCTGTGCCAAGTAGATCTCAAGACCCTCCTGAGTTACAACAGTAGATCTCCACCTCACTAAGATTGCCTATCCCTCTTCTAAGCAGTTCAGGAGTAAACATTGAGCTAAAAAAAATATATATATTTCTGTCACTACCATCAGTAACCCCTAAAGCAGGCTACTGAAAAATGTGTGGTGTAATACATGCAGAACGTTGGCAACGTGATTAAAGTCAGGCGTGAAGGAAGAGAAATTTGTTATCCCTACTGTGAGTACCAATGCACTTGGAAACCCCCTTAAATAATTCTGCACACAGCAATGTTACAGTATAGAAGTAATAAACACAGTGTCATAACATAAGTATAATGCAGACAATGGTGTTACAGTACAGGGATAATGAAAACAGTGATGTCACAGCACAGGGACTATAAACATGGTGATAAAGTTAAAAGGTAATGCACACAGTAATGTCACAGTGCAAGGATAATAAACAGTGATGTCAGAGTGCAGGGATAATAAACACTAGTATTTCTTTATGAGTGATCATTAGGTCCCCTTATGCGCTAAGGACCAGGTGCCACTGTAACTTTTGTGGCCCCTATATTTACGCCACTGTTTTTACTTTAAATATGATAAGAAGACAAGATCTTTCCAACATGCTTATGCAACTCAGAATCTCACACATGTTTAAAGAGGCTCTGTCACCAGATTTTGCAACCCCTATCTGCGATGTAGCTACTTACCTGCAAACGCTGATGCTGCTGCAGAATCAACTGTAGCCTCTGGTGCCGATGTGTCCTCGCTCGTCTGACACGATGCAGGACCTGGGGAAGTGACGTCACAGCGTGATCTGCCAGAAGCTGGGCGTTCTGAAGAGAAGTGGATGATACTTCTCGTCAGAACGCCCAGCTAGTAAAAACGCCCCGATGTACGCACATAATACACGCCCACTTGGACTTTTACTTTTAAACACGCCCACTTGGACTTTTGCAAGCCTCATTTGCATAAATACAAAAATGGTCATAACTTGGCCAAAAATGCTCGTTTTTTAAAAATAAAAACGTTACTGTAATCTACATTGCAGCGCCGATCTGCTGCAATAGCAGATAGGGGTTGCAAAATCTGGTGACAGAGCCTCTTTAAGTAAATAATCAATTCATCTATAAAATCTCTCGAGAAGAATAAGAATATCAGGATCAAGATATCCAAGCAAGTAATTAGCTGTCAGGCAAGGTCCTGTCCGGTATCTGCGAGGAAACACCTGTAAGTTATGTACTGTGCTCTCCGATAACCAGCAGCTTGTATCACAATGTAAAAATCAGTTATTTATTATAGTGTAAATGGGAATTGCATGGTACCAGAGTTCATTTCACAAGGTGATATTTGCTGTCATGAAATAAAATTCCTGTCCGGAGTCACACCATTTGGAATTGATAAAATGTATTCTGTCACTAGAACAGTCAAGAAGAGGGCTAAGGGGCTAATGAATAGATCATCATCCGTTCAATCTTCTCGACTAGAAACATATAAGGCAAAATATTATAACCACATTGAACCTATGGAACTGCTCATCCTGGGCCTCCTACTGCATGAATAAAATTCCACAACTACTGTGACGTTGAGAGCTGTAGGAGAGGGGGAGTAGTATAGGTAGTCGAATAGTATAGATATAGGAGCAATGCTGATTAACATGGCATTCAGGATCCATGGAAACCGGGGTGACAGTCCACGTAGGCATGTTAAGGTTGTCTCCTTTGGAAATTCAAGATACGGAGCTCAGAAACGGTTAAAGATAATATTATAAAATCTTCACAATCGGGATTTATAATAATTTTTTTTAATAGGGATTCATTTTATTTTTAACCCCTTCCCCCTGCTTGCATTCTGGGCCCTATTGAACAAGCAATTTCCCATTGCCATATTCAAAGAGCTATAACTTTTTTTATATTCACGTGGACATAGCTGTATGAGGACTTTTTGCGGGATGAGCAGTATTTTTCAATTGCACCATTTTGGGGTATATAGAATTTTTTTATTAACTTTTTTTGGGAGGGATATAAAAAAAACAGCAATTTAGCCATCGTTCTAAGCATTTTACATTTAGGCCATTTACCGTGTGGTGTAAATATCATGTTAGCTTTATTCTATGGTTCGGTACGATTACGACGATACCAAATATGTAAAGTTTTTATATGTTTTACTACTTTTGCAGAACAAAAACGCTTTAGAACTAAAATTATATTATTTTGCATCGCCGCTTTTCAGGAGCCATAACTTTTTTATTTTTCCGTCGATATCGCCATATGAGGGCCTGTTTTTTGCAGGACTCCATTGATACCATTTTGGGGTACATGGGATTTATTGATTAACCTTTTATTACTTTTTGGGGCGAATAGAAAAAAAATGTTGCCGTTGTTTTTTTGCAAGTTTTTTTATGGCTTTATCCTTGCAGTTTGAATAATATGCTAGCTTTACTTTTGGGGTCATTACGATTGCGGGGATACCATATACAGTATGTGTAGCTTTTATTTTATTTTTACACTTTTACTAAATAAAACCATTTTTTTATGGGGGAAAAAGTGTTTTTTTATTTTTATTTGTACCTTTATTTCACATTAATTCTTTTTTCAGTCTCACTGGGGGACTTCACTATGCGATCTTTTGATCGCAGATATAATGCTTTGGTTTATTTCGTATACCAAAGCATTATTGCCTGTCAGTGTAAAACTGACGGGAAATGTATTAGGACGTGCCTCTGGCACGCCAAAATAGGTATATAGCCAGTGCAGACCTGGGGGCCTTTATTAGGCCCCGGCTGCCATGACACCCCATCGGAGGCCCGCAATTGTATCACCGATGGGTGACAGCAGTCGCTAATGAAGTCGCATTTGAAGGGTTAAACGGTCGCGATCTAAGTAAACTTCGATTGCTACCGTCATCAGACAGCCGAGCCCCGGCTCCAGCCTGAACGGGACACCTGTGCAGGTAGTTGATTAGGCCGCCGTGAAAAGGCAACGGCCTAGAATAAAGCTCATTAATGACCGCCGTGAAAAGGGTGTATCGGCGGTCATTAAGGGGTTAAAGAAAATGCTCTTTAAGGCCTCATGCCCACTTCAGTTTTTTTCTTCAGGGTGCTATCCGTTTTTTTTATCTGATAGCACCCTGACACATTCATTTAAATGGGGCCATGCACAATTCCGTTGTTTTAACGGAACCGTGTGGCCGTTCCATCAAAAATAGGACAGGTCCTACTCCTGTCCGTTTTTGACCGAACAGTCTTGGCCTTTTCATTGATTTGGTCCGTGAAACAACGGCTTCCGGTGCGGTCCGCGTTTCATGGATCCGTCATTAACGGCCGTACGATGGCCAACAGAAATGTGCATGAGGCCTAAAGCAAATGTTCAGTATACCAATGGGACAGTGTTTTTTTCCCCATCATACAGTATATATAAAAAAATATGTTGGTTGTGTTTAAAGAGGCTCTGTTACCACATTATAAGTGCCCTATCTCCCACATAATGTGATCGGTGCTGTAATGTAGCAAACAACAGTGATTTTTATTTTGAAAAACGATCATTTTTTAGCAAGTTATGAGCAATTTTAGATTTATGCTAATGACTTTCTTAATGACCAACTGGGCGTGTTTTTACTTTTGACCAACTGGGCGTGACGCTGACCAATCAGTGACCAATCAGTGACCAATCAGCGTCATACACTTCTCATTGTTCCAGCCCATTGTTACAGCGTGATTGTGCAAATAAAAACCACTGTTGTTATCTACATTACAGCACTGATCAGATTATGTAGGAGATATGGCACTTATAATCTGGTGACAGAGCCTCCTTAAAGAGGCTCTGTCACCAGATTTTGCAACCCCTATCTGCTATTGCAGCAGATAGGCGCTGCAATGTAGATTACAGTAACGTTTTTATTTTTAAAAAACGAGCATTTTTGGCCAAGTTATGACCATTTTTGTATTTATGCAAATGAGGCTTGCAAAAGTCCAAGTGGGCGTGTTTAAAGTAAAAGTCCAAGTGGGCGTGTATTATGTGCGTACATCGGGGCGTTTTTACTAGCTGGGCGTTCTGACGAGAAGTATCATCCACTTCTCTTCACAACACCCAGCTTCTGGCAGTGCAGACACACAGCGTGTTCTCGAGAGATCACGCTGTGACGTCACTCACAGGTCCTGCATCGTGTCGGACGAGCGAGGACACATCGGCACCAGAGGCTACAGTTGATTCTGCAGCAGCATCGGCGTTTGCAGGTAAGTCGATGTAGCTACTTACCTGCAAACGCTGATGCTGCTGCAGAATCAACTGTAGCCTCTGGTGCCGATGTGGCCGACACGATGCAGGACCTGGGGCAGGAAGTGAGTGACGTCACAGCGTGATCTCTCGAGAACACGGCTGTGTCTGCACTGCCAGAAGCTGGGCGTTCTGAAGAGAAGTGGATGGATGATACTTCTCGTCAGAACGCCCAGCTAGTAAAAGTAGTAAAAACACCCGATGTACGCACATAATACACGCCCACTTGGACTTTTACTTTAAACACGCCCACTTGGACTTTTGCAAGCCTCATTTGCATAAATACAAAAATGGTCATAACTTGGCCAAAAATGCTCGTTTTTAAAAAATAAAAACGTTACTGTAATCTACATTGCAGCGCCTATCTGCTCCAATAGCAGATAGGGGTTGTAAAATCTGGTGACAGAGCCTCTTTAAAGAAATAACTACATTTGCCTAGCCTGAAAATGCAGAACTCCTTATAGAGTGACAAAGAATTTGCGTTATCTATAATTTGTCTAAAAAATACTTTGAGAGACCTAATGTCTTAGGGCTTGTCCACACACAGCGGAATTGCTGCAGAAATTTTTTGCAGCAATTCCATTGAAAGTCAAAGGCTTTCCGCTGCGGCAAAATCGCACCAATTCCTGCAGTTTTTACGGCAGAAAATGGTGTGAAAATTGCTGAGTTTTTCCCAATGTTGGGAGATGGAGACATCTCTTCTGAAAAACGCAGCAATTCTGCACAATTTCCATAGCAGGAATTGACATGCTGCAGTCCGAAAATTACGCACTGCAGGTCAATTTCAGCTCGGAAATCTTATGCAGCATGTGGATGAGATTTGTTCAATCTCATCCACTATGCTGCTACTGTATTCTGCTGTGTTTTTTCCGGCCGGAAAAAACGCAGCAATTCCGGAGCATGTGGACGAGTCATTAGATTGAAACTTGCATATCTTGGTACTGGGTATTTTAGGGAATATATCTATAAAAAAAAAATTCTGTATACTATTGCTATAACGTAGTGATATGACAGGGTAACAGTATGCAGTTACTCCTCTAGAAAATACATACAGTACAACAAATCTACAGATGTAGCAGAACTAATTGGTAATTTAATTGACTATTTTGTACACTGAATAAGCTCACTAAATTTACTAGCGGCCCTATGAAAAACCTATGAAATAACAAATTGTCATATCACAATGAGTTGTTATAAAGGATACTTGAACAACAATGAGCTTGGACTCAAATTTACTTCAGAAATCAATAAACATAGGATATCCTCCCTTGATCTTTTTATCACCATTGATAGAACTGGTAGGCTGTCCTCAAGATTGTTCAGAAAATCCACGGCAACAAACAGCCTGTTATCCTGGGAGAGCAACCATCCAACCCCCCTGACAGGGGGATACCCAAAGGACAGTTTCTTCGAGTTCGGAGAAATTGTTCCTCCTTTTCTGATTTTCAGGATGAAGCCAGAGATATAGAATATAGATTCCTTAGACGGGGATACCCTAGAAGCATTTCTAGGAGGGCACGCCAACATGCAGTGTCCTGTAACAGAACAGAGCTGTTGGTTCCACGCCGTAGGGACAAGAATGAAGAAACAAAATGCACTTTACGCATGATAGGAACTTACGACAGTGTGTCAAAATGATGTCTTGAGAGTATTCCAATCACATTGGGGGATATTAAAAATGGAACCTGATATCAAAGAGGTAATATCAACTAAACCCGCCGTCACATTTCGGAGAGGTCGTAACTTGAGGGACAGACTTGTTAAGAGCCATTTGGTCCCTACCAATGTTGGAAACAACTGGTTAGGACGTGCTAATCTAAAGGGCACATATCGGTGTGAGGGTATGTTCACACGTAGTCAACAAAAACGTCTGAAAATCCAGAGCTGTTTTCAAGGGAAAACAGACCCTGCTTTTCAGACGTTTTTTTACCAACTCGCATTTTTCGCGGCGTTTTCGCGGCGTTTTCGCAGCATTTTTTACGTCTGTTTTTGGAGCTGTTTTCATTGGAGTCTATGAGAAAACAGCTCCAAAAACGTCCAAAGAAGTGTCCTGCACTTCTTTTGACGAGGCTGTATTTTTACGCGTCGTCGTTTGACAGCTGTCAAACGACGACGCGTAAATAACAGGTCGTCTGTACAGTACGTCGGCAAACCCATTCAAATGAATGGGCAGATGTTTGCCGACGTATTGGAGCCGTATTTTCAGACGTAAAACGAGGCATAATACGCCTCGTATACGTCTGAAATTTGGCCGTGTGAACATACCCTCATTCTTGCAAAGCGTGCCAGTATATTAACACAAGCAAAACTTTTACCAGTGCTTCAACTGGTAAAGAATGTTCCAACTGGGAATTCATCAATTGCAAAACTACAGGTATGGTTTATTTGGTAACATGTCCATGTCCCATTAACTATGTAGGTAAGAACATTAGTAAATTAAGACGACGCATCTTAGATCATGTGGGTAATATTCTGAGAACCGTCCTTTGTCCAGGCACATCTGGCGGAGGGGACCCTGGATGCTTTAGATTCCAAGGTATTGAAAGTATTCGCCCATCTCCTCATGGTGGGGACCTTGATAATTGGCTCCTACGAAAAGAGGCACAATGGACGTTCCGACTCAACAGCGTTAAACCATGTGGTCTTAATGATTCAATTTCTTTTGCACCCTTCATAGAGTAGGAAGGTTACCCTTCTACTCGATTTTAGTGTGTTAGATCATTATCTATCTATCTATCAGCAAAAATACAAAATGAAAGGCAGGTGGCCAAGGATAGTAAAACAAATCCTAAAAAATTCTTCAAGCATATAAATGCAAAAAAGCCCAGGTCTGAACATGTAGGACCCTTAGATAGTGGTAATGGGGAGTTGGTCACAGGGGATCAAGAGAAGGCAGAGTTACTAAATGGGTTCTTCCGCTCTGTATATACAACAGAAGAAGGAGCAGCTGATGTAGCCGGTGCCAGTGCTGTTAATATATCAGTTGATATACTGAATTGGATGAATGTAGATATGGTCCAAGCTAAATTAAATAAAATAAATGTACACAAGGCCCCGGGACCAGATGGGTTACACCCTAGAGTTCTTAAAGAGCTTAGTTCAGTTATTTCTGTCCCCCTCTTCATAATATTTAGAGAGTCTCTCATGAGTGGTATAGTGCCAAGGGACTGGCGCAGGGCAAATGTGGTGCCTATTTTCAAAAAGGGCTCTAGGTCTTCGCCGGGTAATTATAGACCAGTAAGCTTAACATCAATTGTGGGGAAAATGTTTGAGGGGCTATTGTGGGACTATATACAGAATTATGTGACAATAAATAGTATTATATGTGACAGCCAGCATGGTTTTACAAAGGACAGAAGTTGTCAAACCAACCTGATTTGTTTTTATGAAGAGGTAAGCAGAAGCCTAGACAGAGGGGCCGCTGTGGATATAGTGTTTTTGGACTTTGCAAAGGCATTTGACACTGTCCCTCATAGACATCTAATGGGTAAATTAAGGACTATAGGTTTAGAAAGTATAGTTTGTAATTGGATTGAGAATTGGCTCAAGGACCGTATCCAGAGAGTTGTGGTCAACGATTCCTACTCTGAATGGTCCCCAGTTATAAGTGGTGTACCCCAGGGTTCAGTGCTGGGACCACTATTATTCAACTTATTTATTAATGATATAGAGGATGGGATTAATAGCACTATTTCTATTTTTGCAGATGTCACCAAGCTATGCAATATAGTTCAGACTATGGAAGATGTTTGTGAATTGCAGGCAGATTTAAACAAACTAAGTGTTTGGGCGTCCACTTGGCAAATGAAGTTTAATGTAAAGTTATGCATCTGGGTACGAAAAACCTGCAAGCATCATATGTCCTAGGGGAGCTACACTGGGGGAGTCAATTGTTGAGAAGGATCTGGGTGTACTTGTAAATCATAAACTAAATTTCAGCATGCAGTGTCAATCAGCTGCTTCAAAGGCCAGCAAAATATTGTCGCGTATCAAAAGAGGCATGGACTCGCGGGACAGGGATGTAATATTACCACTTTACAAAGCATTAGTGAGGCCTCATCTAGAATATGCAGTCCAGTTCTGGGCTCCAGTTCATAGAAAGGATGCCCTGGAGTTGGAAAAAATACAAAGAAGAGCAACGAAGCTAATAAGGGGCACTGAGAATCTAAGTTATGAGGAAAGATTAAAAGAACTAAACCTATTTAGCCTTGAGAAAAGACGACTAAGGGGGGACATGATTAACTTATATAAATATATGAATGGCGCATACAAAAAATATGGTGAAATCCTGTTCCATGTAAAACCCCCTCAAAAAACAAGGGGGCACTCCCTCCGTCTGGAGAAAAAAAGGTTCAACCTGCAGAGGCGACAAGCCTTCATTACTGTGAGAACTGTGAATCTATGGAATAGCCTACCGCAGGAGCTGGTCGCAGCAGGGACAGTAGATGGCTTTAAAAAAGGATTAGATAATTTCCTAGAACAAAAAAATATTAACTGCTATGTGTAGAAATTTTTTACTTCCCCTTTCCCATCCCACTTCCCCTTTCCCATCCCTTGGTTGAACTTGATGGACATGTGTCTTTTTTCAACCGTACAAACTATGTAACTATGTATCTACAGGTAGCCTTTTCCGATTTTCAGCCTATTGTGAGCGTTTTTGCATTATTAACACAAGATAAATATAAATGAACTAAGACCCAATATTATCCTCTGTGAGGTTCAGTAATATAATATCTAACTGTGGGTAGTTCAATATTTGATAATCCCTCTCATCAACTCAGATTATATCTCTAATTATGAAAGTAACTAAAACAGTAATAAATATCAGCTTCTTGTGATTTGTACTGTCTGCAGACAGCGTAATACTGTCTAACGTACTTGGTACAATATTAAGCCATTGATATCTACTAGGATCATTGTCTCTAGCCCAGCAGCGTCATGCTGCCATGACAACTGACACCCCCCCCCCCCCATCCTCATGACGTAATATACACACCTACCATTCTCCTGTCCAATCAAAATATGGGATGGCGTGATGTTGTGGGAGGTAGAATGGGTGGAACCAAGTCTCCTTATAGTTGGTGTTCTCGTCGCCGCGAACTACTGTAGTATCTATCTGAATCTGAGAGCACAGGTCCACCATCAGAACTAATGCTCAGCAGTTTTAACTGCTCACTTGTCAATTTATCGCAACAGTTTTTACTGCTATAATTCTACCATCGCACTTGCTACAGTATTGTACAGCTGTTTTTTACTGCTATAATCTTAACATATAACACTCCTGATGATCCCTCGCTCATGTGCCGAATGGGAGAAACGCGTAGAGTTCACTTTACAATTGAGAAAAATAGCACCACAGTACGTACAATGAAGTAAATGAGTGTGTCATGTCCATGGCCGCAGGCCGTCAGGCTCACTCACCTCCTGACAGCCGCAGCCATGGGTCTGCGAACGATGGCCCCAGTCTTCTCCTCAGGAGACACCAGCGCTCACTTCCACTTACCTTCGCCGGGTCCCGTAGGGTGCACGCACACGCTTGTGCCCGCTCTTAAAGGGCCAGGGCATGCACCTGAAGTTAATGTTAAAATGAGCCCATGAGTACCCTGGACTATAAGAAGGGCTCAGCCCCTTCCTCCCATGCCTGAGCGTTGTTGTCGTACCCAAAGTTTGTCTAAGCAAATGGTCTCCTAGTGTTTTCCAGTTCCCAGTGTTCCCGGTTCCTGTACCTGTATCCTGTATCCCGTGCTAATCTGGTCGAGTACCTTGCTGAGTTGTAGTCCGTGCTGTGCTGTATACCACGCCTGTCCTGCTACACCACGCCTGAAGTCTGCCTGCTGCCTAGTCCCAGCAGAGCCTGTCTTGCTACTGTCTGAGCTGCCACAGGTACACTATATGAACTATAGACTGTGACCTACATCCTGTTGGCCAGCTGCCATACTGTCAAGTCGGTACGGCCCAGTGGGTCCATGTACCCAACGTGACAGAGTGAAAGTATTGAGCAAGTATCAGCTTGCGTTATAGGGCTTGGATGGTAGCCAGGTCTCCTCTTATTCTCATTTATCTTCACTTTACATTTAGCTGTCCACCTATACTCCGTATCTGAGGGACGAGTGGAGCTTTGGACAGTCACTGTGGCTCATAATTAGCAGTCAGCACAATTGGTGCTAGAATAGAATGTAAATTCAATTACTTGATGTAGTTATTTATGCAGTAGAATCTAATACATTGGGGTCCTGGTTGACCAACATTGCATTTATTATCGCTTAGTTGCAAATACACCAGGACATTGGGTGCTCCAGTGTCAGACATTGCACTAAGCTATAAAACAAGTAACATTGATCACATTGCACTTGAATGCCACTATATTTTAAATGTATACAATAAAAGTAAAATCTTAATTTACTTATATTATTTCCACTTCCTTTCAGTGAATTGTTATAAGGGATACGATCAATTTTTGGGCATCTGTATAATAATAGGAACAATAATACAATGCTCAATGCAAGAGATACAGCTTGTTGATTATTTATGGAATCAGAGGTCCTGAACACAAGATGTACAGTATATAAGTTTGTATACTGATTGACAGCGATTAACTCCTTATGTGTAGGCAAACAGTATAAATACCCAGCATTATCCGTATATAGGTACCCTGTACATTAAACAGAGCAGCATGTTTACTATATGCGTTGAGTTAGTTGTCTTCAACTATTTATAATCACCATTTATGAGTACATTTTAATCTCCTGCGTCCTACATAAAGATATTTTTTAACAAAACTTGGTACACTGGCAGTTAAAGGGGTTTTCCAGCCCCTAAAAATTCATGGACTATCCTCAGGTTAGGACATCAATAGCTGATGGGTCAGGGTCCAACTGTCGAGACCCCCACCGATCAGCTGTTTTGAAGGGCCCGCAGTGCTCTTACGAGCGCTACTTCCCCTTCATTTCCCTTACTTGCTTACATTGTGAACCGCCGACACAGCAGCAGTGGCGGCGGTTTACAGTATTGCATTCTCCCATTAAAGTCAATGGAAGAACAGGCTGCAATACCTGTGAGTCGCCGCTACTTCCGTGTCGACGATTTACAGTTAGCAACTAGGAATGAAGGGGAAGCAGCGCTCGTATGAGCGCTGCGGCCCCTTCAAAACATCTGATTGGCGGGGGTCCCGGGAGTCCGACCCCGATCCATCAGCTATTGATAGCCTATCCTGAGGTTAGGCCATACATTTTTTGGGGGCTGGAAAACCCCTTTAATACAAGTTTTATATATGGCATTGACTAATATTTACCATTTATTTCCCCATTTGGTCAATATGTTAATTAGGAATTGGCTAAAAATCCAAACACTTCCTTTAACAATAAGCATATTGACATCAAAGAGTGAAATATCCTACTTAATAGTCCCTCTATTAGCCAGAGAGTAGCATCGCTAAGATAGAGAGGCTTCTGCTCTGGTAGACTCAGTCAGCCTAGTTTTACATAGTTGCCCATTTATATGAATTAACACCATGTAATACCGCATGTAATACCGCCCTGCCATTATTCTCCTACTAATATCAGCTGATTATAAGCCAGATCTGGGATGGCCTCCTTTTATAAAGCGGTTGATGTATCTCAAGCCTGAAGAAATAGTAACGTAAAACATACAGGAAAAATACAGAAAAATCATCACATATAGTTGACTTTTGTTAAAATATTAAAAACTTTAGATTCACAGTTTCTGTTCCTGAGGAAGGATAGTAACAACCTAAATGTCTGCCACAACTCGCAAAGGGGTAGTCATCCAATTTTCTAAAAATTTTAGACTGGCAAATGTATCATGTAATCTTCTGTACCATTCAATATTTTTTATTGCATACTACATTTTTAAAGTGCAATGAGTTCTTTGTCATACAACATAATTCATTGTGTAGATGATGTAGATACATCTTACTCTATAATTGGAAAATAATGTCAACATTCCTATAAGTGATTTACTAGAAAATAACATTTAAATATTACTTTTCTGCATCTCATTGAGAAAATGAAGTTATCTGTTTTGCCAATTAGTACTAATTGCTTGATCAGAATGTGCATAAGGAACGCAATCGTGGCAATTTTGTAATTATATGCACTTACCTAATCACCATGTATTTAGAATTGCTGTAGGTTATAACACTTCAAATAAAGCCATTTGCATGGTAGTTGGCATTAAAAGATGGTAAGTTATACAGTTACAGAACAAAACCATTTTCCTTTCTCTATTAGTTCCAGGTGCCTGTTGACAATTAACTGGGAAATGCAAACAATTTCCGCTATGAAGTGGTTGAGTTGTTTAAACAGGAAAATATAGAAAACAATACAAATAAGATTTTGGACAGAAGCAGAGAAACAACAATTTTGAGCAAAAATAATATATGCACTATTGGGAAATTGGCAAATATTTCAGACAGTTTTAGAATTTCCATTTGAGAAATCAAATCTGAATTTTTGAGCAAGCTGGTCTTACAGGACAGGTCTGCCAATGACCACAATTAATTACCCCACCAATAGATTAGGTAATTCTCTAATTCAGCATAAACAGTTTGCAAGAACAAATACACCTATTGTTTTAATCATTTCTAGTTACTGCATTCTATTTTCTGGTGATCATTGAGGACATACTTATTGGCTTTAAAGAATAAGAGAAACGATTAAACAGTGAGAGGTATATTGACGATGTTTTTTTAAGTTCATAAAAAGAGTTATTGTTTTAGAAATGATAAGCTACTTTTTTTATCTATCATTCTAAACTGAATTTATGAGGAAGTTTAATATCCATATTCAAAACCCATAAAATAAATGTATCACATTTGAAATTGATAAATATTTTTGAAAAATGTCCTGTATAAAATCTTAGTTGAGGTCCATGTCAGTGAGGAAATAATAGACCTGTATATTGCCTTGTATTTATAGAGACAAACAGTTCTTTTATCTAGGAACTACAAGGCTACTATAGGGTTGATGTTGATTATATATCAATAGTTGAAGGTTTTAAATGGGTAGGGGTAGGCAAGTTTAAATCACAGAAATTAAATAGGTTCTCCAACACAATGTATTTTTACAACATATGCTTAATGTGGCAGTAAAAAATAAAAAAATTCATAGTTTAAAGTTCTACCACAATGACAACAACACTTTAACAAAACCCCTCGCATTCCCAATTTAGCCCAGAACTGGCAGCCATCTTCCATAACTGCTCTCCCAGGCCCAGGAATAATTGTCTGTGACCACGACAGATAGGTCTCTTGGGAGACTTGACTCTGTGGTCACGGACACTAGAAGTGATGTGATTTGATTGGCAGATGTAGACAGAAGGACATCATTTAAAGCAAAAGTGGGCATCCCACAGGAAAATTACGGCAATCATGTTCTATAGCATGTTATCTCTGTTACATAAGTCACATGTTGTTTTGTCACTGAATTAAGGCTTTAAATCCTGACAAACCTACTTGCCTGTCTTCATTTCAGTGCTAGGGATGTGCTGCCTTAGTTTTTTGCAGGAGGAAAATTCTGCCTCAAAATTCCATTTGGGATTTTGAGGCAGATTTTGACCTGCCTGCACACCGATTTTCGTGGCGTTTTTTGGGGCGTATTTCGCTTGCGCCCATTGAGTGCTACAGGCAAAAAACGTTGCAAAATACGCTTTATCTGCCTCCTATTGATGTCAATGGGAGGTCAGAGGCGTAAACGCCCGAAGATAGGGCATAACGCTTCTTTTTACCGCAAGACGGTTTTTCCGCTTGCGGTAAAAAAACGCCTCTGCCTCCCATTGAAATCAATGGGAGGCATTTTCTGCCGTTTTTTTGCGCGGTTTCCGACGCGGTTTCTGCGTCAAAAAATGTGTAAAAAAAAAAACTCAGTGTGAACAGGGCCTTACAATCCTACTGAAAAGAGTGGGGTTTTTTGGTAGTGTACCCTTAGCAGCTACAATATGCTTAGAACATAACTAAGCTCAGGGCTGAATTGGAATTTTTTTTACTTCACAGACGAGTATAGCAGTTTAGGAGCAATCAAGCCAGCAATTTTTCTATTTCAGGCTATGGTATTAACCAGATTAACCAGTATAGTTCTTACCAAAATTGTAATACCTATATTTGGGAATTATTTCTTGTGATCACTTGATGCCCATCTTAATTGGTACTCTAGATTTAGCTGTGTCACTCATTTGTTTAGCCTATTTTGGTTCAACGTTTTGTGGAAAGTACAATAGATAAAGCAAAGTGTTATTTACTAAAATAATTTTGTGAAATACCCTAATTATCTCATATTAAAGGGTCTAATTTACCCATAATCCATTGTAATTAATTTAACTCATTTAAATATAATGAGTATACATTAAGGAAAATGTAAAGCCAATTAAATATCCTCCTCATTCCCGTTGAGCAGGTTCTAAGTGTAATAGTCTCCTCTTCTAATGCCTTATTTTAAGACTCCAAAAAGATTGTTTCACTGGTGAAAGCTGATAAACTCATCAATATTAATGTGGGACCTAATCTGGAAGAATGGAGAGGAACCTGCCCAGTGACCCTTTATTTTCCACCTACGTACAATCAAGCCCAATGCTTATCAAAAAAAACCTATTCTAAATGTTCATCATTATTTTATTTGAGTCCAGACCTTTCAGAGCTAAAATAAAATAAACGGAATAATTTCAAGTATACTGCAGCACTAATTTTCTGATGAGCTATTTTTCTGATTCATAAAGCTTTCAGATTGCCTCAATGTGGTTTTATCTTCAGACTTTATATGCAAAATGTGAGAAATAATACAGCTGTATTTTCTCATAATACGGAGTAGTTTCTGTAAGCTTAGCCACACTCCCAGGCTTCGGAATAACAGTCAGGTTATTATACAATGCAACTTTTAAAGACTGTCTTATAAGCCATTTAATAATGCATTACCATTACAATTTTCAACTCGTTATTATATCATCTGAACATGAATTAATACATTCATTCAAGTAGAAAGGAAATCAGAATTTAAAATAAAAATTTACCAATGTGATTTTGCGGCAAATTATGTAAGTTCAGTAAAGTAATCTTTTCCTGTAAAAATTCAGTGTACTAGCATCTTAAGAGTTAACAAAATATATTAAGGGTTTGCTCAGCATTAGTGCCAGGTCTTGCAGCTCAGTTCCTTTCAAGTGAATATAGTTGATCTGTAAAACCAGACGAAGCCCATGGACAAGAAGGGTGCTGTTTTAAAAAAAATAAAATAACAAATTGTAATGATAGGGGTAGGGAAACGGACAAGTGAGCCCTAATCTACCCGCCACTCTGTCCCTGCCTACTTGCAACGACCCGCCCTAGGCGACGTAAAACAGACAATGGTACACAAAGCTAGGGAAATGGGGCAGTTGCCCACGGCAACACCGCGAGCAACAAGAGAGGTGAACGAGCCGAGTCAAACCAGGAGTGTACGAGGTACCAAACGCAGAGCAGAAGAGTAGTCAGTAAGCCAGGGTCAGTATGGAGCAGGATCAAGTAGTCAGGAGCTGTAGCTGGGCCAGGAAACCACACAAGAAGAATCACAAGCACTGGAGGAACAGGAAAGGCAGGTATAAATAGACAGAGGGCGGGAGCTAGCTGAGTCTGGCCAGGCTGCGATAGGCTCTCCCACTCCTAAGCCTGCCAGCCTGAGTGGTGGAAGCTGGAGTCAGTCTCAGACACATAGACTCAGGTGCCGACTGATTACCTATGGGCGTTAACCCCGCTGTGCCTGGCAGATCCTTTACAGTACCCCCCCTTTTATGAGGGGCCACCGGACCCTTTCTAAGTGGACCTGGTTTATTGGGGAAACGAAGGTGGAACTTCCTGACCAATACCCCAGCGTGAACATCCCGGGCGGGTACCCAAGTCCTCTCCTCAGGCCCGTATCCTCTCCAATGGACCAGGTACTGGAGGGAGCCTTGGACCATCTTGCTGTCCACAATCTTGGCCACCTCGAATTCCACCCCCTCAGGGGTGAGAACGGGAACAGGAGGTCTCCTCGAGGGAGCCAAGGACGGGGAGAAGCGTTTAAGGAGGGAGGCATGAAACACGTTGTGTATTCGAAAAGATGGGGGCAACTCCAGTCGGAAGGAGACAGGATTGAGGACTTCAATGACCTTATACGGCCCAATAAACCGGGGAGCAAATTTCTTGGACGGGACCTTAAGGCGCAAGTTCCTAGACGATAACCACACCAGATCCCCAACCATAAACAAGGGGTTAGCAGAACGTCTTCTATCAGCCTGAGATTTTTGTACGCTCTGGGACGCCTCTAGGTTCTTCTGAACCTGGGCCCAGACTGTGCACAGTTCCCGATGAACGACCTCTACCTCGGGATTGTTGGAACTACCAGGTGAAACGGAGGAGAACCGTGGATTAAACCCAAAATTACAGAAAAAGGGGGAGACCCCTGACGAGTTACTGACCCGGTTATTGAGGGAAAATTCGGCGAGGGGAATGAATGAGACCCAATCATATTGACAGTCAGAGATAAAACACCTTAAATATTGTTCTAGAGATTGATTAGTCCTCTCAGTTTGGCCATTAGTTTCAGGATGGAAGGCAGAGGAGAAGGACAGATCAATCTCCAACTTTTTACAGAAGGCTCTCCAAAACAATGAAACAAATTGTACCCCTCTGTCCGAAACAATATTGACAGGGACCCCATGGAGACACAGGATGTGTTTGACAAACAAGGTAGCTAACGTCTTTGCATTGGGTAGTTTCTTGAGGGGCACAAAGTGGCACATCTTACTGAAGCGGTCTACTACAACCCACACCACCGACTTGCCTTGAGATGGAGGCAAATCGGTGATAAAATCCATGGAGATATGGGTCCAAGGTCTCTGGGGAATGGGCAAAGAACGTAGTAAGCATGCTGGTCGGGACCTGGGAGTCTTGAACCTAGCACAAACCTCACAAGCGGCGACGTAGGCCTTAACGTCTTTAGGCAACCCAGGCCACCAATAGTTTCTGGCAATGAGGTGTTTGGTACCCAGGACGCCTGGATGACCAGATAGTGCGGAGTCATGGTTTTCCCTAAGTACCCTTAGCCGGAATTGCAGGGGAACAAACAGCTTGTCATCAGGAAGGTTCCCGGGAGCTGAACCTTGATCAGCCGCGATTTCTGAGGCTAAATCAGAATCAATAGAAGAAATGATTATACCAGGAGGCAGAATACAAGCAGGATCTTCCTCCGAAGGGGTGAGGTGAGGGGCACTACCATGGTAGTGTCAGGCTGGTTGACCCTCTGAGCCAGGGCCTGGACCTGTAGGGAGAGACCCTGCATTTGCTGGGCCAGGGTCTCAAGGGGGTCCATAGTAGACACAGGGACCAGGGTAGACTAGGTAACGGGCTTGTGATTATGTAATGATAGGGGTAGGGAAACGGACAAGTGAACCCTAATCTACCCACCACTCTGTCCCTGCCTACTTGCAACGACCCGCCCTAGGCGACGGGGTACAACTGGGCGGTGGTCCCTATGCTCAGTAAGTGCACGAAACAGACAAGGGTACACAAAGCTAGGGAAATGGGGCAGTTGCCCACGGCAACACCGCGAGCAACAAGAGAGGTGAACGAGCCGAGTCAAACCAGGAGTGTACGAGGTACCAAACGCAGAGCAGAAGAGTAGTCAGTAAGCCAGGGTCAGTATGGAGCAGGATCAAGTAGTCAGGAGCTGTAGCTGGGCCAGGAAACCACACGAGAAGAATCACAAGCACTGGAGGAACAGGAAAGGCAGGTATAAATAGACAGAGGGCGGGAGCTAGCTGAGTCTGGCCAGGTTGCGATAGGCTCTCCCACTCCTAAGCCTGCCAGCCTGAGTGGTGGAAGCTGGAGTCAGTCTCAGACACATAGACTCAGGTGCCGACTGATTACCTATGGGCGTTAACCCCGCTGTGCCTGGCAGATCCTTTACACAAATGTCCCATTTTCCTAATCCCAGACAATCCTCTTTACTTATATTTTGCCCCTTTTAATGCATATATGTTTCTAGATTTCCTGCACATTGATGGCTGATAATATTAAAACTAAGGGTCCTATATGAGATGTGTAAACAAGCGGTGATCATTGAGTCAGCTAGTCGATCGCACTTTTTTGCTCCTTTCACAAGGGGCAATGCATGGTTATGTATGGGGAGATGATCATTACTACGTTCGTTCGTCCCCATACATTTCCATCATGTCGGCAGCACGTCTCCCTGTTTACACAGGGAGATGTGCTGCCAACAACGATAATATTTAATGCAGCATAAGTTTACACGATCAGCTGATAAATGTGCGATTGCTCGTTCATCGGCTGATCGTTGGCCTATTTACACGGGGCGATGATCGGGAATGAGCATTCTTATGAACTCTCGTTTGCCCGATAATTGGTCCGTGTAATAGGGCCTTTATGTACCATGGGCTTATCTTTAAAGGGGTATTTCTAACTTAAACATAAATGTCTGATAGATGTGGGTCTCAGCTCTGGGACCGGCACCTATCTCCAGAAAGGGTGCCGGTCACGGCATCCAGGAAGAAAATGATTAGAGAGATGGCTGCGCATACATGCGGCTCTTTTCTTTTATTTCTATGGGAGTTCTGAAAACAGTCGAGTCAGATGACCCCAATTCTGGAGAGGTGCGGACCCAGAACTGGAACATGCATCTTTCAGACATTTATGGAATATACTGTGCATATGCCATAAGTGTTTAAGATAGTAACACCCATTTATAAGCTGCATTGTATAATAACCTGACAGTTATTCTTATAAGAAACTTGCCTACTCTTAGGCATCGTTCACATCTGCGTCGGGACTCCGTTCATGGGTTCTATCTGAGCTATCCATCAGGGGAACACATGAAGGGAATCCAAACTGAAACCAATGGAAACCATGGGTTTCCGTTTGCATCACTAATTAATTTCAATGGTGACGGATCCTGTGCAAATGGTTTCCGTTTGTCCCCATTGTGTAAGGGCTCCATCGCTTTGACGGAATGAATAGCGCAGTTGACTACGGTATTGATTTCGTCAAAATGACGGAACCCATGCACAATGGTGACAAACGGAAACCATTTGCACCGGATCCGTCACAAATCAATGGTGATGCAAATGTAAACCTATGGTTTCCATTTGTTTCAGTTTGGCTTCTGTTCATGGGTTCCCCTGACGGAAAGCTCCGACGGAACCCATGAACGGAGTCCCGACTCAGATGTGAACGAAGCCTTACCTACCATCTGGTGGACCAAAATGTCATACTCATAGATCCATACGTAAGGGCATTCATACACATGCATACAGATGTGACATATACATTCTTACACAAAAATGCACCGGGTCAAGTGAACATACACAATAGATACATAAATAGACACAAACGTACATACACAAATGCCTAAACATACAAAGAGATACATGCAGTATATACAAATCTGCACAAAAACAAGCATGTATCCAGATAGACACACATACATGCACACACATATTGTCCATACATACACACACACACACACACACACACACACACAAACCAAACACACACACATATATTCACATACATTCATTCTAGCTTTTCTGCAAGTTTCTTTATAGAGTACAGAGAGAGTGTATATGACATTCTTAGAGCAAAATACCATCCAAAAAACGTCTCACAGTGCCGAAGGCAGATGTGAAAGTGGAAACTTAGAGCATTATGTGACATAAAAACTTTTGACTTTAGTCTTGACATTTTTACAAGTTTTAGATGTGAGAGTTGTGATAAAAGTCTTCTAAGAAGTCCTCTGGTTAATGCTTTGCTTCATAGCTAAGAGAAGACTGCAGTATACAGCTTGCTTCTATAAGCAAAAAAGTGTGTATAGCTCCTGTAGCTGGAATCAGCAATCCAACTCCTGCTGGGATTAAACTGTGGACCACACTCTGTGTGCCCTGCCGAGCTGATGTGCAAGCCTCTGGAGTCATGTATGGAAGAGTTTAAAGGAAATTGAACTTCTGATATTTAACTTGTGAAAAGTCTATGAAAATGTCAGAAGATATAAGTTTCTATTAAAAATTTAATTTCAATGGTTAAAAAGCTTACTCTGATCAGTTCCAGCAATAAAATGCATTGATTTAATTGCAATGAACTCTAAAGTGCAAAATAGCCATAAATCATTGGGTACAAGAGCAAAATTTTACATTGGGCCCCACTTGTTGAGCACTACACTGTCAGTGTCTTCTTTGATACCTATCATCTTCCTTTGACCAGTTTCCCAGCACACAGATTCCATTCCCCTTTCCTCTCTTCTTCTGCACACTAAGTGTATCACTCCATTCTCCAGGTGCCTACCAGCTTTAAGTAACCGTTCATTGCCCCCAACCACTTACACTCCCAAGCTATTGGCCCCATCACAGCTGCTAGGCCTGCTACTCTCTTGCCATTTATAGAGTGCCTAGATGCCTTCAATCAGGACAATGGAACCTGCACTTTTCGGCAACGATTTGCAAAATTTCAGAGCTTGAAAATATAGATCTTATTGTTGAAATGCATCTAAAATAAATTATAAAGCAACTTTGCAAACAGTCCTGATAAGAAAAAATGTTTCGTTTTGCGTATACAGCCTGTAGCGTCCACGGCCACGGACCGCCATTCCCACTCAGCCCTCGGCAGCCGCGACCATGGATCTGTGAGTGCTGGCCAGCATCTTCTTGCTAGGAGACGCCAGCACTCACTTCCGCTCCGCTCGGCTGTGTCCAGTATGAATTATAGCACAATTTAGCCCTAATCACTCTGGACTATAAAAGGGGCCCTGCCCTTTCACTCCCTGCCTGAGCATTGTTTGTAATTCCCATGTTAGTCTTAGCAAATGGTCCCTCAATGCTCTCCTGTTCTAAAGTGTTCCCGTTCCCTACTACCTGTTCCTGTATACTGTGCTGTGTTGGTTCCTAGCCCTATCGAGTGTTGGAGTCGTGTTCTGTCATCAGTCACGCCTGCTATCGTACACCATGTCTGGTGTCATCTGCCACGCCTGATACCCTCCGCCACGTGTGGCATCCTCTGCCGTCTGAAGTTCCATCTGTGCCTAGCCACTGCAACTGTCTGGACTATTCAGGTACCCTTGTGCTGGACTTTGTATTGATTGAGTTCTCTGTTGTTTGGCCAGCTGCCTCCCCGCTACGGCAGTGCGGCCTAGTGGGTCCACATACCCACAGATCGTGACACAGCCCCTTTGCAGAACTATGAGTCTCCATGGTTACAAACTACTAACAAACATGTGACTAACAAACATGTGCAGACAGATCTTACATTCATACTTAAATTTGTCCCAATTTCTTGGTAAATTTATAGGGGACGAAGAAGGGGACAGATGGAAAACAGCACGACTGCAGGATCAGGCTGCACAGGGATTGTTTGAAGTCTGTAACCATGGAGAAACATAGGTCTGCATAAGAGCTGTATACACAAAACAATAGATTTTTTAATTAATTGCAAAGTTGCTTATTTTTTTTATTTTAAAGAGGCTCTGTCACCAGATTTTGCAACCCCTATATGCTATTGCAGCAGATAGGCGCTGCAATGTAGATTACAGTAACGTTTTTATTTTTAAAAAACGAGCATTTTTGGCCAAGTTATGACCGTTTTTGTATTTATGCAAATGAGGCTTGCAAAAGTACAACTGGGCGTGTTGAAAAGTAAAAGTACAACTGGGCGTGTATTATGTGCGTACATCGGGGCGTGTTTACTACTTTTACTAGCTGGGCGTTCTGACGAGAAGTATCATCCACTTCTCTTCACAACGCCCAGCTTCTGGCAGTGCAGACACAGCCGTGTTCTCGAGAGATCACTCTGTGACGTCACTTCCCCAGGTCCTGCATCGTGTCAGACGAGCGAGGACACATCGGCACCAGAGGCTACAGATGATTCTGCAGCAGCATCGGCGTTTGCAGGTAAATCGATGTAGCTACTTACCTGCAAACGCTGATGCTGCTGCAGAATCAACTGTAGCCTCTGGTGCCAATGTGGCCGACACCATGCAGGACCTGTGAGTGACGTCACAGATCTGCACTGCCAGAAGCTGGGCGTTCTGAAGAGAAGTGGATGATACTTCTCATCAGAACGCCCAGCTAGTAAAAGTAGTAAACACGCCCCGATGTAAGCACATAATACACGCCCAGTTGTACTTTTACTTTTCAACACGCCCAATTGTACTTTTGCAAGCCTCATTTGCATAAATACAAAAATGGCCATAACTTGACCAAAAATGCTCGTTTTTTTAAAAATAAAAACGTTACTGTAATCTACATTGCAGCGCCTATCTGCTGCAATAGCAGATAGGGGCTGCAAAATCTGGTGACAGAGCCTCTTTAAATGCATTTAAGCAATACAATTCATTGAGATGGTGAACATTTACGCCTTGTTTTATCTTTAAAATGTTATAAATTGTTGCCCAAAATTACAGCTTTCCTGTAAGATAGAAAATGACTATGCTCTTATGTTCACAACATATCCAAACAAATTTATCTTTTTACTTAATTGCTATCAACTCCCCTGCCATAAACAAATCCTTTTTAAGATATCATTATTTTGATTTTAGTCATATCAGTAGTCAATCCTAATTTTATAAGCTGGCACCACATTATATTAGTGGATGCGTTTCACTGCCTGTCATACGCTGTCACATTGCAGTGCTTCAAAGGCAACATGACAGGTGATTGCAACGCTATACTAATATTTATGATAAAAAATGGGCGAATGTAGGTCCTCCGGCATGGGCCTAATTTATCATCGGTTACATTAATTCAAACGTGGACACCCATGTCATTTCAGAATAAGGAATGGTTTGTGTCTCAGTGAATGTTTCTTTTACCTTTGATATGGCAGCTATGCTCTAAATAGCCAGGCACTGATGTGTTAAAAATAGCATTTTCCTTCAAAACTGTTGCTATAGAGTTATCTTTTTCAGCAACCACACTGTGAAAGACGTAAAACAATCTCTCTTTCTATGCAGTTCTTTCCATTATTTCTTTTTGCCAGGCTCTCTCTTGCCAATCTCGGCTGTGTTGCCATTTAGCTAGTATGTACTGGGAATTGCTCATAATACAGTTGTAGGTCCAAATAAAGGTTACAAAGAAGCAAACACAAATAAAAGGAATTCCCTGCAGGAAGTCTGGCAGACTCTTCTTGTGTGTAGTATTGTTTTAAATTTAAGCTTGTTTTTGGAGCCCATGGGATTAAATATAGGGGGGGGGGCAACACCCATGAAAAGTATATGAAGTAGTGTACAACAGAACCAAAAACAAGGACTTAGTGAGGTGTAGATCCGTCAGAAAAAACAATCAGACTAAAGCCTTATGGACACAGCCGTGCCCGTAATCACGGGCCACAATTGCGGGCACGGCCAGCCACCGCCTGCATTTTCGGCATGTGCTCCCATACAAAGTAAGGGAGCACGGACCATAAAAAACAAAAGATAGGCCGTGTTCTATCTTTTGCGGTACACTTCTACGGCCCAGACACCTTTCCATAAATAAACGGGAAGGTGTCCATGGACAATAGAAGTGAATGTGTACGTAATTGCGAACCGTCATTGTGGTCCGCAATTACGGATGATTTTTACGGTCGTGTGCATGAGGCCTAACGAAGCAGCAACTGAGAACATTGTTCATTGCAAATATAGTAGAGAAGTTTTCTCCAACCTGTGGCTATCAATCTGTTGCAAAACTACAACTCTCATCATGCCCTGACATCTATATGCTGCTTGCTAGATTGGCGGCTCACATGCCTTTTAACCCCTTTTGTGGTATTGGCTTTCATCAATTCTTTATAGACTTGTAGGGAAAATAGGAATGCAGCCTTTGATCTTGGGTTCCTCTCATAATTCTTTCCATTCAAGTGAAATGGGCTGAGCTGCAATAGCAAACACAGGCCATAGAATAATGTGGCGCTGTTTCTAGAAAAGAAAGACCCTTATTTCTGTACCCATTATTTTGTCAGACATTCAATCTTGTAGCATTTTGATACATCATAAGATGTTTTTGTTTCTTCCATGCAAGAGGGTGACGTTTTTTAGAAGATTTATTAATTTAGGTAACACTAATGTTAGTCTTTTTGAGATCATTGTAATGGTGCCATAAAAGAACATTAAAAACAAGTAAAAAATACAGCATGGAAGCCAAAAGGGTAAAAACATAAGAGCAACTGTAGGGAATTTGAATTCCACGCAGTTGTTCTCCTCTGTTTACCACAAGAACTATTTAGCAAATTAAAGTATATTTGACTGTACATTAAAGAGGAGTGTGTTAAACGACCACAAGTAGTATGCATATAAAACATGTCTTTATTAAATCACATCTTAAAAACAGAACAAATGACAAAAAAGTTGTCAGAGGGGGAACAAAAGTCCCCCGAGAAAACAATTGTGGTGGGGGGCTGGTTATAACAACTATATCTTAACAGAATACATTGTGGATCTTCTGCATAGGAGGGCACCGAAGAGAGACATAAGGATAACTACTCTCCGGGTGGGCGGTGAGAAAGTATAGGCACAGTGGCACAGTAAGCTGCTTATAACGCTCAAAATGTCTTACTACTAAATGGACAATCAGATGATGGACATTATTATGTAAGTTTTCAGGACAAAATTGATGGTGGGTTTTCCCACTCGAAGAAAATCATTGCAACCATCTTATGATTGCCGTTTGCCTCCATTTCCAAACATAGGAAAACTCATATATATATATATATATATATATATATATATATATATATACAGTGGAGGAAATAAGTATTTGATCCCTTGCTGATTTTGTAAGTTTGCCCATTGTCAAAGACATGAACAGTCTAGAATTTTTAGGCTAGGTTAATTTTACCAGTGAGAGATAGATTATATTAAAAAAAAATAAGAAAATCACATTGTCAAAATTATATATATTTATTTGCATTGTGCACAGAGAAATAAGTATTTGATCCCCTACCAACCATTAAGAGTTCAGCCTCCTCCAGACCAGTTACACGCTCCAAATCAACTTGGTGCCTGCATTAAAGACAGCTGTCTTACATGGTCACCTGTATAAAAGACTCATGTCCACAGACTCAATTAATCAGTCTGACTCTAACCTCTACAACATGGGCAAGACCAAAGAGCTTTCTAAGGATGTCAGGGACAAGATCATAGACCTGCACAAGGCTGGAATGGGCTACAAAACCATAAGTAAGACGCTGGGTGAGAAGGAGACAACTGTTGGTGCAATAGTAAGAAAATGGAAGACATGGAAGACATACAAAATGACTGTCAATCGACATCGATCTGGGGCTCCATGCAAAATCTCACCTCGTGGGGTATCCTTGATCCTGAGGAAGGTGAGAGCTCAGCCGAAAACTACACGGGGGGAACTTGTTAATGATCTCAAGGCAGCTGGGACCACAGTCACCAAGAAAACCATAGGTAACACATTACGCCGTAATGGATTAAAATCCTGCAGTGCCAGCAAGGTCCCCCTGCTCAAGAAGGCACATGTACAGGCCCGTCTGAAGTTTGCAAATGAACATCTGGATGATTCTGAGAGTGATTGGGAGAAGGTGCTGTGGTCAGATGAGACTAAAATTGAGCTCTTTGGCATTAACTCAACTCGCCGTTTTTGGAGGAAGAGAAATGCTGCCTATGACCCAAAGAACACCGTACCCACTGTCAAGCATGGAGGTGGAAACATTATGTTTTGGGGGTGTTTCTCTGCTAAGGGCACAGGACTACTTCACCGCATCAATGGGAGAATGGATGGAGCCTTGTACTGTCAAATCCTGAGTGACAACCTCCTTCCCTCCACCAGGACATTAAAAATGGCTCGTGGCTGGGTCTTCCAGCACGACAATTACCCGAAACATACAGCCAAGGCAACAAAGGAGTGGCTCAAAAAGAAGCACATTAAGGTCATGGAGTGGCCTAGCCAGTCTCCAGACCTTAATCCCATCGAAAACTTATGGAGGGAGCTGAAGATCCGAGTTGCCAAGCGACAGCCTCGAAATCTTAATGATTTACAGATGATCTGCAAAGAGGAGTGGGGCAAAATTATTTTTTATTTTTTATATAATCTATCTCTCACTGGTAAAATTAACCTAGCCTAAAAATTCTAGACTGTTCATGTCTTTGACAGTGGGCAAACTTACAAAATCAGCAAGGGATCAAATACTTATTTCCTCCACTGTATATATATATATATATATATATATATATATATATATATATATATATATATATATATATATATGTGTATATTTAAAATTGGCTGTTAATCAGCCCAGCAGATTGTTCAGGAGAGGAGAGAAAGGAGCTGGAGAATGAGCTGTCAGACAAATAGTTTGATGGACTTAACGGTGAACGCCATTCTGCAGGCTGCTATTTACTACAATACATGCAGGCTACAGATGCTGAATAGAGAACAATTTTTAATAACAATGAATTAGAAAAATGCTTTTGTAGCACTTAAGGGTATGTTCACACAGCTTATTTTCAGATGTTTTTCGGGCCGGAAACGCCCCGACAAAATGGCTGAAAAAACAAAAGCTGAACGCCTTGAAAAATATGCCCATTGATTTCAATGGGAAAAACGGCATTTCAATCCGACAGAGCGTTTTTTTACACGGCCGTTTGAAAAAATGGTGCGTAAAAAAACGCCCTGGATAAAGAAGTGCATGTCACTTCTTGAGCTGTTTTTGGAACCATTTTTCATTGCGTCTAGAGAAAAACAGCTCCAAAAAGGGCCGCAAAAAAAGCACCAAAAAACGTTTAATGCTTAAAAAATGGCTGAAAATCAGAGCATGTATTCCCTTGAAAACAGCTCCGTATTTTACAGCCGTTTTTCATTTTGCGTGTGAACATACCCTAATACAGCCAATGCAATTTTTAAAAAAATGGCCCCGAATGTATACACAGCCTTTAAAGTAAATGGGATTGGCTAAACATTAATTCCCTTATTGTCAAAATTAGTATTTGTAGCAGCGGTACTCATAATACATATGCAAGGTCGTAGAGTCATAACTCCCTACTGTAGCCCTGGGAACAAAGGCTGTTATATGCTACACCATAGTCTGGAGTCGCTGATATATTCTAGTGCAACGACCAAAAGTGAAGCTACATTTTAAAAGCATTAACGAGATAAAGAGCCATTGGCAAAGAAATCCTTCCAAACTATGTGTCCAGAAACGAAAACATCAAAAATAATAAAAAAAACATTTCTTTCAATACACATTTTATCAGTATTTATTTGTAGTGCTCTTAATATAACCATCCATGAAAAAATTGCTACAGTACGTCAGCTTCTCTGCCAAAGAACTCTAAAAATATACATTTCTGATGGCAGATAAGAAATTAGATTTCTTCCTAGGCCATCAACCTACCTGTTTTTAAATCATATTGATATAACCCTATACGTCCTCCTTTACTAAACAGGTATCCAACCATTTCTGGAAGATATTAACTTTATCTCCAAACACAGCCTCCTGCAGTAATGCATTCCATATCTTTACTCCTTTTAATGTAAAAGTCTATTCTTCCTTCTAATCTCAAGGGATGTCTTTTTGTGATCTATATAGACAGTGGGATTTAAAGCTCCCCCGCTGATACTATGTACTGACCTTGAATTTATTTATACATAGTAATAGGTCACACTAGGTGTTCCACATTGAATCAAAGCCAACATAATTTATCTATTTACAATTTCATTCCAAATATGACCCACATTCTAAAACAAGAGCACACCGAAACAGCAAAAAAAATGTATGTGAAGTTCCTATGACCTCGGAAATAATTTTTTTATGCAATATGGTACGATAATAAATGTATTGGGTAGTGATGTGTAGTTCACGAATGATTAGTTCAAAGTGAACTGATCTTCAAAGTGAACTAAGTAAGTCATTTATTTCACATCCCTGGTAAAGATTAGTTCATCAGGAACTAAAGCAAGTGGGAGGAGTCAGACAACAACTGTGGGAGGAGTCAGACTGCAACTGTGGGAGGAGTTAGACAGCGACTGTGGGAGGAGCCAGACAGTGAGTGAATCAGAACAGCAGCTCCTCAGTCCTCACTGTCTCACTACCACTTGCTTTTTAGTTCCTAATGCTGGAAAAGGAAAATAGAAAACACAACAAATATAAATGTAATAAAATTGTGTGTTCATGTTTGTTCATGCAATTCACCTGTTTTTGTAATATAATCACACTTGTTAGTCCGGAGGTCCAGTCTTGCTGAGGACACTGGCTTCTGTACCCCCTGCTCTGGGCTCCTGTACCCCCTACTCTGTGCTGCCCTGCTTTTCAGCTCTCTGATACCCATTCACCATGAGTCAGTACCTCAAAACTACGATAGTTGGCGCTGTTTCATTCATTGTCATACACATCTATTTGAACTAGACTGTCATGATTGGTTCTCCCAGCATATTAGTTCACTAGTTCATTAAGTTCAGTTAGTTCACAAGTCACATGATACATTTCCCATCAACCTCCACAGGACACACTGGTGGAACGAGAGAAAAGCAATATATCTGAGACTAACTGGCAAAGCGGCGATTGTTAACCTGGTAACCAAGTCTTTTCAAGTCATAGTCTACTGGTCAAAGAGTTCATATGCTTTATCCATATACTTGATGGAGAAGACACAGAGAATGGAATTGAAAGAAATTTATATAAGAAAGCCCTTTTGACGCTTTGGTATTTTTGGAGGTAACTGGTGAATAAGTGGCTGTGAGTGTAGAACTTTTTAGAACTAGAAAGGTTTATGAAGGTAAGATATATGATGGGCATACAGTATATGTAATAAAATGCATACTGTAATACAACCCAACATGTACTGTTATTGATAACTGTTGCTTTTTTGGTTGAAAAGTATCATCAATGATATTCTGTGTTTCAGAGACACGCAGTACCCGCCTTCAGCCAAGCCGTCAGTTCAGCAGAATTGACGGAATTGACTGAGAGAAGAATACAGTTTCTATATATACAGGATACATAGAAGCTGTATCGTAAAAAGTAGAATTTCTTTTTTTAATAGAAGTCAATTAGAAAAGTCATTCAAAACACAAAATACATTGATTTAGTAAAAAAATAAATTCCATTTAAGGTGCACACTGGATTTATATATTTTCTGTAAATCATAAAAGGGTTCTGCCGGATTACAGAGAAGTTTTAATATTTTGGAAAGCCCTTTTGATGCTCTGGTATTTTTGGAGGTAACCGGTAAATAAGTGGTGCTGTGAGGAGTGTCGAACTTTTTAGAACTAGAAAGGTTGATGAAGGTAAGATAAATGACAGGTATACATGTGATAATTTTTTTTATAATTCACCTTTTTTCCAGAAACAGCGCCACTCTTGTTCATGGGCTGTGTCTGATATTGCAGCTCAGCTCTTAATTTCATGTACGGTCAATGTGTGAAGATTAGTATACCAGCTAAATTATCGTTACACAGGAGCACTGGATTTTTTTAACATAACTGTTGAGAAATATGGCCCATCCAACTTCAAAGAAGAAAAGTGTGAAGGCCATGCCCATTCTCCCAGATGCAAACAAAAAAATGTATTAGTCAGAAAAAGTGGTGGACGGACCTTCATACATATCATATTAATGTCAAATGGCAATTTTGTTCCTTCAATACAATTACACAAAATAGCTAGCGTCATTGCACTGATACCAATATGTCACAAGATGAAGCTCCCCATAGACATACAACATCAGGTGAATGAGCTATCAGCCCAGACGTCACCATAAACATGTAGCATTGGATGATTGGCTCAGTGCATGTTTCTCCGATAGGGAGAGGGAAATAAGTGGTTGCCAGACACCCCCGGACCCACATACTTCAGAAAAAACACTAGGATTAGACAGGTTGAAATCCAACTTGTCAATTCCTTGTTTGCTCCAACCTAAGACTTTGCAGAACCATCAGCCATATCTATAGACATTAGATTGCTGGAGGCTCAACAATAATCCCAATCCACTCATAACATAAATATTTGAGTAAACTAATGAGATTATTTATTCCAGTATTATTTGTAAAAATAAATATTGTATCATTATTCCGTACAGCCTGTCAATACAGCTCCACAGTGTAGCAGCTGAGTAATAATAGTTTAATATAATGTACAAAGACTTAATAATAACATATGGTTGAAATAATTCACTGTATTGTGTAATGCACATTTTTCTTGAACAATAACTATTATTACAGTAGTTTATTATAATTATACTGGTGAGAGATATGCAGGGTGTGAACAGATATTTATCTGCAAGCAAAAACATTTATGAAAAGTTTACCAGTTGGGCTCCGGACTTGATTGCCGAAGAATTATCCCGAGAAAATAGCATGCTGAACTTAATTTAAAGGTTCATCTATAGTTAGATATAAACTCATGTTCTTATTTATGTCACAGTATCGGCACTGGACAGTATAAAGCCTCACGCACAAGGCTGTACAGAGGCACAAGGAGTCCCTACGACTCTGTACTATGGAGCCAATATCACTGTATGGAAATCTCACTTTATCCGCTGGAGTGCTGCCCCTTTTCTGTTGCAGTGCTTGGCCACCTTGGAGTCGGTACCCTGAGGCTTTGCACCCTGATATTGGACTTTCATTGCTCTGCTGCGCCACTTTGTCTGTTTTTTTATTTTGTCATTTTTCACTGATGTTATAATCTCAAGGTTATTTTGAAGAGGAAACCATATAGAAGACTTTTTTTTTTATCAAAGTGTTTCTGGTGAAGGATGTTGTTGATAGCTTCATAGTAATTTATTTCATGTTCTTTTCATTGTTGAGTACTGTTTGTTTCTCTTATTACTTGTACGAGGAAAGAGGTTTGGAGGGTTTGTATTGCTCTCTTTGATGTTAGTATTTCTCAGGAAAGAAAATGACTGACTGCCTAAATTGTTATATCTACATTTAGCTTTATCACAGTGCCCTTAAAGGGGTTTTCCAATTTATGTTAGTAAAGTTTAATTACTGTATAACGAAAAGATTTGCACCTTTGTAATATTCTTTTTTCAATTTCTCATAATTTTCTAGATCTATATTTGCTCGCGGTCAATGTAAACAACAAGACCTAAGACTTTATTCAGACGACCGGGTGTCAAACTGGCCGTGAAAAAGTGCGTCTTTCATGGCCGATTTTCACCCGTGCGAAACCCCTTCTCATGGATCCCTCACAGACTTGAGTCCTTTTGAGGGATCCGGGAAAACGGGCAAAAATAGGACATATCCTATTTGTTCCCAGGCCGTTCACACGGGCCATTAAGTAAACAACAGGGTGAATAGCTCCATAGATATGCATTGATTTCAATGCAGCCGTGTGACGGCCGTTAAAAAAACGTCTGTCACACAATCGAGTTTCCCTGTCGTCTGGATAGGGCCTAATATGTCTAACATCTGAGGGTTTGCTACTATTGTATCCAGGCATTGAGATCATGCGAGATTAACAGCCTGGACTCCTGATTGATACATTTTTACTGATTGTTGGGGTCCGACACCAATAATTTTCAGAGTGATAGGGAGCAGCACTAGTTTAGTGATGCAGCTCTTTCAGCTTTTCATCTGCACGGTGGTAAGACGGGAATGCCGCTGTGCAGGGAAAATGCCAAAGGGACCTCGGTTTCTTCATTATCTGGATTGGCGGGGAACCCCTCACTGATAATAATGTTATGGCATTTCCTAATGGGGTATTCCCATCATGCAAGGATATGCCATAACTTTTTGATTGGTAGGGGTACCACTTCTCATCCATCACACCATCCGATATGCTGGGGACTGCAACACAGCTCCATTCTAGCAGTGGACAAGAGTGCTGCTGTAAAGGGAAATCTGTAAGGTTTGACAAGGAGCCTGGGTGTCGGATACCCACCAATAAAGAAGTGATAGGAAATCCTAGCAATATGCCATCACTTCTAATTGTGAGAAAGCCCCCTGCAGGGGCATAGCTAAAGGCTCATAGGCCACCAGAGCAAAAGTTCTTCTTGGGGCCCCCCAACTTCTCTTCATGGCCAACGGCCCGCAGCTTTCAGCTGCAGCCAGGGGGCATTGCTAAGGCCTTAAAACATCAGAGACAGAATATCTATAGAACTATGACCCTTATAGCTCCACTACTGGATAGGATGTGATACAGCAGCTCAGCAGACAGTATCAGACATGGCCCAGAAGATAGTATCAAACATGGTAGGCTTAGATACAGGGCCTAGCAGACAGAATGACACATGGTAAGCTTAGATACGGGTGCCAGCAGACAGCATCACACGTGTGAGCTTAGATACAGGGCCCAGCAGACAGTATCACACATCATGTGTGATACTGTCTGCTGGTCTGCTGGGCCCTGTATCTAAGCCTACCAACATCCAGCATACTTATACTTAGCAAGTAAAAAATATACTTGAAAAATTGGTCCGCTCACCACTCATTCGAAGTAAAGACGCCACATTCCATGATTATTCGGTGCACGGGCAAGAGAGCTACGTCGGGAGTAGGTAGAAATCCAAGGAAAAAAGTTAGAGGTCCAGCACACGATATGATGTGAAAAAATACAAAACTGTTTATTTAAGTCAAAATTAAAACAAGAAATTAAAAAATCCCGTGAGAGAACGCCTACGCAATTTTCTTTACAATATCATAAAATATTAAATACATATTTTTGCAATACCACCAAAGCGGTGAGGTGGCATGTAACAGTTTAAAATGGACAGAAGATATTCTAAAAGTCCAAATTATATAACTGATCCAATATATATCCAATAGTATAAATTTGATTGAAATTTGTTTACAATATTTTCATAATATATTCATTAACATCTAATTCGATTCAAATTCGTTTGAACTTCATTTATAATATTTTCATAGTATATTTATTAATGCAAGAAAGGAGAAGGAATGATCCAGCGCTGTATAAAGTTTAAAAGGGAAATTCTGTTCCCAGTTTTATTGGCAAAAAATGATTAAAAATAGAACTGAGACGCAGTCTCAAGGTGAAGAGTAGTGCGGGTTAGTACCCGAGCCTACGCGTTTCGAACACATGCAGTGTTCTTAATCATGGAAAGAAATTTAATTTCTTGCCATAATTAAGAACACTGCACGTGTTCGAAACGCGTAGGCTCGGGTACTAACCAGCACTACTCTTCACCTTGAGACTGCGTCTCAGTTCTATTTTTAATCATTTTTTGCCAATAAAACTGGGAACAGAATTTCCCTTTTAAACTTTATACAGCGCTGGATCATTCCTTCTCCTTTCTTGCATTACCTACCGTGGGCCGTCGCGGGGATCCGAGCGAGGTGTCTGGAGACGCAGAACCGGTGAGCTGGAGGTTTCCTCCCTTTTCTACTCTTCCCCTATATTTATTAATATCAAATTCGATTTAAATTCATTCAGAATATTTCTGTGTTAATAGTTGATATAGGGGATCATTTTCTTCTCTTTTCGGAGCCTTCTGAAATTAATTCTGTATTTCAAAATATTGTCATATTGACCTTAAAACGCATTCATGCATTTATATACAGGGTGGGCCATTTAACTGGATACACCTAAATAAAATGGGAATGGTTGGTGATATTAACTTCCTGCTTGTGGCACATTGGTATATGGGAGGGGGGAAACTTTTCAAGCTGGGTGTTGACCATGGCGGCCATTTTGAAGTTGGCCATTTTGTATCCAACTTTCGTTTTTTCAATGGGAAGAGGGTCATGTGACACATCAAACTTATCGAGAATTTAACAAGAAAAACAATGGTGTGCTTGGTTTTAACGTTACTTTATTCTTTCATGAGTTATTTACAGGTTTCTGACCACTTATAAAATGTGTTCAAAGTGCTGCCCATTTTGTTGGATTGTCAATACAACCCTCTTCTCCCACTCTTCACACACTGATAGCAACACCGCAGAAGAAATGCTAGCACAGGCTTCCAGTATCCGTAGTTTCAGTTGCTGCACATCTCGTATCTTCACAGCATAGACAATTGCCTTCAGATGACCCCAAAGATAAAAGTCTAAGGGGGTCAGATCGGGAGACCTAGGGGGCCATTCAACTGGCCCACGACGACCAATCCACTTTCCAGGAAACTGTTCATCTAGGAATGCTCGGACCTGACACCCATAATGTGGTGGTGCACCATCTTGCTGGAAAAACTCAGGGAACGTGCCAGCTTCAGTGCATAAAGAGGGAAACACATCATCATGTAGCAATTTCAGATATCCCGTGGCCTTGAGGTTTCCATTGATGAAGAATGGCCCCACTATCTTTATCAGAAACTTGTAAATAACTCATGAAAGAATAAAGTAACGTTAAAACCAAGCACACCATTGTTTTTCTTGTGAAATTCTCTATAAGTTTGATGTGTCACATGACCCTCTTCCCATTGAAAAAACTAAAGTTGGATACAAAATGGCCGACTTCAAAATGGCCACCATGGTCAACACCCAGCTTGAAAAGTTTCCCCCCTCCCATATACTAATTTGCCACAAACAGGAAGTTAATATCACCAACCATCCCCATTTTATTTAGGTGTATCCATATAAATGGTCCACCCTGTATATATATATCTTGAGATGGCTTTATACTTAATACTACATATTTTCACAAATGTGTATGTATACTTTGAAATAACTTTATACTGATTTTGTATTGAGTTTATGGCTATATTTCCCGTAAACTGTTATGTATTCTCTGGATAGGATTGAGGCATCTATACATGTAAAATATTTTCCTATGTATACATGTCTTTGTATACTTGTCTCTGGATCTTCTGTGCTTTATTCACATATAGGGATGTGTTTGGACAGTGTGGAGAAACAGTTTGGTATTTTTCTGTTTAATATATCTTTCCCAGGTTATTATATGCCCGTCGCAACTTTCTTTCCAAAGGGTTGTATTCACACTTGCCATATAAAAACAAGTTAATCAACTCCCTAGCCTTATAGTTCATTGGAAATAGATACGAATCTAATTAATATTACCATCTATAGCTTTTTACATTCGTTCATCTAATGAACTTCCCTTTCCATATTATTCCAATTTACATAGATACCTTAAACGTGGTTTCAAAAAAAGCTTAATGATATTGCCCATATAATAATAAGTTTGTGTACTATAAAGGGTTAATTGCTTGATTTGGCAGCACATTCACCCTTTGCCTCACTATCCAAGCACCTGCTTTATAAATGGACTAATAGATTAATAGATTGTATTTTTTGTATCTTTTAATCCAAAGAGGTGAGTACATATGCATCTAATATAAAAGAATGCTTCACTTATACTGTTTACTCAATTGTTTGCATTGTACCTGGTCTTCTTTTCTGTGATTCTGCTTAGTATGCTGCTAAAAATGTGCAAAAAAAACTGTGTACCCAATAGCCAATCAACTTGAAGGGGTTAACTCTAAGCACTCCCACTTCTTTGTTTTTCCCAATATCTGATCCATAAAAGCAGACTCTATACAGCAGAGAGTAGCTATGATTAAGAACTGAAAAGTTCGAAACGCGTAGGCGTTCTCTCCCGGGATTTTTTAATTTCTTGTTTTAATTTTGACTTAAATAAACAGTTTTGTATTTTTTCACATCATATCGTGTGCTGGACCTCTAACTTTTTTCCTTGGATTCTTATACTTACCCTCCACGCTCCTGAGTCGGTCCAGCGCGGGTCCTGACGTCATTTATTGTCACGACGTTGCGCATGGCGCACATAACGTCGTGGTGCTGGAAGACACCAGGACCCACGCTGCACCTGAACCGACTCAGGAGTGAAGAGGGTAAGTATACTCTTACTGTAGTAACAGGGGCTCGTGTAGTTTATTACATAGGCCCTAGTTAAACTGTAACAGTGGATAGACGTGGTGCGGGGGGGCCGTGGGCACCCCTGGCTTCTTGGCCTGTTTGCAATTGAGACTGCTGCAACACCTATAGCTATGCCACTGGCCCCCTGTAAATTTCCATAGGGTTTTTTGGTGATCTAAGTTTGGTGCATTTGAACTAGAGGGAATCTGGGTGTTGCAGTTTTAGGGATAATGCAAACCTTAAAGAGGCTCTGTCACCAGATTTTGCAACCCCTATCTGCTATTGCAGCAGATAGGCGCTGCAATGTAGATTACAGTAACGTTTTTATTTTTAAAAAACGAGCATTTTTGGCCAAGTTATGACCATTTTTGTAGTTATGCAAATGAGGCTTGCAAAAGTCCAAGTGGGTGTGTTTAAAAGTAAAAGTCCAAGTGGGTGTGTATTATGTGCGTACATCGGGGCGTTTTTAATACTTTCACTAGCTGGGCATTCTGATGAGAAGTATCATTCTCTTCAGAACGCCCAGCTTCTGACGGTGCAGATCTGTGACGTCACTCACAGGTCCTGCATCGTGACGGCCACATCGGCACCAGAGGCTACAGTTGATTCTGCAGCAGCATCAGCGTTTGCAGGTAAGATCGACTTACCTGCAAACGCTGATGCTGCTGCAGAATCAACTGTAGCCTCTGGTGCCGATGTGGCCGTCACGATGCAGGACCTGTGAGTGACGTCACAGATCTGCACCGTCAGAAGCTGGGCGTTCTGAAGAGAAGAGGATGATACTTCTCATCAGAATGCCCAGCTAGTGAAAGTATTAAAAACGCCCCGATGTACGCACATAATACACACCCACTTGGACTTTTACTTTTAAACACACCCACTTGGACTTTTGCAAGCCTCATTTGCATAACTACAAAAATGGTCATAACTTGGCCAAAAATGCTCGTTTTTTAAAAATAAAAACGTTCCTGTAATCTACATTGCAGCGCCTATCTGCTGCAATAGCAGATAGGGGTTGCAAAATCTGGTGACAGAGCCTCTTTAAAACCACATTACCATGTGTGAAACTAGCCTTATAGGTAAAGAAGATTAAAAAACAAGAGTTATTGTAATATGTATTTACTCCTAGGTTCCATCTATGTTAATCTAGCAATTGAGAGTGAAATGTGAAATTGCTGCTAGATGTTCTCTGGAAGGAACTGATGTTCACTGTAGATCTATAAGGTCTGAATCACAGTATTTAATGCAGGTTTTTTTAGCCCAATATAGGAGTGGATACAAAAAAGAGAAGACATATCAGTCTCTCCTTTATGCTTTTCCTACTTGGAGTCAATCCAGCCTAAGCAAAAGAATGACTAAGCAGCCCTCTTCCCAAATGAATTTGTACATTTCATGTATACTCCCCATTTATTCAGCTGTGCTCTATGAATTACGGAAAAAAAAAATAAAAAAAAAATGATTCTTGAAAATCTGCTTTTTATATAAGTCCCCAAAGCAGCAATTTCATCCAAATCACAAAACACAGTATGGCAAGCAAAAGGTTATTGTGTTACTTCGGTTTTTCTATGTTTTCCCCCAATAAATAGTGCATGTAATTTATAAACCGTTTATTTTCACAGAGCATTTGTATCTAAGCAGTTCCATAGCAACCAGGAGTGAAAATATTGTACAGGGGATTCATAAAGATTTATCAACTAACCTTCACATCAGGTCAAAGCATTTAGTTGTAATTTGCTTCGGCAAGAACCATGCTTGAGGTTACAGAAATAGTAACATATGAATGGAGTAAAAACTGCTTACCGCCACTGCTTCCTGCTGTCAATTTTTATTTTTTTGCATGTATTTCTCAAAGAAACAAAATAAAACAACTTGTCTGGACTATTATAGTCCGGACTGTAAATCCAAATGTTGACTGATCCATGTTTTTTCTTGGAATACCAATGTAGACTAGGAGAAGACTCCATCATGGTATATGCTCCATGAAAAGCTTACGCCTATCTTGACGGTCCGCCTTGATAAATTTCCAAAGGTATGGTCCATTGGTTTGCCTATGCCCAGCCTTTATCAAACACTAATACCTTTTCTACATCTCTACAAACTCTCAACTCCAACACCGTTCCCTTGTCCCACTACCCATATTTTGTACACTCATCATACTATGCCCATGGCTACTTGTGATGCCTACATTCTAGTGACATAACCCTGGGTGTAGTTATTTTATATTGCTGTATTGTAACGTTGTTTATGCTCTTCTTGTAACATTTTATTTTGTTAATGATGCCATTTGTTACACAATTCGTGTACATATACGTATATCACTTTGGAAGCCTTCCTCCTCATTTTTGAAAATGAGTAACAGAAGGTAACACTATGTAGCACATTTAAGTGACGCGTCCTAATATCAAACTACCAATGTACTATGCATTATCCAGCAATATGGCTTCAATTGGCAATGTTTTACAGGTAAGTGATCAAATATGATGTTCTAAACGGGGTTTTACACAGGACGATTATCGGGCAGACGAGAGTTCATATAATGATCGTTGCCGATGATTACACCTGTGTAAACAGGGCAGTGATCAGCAGATGAACGAGCAAATGCTCAATCAACTGCTGGTCATATCGTTTTAAAAAAGTAAAAGATTATCGTTGTCGGCAGCACATCTCCCTGCTCCCTGCACTGCCAACATGATGATAATGTATGGGGACGAGTGATCGGAGTAACGACCGCTCGTCCCCATCCATAGCTCTGTGTGACAGGAGTAAGCGAGCGCCGATCAACAATGTCTTGTTGATCGGCGCTCACTGCACTGGCCGAGTGTCGGCCGGTGTTAAAGGGCCTTATCTAACCTATATAGACCGCAATAAAGTTCGGTCCCAGAGCACTGATCTTGGGGACTCTGGCTGTAGAGGACATTTTTTTCTATCTTTACATCCACAAGTAACTCTATGAACATTTGTATTACAATAATACAGATACCAAACTGCCCACCTCCCAAGTGAACATGAGAAAATTCACTTTGGATTTTTGGAATTAGCAGCTTCCCCTGCCAGTAGTCTATCATGAGGAGTTTTACTGTTGTACCCCTACTCTTTTATAATTTATTAAATGTAAGGATGCCAGCAGCCCCTATCAACACCTGCTCCCATCCTCTATTAACGCCATATTCCCTAATAAAGCATGTGGAGGGGGTCGGGATCTTTAATATAAATGCTGAAGAGTTTGCGTTTTTGTTTTTTATTTTAACTCTGAGTTTTAATTAGGTCAACCAGCAGTCCTATGTAAAACTACAGATTAAACATTGTGAGATCACAAAGAGCCACATGAGGTACTTGATTTTCTATTCTTCTTCTTCTTCATTATTATTCTTTTTCATTACATATAGTAATATACATTGTTGTGTTTGTAGCTTCATATCTAATAAACCTGTGATCCAGAAACGGACTCTGGTTTATAGCCCTGCTGGATCCCAATAGAAAGTCGAAAACCACAGCATGATGAATGCTGGTGAAATATCAAGTGCTAGGGCAGGAGGTCATGTATTCAAGCAGGAAGACGGTAAGCTCCAGAGAGCCAAGGCATGCTATAGTCTATAGAATATGAAATAGCTGGAAAACACAGAGGTGGCATAAAAACTGCTGACTTTAATCATCTGTGCAAGTGAATGTGTCCTTTTACCTACTTGATGAAGCATGATATACTCTATGTCATATGGTACCAGGATATTGCCTGAAACACATATTTTATTCCTAACATGTTATCATACACAAAAGAGGGGGGGGGGGGACACATAAAAACATAACATTACACTACAAACATATTCACAGAATTTGGATGGGGAAAAAACAAAATTTTAATGTGCAAAAATCTAAAGGACCATTTACATATCTAAATTTCTCAAACCTGCGAAATGATGAACATTTACATAATTACAATTATTACAAATACGCCGCCAGGTTGGAGCCCAGGAAACAAATTCTACAATTATGCATTTAATAGTAAAACACTGGGCAAAACTGCTATTGAAAAAGACTTGGGGATATTGGTGGACAGTAAATTTAACTTTAGCAACCAGTGCCAGACAGCTGCTGCCAAGGCAAATGAAATCACGGGGGGCATATCATCAGAAGTGGCATAGATGCACATGATAAAAATATAGTTTTGCCTCTCTACAAATCACTAGTCAGACCACACATGGAATATGGTGTATCATTTTGGGCACCTATGTATTAGAAGGACATGGCTGAACTAGAACGGGTGCCAAGATGGATGACCAAAGTAAGTAAGGGAATGGGCGGATTGCAGTACCAAATAACAAGGTACAAATAGATAATTAGACAGTATAGAGATCTTTCTAATGATCTTTTTACACCTAGGCCTTTTTACAACAAGGACAAGAGGGCATCCTCCACGTCTAGAGGATAGAAGATTTCACCAATATCACAGATGGGGATTCTTTACTGTAAGAGCAGTGAGATTATGGAACTCTGTGCCAAAGGATGCTGTGATAGTTAATTCTTCGATCAAGTTCAGGCCTTACCTTTCATGTAAAATATAATATTATGAGAATATTACAACTTATGAGTTCTATATTCTGGAAATTGGGCGTTGATGAAGGGATTTATTCTGATTGCCATATTTGGAATCGGGGAGGATTTTTTCCCCTTAAGAGGCGAAATGCATCAACCTTAGGGTTGTTTTTTTTTTTTTGCCTTCCTCTGGACCAACATGGTAGGATTATAGGTTGGACTTGATAGACCTGTGTCTTTTTTCAAACATATGTACTACAGTATCTAACTATGTAACAATGTTTCAATGCAAATACGATCAGACCCACAATGTAGATTAATAGAAAAAGCTGGTCAATGACCATTCACATTTTACAATTTGACAAATAATGACAATTACATTTTTGTATGAACGATGTTTTTTTAATTAATAAATTATACTTTTATTGTTTATTTATAATCATTATTAGCATCTACACTGCACACTTTTTGTTATTACTTGGAAATGTACAAATCAGAAGAATATTTGCTACATGTCGTTGAGTCTCACTAAGACAACATTTTTCCATATATCTTATTAGGGCATATGGACGTCATAAAAGAACGCCCTCATCAATAGCTGTCACCAGGGAATTTCAGAAGTCAATCCCATGACAATCAGCTGATCACCAACTCAGTTTCATTTACAAAAATAAATAAAAAAAATTGTTGTCTTCATGAGACCACTTACTTTCCACGCTTTTACAATACCCAAACTATTAGCTGGATATGCCTAAATGTATTAAAAAAAAATCATATATGCAGCATTTAAGTGTTCACTGTTCCCCTATCGACCTTGATCTCTTCCCACCGGTAATCGTTGAACTGGGCATCATTATTATGTGTGACCATGGCAGCCAATCACTGGCTACAGTAGTGATGTCAGTATGGTTGGGACCTTCCCTCTGAGGTCAGTGATTGGCTGCTGAAGTCACATATCCAGAACATCAGAGGAAAATGGCAATGCCAGTGCTGAACTTAGTCCATGAGAAAAATCAGCTACAGAACTAGTGATTCAACTGTAGATGTAGAAGACTATAAATACAACCAATAAAACAGGACATATAGTGATCTAACATTCTCATATAGTTTGTGTTAATCCTTATGATATTGGGTCCATGGAATTGGGACACACATTCATATAGTCTACTGTATGTACAAGGCACCTCCATAACTCTCAATGGTCTTATCCCACGTATTCCATTCACAGAGACCCTGTATACACGAGCCACTTGTATACAATAACCACCCCCACAGACATCCACATAGCAGTAATGGTCTTGAAGATCAGCTCCTAGGGAATAACTTCAACAAAACGTGTTTGGAAAATCTGCAGGACTAGAAATACTTTATCATAAGCATATTTGCAAAACCTTTTTCCATAAGGAATATGAACATCATAGTGGTGGGAGCCCGGCTTGGGAGCCCATCTATAAGGCTGGGTTCACACGTGGCGGAATTTCACTTAAATTCCGCTGCGGACACTCCGCAGCGTTAATCCGCAGCGGAGCCGTTTCTGCATTGACTTCCACTTCTATTTAGAAGTGTTCGTTTAGACGATGCGTAACATTCCGCTGCGGAGCATAGGCTGCGGAGCGGAATTTGGTGTCCGCAGCATGCTCTGTCTGTTGCGGAGCAGTGGCGGACTCATGGCGGAATTTCTCTATTGACTTCAATGGAGATTCTAAGTTCCGCAATGAAGTCCGCAGCTGTCATGCACATGTCATGTGTGCTGCGGATGCGTCTTGCTTTTTTGCCATGACATTTCTTCATTCTGGCTGGACCTATGTATTTCTAGGTCTACAGCCAGACTGAGGAAGTCAATGGGGCTCCCGTAATGACGGGAGCGTTGCTAGGAGACGTCTGTAAATAGTCACTGTCCAGGGTGCTGAAAGAGTTAAGCGATCGGCAGTAACTGTTTCTGCACCCGGGACAGTGACTACCGATCCCAATATACAGCAACCTGTAAAAAAATATAAGTTCATACTTACCGAGAACTCCCTGCTTCTGTCTCCAGTCCGGCTTCCCAGGATGACGTTTCATCCCATGTGACCGCTGCAGCCAATCACAGGCCAAGCACAGGCTGCAGCGGTCACATGGACTGGCGCGTCATCCAGGGAGGTCGGGCTGGATGCCGAAAGAGGGACGCGTCACCAAGACAACGGCCGGTAAGTATGAAAGTCGTTTACTTTCACTAGGGAAAGTGCTGTCCCTTCTCTCTATCCTGCACTGATAATAGAGAGAAGGGAAGCACTTTTCCCGCAGTCCGCAGCAGCTAGTCCGCATCAATTTTCTGCACATTTTGTGCAGATCCGCAGCCGTAATCCGCAACCCGGATTAGGTGCGGCATTGATGCGGACAGTTGCGGAGGAAATCCGCCACGTGTGGTCATGCCCTTAGCCCTCTCGGAGCAGAGAACAGCTGCAAAGTGCAACGCTTACTCTGGCGGTCTCCGCATGACCATTTGAATGGGTGCCATGTAATACTACATTTCCACAGCAGCGACCTCTGGGAATATCAGCCGATTGCTGGGTTTTTAGCAGCCGGACCCGCATTGAGCAGCAGATCACCCAGATTAGTTGTTTTAGAGTATTAGTTATTCATTTGGGACAACCCTGTTAGGGTATGCTCACATGGTTAACAAAATACGGCTTAAAATACGGAGTTGTTTTCAGAGCCATGTAAAAAACGCCCCATGGTAACGGAATGCGGTTTTCCCACTGAAATCAATGGGCAGATGTTTGGAGGCGTTCAGCCCCCGCATTTTTAGCCTTTTTTCGAGGTGTTTACGGTCTGAAAAACAGCTGAAAATAGCAGGTGTGAACATACCCTAAAAAGGACACTCAACTTAGAACTGAATAAGAAAAAAAGAAACAGAAAATATGTCTATTTATCAGTCTTCAAAACTTTCTACACCTGCTGAAATTGTCTTGGGGCAAGTGTGATCTGATAAGATTTTTTACTTACTAACTTTTTTCATATCGTTGCTGCCCTAAAAATCATGAGGCTAAGAAATAATTGCAACATGCACATGTGAAATATCTCATTATCTTTAGTTATGTTAAAGTGCGGTGATATTTAGCTTATATTACATACTGTATCTGTCAGTACATAGCATAGATTTTACCGTTCACTGCTACAGTACAATTGGTACATAGTGATTGTGCATAAAGGAAGCTCATTAGTTTTGTCTGGATAAAGGTCACAGTCTGTTTTATCTGAAACTTGCACAGCGAAATCAGCCATGGCTTTTCCTAGAGTAAATATTCCTGTATATATCTGTATATGTATCGTGTAATCAAATTCTCCTGAGAATCCCCACAGTAAATGGCTGCTATATGTTCCTCAGGCCTTATTCACCCGAACGTTGAATATGTCCGTGTGACGGCCGTTAAAACAATTAATTAAATGCAATTCAATAGGTCCTTTCAGACACGCAGTGTTTTTCATGCAGCTTGTTTCCGTTGCGTGACGCCCACTGCATCGTCCATGTGCGTTTTTTGTGGATCACGCACCCATTGAAGTCAATAGGTGTGTAAAAAACACGGGCAGCACATGGACGCACATCTGTGTGCTGTCCGTGATTTACGCACCAGTTCCTTGAAATGCAGAGAAAAAATAAATAAACAAATGTGCACCAACACTGACATCAACAACTGATGCCACACGGAACAAGCACTGATGCCACATGGAACAAACACTGATGCCACACGGAAGAAACACTGATGGCACACAGAACTGCCGTTTTTTGCGGACACAAAACGGAAACGCTCGTGTGAATCTAGCTTTACTGTGTTACTAGCATTGAGAATTAGGGTATGTTCACATGCAAGCTGTTTTCAAGAGAAAATCAGACTCTGATTTTCAACTGTTTTTGTAGCCGAAAATGTTTTTGAGGCGTTTTTTGGTGCCGTTTTTGGAGCTGTTTTTCCATTGACACAATGAAAAATAGCTCCAAAACGGCTCAAGAAGTGACATGCTCCTTCTTTTTAAGGGACGTCTTTTTAGGCGCCGTTTTCTAAAACAGCGGAGTAAAAAAACACCCCGTCTGAACTAAACGTTGTTTTTCCCATTAAATTTAGTGGGCAGATGTTTGTAGACGTTTAGCTAACGTCCCAAAATAAGTCTGAATACTCTGTGTGTGAATATATCCTTAGCAGCACAGAGCCCTATTGCAGAGCTCCAGTGCAACTGTTCTCTCCTCACATGGTCTGTTTCAATTGCACAGACCCCAAGTGCTAAAGCTCAGTGAGTACTATAAGGCCTCATTTACACGAGCGTAATATACGCGCGTGCGATGCGCGTGCTTTTCACGCGTGTCGTACGCACCTATATTACTCTATGGGGCAGTGCAGACGATGCGTGAATTTTGCGCTGCGCGAGTGCGTGGCGTAAAACTCACGACATGTTCTATAATCGTGTGTTTTTCGCGCATCACGGACCCATTGAAGTCAATGGGTGCGTGAAAACCACGCATGCCGCACGGAAGCACTTCCGTGCGAACTGCGTGATTCGCGCAAGAGCTGTCAAACTGAATGTAAACAGAAAAGCACCACGTGCTTTTCTGTTTACAAACATCCGAACGGAGTGTCTTAGACATGAGCGAACCGAACTTTACCGGGTTCGGCCGAACTCGTTTTGACCGAACCCGGCAGGAGACAGTCACTGTGCAGGGTGCTGAAAGAGTTAAACTGGTTCAGCACCCTGGACAGTGACTTCCAATTCCAATATACGTGAACGTGTAAAAAAAAAAAAAAGTTCTGACTTACCGATAACTCCCGGCTTCTTCCTCCAATCTGACCTCCCGGGATGACAATTCAGTCCAAGTGACCGCTGCAGCCAATCACAAGCCAAGCACAGGCTGCAGCGGTCACATGGACTGCCGCGTCATCCAGGGAGGTGGGGCCAGATGTCAAGAGAGGCGCGTCACCAAGGACGCGTCACCAAGGCAACGGCCGGGAAGTTCTCGGTAAGTACGAACCTCTTTTTTTTTAAACAGGTTACGCGATATGGTGATCGGAATGCACTGTCGAGGGTGCTGAAAGAGTTACTGCCGATCAGTTAACTCTTTCAGCACCATGGACAGTGACTGACGTCGACTAGCCTCATCTCTATGATGGCGGCTGCGCGAAAATCACGCAGCCGCGCATCATACACGGATGACACACGGAGCTGTCAAGTGCCTTTTGCGCATGCAAAACGCTGCGTTTTTTTCGCGCGCAAAACACACACGCTCGTGTAAATGAGGCCTAAGGTTGTGTAAGACCTGCACTGCGCAGAGTTGTGGGCATGGACAGGGAATGGGGAAGGAAACGATTCGCCAACTGTTGCTCCTCTTTTGACTGTAGACAATTTCAGATGAGATTCTGTAGTTCCTGTTGTCGCTTAAAGAGGACCTGTCACTTCTCCAGAGATGTATATTTTAGTAAATAATTGTATTCCCCATAAAATAAAAATTCTGGAACATATTTTATAGAATTCTACATTGTGCTGTTCCTCTGGTATTTCTCCAAGAAATGTATGAATAAATTGACAACTGGGTGTTCCATTCCCATTTTCAAAGGGGCGTGTCCTTACACAGTCTCACTCTGTCAGCACAATGTCAGGGACACACCCCAACTGGTAAAATCCAGCTGTCAATTTATTTATAAATATCTATAAGGAATAACAAAGAAACGGCACAATGTAGAGCTCTAAGGGGCAGTTCACACGGAGTATTTTGAAGAGTTTTTTGGCGTGGAAACCTCTTCGCAAAAGTGGTCAAAAACCTGCTGAAAATGCCTCCCATTGATTTCAATGCGAGGCGGAGGCGGTTTTCTCCAGCGAGCGGTATGCCCTATCTTCGAGCGTTTAAGCCTCTGACCTCCCATTGACATCAAGTTTCAACATCAAGTTTTTTGCCCATAGCACTCAATGGGCGAGAGCGAAAAACGCCACGAAAATCGTGGCAAACGGCAAACGGAATTTTGAGGCAGAATTTTCCTCCTGCAAAAAACTCAGTGTGAACTCAGCCTAAGAAAGGATGCACCCGTGTTATTTCATGGGAATACAATTATTTTAAACCATGCCCACCCCATGAAACCATGCCCAATTTTCTCTGCACTATTAAATCTGGCAAGTGCCGTGAAAAGTTGCACAAATATGGTGTGCGCCAATATAAGTGACCTTTAAAGCAGATCTTGCGTAAACTGTTCCATAAATGTGACCCATTGCTCTTTAAGGGCAGATACAGACGGACGTTGCGTTTTTGCGCGCGCAAACAACGCAGCGTTTTGCGCGCGCAAAAACCATTTGACAGCTGCGTGTGTCATCCGTGTATGATGCGCGGCTGCGTGATTTTCGCGCAGCCGCCACCATAGAGATGAGGCTAGTCGACGCCCGTCACTGTCCAAGGTGCTGAAAGAGCTAACTGATCGGCAGTAACTCTTTCAGCACCCTCGACAGTGAATGCCGAACACAATATACAGCAACCTGTTAAAAAAAAAGAAAAAGTTCGTACCGAGAACTTCCCGGCCGTTGCCTTGGTGACGCGTGCTTGGTGACGCGTCCTTGGTGACTCGCCTCTCTTGACATCGGGCCCCACCTCCCTGGATGACGCGGCAGTCCATGTGACCGCTGCAGCCTGTGCTTGGCCTGTGATTGGCTGGAGCTGTCACTTGGACTGAATTGTCATCCCGGGAGGTCCGACTGGAGGAAGAAGCCGGGAGTTATCGGTAAGTGAGAACTTCGTTTTTTTTTTACAGGTTCATGTTTATTGGGATCGGTAGTCACTGTCCATGGTGCTGAAACAGTTTAACTCTTTCAGCACCCTGGACAGTGACTATCTCCTGACGTCGCGTACCGGAATTTTTTTTGCCGGGTTCGGCCAAAACGATTCGGCCGAACCCGGTGAAGTTCGATACGATTGTCCGGCTTCGCTCATCTCAAAGACACTCCATTTGGATGTTTGGAAACAGAAAAGCACGTGGTGCTTTTCTGTTTACATTCATCCTTTTGACAGCTGGTGCGCTGTTTCAGTCGGTTCGCACGGAAGTGCTTCCGTGCGACCTGCGTGGTTTTCACGCACCCATTGACTTCAATGGGTGCGTGATGCGCGAAATACGCGGAGATATTGAACCTGTCGCGTTTTTTGCGCAGCAGACAAACGCTGCGCAAAAAGCACGGACTGTCTGTACTGCCCCATAGACTTGTATTGGTCTTTGCGTGGCGCGTGAAAACCACGCGGCCCGCACGGACCGAATACACGTTCGTGTGAATCCCCCCTAAGGCTAAGCAAATCTTCAACAATTTCTTCACCTTTACAAATGTTTGTAATGTTTTACTCTGAAGTTGCTTACATTTGGTGAGTGGATCTACTTCTCTGATTTAAGGCACGCTATAGGTGTTCTAAAATGAAAGAACTTATAAAGAGACTCATATCCTTTAAAGTGGGTGTATGAATCAGGGTATAGGGTCTGCTTTTATTCCAGAAACAGCACCACTCTTGTCCATAGGTTGTGTCTGGTATTGCGGCTCAGTCCAATAATTTAGTTGAGCTGCAATACCAGACATGACCTATTCAGTAGACTGGTGCAAGACTGACGCTGATTTTGGTGCAGAAACCGCATCGGAAACAGCGATAAAAAGCGTCCGAATTTATTTCAATGGGTGGTAGAGGTCTTTTCTCTCCCTGGCAGCTTTTAGCCGCGCATGGGGAAAAAGAGCGGCATTGAAATCAATGGTAGGCAGAAAAAACCCACGGCGCTCGTCTTGGACCGTTTTTCGTTGCGTTTTTTACCCGAGGTCCTTGCATTAACTTCAATGGCGAAAAACGTAGCGAAGACTGCGGCAAAAAAGCACAGGCAGGTTAAAATCTGCCTTAAAATTCCTGAAGGAATGCTGAGGCAGATTTTTTCTGCCTGCAAAAAACTAAGTGTGAACAAGGCCTAAGAAATAGGAAACTAAGTTGCCGTGAGTAGCAGGGGCATTTAAATAAATCTGGACTGGTAATATTGGACAACTCTGGACCAAAATGATAAATACTATAAATATCCCACATTTATAGAGTAGATGCTATTTTTTTTAAAGAATTTAAAAGGATTATCGAGGGTAAGAGAGACTCTTAAAAATTGGCTCTTAATTTTCTACTCTTTTCTGATTTTGACCCCCTCCAGAATTCTGCATTTGTTCTCGTAATATACAGTTAACTAAATTTATCAAATGAAACTTGTAACCGGAGACATAAAATTAACAACAGTATTGTGCCTGCTCACTTACCCGAGTCAGATATGGCTTACTTGGTAAATTTAATTTCAAAACAAACAATATATCCAGAGAACCTGGAGCTCTGGAACTGTGCCAGTGTGTCAGCGCAAACAATGAGTCATTGTAAACTTCATATGAAACATACAATTTCTTTCAACAATGATTGGTTTAAAGGATTTCCTCAAGCCTCACAGTTTGTTTCGGCTGTTATTGCCTACCAAGAGCACTGCTTGCAATCTGGCATGTTGTAAAGGCCATGATGACTTAAGTATTTGTGGTGGTACAAGTACTTAAACTGCTAGGTTAGCAGGGCAACCAGTAGTATGTTCTCCGGTTCCCTTATATACGCTAAGACTTGTGGGATTTATATTGTTACCGCTTTTTAGCAGATATTGCAATGTCTGATTGGATTCTTGGTTTCTCAGAAATAATGGTCAGGCTGTGGGGGAGACTTTCCAACCCTTAAAGGGACTTGCTGCCCCAATTGTATATGTTATGCATATGTCAGTATATGTATATTTATTGGAGCACTGTGTCTTTAACAGCTAATAATTTTGTGCTTTTGTGCTGTTTTTATTCCCCTACGTGGTGTCCCACTGAAGGAGTGGCCAAGCCCTCCTACTGTACTATTATACCTATGTTGTTGATGTACTTATGTTGTGCTGCTGTTATGTTAATGCACTGTAACTTTATGTCTTTACAGGCGTTTGATGGCTGGCTCACTGGCTGGTCTAAATTATTTGGCGCCAGTGGCGTAACTACTGCCATAGCAGCCATAGCGGCTGCTATGGTTTCCGCAGCATGAGGGGGCCATGCTGCCCGCTAGCGCGGCCCCCCTATGCCAGTTGGGGCTGCTAGCATCCGCTATGGCTGCTACAGCGGTAGTAACTCCACATTCAATAGTATCTGCATCCTTAGGATAACTTTGAATCCTACGGCATAGCACGGAGGTATCTCCCTGCTCTGCCATTTACTAGGCTACAGGCGACATTCAGTCTGCAGTCTATCAGGGACAGGATCCCTGCGCAGGCCGCCATGATGATGTCACTGGATAATGCCGGCCTACGCAAGGATCCCGTGGCATTGAGAATTTTGTGGGGAAGTTCCATTCATCACGAGATAAGTAAAACATTTTTGTTTTATTTGTTTGGAGCGCACTGTCTACAAGGGGGGGGGCTGTATGGCACTATCTACAAGAGGATGTGTTGGCACTATCTGCAAGGGGAGGTGGGGTGCACTGTCTACAAGGGGGGCTGTATGGTACTATCTACAGGGGGCTGTATGGCACTATCTACAGGGGGGCTGTATGGCATAATCTACAGAGTGGGTTATATGGCACAATCTACAGGGGCTGTATGGCAGAATCTACATGGGGGCTGTATGGCACTATCTATGGAGCGCAGTATGGCACTATCTACGGGGAGTTGTATGGCACTATACACAGGGGGGCTGTATGGCACCATCTACAGGGGGGCTGTATGGCACTATCTACAGGGGGGCTGTATGGCAGAATCTACAGGGGGCTGTATGGCAGAATATACAGGGGGGCTGTATGGTACTATCTACAGGGGCTGTATGGCACTATCTACAGGGGGCTGTATGGCAGAATCTACAGGGGGCTGTATGGCAGAATCTACAGGGGGCTGTATGGCAGAATATACAGGGGGCTGTATGATAGAATATACAGGGGGCTGTATGGCAGAATCTACAGGGGGGGCTGTTTAGCACAATCTACAGGGGGCTGTATGGCACAATCTACCGGGGGCACTATCTACAAGGTGTGTGTGTGTGTGTGTGTGTGTGTGTGTGTCGGTGTGTGTGTGTGTGTGTGTGTGTGTGTGTGTGTGTGTGGCACCCAGGGGAGGGGGGTCCAGTCAAAAGTTTGCTATGGGGCCCAGTCTTACTTAGTTACCCCTCTGCTTGGCGCCATGTTTGCTAAATTCCATGCTGCACATAACGGGGACTGTCAGTGTTGCTATGCCATGTCCTGATGCTGGGGGCAGCACCTGTTTTATAAAATGCAGTGTTTCCGCCAAGCCAGTATTTAGTGTTAGGGTAGATGAGAGGTGGAACCTGTCTATAGATCTGCTAGAGGGTGATGACTGTAGAGAGTGAGCTGTGTAGCAGCTAGAGGAGCGATGGCCTTTTTATTGGGCCTAAGTGATGGGCAGGAGCCTTCCTGTGGTGTGTAAGAGTCATGTGAGCAGTGGTGGGTATGGGCAGGAGCACTCCCATGAGTACAATGTAACAAGAACACTGCAGCCAGTTGTAGCCTAATAGGCTTGAAATTGCCAGACCAACCCCTGCATCAGGAAGGAGCGTCCTGGACTCTGTGAGCAAGTGAGCCAGCCAACAATAATCCGCCTGCCTGACCGGCGTCTAAGACTGTGCCACTCGTATTGAGAAGAGCTATTGATTTTCGTGCTGTGGCCGAGTGGGCCATGAACACCGGCCTAGTAAAGTTGAGTTTTATTGCCTTGACAACAATGGACCGGGACGTACCTAGGCCACCCTTTAAAGGATACTCGTGATCTTCAGCTACAGTGTAAGGTGCTTTTAGAAACAGATATATTCACTATGACAGACGACCTCAGGGAACAGCTCCTAGCCTAACTCTTGAGCAAAAAAACATTCTTACACAACTCTTAGCTCTATGCACATCAACTTTTTCCTCCTAATCTGCATTCATAGTTACAGAGATACATAGTTAGTATGGTTGAAAAAAGACATACACTACCGTTCAAAAATTTGGTGTCACCCAGACAATTTTGTGTTTTCCATGAAAACTCACACTTATATTTATCAAATGAGTTGCAAAATGACTAGAAAAAATAGTCAAGACATTGACAAGGTTAGAAATAATGATTTTTATTTGAAATAATAATTTTCTCATTCAAACTTTGCTTTCGTCAAAGAATGCTCCATTTGCAGCAATTACAGAATTGCAGACCTTTGGCATTCTAGCTGTTAATTTGCTGAGGTAATCGGGAGAAATTTCACCCCATGCTTCCAGAAGGCCCTCCCACAAGTTGGATTGGCTTGATGGGCACTTCTTGCGTACCATACGGTCAAGCTGCTCCCACAACAGCTCTATGGGGTTGAGATCTGGTGACTGCGCTGGCCACTCCATTACAGATAGAATACCAGCTGCCTGCTTCTTCCCTAAATAGTTCTTGCATAATTTGGAGGTGTGCTTTGGGTCATTGTCCTGTTGTAGCATGAAATTGGCTCCAATCAAGCGCTGTCCACAGGCTATGGCATGGCGTTGCAAAATTGAGTGATAGCCTTCCTTATTCAAAATCCCTTTTACCTTGTACAAATCTCCCACTTTACCAGCACCAAAGCAACCCCAGATCATCACATTACCTCCACCATGCTTGACAGATGGCGTCAGGCACTCTTCCAGCACCTTTTCAATTGTTCTGCGTCTCACAAATGTTCTTCTGTGTGATCCAAACACCTCAAACTTCGATTCGTCTGTCCATAACACTTTTTTCCAATCTTGTCCAATGTCTGTGTGCTTTTGCCCATATTAATCTTTTCCTTTTATTAGCCAGTCTCAGATATGGCTTTTTCTTTGCCACTCTGCCCTGAAGGCCAGCATCCCGGAGTCGCCTCTTCACTGTAGACGTTGACACTGGCGTTTTGCGGGTACTATTTAATGAAGCTGCCAGTTGAGGACCTGTGAGGCGTCTATTTCTCAAACTAGAGACTCTAATGTACTTGTCTTGTTGCTCAGTTGTGCAGCGGGGCCTCCCACTTCTCTTTCTACTCTGTTTGTGCTGTCCTCTGAAGGGGAGTAGTACACACCGTTGTAGGAAATCTTCAGTTTCTTGGCAATTTCTCGCATGGAATAGCCTTCATTTCTAAGAACAAGAATAGACTGTCGAGTTTCACATGAAAGCTCTCTTTTTCTAGCCATTTTGAGAGTTTAATCGCCCCACAAATGTAATGCTCCAGATTCTCAACTAGCTCAAAGGAAGGTCAGTTTTATAGCTCATCTAAACAGCAAAACTGTTTACAGCGGTGCTAACATAATTGCACAAGGGTTTTCAAGTGTTTTCTAATCATCCATTAGCCTTCTAACACAGTTAGCAAACACAATGTACCATTAGAACTCTGGAGTGATGGTTGCTGGAAATGGGCCTCTATACACCTATGTAGATATTGCATTAAAAACCAGACGTTTGCAGCTAGAATAGTCATTTAGCACATTAACAATGTATAGAGTGTATTTCTGATTACTTTAATGTTATCTTCATTGAAAAAAACTGTGCTTTTCTTTCAAAAATAAGGAAATTTCTAAGTGACCCTAAACTTTTGAACAGTAGTGTATGTCCATTTAGTACACCAATGGATGGGATATGGGTAAACTATAGAACTTTGTTTTACTCCTATTGATCCAGTAGAAGGTTAAAAAAAAATACATAAGTCATTAACCAATCTGCCCTTAAAATGAAAAATGTCCCTCCTGAACCCAAGTGGCAATCCGACAGGATCAACATTCAAACAAGACTTTTATACACTGATATATTCTAGTTCAAGCATGTGTCCTCACAACTTAGTTATAGATCTTCCGCAACTGCTTCTAAAACCAGCCTGACTTGTTTTCTTCCAGGCAGGGGTGAGGGAAGAAAAATGGAAAACCTGTTACATCCCCCTTCCCTCATGTCCAATGTGCCATTTATATTACTGGTGCCTTCTTATGTGTTGCAGAAGGGCCTCGGGGCCCCTTTAGGTACATAGGCCCAGGTGTGACTGCCACCTCTGTGTACCTGCTCACAGGCCCCGATTCTTTGCAGTCTCCATAGTGCTCACTGTTTGTGTTGCTTTCTTTTCTGCTGTAGGTGACACACAGTACTGTGACATTTGCGGTAACCTAATTTCTGACAATTATCCAAGTATAGTTGATATATTAAAAAGATATTACATTTACTGGCACTGATGTTATTTCAATATGAAGTGTCCAATTGAGGCAAATATAAGCAATTTATGGAATAGGGCACCATTGTAGAACAGTATATGCTGAAGGATATTATAGATTTATAAATAGTTACATATTATAGGCTGATATATCCTGTGTGTGCAATGATAACAACAAAGATTAAAATGCAATTCAAAGTGGACATACACATGATCTGCCGGAGGCAGAGCTTCAAAGGAGTACAAAGATGGCGTACCTGGGGGCATATGTTGGGCCCCCAGGCTGCCATAACAACCGGCCGATCATGTCGTGGGGGGCACGATGGCTTGTTTGAGGAGGCATCCTCCTTATTCCGCCCGTTGCAGTGAGGTGACGGCTGTGTAACACAGCCGTCACACGCTGTGTATGGAGTGCGCTCCGCCCGTGACCTCGCTCCATACTTCCCATTAACTCTTATCACGTACAGTTACGTTATAATGCGTTAAATAAAAGTCTGTCACATGGCCGATTATCCTTGTCGTCTGAACAAGGTCTAAGACTGTTTAAAAACATAAACCATCATAACAAATGGAGGGATAAGTATCACGTAGATAGAGTTTTAATAGATGTTTTGATATTTGTATGCTTGTACGTAGATTCCTGTGAATCAATAGCAATCTACTGTATACAGGAGCTCCGATACACTTTATCTTCCGGAAAACAATGTGATCAGAAAATAAAAATCCGACCTGGTGACATATGTTTCTCTTAATAGCATCCCCATGATTTTCCAGGCCCATCAACAGTAGACAGTAGATCGTCTACAAATCCTGCTGGAATCAGCGGGATCTGCCAAAAATATAAGGTCATCTAACTTCTTTTAAATTACACCAGACACCATGGGAACATTTCAGAGTCATTACAGTCTATTAGTGAAATATAATTTAAATGTTCATTATTCATTTATGCAAAGTATCTCCAAAGTGATACATGAAGGGAATCAAATATCAAATACATGTGGTAACCGCATGCTGTGTTACTGCGATGTTTGTTGGGTTTTACTGACATGTTTTTATGTCTTAGACTGTGCTTTTTTTCTTTTGATAATGTTTTTTAAACTATTTGGAGACGATGAATCTAAAATTTGAAGGAGAAAATTCTCTCTATTTGACATCCTATTCTGCAAACTGCGTGTCTGATACATCGCTGCCGTCATCCCGCTATAAAGCATTGCTGCTCCGCTCAAGGATTTGTCACATTCAGCAGTGGATAGACAGACACACATTGTTCATCAGACACAAACCATATCAGACCTGTAATGCACAAAAAATAAAAGGAAGGTTTAAAAAGTAAAATTTTAGAAATATGACAAATTAAACCCAGATATAAGTGCCCAGGCACCTGACAACTGCAGAAGGATAAAATGTAATCCTGGAGATTTTCATTCAAAGTCTGTCTGGTGCATAATTTACTAAAGATTTGGGGAATTTTAGACCCTACAGTTGCTTTTAAAAAGTAATTGTTAGGGTATGTTCACAGGGAGTGTTTTCAGGCGTATTTCGGGGCGTTTAGGCCTCGAAAGACGCCTGAAAAATAGAAGCAGAACGCCTCCAAACCTCTGCCCATTGATTTCAATGGGAAATACGGCGTTCTGTTCCGACGGGGCGTTTTTTTACGCCTTGTTTTCCGGAATCGGCACGTAAAAAAAACATCCACAAAAACATCCACAATATTAATCAATGAACATGAACAGGTGGTTCTTAGTTAACATTTTGATCAAATTGTATAAGCCCACTTGCCACTTCATGGCGACCTCCAATAAGTAGGTCCCTACTCTATTTATTAATTCTTTCCCTTTTTTGCAATTTCTGGTACCTGCACTTCACGCTTTTAACCCAGCTGATTTTAATGAAGGAAAAGTGTTTCTGCTCTGATTTTAATTAAGGAAAAGTGTTTCTGCTCTTGTGCTCTCAGTTGGCCACTGGGGGCACATCTAAAGGTGAGTTCATTCCATCTTGTTCACTTGTTGTGGTGCTGTATGGTGGTGTCTGTTGCTGTGGTGCTGCACTTGTGGGGGGATGTAGCCCATAGCCAAGGCGGCTTGGCCTGGTAGCAGGGGTGCTGCTGGGCCTCTGGGTTGCTCCCTCTGCCGCCGTGGGGTGCTGCAGCCAATAGAGTAGGGACCTACTTATCGGAGGTCGCCGTGAATTGGCAAGTGGGCTTATAGAATTTGGTCAAAATGTTAACTAAGAACCTCTTGTCCATGTTCATTGATTAATATTGTGGATGTGCAGTCCTTGATTCTACTCTCCAACCAGCCCAATTGTTATATGAGATAATATCTCTCAGATTTTAGGGATAAAATACATTATGGCAAGACTTGGCTGAAGAGTAGGTCTTGTTATCTTACGACATTAGTGAGGTTGAAAAAGTCCATCAAGTTCAATCCATAAGTTTTATGCCATTGATCCAGAGCAAGGTAAAAACAAAAATCCTAAAAAAGATAATTCCGAGTTTGTACTCATGTAAGAGAAAACATTCCTCCTCACTCCAAATTTGGAAATAAGAATAGATTCAAAGTAGCCAATTTCATCACTTTAGCCCGAAACAACGCATAGCTTCCTTAACGTTTAATACCAAAACCTTCTTTCCTATAGACATAGAGGAGGCCTACTTGTTGGAGTCAGAGGCCCGAATATATAAGGTCACAAGAAAACCCAATATATTGAACTTAAATATATTTAATATAGTAATAAGGTGGCCAAATGTTTCTTCACGCCTCAATTAAATGCTTACCATGATTTTAGTTGTTTTAGCAGCAGCTGCCTGGCACTGGTTGCACAACTCCCTTTAGAGGGAATTCACACACACTAGATTTTGTTTCTGCAAATAATAATCAGTTTCATTCATCTTAAAATTAAGACTTTTAGAAATCCAGGCAACTGCTGCAGAAACAGCCCTATTCAGATGAATGGTTCTGACTGTCAGTCGTTGAAATTTCTGCAACAAAATCTGCCACATGTGACTGTACCCTTATAGTCCATTTTTACTTCCAAGTCTTTTTCCATGTTTGTATCTAATTTAATATGTAATAAGGACATATGTCCCGAGTGTATAACCTTACATTTATCCACCTTATATCTCATTTGGCATTTTCAGACAGATGTTCCAATTTCTCTAAATTCATTTGCAAAGTATTACTTTACCTGTCAATTGCTATACATAGGTTAGTATAATCTGCAGATATGGAAATGTTGCACTCTAAATCATTGGCAAGGTCTCTAGTAAAAAAAAAAAATATATATATTTTTTCTCTTTACTTCTCCGTTTTGACCTTTACAATCCCACAAAAACATTTTGTAATTATGGTTGGATTTTTTTCCACATAACATATTTATTTATCTATCAATGTTTTCATCAGAATACCTGTGTCTCCTTACTTAGGCTCAGTTGAGATCTCGTTTTGTGCACACATTTGAGTTATACGACGACGTATAAATTTTTAAACTTACAAATTCGTATGCATTTGTAACATATGCTCAAGTTTTTTTTTGTGGCATACGTCGTATACGTTTTTATACGTTTGTGTCCGTTCTTACTTATAATAACTTATACTTTTTTTTGTTCTTTAGCTAAATCAAACTGTAAAGTCAAGATTTCCCATTTAAGGTTACAAAAACGTATAAATTTTACGTATGCAAAGGTAGGGTTTAATATTGCATACGTCGTACATACGTCGCCATTGACTTTAATACAAATAAAAACGTATAGGTTTTGGAAAAGTACTGAAAAGCGTAGTAGACTACGCTTTTCAGGACATGGAAAAAGAAAGGATACAACGTAAGCACAAACTACAATATTAGGGAATCTGTCCTGACCATAGAAATCAATATACACGCTGTGGAACACGTTTTGACGCTGTTTGCTCATCTTAAAACACGCACATCAGATGTAGAATAAAAACGAGACGTGAATTTCTTATACAAAGAATTATCATACAGCAGTGGTCAGCAACATTCGGCACTCCAGCTGTTATGAAACTACAACTCCCATCATGTCCTGAGAACCAAAGGCTTTATTATTCCAGCCAAAAACTGCCAGGACATGCTGGGGATTGTAGTTTCAACACAGCTGGAGTGCCAAAGGTTGATGACCCCTGATCTAAAGGGTTGTCTTATAATAGCATCCCATGTACATATGCCCTATTGGGGCATATGGAAGTCACAGAGGGGGTCCTTCGCTCAGTACCCTTTTCTATAAAACAGGGAGCTGCTAAGTAATATGGCTCCTGTCCTGGCAGACTCGGCCCGTTTATGCATTCTATTGTCAGTCATTGATTTGCGCAGCCGGTATTAATGATACATTTCGGTGTTGGACGCTGCAGGAGAAATGTATGGGCAAACACAATTTTCCCATACAGCTGATCGTTGGGTGTTGGAGAAGTTGGATCCAGACAGGCTTCTATTAAAAAGTGGTCCTCGTTGTGAGACAACCCTGTAATATTACGTTGGCATACTGTAGCTTTGCTTACATTCAATACCTACCTGTTCCTAGTGGAATCTGGTACAAGTCAAAATGCCATAGAACAGTAGAAATGAGCAGCATTTTCATCACTACATCTGCTTCTATATTATGCACAGTGTATTCCTGCATAACAAGCTTATGATGCTGTTTGTCAGTTTATTTAGAGAAACATGTCGGTCTTAATATGCCAGCCTTCTGCAGAGCAGTAAAATAGAATATGACGGACATATTTTTACATGTACTATTAGACTCGGTAAGAAACAGCGTTTGACATAAATTAATTACATTAGTTCTATATGTCCCATTTCAAACCTTACTATTTCTAGTTCTGATATCATATTTAGGTTTAATGGACTATCGCTTAAAACCAATGTCTATCGTACAACACCATTTTACAGTTTACTTTAATAAATTTGCACCTCCCAGGATCCCGTGTCCCAGAAGCGAGACTGCCCCCCAATCTTAGCGATATACCATCATTTCTTAAGATGGGAATACGCCATAAAGGCCTTGTACACAGAGTGCAAGTTTGGTGCAGCTTTTGCAAATGTGTAAATCCTAAACAAAAAAAAGAATATATATATATAGAAAAAGAAACTTTGCAGCACTCCAATATGAAAAAAGTGGTGGTTTATTCACTCCAGATACAACAGCAACGTTTCAATCCTACAATAGGATCTTTATCAAGCCTGGCTTTCTGTGTGAGTGCTGCTGCTTTCTTTTTTGCTATATATATATATATAAAGTTATTTATGTATTTCATTGTGGCTGAAATAGTGCATCTTGAGCATCATCTGGATTGAATGTATTTTACATGTTTATGTTCCTTTTCTATAAAAGTTTATATATGGGATAAAGTAAAATCTACTTTAAGTGCTGTGACCATATAAAAACACAATTCTGTACACTGCACATTCAGTACCAGCCACAGTGAGCCCCCAAATTCTTGGCAAAATGCTTCCTCCAAATGTTAGCCAAAATGCCTCCTATTGCCATTCACAATGACCCCCCCCCCCCCCCCAGTGATAGCAACAAGGTGCCCCAATATCCAGCCACTATGCTCCCCAGTGTTAACCACGGCCCCAGCAATTACTTATCTCCTTATGTCCCCCTTACACTGTGGTCCTTTCCTCTCTCAGTTTTTACATGCAAGGAAACCAAAGGTGGTTTCTTATATGTAACTTTCTCCTGGTGTCAGATCGCACCAATTATAAATTTATTATTTACATCATTATTAAAGACATCAATGGAAAAACCCATTCCCATCTATTGTATAAAGATATGCATAATGGGGAGTAAATAGTGCGCAATATGTATCATCCTAATGGTATACTATCTCTAAAATATAGAAAATCCTTCTATTCTTGCATTTAACCATGTGAATGGTTTTACATGTGGTTTGACCATTGTGTAACCGGTGTCATCATCAAGTGAGCCTAAATATCCTATAGACCGCCACAGAGGGCAACAGCTTCAGTTTACATCTCTGGAATCTATTCTTTTGGCCAGCACTGCTTTAAACAACATCCATTAATTCTACTTTTTATGTTTTTCTTGTATGCTGGGCTGATATCATTACTCTTCACGTGATGCTTTGAGCAACATAATAGCCGTGCCCCCTACTGAGTGAATTCATGTTGACGTGGGGTCTATTGTGTCATGTGTTCTTGGCACTCGTAATTTCATTGATTTTAAGAAGGATCCAAGGAAGAGGGGTCTGGCCTGAAGGTTATGTCATTCTTCACTACTTCAAGAGGTGAACAAGCATTGAGTTACCATCTCGAGATAGGGGTTGTAGAGTTGTAAATATAGTGTAATGGGTGACCCTATTATTAGGGCTCTCCCATAACTGTGAATGATGTACTGCATGAAATGTGATGAGAGTAAAAATGATGTACTGACATGTCTGATAACATTTCTAGTCTAGTACATCTAGAACTTTCAGATGTCAAGAATGTGTAAATTATAAGAACATGATCGCTCTGTTAGTACATGCAGTCTTACGGAAAAGAATAAAACACATCCGAGTTACACAATTGATTGTCACTTAATCGACTTTCATTGCAAATCTTCAATTGGAATTTCAGCCGGAAACTTTCTGATGTCATTTGCCACAGACAACACATTAACGGCTGTGGGATCTGATTGATATTCACGTATAAGTGTAAGTCAAGCAGGTCCCAAATGGCAATTCCTTTCTGGAAAGTATCTTAGAATACCTTTAATTGTATTAATTTGTTTGAGTTGATGTGAGAATAATACATGAACGGCTTAGAACGTAACCAAACTGTATTTAACAACTGAGCAAAGTAAGCGGAGTAATGTATAAATTAGTCACCACTGTGTTTGGCAGCTTCAGAGCCCACCAGTACACTAAAAGGCTGACAACAAATGACTCCACTTTAAACTGCAGATTTACGGTTGATGTAGCCTATTAAAAAGGGGTTTTCTGCTGCTAATGTACAATTTGGTGCATCATTTTATATGTACCAGCTACTCTATCAAACAGCAATGATGGGAATAAGACACATAAAATTGCTTTACAACAGAAGTGTGAACATTGTACTTGGAAGCTGCTCTAGGTCAATAAGCACACAGCTGTGACGCGCACAACTAGTCCTGTACAGTACATCGTAGTACATCAATGTAGGTGCACTGTGTATGCAATGGTTTAAAAGATGATGATGATGATGGAATGTTTCCAAAAAGAAACATTAAAAGTAGCCATTTTGTATTGGATTGATGACGATGGATGGATGGATGGATAGATAGATAGATAGATAGATAGATAGATAGATAGATAGATAGATAGATAGATAGATAGATAGATAGAGAGAGAGAGAGAGAGAGAGAGAGATAGATAGATAGATAGATAGATAGATAGATAGATAGATAGATAGATAGATAGATAGAGAGAGAGAGAGAGAGAGATAGATAGATAGATAGATAGATGCTATGAATTATGTGTCACTAACTCCAAAAGGTTTTGCCTATGTTGTGCCTTGATACATACAACAACATCTAAAAAACTTACTTTGAAATCAGGCCAATGTCAAATTACATAAGGGCAGACATAGAAAAATCTATTTTTTTTAGATTATCCTTTGAAAACACCTTTTAGATATGTGTGATGTCTACATTTTGCCTATAGAGCAGAATAAAACAGCCTGTAGCTTATTCAAGGGCTGCAGAGAAGTTACACGTAATTTCATTTTGTGGAGCTTCCCTGTCCTTAGGGAAATTCATATAATGAAATTGACTAATATACTGTATAATCCTGTGTGCATTCCAACTGGAAGTACATTGGGTTCACCTTTTGAACCTACATGAAACCTACTTGTAGCCTCCTATGGATTGTCCGATGGGCATTGTTGACATTTGAGTCCTTACAAACCTATATCTATAGTCTGGTGCCTAAAGGTACCAACACAAAGATTTTCCCTTCAGCATACCAGAGAGCTAGGATCATATATTTCCGGATTTCAATTACTCTTCAATCAGTCTTATGTCTAGATGGGTTTTAAAGACTACCAGTTGCTTACTACAGCAAGCAGAAGAAGACCACAGACGATGTTTCATGCGTAATGTAGACTGAAACAGATATTTCTGGTATTTAGATAGCGTATAGGATATATCCCAGAGAACAACTATAAGATTCCACAAGATCTGGTCCCTCAAACAGTAGGATCCTACAACTCAACAAGATACAGGGATAGTTCCAGCAGAAATCATCCTATCCAACCACCAAACCATGTCCATACCTCAATAGATTAGTATTTAGTAATATGTTACTCAGAGGTGGACGTCTTAGTATTGATGGTCTCCATCGGCAGCTGTGTGATGTGCGTAATAACGTAATTTTAGAAGACTGCAGAGAACCTTACGTTTTTCATATCATCACATCAGGTATCATAATGGTAATGTCAAATGTTTGCTAAGGAGCCTGTAACAATCCTGTGAAACTTGATGAAGTAATACTTAGCTTCTTTTAGTGACTATCTGTCTTCAAGTTGAATCTTCAAAGAGAGAATTTACACTTACAAAATTGACAAAATTGTAAATATGTATGTCATCTTAAGAATTTAAGTGATTTTAATTAGTTTAATGCTGGTTCCTACCATCCCCAGATATATATGTAGGCTTAGTCCCAGTTCTGGGTGTATGTGTAGAGTTGGTCCCCACCTTACAGAGGTCGTCTTGTCGTGGCAGGTGGGCAAACACTTTTTGATCAAAATGTGCACTAAGAACCTCCCTATTATAAGTGGATTTAGCAGTAATGCATATCTGCTTATATTTAGTGGTTTAGGTTGCATTGGTGTTCGCAGTGTGCTGTCGCCATTTCTTTTTCTGCTATATATATATATATATATATATATATATATATATATATATATATATATATATATTTATATATAGCTATATTCATATATACGTATCGAGGCTACAGAGTTAATAATTTGAGATTCTATTTATCGAAGTCTGCCGATCCAAAATGATAAATGGGAAAAATCAATTTACACATCTCATCATGACCCTAGACCTACATTTTTGTATAGTATTTGTTGTCTTTTGGTTTGGATGCTTAGACTATAGAAGTTATTTTACATATTATGTCAGTTTTCAGACAATGTGGTGTTTGATAATGGGCAGCACGGTGGCTCATTGGTTGGCACTGTTGCCTTGCAGCTCTAGGGTCCTGGGTATGAATCCGAACAAGGGCAACATCTGCATGTAGATCATATGTTCTCCGCATGTTTGCATGGGTTTTCTCTGAGTACTCTAGTTTTCATCCCAAACTGCAAATACATAGTGGCAGGTTAGTTGGCTTTCCAAAAAATGTGCCGTAGTGTGTTTGTTTGAGATAGGGACTTTAGATTGTGAGCCCCATCGGAGACAGGGACTGATGTAAATAATGATGATCGCTTTCCCTAGAATATTTTGGCACTATTTACTGAAAGCAACAGAAAATATATCATTGGACTGGCATCAACCATACAAGTATTGTCCATGGCTATAATTTCCATGACATAACAAACATTAAAAGAGTACTCCACGTGGACAAGTAAACTATTAATGTATTACAGAGGTTAGTATTACTATTTCTTATTGAGTAGTTTTATGACATGAAACATCCTTCTGCCTTCAGATTCACATTTCATCCAAACTGTGAATCTGTATTTAGTTAATTCAGGAATTGGCCCAAAAAAGTCTAGACCTACGTAACTCCGGAATGTACATTGGCATTTATGTTTCTTTAGTTATTGTTTTTTGTAATATATTTCTGTAGTTTGATATCTATAATATATTTTGGTAACTATTTTTGTACCATTTCCATCTGGAGACTATGTGGGGTATAGTTTTCTGTAGTTCTTTTGAAAGCATTGGAAGAATGGGTATTCTGGGAATCACAACTGAATTGTCCCTCTTTAGCCATCTCAGATGTTGGTTGGTATGGATATAAATGGACCATCTTATAACATGACATGATCATTATTGGTAACATTTCTCAGTATTGACCAATGAGGACCAGTTGCTTTGCCACCATTTACTTGGTATCATACCCAGCAGCAACTAGAAACGGATAAGAAATAAAACCGATTTTTACCTAGAGTATTTTTTTCCACTGAATTAGTTACAAAGGGTCCTGGTATTGGATACAGTAAATTATCCTGTATCATCTTTTTGTGACACTGGGGCTCTAAACTAAGTTGTTTCATGCCCAGAATAGTAGTTGTGTTGGATATAATTTGCATAAATCATAAATCAAATTAGTTGCCCTCTAAATGCCAACCATGATCATGGTTTCTTACACCTTACATTACCCTGTCTTAAATGCTATGTAAACCTTTGAAAGCAATTGTCTTTTATTTAAAAAAAATAAAATAAATAGGTCAATCTGTGTGTTTTGTGCAACTTTATAATAAATTTTTATCAAAAATTATTTTTACTTTTTGAGATACAGCTGCTTTGTATTCTGTATACAGAGCAGCTGTATCTCACGCTGAATCCTGTAACCGTCAGGTCCGCAGGACTGATGGTTTCAGTGTCAGCGGGTCCTTCGTGTCCCTGACACGCAGGATCGAGCTGTTACCGATCACATCTAAGTTCATAACTTAGATGTGATCTATTACTGGTGGATCATGCATGTCAGAGACACGAAGGACCCGCTGACACTGAACCCATCAGTCCTCCGGACCTGACAGATTCAGGTCTTAGCGCACGATACAGCTGCTCTGTATACAGGATACAAAGCAGCTGTATCTCAAAAAGTGAAAAGAATTTTCAATAAAAACGAATTATAAAGTTGCACAAAACACACTGAAGGTTTACATAGCCTTTAATGCCAACCAATAATAACAGAGAGAACTTAAAACAGGCCATGATTCTGATCTAAGATATAGGATTCAAAAACAATATGACTTCACGTTGGTGTTTGTGATACGGAACAATGACAAGCTCAATAGATTTGTAAGTGGAAGGACACGGATTTGAAATGCTGGGGACTCCGGCTATGAAAACCTCACTCCATTGCATTTCACATCTATATAAATGTGTTTTTTTTCCTATTCCACAGAGAACTATTCACACCACACATTTCCCTCTCCTCTCCAGTGAAAACCCCTGAATGGTAACAGTTAGACTGAGAAGAAAAGGCATTTATCAAAATGTCTACAAAGGAAAAAATTCCCAGTGGAAAAAGATCAACAATGTGAAGGGAAAATCAATGGATCTATTTTAATTGATATGGAATGAATGAAGAAAAACACCATCTAGATAATCTACACCTGCAACACAATAAATAGTTCAATATCACTTCAACTTTTATTTATAAGCTTTTATTAATTTCCAGGCTGATAATAAATAGCATTCGTGCTGATTATATGAAGGGCTGCAGCTCCAGACAGTATGAAGGTAGCACTGGTGTTGATCTAGTGTGATCACATGCATTTCCAATGCAGACAGAATATAGACGGTTCAATTCTATCTAACTTAGAACTGATCAGATACATCAGCCCTTTGATATCTATATGTCCATAGACATATAGATTTGGCCACGATCAGAAAAACCTATTCCTATCTTAATGTTTGAGCAAAAGCTGCCTATAGGCAAAGATATTGATAATAATCATATTCTCCATTTGACTATCATTTCGATTCATTTAACACTTGCATTGCATGAAATGGGAAGTTATTGACCAATTATTGATAACAATTGAAAATGATGGTAATACTAACTAAAAACTACGAATGATTTTAAAACCTTAAAGATTTCAAAATTCCTATATTTTCCAACTGATTGAATAGATTAACACAGATCTAACACAGGTCATAACAGATCATTTTGCCACCCTGGATGCATTAATTGTCTTTCTGACCTCTGGTTATCAGTTGGATCAGTCTTATTATCTGCGTGTCTATGGCCACCTTAAAATGGTAGTGTGCACACAGGTATCATCACAAAAGATAGATAGATAGATAGATAGATAGATAGATAGATAGATAGATAGATAGATAGATAGATAGATAGATAGATAGATAGATAGATAGATAGATAGATAATATAATTAAGAATCAGTGAGAAAAGTCAGACCCTTTCCTCTCCATCTGCTATCATGTGGTGGAGATTAGCATAATGAATCAGAGGGAACAGGGAAGTTAAAAATATGTTATGTTTTCACACAGATGCTGACATGATCTGAATGTTGAGATGATGGGAAAACAGGCTTTTATCCCAAACTGTCATCCCGCCTACTGCCCACACAATCTCCCTCTGTATCCATCTCCTTTAGTGGCAGTTACTTGTCCCTTGTAGTTCTCCTCCAGAGTCTCCTCCTCTCCTTATTGTCTATTGCTCCTGTCCACATTGCTGTACTAGTCCACTGGCCCTTGTATATCGATGACATTGTCCCCGTATCTGTCCTGTTCCAGTTACTCATCCCTCTTTTCCCCCGTGCTCCACTTTTGTCACCCTATGTATCCCCCTTTCTCCTGGTAATCATCGTCACCAGCAGGAGAGTAACCTAGAAAAATAGGGGCAATCTTCCACCATCAACATATGTTCATGGAAGGAGAGACTTCTTATTTCCCTGCATGGCTTCCTAAATCCTTTATTCAGAATTAAGCCATGATGACATGTTAGTGGCGTTAGCCCTATGGAAGAAAAGAGCAGCTCGCAGCTCACAGGCAACATCTACAAGAAGAATGAGTTTAACCTAAATCCACACAGACATCCACAGAGCAGGTGCTTCCTGCACTTTCCATTTCTAAGACAAGATGCAGATCTGTGGTTTCTGAGCCAAATTCCAAGATGCGTGCCCGATTCAGATTAACCTAAAATTCAGGATTGTAAACGGGATTTCAGCAGTATGGGTAGTAAATATTTTTGTATCACAGGTTGGAATAAACTATAATAGACGCTTAAACAGTGTGGGTGGAATTGACCTTTATACACATGGATGCAGTAATGGAGTGTGTACCTAACAACTCAGTGTATTGTACATCCAAATATTGGGTGTACATGATAACAATTGATATACGATATTGTTAAATGCTCTTTGAGCCTCCTTCACATTGATCTAGCTGTATCTCCCTTAGTGGACAACAGTAGGTATAAAGTGAACCCTGGTCATGGTGTTTATGGGTCAGGGGTGAGTCTGATAATTATGATGGCATCAAAAATGACAAGCTTTGGATTTCATGACATAGACTGACCAGTCAAGAGTGACATACCTTGACATGTTTTCCCTCTGAGGTCTTTGAGCTTTTTCCAGTCCAAGTTTAGTGAATATCCCTACAAGGACCATAACAGCTACTACTCCACATATGATGTAGACAATCAAATTTGTTTTATCCCTAGTGGGGTCGTGCAGGGGGTCATCAATCTTTGGGGGTGTCTTTCCTGGTAGCAGCCAGATAGGTCTATCATAGTTTGTGCAGACGCTTTGATCCAGTTTAGAGTGTTTGAACTTACAGCAGTATCTGAAGCCACAAGTACCACAACAGTAGAGAAAATCCCCCGAACTGCAGTTAAACGGAGGGTCCCATTGCCCCATGACATCAAAATACCCCCTGCAACCCTCAGCAGTCTGAGGAGCTTCTGAAGACTCTATATCTCCATGGTTTGACAGGTTGACATCTGATACCACTTCAGTGCTCCCAAAGTGAGCTCCACTCTTCCCCTGCGTGCCACACAGTAAAGTAAAGAGATCCACTAGGAAGTAATAGAATATTGCCCTAATTCCTTTCATGATAAGTAGCTGCCTTAGTTTAACTTGATATGGAAGATCCAAAGTGGCAAGTAAGAAAAACCATGAGGATGAGAAGTCAAGAGGTCTCAGCCCATCAGACCAGGTCCATCACCAGTAGTAGAGATGGTGCGTGCAGTCCTCACCTGGAAGGTGTGACGATGAGGAGGATGATGTGATGATGAGGATGCTCTGCTATGTTGCAGTAAGCTCTGCCTGTTTCTGTGCAGCACTAACTGCTCTGCACTTGTGGAATCGAGGAAAGCAGAGGGGATTCTGCTTTGTTAGAGTAGTGTAAAAAGAGAGAGAGAGATGGGGGAAGGAGGAGGATGGAGGGGGAGGAATAGATATAGGAGGAGTAGAGACTGAGGGAGGGATGACATGGGTCGTGAGTAAGGATGGAGTGCTGGCAAGAGATGGGGAGGGATGGGATTTAGGTGAGTACAAGGTGATCTGCTGCACCAGACCCAGTCATCCTTCCTCATGTACACAAACAGATGATGGGAACAAAGTTTACAATCTTCAGCAGCCACAGTACAATTCTAGTGGACTGTTCTCTACTGATATCATTTAACCATAAAAGTAACTTGTGGGACTAAGAACCAGGCAACCTGAATCTTTCCAACTGTAGTAGAACTGCAAACTCCAGCATTCGCTATCACATTATTGTAGGGTATGAATAGAGGAGTGTGAAGGATATATAGGTCATTGCTGCACTGTAAACCATACAAGAGAATCCAAGGAGATGTATATATAAGAATGTTCCCTAGACTACTAGAGAACTGATTTAAAATGAATACCGTATTTTCCGGACTATAAGGCGCACCGGATTATAAGGCGCACTTTCTATGAGCGCCTTGTAAGCAATCATGTTTCATATATAAGGCGCACTGGATTATAAGGCGCAGCACATTACCGTTAAATAAACCATTGCTCAGACTGCAAGTCAAAATTTATTACACTTTTTAACAATAACTTGCAACTGGTTCAGCTGTAATTGCAAATCAAAACGTTAAGGGTATGTGCACACACACTAATTACGTCCGTAATTGACGGACGTATTTCGGCCGCAAGTCCCGGACCGAACAGTGCAAGGAGCCGGGCTCCTAGCATCATACTTATGTACGACGCTAGGAGTCCCTGCCTCGCTGCAGGACAACTGTCCCGTACTGTAAACATGATTATACTACGGGACAGTTGTCCTGCAGCAAGGCAGGGACTCCTAGCGTCGTACATAAGTATGATGCTAGGAGCCCGGCTCCTTGCACTGTGTTCGGTCCGGGACTTGCGGCCGAAATACGTCCGTCAATTACGGACGTAATTAGTGTGTGTGCACATACCCTTACCGTACTTTTTCAGTTCATTCCTCCACCAGAAATCCATCAAATCCGTCATCTTCAGTGTCGGAGTTGAACAGTTGGGCGATTTCGGCATCAAGCATGGGGTCCTCCTCTTCATTATCCGAGTCGGTTTCGTTGCTGCTGCTAGGCTCTTCAGTGGTGATTCCAGCCTTCCTGAAAGCTCGGATGACACTGGAGACTGATACATTCTTCCAGGCATCCACGATCCACTGGCACATAGTGGCATAACTCGCACGGCGTTGCCTCCCTGTTTTGGTGAATGTGTGGTCACCTTCTGTCATCCAATGCTCCCATGCAGCTCGCAATTTAACTTTAAATGACCTGTTGATGCTGATATCTAGCGGCTGGAGCTCTTTGGTTAATCCACCAGGGATGACAGCAAGCTCCGAATTAGTTTTCTTCACTTGGGCTTTGACAGTATCGGTCAAGTGGGCGCGCATCGAGTCACAGACCAATAGGGATGGGGATTTGTGAAAAAAGCCACCCGGTCTCTTGACGTAGACCTCCCTCAGCCACTCACTCATCTTCTCCTCATCCATCCAGCCCTTTGGGTTAGCCTTAATGATGACACCAGCAGGAAAATTTTCTTTAGGCAAAGTCTTCCTCTTGAAAATTACCATGGGTGGTAGTTTCTGGCCATTAGCCTGACAAGCGAGAACTACAGTGAAAGATGACTTCTCATTTCCTGTGGTACGTATAGATATCGTACTGGTCCCTGTTTTCTCAACAGTACGGTTTACGGGGATATCGAAAGTGAGGGGAACCTCATCCATGTTAATAATGTGTTCTGGCTGGATATTCTTTTCATTTATCTTGGTTATGCAGTAGGTGCGGAAAATGGCCAGCTTCTCTTCATAATCCTTTGGTAATTGCTGGCACACAGTAGTTCTGGTGCGAATGGAGAGATGACGCCTTTGCATGAAACGAAAGCACCATGAAGGACCTCCTCGAAAGTCCTTGATCTCCATGTCACGTGCTAAAGCAGTGGCTTTGAGTCTAATAGAGACAGTGGAGACGCTTCTACATGCGTTTCTCTGTTCCATAACCCACTGTTCTATTTTGTCCTCCAACTGTGGCCACCTTGCTTTGTTTCCTCGGAAACTCAGTTTGGTCTTCTTTACTTGGCGGAGGTCATCTTCTTGTTTTCTCCACTTACGCACCATGGATTCATTAATGTTGAATTCTCTTGCAGCTGCCCTATTTCCATGCTCTACTGCATAACTTATAGCTTTAAGCTTGAAACCTGCATCATAAGCATGTCTCTTAACAGGAGGCATTTTTTGGGGTAGTGGGTATAGTTAACGCTAAAGCAAAGATATATTGCAAGGATCCTACAGAGCTGTAAGTATCACTCAGTGTGGCTCCTGACTACGGTGGCCGTAATGCTCAATCCATTTATGGATACTGTAAAAACCCAAGTGAAGAATAAATTCATAGGCGCACGGGGGGGAGGAGCATGGTGTGTGCTGTGGTATGCCGCCGCCGACCCCTGCCGCCCACGATAGAGGTAAAGGATCCTGTATGAACCCCTCTCTTTACTGTCGGGTTCATATATAAGGCGCACCGGATTATAAGGCGCACTTTCTATTTCTGAGAAATTCTCAACATTTTATGTGCGCCTTATAGTCCGGAAAATACGGTAGTGAAGCTCCGTGTATGGTGCTGTCAGTCCTAAGTCCTGACCGAATGATAGAGCTGTGAGAGGTGCAGAAGTTAACTGGGTCCCAAAGGCCAGGAGGATGCTTCTTCAAGAAGTCACAGAGATTTGCAGTTCCAACGTGTTTTATTATGAACAAGTGGCATGATAGGCAAAATGGTCCGCGCAATACTCAGAGAACGGTCCCAGACCATGGAGTGGCGCACACTCAGTTATTAGTTCAAGTCATTGAAAGGGGGACTGGTACAGGGGGGGCACAGACAGTAATGGGCACATTATTTATAGGGCAATATCAACCCCTTACACCCCTGTCACAGAAAAGGGCATGCAGTACTAGAAATGGGCAGTGCGGCTCTGTGGTGGCATATATATATAGAGCTATCTTACTATAGGAGGCATAACTTGAAGGTCTAGGGCCCCAACGCAACTCTGTAACAGAGTCCCCCACCTACTGTGTGCCATTTATAAAACTGAGGTCTTCTGATCTGGCAGAGCGGCCTATGGTCCCCCTCAGATTCCCAGACCCAGTTGTGACTGCTGCCTCTGCACCCACTTTTGCATATAGATCCATGTACCTGGGTCCCTGGTAGAGCTTTTGAATTAGGGCCCAGCAGCATCAATCTATACTTTGCTGGGACCTGTAGTACCACACAACTAATACTAAACAGAACAGATTGGGATGCTGTTTTTTCTTACTGCCTTTTATATGGTACATGGATCATAGGAGAAATACACTGCATGATAATGTGTCACTTTGCAAAACTGCTTGACTTTCATTTAATATTCAGTTAAATCTTCTAGAAATGGACTAGTATTTGTTTTTCATATTTTAGTAACAGGGAACAGTTGTCTTTCTTTGCAATGCTTGAAAACAGGTTGCTGGGATTTATTTTGCAGCCCACCCGCTGATCAACTACTGCTCCCAGCATGCACATGCAATAGATAATACAAAACATTGTAGTTCAGTGCAGATGAATGACCGGAGGTCTCCTAGTCTTCTGAAGCAGTGGTTGTCAGTGACAGCGGCTGGATATTTGTCATGTAAATATTATTAGCCATTTGACAGCCATTTGGCTGGTGCCCACTGGTAAACTACCAGCTGTGAGTCTCATGCACAACAACGGCGGGGTGACATGATCGCATGCAGAGCTGATCATTTCCAATAAACAGGCAATTTCCAGAAACAAAAACACAATTCTTATTCCAAAGAGAGTAAAAATATCCACATAGATACATGTGATTCACCAGCCAGTGTTTCATCATTTCTAAATTTAACCTGAAGAATCGAGGGAAAATGGAGAAAATCTGTTATAAGAGTGACTCGGGGAACAGATTCTATTTTTCTCTAATTTGGGAAAGACATAAGGACAGCCCAGTTTATTTTAGGAGTGGAGGAGGCCTGATTAAACAAAATAAAGATGGAGCTGGATGCTCAGAGCAGCGTTACCAGAGGCACCTTGTCATATCTCAGCAATGTTAAGCAATATCTGCATGCAGCAGGGGGTTTACAATTGGTGGCATGCATTAGGATATTTATCCTCTAGGCTTGTGTCAGTTTTCATCATTTAGTTTACTTTATGTCAAATTTGGAGGCTTTGTGTCAATAATTTTAACCCATGCTGACGCAGAGCCTGTTTTGTCATAGATCTGTCAATCAGAGCGGTGAGTGCCATAATAAGATACCGCAGATTCCATTGTTTTATTGTAAGAAGTATGAAAACTGTTGGTGGTCTGATAGACCAGAAACCAAAACTTCCTACAATAATATTATCCTAATGTAGACATGTCATGTAATGAAGATTACTAGTGCAGGATATACTTTTCTGTTTAAAGGGAACCTGAATATGTCCCTTTAAATTAAAGAAGGTGTCTTATCAAGACAACACCCCAGCATTCAGCGGATCGGTCTGGATGCTAAAATCCCCTGTTATACCAGACAGAACTGTTGGTAAAAGGCCTATTATGTAATACATGGTCCCATTAAATAGGCTCTGTCACCACATTATAAGTGCCCTATCTTGTGCATGATATGATCGGCGCTGTAATGTAGATTACTGCAGTGAATTTTTTTTTGAAAAACAATGATTTTTGACAGAGTTATGACCTATATTAGCTTTATGCTAATGAGTTTCTTAATGGACAACTGGGCGTTTTACTTTTTGGCCAAGTGGGCGTTATACAGAGGAGTGTATGACGCTGACCAATCAGTGTCATACACTTCTCCCCATTCATTTACAAAGCACATACCGATATAGCTATATCGCTATGTGCAGTCACATAAACACACTATAACGTTACTGCAGTGTCCTGACAATGAATATACATTACCTCCAGCCAGGACATGATGTGTATTCAGAATCCTGACGCTTCGCTAACACAATCCCGACACTACAGCACAGCAAGCGTAATCTCGCAAGATTACGATGTAACCTGTCATTTCAAACGAGATTACGTTTGCCTTGCTGTAAATATCATAGAGACGCTACAGAAGTGACAGGACTCTGAATAGACATCACGTCCTGGCTGGAGGTAATGTATATTCACTGTCAGGACACTGCAGTAACGTTATAGTGTGTTTATGTGGCTGCACATAGTGATATAGCTATATCGGTATGTGCTTTGTAAATTAATGGGGAGAAGTGTATGACACTGATTGGTCAGCGTCATACACTCCTCTGTACAACGCCCACTTGGCCAAAAAGTAAAACGCCCAGTTGTCCATTAAGAAACTCATTAGCATAAAGCTAATATAGGTCATAACTCCATCAAAAATGGTCGTTTTTCTAAATAAAAAAACACTGCTGTAATCTACATTACAGCGCCGATCACATCATGTACAATATAGGGCACTTATAATGTGGTGACAGAGCCTCTTTAAGTCCTCCAGAGTGGGAGTCACCTTCCAGAAGCATTCCACTGGCTAATATAAGGGGGTCTAGAGTGGGGGACCCGATCCCTCTATAACATCCACATACCTACAGTAAATATGGCCATTGGAAAATAGTTTTTTTTACATGAGGCAACCTATTTAATGTTATTTGCACCCATTAAATATCCCCCCAAAGTGCCAATGAAAAATAAAGGATACCACACCTGCTAATGAGAGTAGACAGCGGGTAATCTCCTCAGTGATCAGCCCTGGGCAGTAGCTTCTTAAATGACACTGTGCTGAATTCCATATTATTATAATTTAATGCACTTGTAATGAATTGGGGTAGGGAGACGGACAGGTGAGCCCTAATCTACCCGCAACTCAGTCCCTGCCTTCTTGCACGGTCCGTCCTAAGTGACAGCGTACAAGTGGGCGACGGTCCCTACGCTCAGTAAGTGCAAGACAGACAACTCAAGACAAGGGCACACAGAAGCAAGGGGGGGTTGGGGCAGTTGCCCACGGAGACACCGTGAGCAACAGGCAATGGTGAATGAGCCGAATCAAACCAGGGGAGTACGTAGTAGCAAATAAGAGCAGGAGAATAGTCAGGCAAGTCAGGGTCAACAAGTAACAGCGGTCAATCGGGTGAATAGCAGGAATCGCAGAGCAAGGAAACCAGACAATCACAGGCAAGGAGCATGCTGCAAGTGAGGGTATAAATAGACCAATGGCGGGAGCTAGAACTGTCAGGCCAGGCTGTGATAGGTCCTCCTTCTCTTCAGCCTGCAAGCCTGAGTGGTAACAGATCGCGTCACTCTAGCAGACCTTGGAGCTGATGAGGGCTGATTTACCCCGTGCGTCGACACAGAACCTGTGTCTGGCAAACCCTTTACAGCTCTTATTAGCAATAGAAGAGTTTTAGTAAGAAACATTTGGCATTGCACTGCAAATCCATCTTCACACATGCGCTATTCTCTTTCATCTGGAGTCCATTCACAGATTACAAGTTGCCATAAACAGTAGCCTGTAGTCAGATTGTTTGTACGGTTTAAAAATGACATGTCCACATCAAGTTCTACCAATGGATAGGGGAGCATGTGGATGATGGGAAGGGATATGGGTAAAGTTTAGAACTTTGTTTTTTCCTATTGATCTAGAGAAAGGTAATAAAAAAAAAACATAAGGCATGAACCAATCTAGCCTAAAAAGTGAAAAATGTCTCTGCTGATCCCAAGTGGCGATGAGACTAGATCAACATTTGTATCTAGGGCATTTTACTCCAGTTTAAGACTGGTGTATAAAACAAAAACAAAGTAAATTCCCTCTTAGTTGGCTTAGTTTATGACAGTTTTTTGTGCCAAAGCTCAGCGCATTTTAGGACAAGCCCATTTTCACTTATCATCAGGGGACCCGTGTAATAAAATGGCATTGTCCAAAGCGGTTAACACTTTTAACTGTTTTAACATTTGTGTTTCGCTTAGCTTTTGTGCTTACATCTCTACACTTTATACCCCATTGTTAGCAAGACCTGCCCCCCTTGGCATTAGACACAGAGGATTGTCCACTTGTTAAGTTTTGTCATTGATTCCCATGGTCTTCATTTGCAGGTTTTTTACCTCTATAAAGATAATGTTGACGGTCACTTTGAAAAAGCCTTATTTTTTTTTGTCTTCTAAGTGCATACTATATGATGACAGTTCTTCAATTCTATTTCACATATAAATTCTACAAACAATATTGATTCCTCCTTGGCTGTAATTTTCAAAGCCAAGAAGTGCTCTCAGGGCCGATAACAACAGGACTTGTATTTTTATTCCACAAGACAAAGGCTGAACTCAACTCTACATATACAGTTTTGTATAATATCTTTTTATTTTTTCATTGCTAAATGGTTTTCCAGTTATGTAATGTAGATTTAATCACCATATAATGAAAGGTTATGTAACTTTCGCATATACTGTTTGTTTCTATTTCTCACCATTTTCAAGTTGCCAGTGAATGTAATGAGTTGTTAGAGTGTCTAGTTTAGCACTGCACCACCTGCCCCTGGGGGCCACATGAGGCCAACAATGCCATTCTGTGCAGCCCACAGCTATCAAAACACAGACCTAGTTCAGAAATACATGGCCGTCAAGGACAAGGAATAGTGTTGGAGCAGGGATCAGTAAGTACTAATGGTAATCTGTGTGGCTGTCACTAATGGGGGTGCACTGTATGGCTGACACTTATGGTGGCACTGTGGCTATATTCAGGAGGAAAAGATCAGCACTCCTTTTGGAATGTAAAAATAAATCTCCTTTATTTGGAATAGCCAGCAGAAAACTGTGCAACATAAAGTGGACAGATTACATAAAGCGTCCGTCCCCTCTGACACGTTTCTAGCTCACAAGAGCCATTACTCATAGATGTGGCTAGGACTGTTATGGGACACTGTAGGGCTGTATGAGTGCTATTTTAAGCAATTAATGGAAGCAATCCAGGCAAAACTGTTACTGTGTTGTGCCAAGGGCAGGTCTGAGGCAGCGAAAAAATCCCATGACTTGTATTCTCTCTTTTGTGCTCATTAAATCCCTGTGTCATGTACCTCCTCCTTATGCTGTGCACTAGGTATAACACAGTGCTCCAAGTTATACCCAGAGTAAAGGGCTATTTCCATCTTAAACATTTATGGCAAACCGACAGGATATGCAAAAATTATTTGATAGGTAGGGGTTTTATCTCTGGGTGCTCCATATATTGGGAGAGAGAAGTCCCCTGATTCCATGTTTAGCTCTCCATAGAGGAGGAGACAACAGTGCTGGGCATGCATACTGCTCTCTTCATTGTAGTTAATGGGAGTTGTGAAATGCTCGGCTTTTTCCATGTTCCTTCCTCTAGTAGCGCTTGTTAAATATTTATGACATATACTGTCAATATATTATAAATGTGCCAGATGGGAAATACCCATAAAAGTTTCATGGCATCCCTTGGGAGCTGTACAATCTGACAATGTTTACACATCTTACTATTGTGTGTAATTTTTTTCACAAAAATGGGAATGGATCCTACTAGAAAGGTAAACGTTTGTCAATGTTTCCATTCTCCTTTGAACTAGAATCTGTTCCTAGCTATTAACCACGGCATCTAAGGGGTTACACAGTCAGGATCAGAAGATCCTCCAGTACTGGATGTCAGAGCAAACTGCACGGGACACCTGCGCAGGAGTTAGGCAAGGCCACTATAAAAAGTCTGCAGCTTAGCCTAAGGCCTGATAGTGACCACTGTAAAAAACATTTTGGCGGTCACTAACGTGTTAATACAGAATTTTCAAGTGCGAAGTTGATATTTGAAATATTATGGAGGTGTACTGTACATATCAAGTTTTCATAAACCTTTTGGGAAATCAACACCCACTTAGTCTAATCTGAAAATAAGGGAATTTACTAAAAAAAACAAACATAAAAAACAATAAATTTGTTCTTTTTATTTGTTTCTGTAAGGTTAAATAATTACAAAAATTGTTATCTTGGTTACCTATGTTTGCTAAAGTCTTTGCATAAAAAGAAAAATTAAAAACTAAAACTGGAATGTTTAGTTCAGGGGCTAAGGGGGCGGGGCATGACACAGGAATTCTCTCTGTTTGGTGTTCTTTGACTCCTTGTGTCACCACCTCCTCAGGCTCTGCGCTTGGCATCAGTCAGTGTATTCATTTTGCTCAGGGTGTCCTTTTATTGTGCACCACAACTGTCGTGTTATCAGAGAGAGAGAGACATGATAATGAGTTTATGTGGACTTTATCAGTACTCAGATTTCAACACCATCTCACATGTTGGAGATGAGGTTATGGGTTATATACAATGGGGCAGATTTACTAATACTGTCTAAGATTTACACAGTATAAACTAAGACCAGGCAGTTAGAAAATGTGCCAAATTTATCACGCCATGTAATAAATTTGTCACATCTTGCTAGGTACGCTAGACACTTTTCTCTCCCTTACACCTCCTCTTTGTTGGCTTAGTTTTGGCCCACTTTGGTGCATTTTAAGCCACACCCATTCCCTGCTGAGAGCCACCTCCAATTTTAGACACTTTTTAAAAGTGTCTAGTGAGGCTCAAACTTCTATTGTTAAATTAGTCTAAAATGAAATGAGTCAAAATGCGCCAAATTGTGGCAAAATTAGCCAAATTCTACCAAAATGCACCAAATACATTCTAGAGGCAAACACAGTAGTAAATCTGCCCCAATGTGCTTGAACCACCATGTAATTTCTAAAGACTGGAAAATGTAGTGTTTTGAATGGGAAAGGATCCCTGCTACTTATTTCAGATCTCTACAATCAATTCTGTGACATATTGGAAATACTTGACACGTCATTAACAACAACCAAATTCAAATACATTTAGTGTAGGAAGCAAAACCCGGTTACCAGGTTTCTTCCAGCCTTGATATGGACTAATCAAATTATCTTTATGTATCATGTTGATATACAGAACCATTTGTTCTACATCTGGTTAATTTGCACTTCTATTTAACCCGTTAGTGACCGCCAATACACCTTTACACCTTTTCACGGCGGCCACTAATGGGCTTTATTCTGATGCATACGCCTTTTCACGGCACTGCATCAGGATAAATAAACAGAGTAGGGAGCCGTTAAATCTCCCTGCTCCCAGCTACCAGAGGTAGCTGAGGGCTAAAATGGGTGAGATCGATATCAGTATTGATCTGACACGTTTAACCCCTCAGATGCAGCGCTCAATAGCGAGCGCCGCATCTGAGTTGTTTTGGAGAGAGGGAGGGAGCTTCCTCTCATCCCACCGACACCCGGCGATAAGATCGCCAAAGTGTCTGTGTCTCCGATGGCAGCCGGGGGCCTAATAAAGGCCCCCAGGTCTGCCTGTAGTGAATGCCTGCTAGGACATGCCAGATGCATGTCTTAGCAGATGCCTGTCTGTTTTAAACGGACAGGCAGTAATACACTGCAATACAAAAGTATTGCAGTGTATTATAAAAGCGGTCGGAGGATCGCATATTAAAGTCCCCTAGTGGGACTAGTAAAAAAGTTTCATAAAGTTAATAAAAACAATTTGTAAAAAAAAATGAAAAACCACTTTTTCCCCTTACAAACTGCTTTACTATTAAAAAAACTAAATAAAGTAAAAAAAGTTATGCATATTTGGTATCGCCGCGTTCGTAACGACCCCGACTATAAAGGTAATACATTATTTAGGATTCACTGGTGTGATATATGAGTAAAATATAACATTTATTTATAACTCTCTAAAAACAGGGGTACAATCACCACTGTGAAAAAGCCCCACCGTGTGTATAAAAACGTATTAAATAATAAACTCTGAGTTCTAATTCAATTGTGAACCTCCTATAGCTCAGTGTTCAACAAGAATATCAATACGGAATCAGCATTTGAAAAATGGGCATAACAATAGTCTTGACCCTAATTCACACTAGAGTCCGTGATAACCGCACCGGAAGCTCCTAGTGTTGAGGTATACAAACAATGCTAGTGTTCCCAATGCTAAAATATTCCTATTCACAACCGACCCAACGCGTTTCAATACTCATCATCAGGGGTCTGTAGCTTGGTCACTCTGGCCAGGGATGCCAGCGATATTTAGTTCAGCAGCAGATATTCTGCTGCACTCCACGGAAGCATGCTCGCATAGATGTCAGCGGCATGCTTCATTCTAGGACTCTGAGTTATTTAAAGCATCTGACTCCTCCCCCTGTCCTCGGCACCTCCAATCGAAACAGCCAAACACACTCACCAATCGAATTCGTGACACCTGTCCATGTGACTCCCGGCCATCAGCTGACAGCCAGGAACCAACATCGACCGCATCAAAAGCCGAACGCGCAGGCGCAGTAGAGGCCACAATCGAGTCGCCCATGCTGCCGGGAACTCACCACTGCAAAGAAGGAGTATATCGATATTTAAGAGTTTGGGTAAGTGTTGCGGATCAGCTCAAAACCCGCAGCTGGACTGCCATTGATAAAACAACTACACTGATAATACATATTGTGTAGATAAATGAATGTCTACCCCACTACAAGGTGTCATTGGAACACCTACTGAATAAGGAACCATAGCCAGACTGCCCACATGATGATCATTGATAATTAAGAGACCACCTGTCATGACGACCATGTGGGTCTCTTGCTATCCTGAAGGGAAAACTGGCCATGGAAATGCATGTTTAAATGAATGTTCAAATAAAACATGCATAATTTGTCTGCTCATTTAAACCCCCTGGTTGTGTGCACGCCAATCTATAGATCCACTGGGCTTCCTTTCGTAGTATGAGGTTATCCCAGTCACCTCCCCGTTTGGGAGGCCTAATGAGTTCAATTGCTTGAAATTTAAGACATTCTGAGCTATAGTAGGTTCACAATTGAATTAGAACTCAGAGTTTATTATTTAATACGTTTTTATACACACGGTGGGGCTTTTTCACAGTGGTGATTGTACCCCTGTTTTTAGAGAGTTATAAATAAATGTTATATTTTACTCATATATCACACCAGTGAATCCTTTAAAATTGTTATGTTGTGGGAGCACAATTGAATGTATCTTTGAAATACAGTGAATTAATACATTATTTAACCTGCATGGTGAGCGCCGTAAAAAATCATATAAAAAAACAATGGAAAAACGGCTATTTTCTGTGAATCCTGCCTTAAAAAAAATGTGATAAAAAGTGATCAAAAAGTCGCATCTACTCCAAAATTGAACCAATAAAAACGAAAAGTGGTCCCGCAAAATAAAAAAACTCGTACAGCTGCATTAGCGGAAAAATAAAAAAGTTATTGCTCTTCAAATATGGAGACAAATAATTTTGAAAAAAATGTGTTTTTACTGTGTAAAAGTAGTAAAACATACAAAAACTATACAAATTTGGTATCGTTGCAATCGCAACAACCAGCTGAATAAAGTTATTGTGTTATTTATACCACGCTGTAAACGGCGTAGATTTAGGACGCAAAAAAGAGTGGCGAAATTTCAGGTTTTTTTCTATTCCCCCCAAAAAAAGTTATTAAAAGTTAATGAATAAATTATATGTACACCAAAATAGTGCTATTAAAAAAATACAACTTGTCACGCAAAAAACAAGACCTTATACAGCTATGTCGACGCAAAAATAAAAAAGTTATAGCTCTTGGAATGCGACGATGGAAAAACTTAAAAAATAGCTTGGTCATTAAGGTTTAAAATAGGCTGGTCATTAAGGGGTTAAGGCACAGTGACTGCTATGGCCTCCGTATTTTAGACTATTTCATGTTTGCATTCATTCATAAATAATAAAGGTTGACTTTAATTACAATTCTTTTGCTTTTTTTTTGTGCTGCCTAAAAATAATTCAAAAACATTACAAAGTTGCTTAAAGAGGTTTTCCCACTAAGGGCGGGTTCACACATGGCGGATTTTCACTTAAATTCCGCTGCGGACACTCCGCAGCGTTAATCCGCAGCGGAGCCGTTTCTCCATTGACTTTCACTTTAATTTCGCAGTGTTCGTTTACACGATGCGTACAATTCCGCTGCGGAGCATAGGCTGCGGAGCGGAATGTGGTGTCCGCAGCATGCTCTGTCTGTTGCGGAGCAGTGGCGGACTGGTTGCGGACTCATGGCGGAATTTCTCCATTGACTTCAATGGAGATTCTAAGTTCCGCAATGAAGTCCGCAGCTGTCATGCACATGTTATGTGTGGTGCGGAGCGTATTGGTTTTTTAACATGACATTTCTTCATTCTGGCTGGACCTATGTATTTCTAGGTCTACAGCCAGACTGAGGAAGTCAATGGGGCTCCCGTAATGACGGGAGCGTTGCTAGGAGACGTCAGTAAATAGTCACTGTCCAGGGTGCTGAAAGAGTTAAGCGATCGGCAGTAACTGTTTCTGCACCCGGGACAGTGACTACCGATCCCAATATACATGTATCTGTAAAAAAACATATAAGTTCATACTTACCGAGAACTCCCTGTTTCTGTCTCCAGTCCGGCCTCCCAGGATGACGTTTCAGTGGAAGTGACGGCTGCAGCCAATCACAGGCCAAGCACAGGCTGCAGCGGTCACATGGACTGGCGCGTCATCCAGGGAGGTCGGGCTGGATGCCGAAGGAGGGACGCGTCATCAAGACAACGGGCGGTAAGTATGAATTTCTTTTACTTTCACTAGGGAAAGTGCTGTCCCTTCTCTCTATCCTGCACTGATAGGGAGAAGGGAAGCACTTTTCCTGCAGTCCGCAGCGGCCAGTCCGCATCAATTTTCTGCACATTTTGTGCAGATCCGCAGCCGTAATCCGCAACCCGGATTAGGTGCGGCATTGATGCGGACAGTTGCGGAGGAATTCCGCCATGTGTGGTCATGCCCTAAGGCTATGTTCACACGGAGTATTTTGGGGGAGGAATATCTGCCTCAAAATTCCGTTTGGAACTTTGAGGCAGATTTTCCTCTCCCTGCACGCCGATTTTCGCGGCGATTTTCACGCCGTTTTTCGCCCGCGGCCATTGAGCGCCGCGGGCATAAAACAGCGCGAAATATGCTTTCTCTGCCTCCCATTGAAGTCAATGGGAGGTCAGAGGCGGAAGCGCCCGAAGATAGGGCATGTCGCTTCTTTTTCCCGCGAGGCAGTTTTACTGCTCGCGGGAAAAAGACGCCGACGCCTCCCATTGAAATCAATGGGAGGCGTTCTCGGGCCGTTTTTGCCGAGTTTTGCGACGCGGTTTCCGCGTCATAAAACTCGGCAAAATACCCCGTGTGAACATAGCCTAATAGAGCTAGTTTCGAAACACATAGTACCACATGAAGTTTGTGAAACAATACTAACTAATATGTTTTCATGATTAAATTCGTACTTTTTTGTTATTCTGCGCTCCGGTTTTGCTATATGGGCAGACTGTGTACCGATGTGATGTGTCTTGTCACAGCATGCCCATAGATAGTCACCTGCGCTTCTAGGTGACACTCTGTACGTTCCTAGGCTCTTCCTTTTACATTGAACATATATGAAGGTGTGAGGGAATAGCAGAAATAGAAGAGCAATCAAATTTATACTAAAGTAACATTTGCTTGTACTATATGTGGTCTGTTCCCCTATCCTACTGATGTAATGTATGCAGCCAAGAGCCCTGTGTTTAGTATAGCGCATGTTCTGGTCAGATGAGGCCGGAGAGCTGGACAAAGATGCAGAGAGAGCCAGTGAGTTCGATCAGGGGACAGAAGGACACAGGGAATTCTGTCTGCGCATACGCAGCCAAGGAAACCAATACCTGCGGATTTACGTAGCTCATGCCAACAGAATGCAAATACAAAGTGGCACATGAGCAAGACGTATTGTGATAACTCATGTGAGAGGAAATGACTTATGTGCAGTCTCTATTCACCTAACTAAACATGGGTTAATGGGAAACCCATTTTAAAGTGTTATTCCCATCTTATATAGTGATGGCATATCGCTAGGATATGCCATCACTATATATGATCAGAGGGGGTCTGACCTCTGGGACCCCCATCGATCCTGAGAATGAAGGGACCATGCTGCAGCTCGCTGACCGAGTAGCCACTAAGCAGGGGAAAACAGAGAAGAGGATGCAGCGCTAAATCAGCATTGCAGCCCCTTCATTCTCTGGACCATTAAAAAAAAATCATTATAACTGATCATGACGGATCATAACAGATCTGTTATATCCATCATGGATCCTGTAAGGGCACCTTCAGACGTAGCAGAATATTTCCGCTGCAAATGTTGGTGCAGATTTGGGGCAATTACGCAACGAATCTGCACCAACATTTGCATATTTGAAAGGGAATTCAGACATTGCAGATATCACAGCGGATTTGCCACAGATTTCAGTTTTCGCATTGCAAAGGCTAAAATCCGCAGTGAAATTCCGCTTCTTCTCCACAATGGAAAAAGCATGCTGCGGAGGGAAAAATCTGCACCGCAGCCTAATTTCCACAAAGTAATTTTCTGCAACGTCTGAACTAACTTTCCTAAAAATTTATAGAAAGAAATGAAAAAAAACGACCGCTGGAGAATTCCATTGCGGACTGTCTGCAGCGTAATTCAACAGCAATTCCACCACATGTGAATGTGCCCTAAAGTTGGAACAATACTGCCAGTGGCTCTGTTTACAACTGCGCTCTAGCTTCTGTTTATAACATGACCACCTCATTAATGGCTATTCAGAAAATCCCTCACCTTTGTGCCATGGCTGGGAACCTAAAAAGGTATGTTCTATTGCAACAGTATTAGGGCATGACCACACGTGGCGGATTTCCTCCGCAACTGTCCGCATCAATGCCGCACAGAATCTGCGTTGCAGATTCTGCTGCGGATCTGCACAAAATGTGCAGTACATTGATGCGGACTAGCTGCTGCGGACTGCGGGAAAAGTGCTTCCCTTCTCCCTATCAGTGCAGGATAGAGAGAAGGGACAGCACTTTCCCTAGTGAAAGTAAACGATTTTCATACTTACCGGCCGTTGTCTTGGTGACGCGTCCCTCTTTCGGCATCCAGCCCGACCTCCCTGGATGACGCGCCAGTCCATGTGACCGCTGCAGCCTGTGCTTGGCCTGTGATTGGCTGCAGCCGTCACTTAGACTGAAACGTCATCCTGGGAGGCCGGACTGGAGACAGACGCAGGGAGTTCTCGGTAAGTATGAACTTATATGTTTTTTTACAGATACATGTATATTGAGATCGGTAGTCACTGTCCCGGGTGCAGAAACAGTTACTGCCGATCGCTTAACTCTTTCAGCACCCTGGACAGTGACTATTTACAGACGTCTCCTAGCAACGCTCCCGTCATTACGGGAGCCCCATTGACTTCTTCAGTCTGGCTGTAGACCTAGAAATACATAGGTCCAGCCAGAATGAAGAAATGTCATGGTAGTAAAACCAATACGCTCCGCAGCACACATAAGATCTGCGGACTTCATTGCGGAATTTTGACTCTCCATTGAAGTCAATGGAGAAATTCCGCCATGAGTCCGCCACTGCTCCGCAACAGACAGAGCATGCTGCGGACACCAAATTCCGCTCCGCAGCCTATGCTCCGCAGCGGAATTTTACGCCTCGTCTAAACGAACACTGCTAAATTAAAGTGTAAGTCAATGGACAAACGGCACCGCTGCGGATTAACGCTGCGGAGTGTCCGCAGCGGAATTTTAGTGAAATTCCGCCACGTGTGAACCCAGCCTTATTGCAAAAATCTCTGCAACTGAAAATCCCTTCTATAAATCTGACTGGGATTGTTCGTAGAGCATGTGTAGGGATTTCTGCAAACCCTGTTCAGATGAATGGAACAGTTACAGAAATTTCTGAAAAAAATCTGCCGTGTGTGAACATACCCAAAGACAGTAGTTTTTACCCATGTCAACATAACCGAAGACATAATTATTTTTTTAGGCAGCAAAATACCCCCTTGCCTGCATGGACCCTGTGCAGCTGGTTTGTACATATGAGTATGTTCTCCCCTGCCTGAAACTCAACATAGGAAAACCTGGAAAAATAAATAAGGTTAACACTCTGCAAAACTGAAATTTCAGTATTGGTTGCATTTACTTATAAAACTAAACCTACCAAAAATAAGTTCTTTGGTCATTTAGTAGATAAGTTAATGTTTAATCCCCTGAACAGCCCATCAAACTCATCAAACTGGGATATATCGTCACACACAGAATTGTCTCTTTATATATATTGCTACATTTCCCAATCTGGCTTATGCAGGGATGGGATATAGATGATTCTCTGAAACAGGTTGTTAAAATAACAGGCATTTTGGGATCCTCACTCAATTCCCCCTGTTTTCAATTGCATCTGCGTTCTTAGGGCGTGGATATATTAAAATAGTCAAGCGCTGGCGGGTGTAAGGGAGCACTCGGCTCCCTGGCCCGCTTTTTGTCACTTCTACTTTGATGCAGGTGGTGCACTGTTCCGCAGGATCCAGGCCTGGCCAGTAGAGACCAGACCTGCATGGTTAGATGAATGTGCAGAAACTGGGATACAGAATATTTTATTTGGGTGGGGACACTATTATTTTAAGGTAATACTGTGCATATAATTTTTTTTTTTTTTCAAGGGGCACTGTGCATAGTATTATTTATTTTAGGGGACACAGTGTTTATATCATTATTTTAGACGCACTCTGTATAGTATTATTTATTTCAGGGGCACGATGTGTGGGACAATTGTGTAAAGCATCACACAATATGTCAAACATAAAATGTAACTTTAAATAATCCCCTAAAATTTTAGACCAAAAATATGCACTCCATTGCCAGTTACTACAAAAATATGTGAGGATAAGAATACATGCTATCATTTATGTATTTACACCGATACCTTTATTGGTTTGTGTCTTTATGCTTTGGTTGTATATTTCCTATATTGACTCAACTTAGGCCTAATATTTTAATTGATTATTATTAAAAGTTACATGTTTGACATATTTAGTGATACCCTAAGGGTATGTTCACACGGCAGCGTCCGTAACGGCTGAAATGACGGGGCTGTTTTCAGGAGAAAACAGCCCCGTCATTTCAGCCGTAACGGCATGTGCAGGCGCAAGAACGCCGTGTCCATTACGGACGTAACTGGAGCTGATTTTCCATAGAGTCCATGGAAAACGGCTCCATTTACATCTGAAGAAGTGACATGACACTTCTTTGCCGCGGGCGTCTATTTACGCGCCGTCTTTTGACAGTGACGCGTAAATATACGCCTCGTGTGAACAGACATACGTCAGCCCATTGCTTTCAATGGGCAGATGTTTGTCAACGCTTTCAAGCCGTAATTTCGGACGTAATTCGGGGGTTAAAACGCCCGAATTACGTCCGTAAATAGGCCGTGTGAACATACCCTAATTATTTGCAAGCCACGCTTATATAAAATATTTTCAGGTGACACGGTGTATAGTGCTAATATAGGGGGCACAGCTTGTGGCTCTAATATATTTAGGAGGCACAGTGTATGGTGCTATTATCTTTAGAGTGCACAGCGTGTAGGACTATTTTTAGGGGGAATATTGTGGGATGTTATTATTTTCAGAAGGCACAGTTTGTGGCATTAATATATGCAGGAGGGTGAAATGTGTGGTGCTATTGTTTTTAGAGGACACAGTGTGTGTCATAATTATATTCAGGGGGCACAGTGTGTGGAGCTATTATTTTCAGAAGGCACATTGTGTGGCAGTATTATATTAAGGGGCGCAGTGTGTTGTGATTATGAGGAACATGTCTGATTATAAAGATTGAGGAAGTGATGCAAATGTGAGGCGTCAAAGGCCATGTTCATACAACTGAATTTCACATTTATTTTGGCACGGAAACCAGCTGTATTCCGCGGCACGTGCACGTTAAAACTGTTTATATTGATTTTAATTGGAAACCGCCCCATTGTTCATACTGGTGCGGTATTCGTGCATATTGCATGTGAAAACCGCATTGGGTAGCTACACACAGATTAGCCCTAAGGGGATTCGTAGAGGCAGTGACAGAGGTAAAGAACGCTTTCTTTTATGGGAATGGATGGAAAAAAAAAGAGGACTCCTATGTGGAGTGGTGAGAGCTTTATGGAACCAAACGTTTAAACATCTTTATGCGTGGTATCGCTGCGGAAATGTTTTATAGCTCCTAGCCTCTTCATACATTGTAAACACAATGGGAGAGATGTATTAAGACTGTGTCAGTCTTAACAAAAAACAAGCTGGAGTAAGATGCAATCATTTTTTTAAGAGGCACACGCCTAATAAATTTGTTGCATCTTCGGCTGTCCGTGCGATATTGACTTAAATCTGCGCCAGCCAAGTTCACGCTAGGTTCTGGTGTAAATTATAGTCAATGCATTGGGCCATGGGTGGCCGTGCCTTTTTCCACTAAGCTTTGTTCACTTTCCTGAAAAATGTAGACCCAAAAGTCGAAATTTTTACGACTTTTGGGCCATTTACGATATTACTACATTAGGGACTTGTTAACTTTCCGCCCTTGACTGTTATCCAGGTAAGTGAGATCAGAGACTCAATGAATATTTAGTATTAGTTTGTTTGTTTATATTTGCTCTGTAACTTTTTAACTGTATAATTTATGCCCTGATAACTTTTTTTTGTTCCAGACTAAAACTGTCAACTGTATGAAACAATGTGACTTAAATAGAGCCTTAATAAATCCTTTTTCAATGATTACATATTAAAATCTGTAAAATCCTGACATGTAATGCATCAAATGGCATGAAGTACTGAGTAGCTGGCACAATATTTTTTACTAGAAATAGGCTTATGGGTCTGAATGGTAAACACAAATGTGACATTTTGTGCATGAATGTCTATTAAATACAAGTTGATCTGGAATGTAGTCATTACCGTTACCTTTGGTTAATAGCCCTACATGACCAAATAACCGGCCTCCCTACAGCATGGAGCATCAAGTTAGGACCAATGAAGCCATCTTCTGAAATTATTTCCAGAATGACTCTTGTAACCAGGTTCTGCTAAAGACATTTTTCACCGTGGTTTCATGATAATTCTTTTCAGAGCTATCATGTTATGTGAACACTTTAATCATGAAAGAGTGACAGCAGACAGAATAAAGCTCCAGGTTACCATGTGAACAATGGAAAATTTATTAAAAGAAGCATAGGAATGACTGACGGAAAGAAGATAAAAAACAATTTGTTACACAAGGAACCTGAAACAAAAAAAAAGAAAAAAGTTACTGAGTTATCCATAGAAAAATACATCATGATGAGTAATGACGTAGTAAATAGTTTTCTGAAAACACGGCAGCAGACCTACATACATGCACAATGCCATGTTAAGTATTTGCGCCCTTCCGGGTTTCTTCTATATTTGCATATTTGTTACGCTTGTTTCAGATCTTTAAACAAAATAACATAAAACAATCTGAGTAAACACAAATAAAAGTTTTTAAGTGATCATCTCAAAGGAAAAAACTTTTTATCCAACACCAGCTGGTCCTGTATGAAAAGGTAATTGCCACCCCACCCCCCCACCCCACCTGATCTTAAAGGGGTTGTCAGATTCTAGCAAATTAAATGGGTATTAACAGCTTAGACATTTATGGCATAGCCATAAGATATGCTATAACTGTCTGATAGATGCGGGTCCCAGCTCTGGGACCCGCAGCTATAAAGAGAATGGAGGTTCAACTGGCCCCCGCTCTGTCTGGTGCACTGAATTAGTGGAGAGGGGGGCCACGCATGAATGCTGCTGTCTCCATTCTGTTGTATGGGAGTTATGGAAACAGCTGAGGAGTGCTAGCTCGGCTGTTTCTAGAACTCCTATTAAATAGAATGGAAAGAGCCATGGGCATGTGCAGCCCTCTCCCAACTAATACCCTCCCAAAATCTGTGGCCAACGGCCATTGCACTGGGCAGAACGGTGGATATGCCATAAATGTCTAAGTTTGAAATACCCCTTTAATAAAAAATGTTTTAACATTTTCCAATATACTATCTGTATTAATTCCTCACGGTTTTCAAGATCTCTTCTTGTTGTTATTTAGTAGGAAAATTCATTGTTTACTTCCGGTGGATAACATTTTGTCCTAGTCATGTGATGGACACACAGGTGCACGGATCGTTACAGTATGTGCGTTTTTCTAATGATCCCAGCACCGGTGTGTCCATCACATGACCATGAACAGAAATTTACCCACCGGAAGTAAACAATGAATGTTCCTGCTGAATAACAACCGAGATCTCAAAAACCGTAAGAAATTAATACAAAAAATTATATTGGAAAATTATATTACTTTTAATTAAACAAAAAATAACATTAATATGCTGAAACCGGACAAGTCTTTTGTGACTTTTTGTAGCAGCTTAAACAGCAACAATGACAACCAAACACTTGCATTAACATGAGATCAGACTTTCACATCAATGTGGAGGAATTTTGTCTAACTCTTCCTTGCAAAGTTGCTTTATGGGCTCGTCCACACGCTACGGAATTACCACGTTTCTTCTGGATGGAATTTCAGATGGAAAAAACGCAGCAGAATACAGTAGCAGCATTGTGGATTAGATTAACCAAACCTCATCCACACGCTACGTAAAAATTCAGAGCAGAAATTGACTTGCGGTGCATATTTTTTGGACCATGTCAATTCCTGCTGTGGAAAGTGGCCAGAATTGTTGCGTTTTTCAGAGGAGATGTCTCCATGTCCTAACATTGCGGAAAAACGCAGTAAAATATGCACAATTTTCTGCTGTAAAAAAACGCAGGAAATGATTGGTTTTTGCCACAGCGGAATATCTGTGTTTTTCAACGGAATTGATGCAGAAGTTTTCGGCAGAAATTCCGTCATGTGTGGACAAGCAAGACCTTATTCAGTCACAATGGAGGGACTTTTGAACACAATGTCTCAATAAGGGTATGTTCACACGGCCAAATTTCAGACGTATACGAGGCGTATTATGCCTCGTTTTACGTCTGAAAATAGGGCTACAATACGTCGGCAAACATCTGCCCATTCATTTGAATGGGTTTGCCGACGTACTGTGCAGACGACCTGTTATTTACGCATCGTTGTTTGACAGCTGTCAAACGACGACGCGTAAAAATACAGCCTCGTCAAAAGAAGTGCAGGACACTTCTTTGGACGTTTTTGGAGCTGTTTTCCAAAAACGGACGTAAAAAACGCCGCGAAAACGGCGTGAAAACGCCGCGAAAAATGCAAGTTGGTAAAAAAACGTCTGAAAAGCAGGGTCTGTTTTCCCTTGAAAACAGCTCTGGATTTTCAGACGTTTTTGTTGACTACGTGTGAACATACCCTTATACTCAAGTCAGCACTTGACTAGGCCACCCCAAAACCTTCGATTTCTTTCTTTTGAGACATTTAGAGGTGGAATTGCTGCATAACCTAATTGTTCTTGAGTTTTCAGATCACTGATTGATAATATTCTGCTTCAGGACTAGACCTTAAAGTGTATGCCAAACTTTTACAGATCATACAAAGATATAATCTACATCAAAAGTTGGCTAACTTTGAAAATACTTTGTACCATATACATTGTACTGATCCTGAGTTACAGCCTAAATTACAAACAAGAGCTATATTTAGAATTTTGCCAATTGTCACTGGAAAGAGTCAGCAAGCTTGTTGTCAGCAAAACCCTAAACAGCTTAGGGTCTGTGCACGTCACATTTTGACCCTACATTTTAACAAATAAGTTCCCAATGTATACGTTAAAAGTAGGCTTTTGACGAATGTTTTAACAGTGGCATCCGTCACCATAGCATTTAATATTGTACGTTAAATGTATACGCTATGAACTCTCATGACCCTGTTCATGACAAACGCGTGAAAATAATACCATTATAGTCTATGAGTTAGGGATATCTACAGTACATTTAACATATTACGTCGCCCATAGACTATATTGGTATCCGTCTACTGTATACGTCATAAAAGGCTATGGAAAAGTCCATGACATTTACGTTAAACTTATGCCTGTGACGTATGACATAGTGTGGCATGAGTCACCTTCAGGATCCCATGCTAAAAAACGTATACCGCTCAGTATAACTTTTTCGTAGGATCCTTCAGGATGAAAATGAATAGTCTATTACAATGTTCTATTCTCCCAAAAATACTTTTGTAAGGCACTGTGTATATATTATGCATGTGTTATAACTATGTGTATGGAATTGTCATGAAAATGATATAGACTGGTAAATAATTCCTATTGTTGACAACAATAACATTATAATTTCCTATTCTTTGAGATGATGTCACATGTTATGTTTTCTGCTGTCAAAGCCCATCACAGGCATATGATACATACATACGCCATTTACCATAAAACACAGCAAAGGTTATATTAGACGCAGCGGATCAGTGCATTACATTTCATTCTTGCGTGGCAGAAGTAACCTCTATGTTCACTCTAGTATAAAACAAATGACTTATGCTTTTCTCTTGTTAACAATGTTATGTCCTTGTTACAGTTACTGAAATGATTCACATGGTATAAAACACTCTGTTGCTGCAGTTCCTTATGCTGTAGGGATTAGTGAACACTGAATTCCCCTGCAGCAATAAGTGGTTAAATATTTATTTGCTGAGTCGATTAGAAAGACAGCGGATACCGAGAACATGTCTCATGAAATCCCATCACTGACAAACACATGCTTTTCATCTAGTTAATCTAAACTTGGATTAATGGTGTGGGAGGGGCATCAAGTGATAATGAAACGTTCCGACTAAGTTCTCGGGCACCCGATATAAAAAATACCAGACTCTGAACTGATGGGAAAATGGCATCTCTGAAGTTCCGTGTGGTACCATATTTCTTTACGTATTTTTCCGCGTGCTGTCCAGTTGTTCTGTTTTATTCTGTGCGAGTTCCGTATCGGTACCGCGTGAATACAAATATGAAACAGTAGTTTATCCTATTAACCGCTTCAAGACACAGCCTGTTTTGGCCTTAAAGGCAAAGCCGATTTTTTCAAATCTGACATGTGTCCCTTTATGTGGTAATAACTTTGGAATGCCTTTACCTATCCAAACGATTCTGAGATTGTTTTCATTTGACATATTGTACTTTATGTTAATGAAAAAAATTGGTCGATAAATTCAATATTTATTTGTGAAAAACACCAAAATTTTGCGAAAATTTGCAAAAATTAGCGCATTTCTAAATTTAAATGTATCCGCTTGTAAAACAGATAGTAATACCACACAAAACAGTTACTATTTCACATTTCCCATATGTCTACTTTATGTTGTAATTGTTTTTTTGAACATTCTTTTCTTTTTCTAGGATGTTAGAAGCCGTAGAACTTTAGCAGCAATTTCTCACACACTCAAGAAAATTTCAAATGGCTATTTTTTCAGGGACCAGTGCAGTTCTGAAATGGTTCTGAGGGCCTTATATATTAGAAACCCCCATAAATCACCCCATTTTAAAAACTGCACCCCTCAAAGGCGTTTCACAAGAATTAAAGCAAAGCAGGGGTGAAATTTACAAATGTCATTTTTTTTGCAGAAATTCATATTTAATCCTTTTTTTTCTGTAACACAGAGGGTTTTACCAGAGAAATGAAACTCAATATTTATTGCCTATATTCTGCAGTTTTTAGAAATATCCCACATGTGGTCCTAGGGTGCTAATGGTCTGAAACACGTGCCTGAGAAGCAAAGGACCACCTTGAGGATTTTGGGGCCTTCTTTTTATTAGAATATATTTTAGGCACCATGTCAGGTTTGAAGATGTCTTGTGGGGCCAAAACAGTGAAAACACTCCTAAAAAGACATTATTTGGCAAACTACACCCCTCAAGGAATTTATCAAGGGGTATAGTGAGCATTTTGACGCCACAGGTTTTTTGCTGAATTTAGTGGAATGAGGCCATGAAAATCAAAATCTAAATTTTTTCCGATAAAACTTAGAAATTTTACATTTTTACAAGGCATAAAGGACAATAAATACCCCAATATTTGAAAAGCAATTTCCCCTGATTACAGCAATACCCCATAATCTGGTAATAAACTGCTGTTTGGACACACAGCAGAGCTCAGAAGGGAAGGAGCACCATTTGGCTTTTGGAGCTCAAGTTTTGCTGCAATGGTTTTCGGGTGCCATGTCGCATTTTCAAAGCCCCTGTGGGTTTAAAACAGTGGAAAATCCCCATTTGGGAAACTACACCCCTCAAGGAATTTATCGAGAGATATAGTAAGCATTTTGACCCCACAGGTTTTTTGCTGACTTTAGTGACATATATGGACAGTGTTGTCAGGGTCTTTCCCAGAGCGGAGTCCCGGGCAGAGCGCTAGTATAGGCTCTGCTCTGGGACTCTGTGGTATTCCCTGACATCGCTGTCCACATATGGACAGTGTTGTCAGGGTCTTCCCCAGAGCGGAGTGACGTGCAGAGCGCTAGTATAGGCTCTGCTCCAGGACTCTGTGGAATCCCCTGACATCACTGTCCACATATGGACAGCGATGTCTGGGGCTTCCCCAGAGCTGGAGTCCCGGCCAGAGCGCTAGTATAGCCTCTGCTCCAGGACTCTGGGGAAGCCTCTGACATCGCTGTCCATACATCGACAGTGATGTCAGGTGCTTCCCCAGAGCAGGAGTCCCAGTGATGTCAGGAGCACAGCTGGAGTCCCAGGAAGAGCCTACTAGCGCTCTGCCCGGAACTCAAGTTCTGGGGTTGCCCCTGACATCCATGTCCATATATGGACAGTGATGTCAGGAGCAGAGCTGGAATCCCAGGCAGAGTGCTAGAAGTGGCTCTGCTCCAGGACCCCAGCTCTGGTCAAGCCTCTGACATCACTGTCCATAAATGGACACTGATGTCAGTGGCTTCCCTAGTGTTCTGGAGCAGAGCCTATACTAGTGCTCTGCTCCGGGACACCGGCTCTGGAGTTGCCCCTGATATCACAGTCCGGTCCAGGAGGATCCCCTGATGTCACTGTGTATGGACAGTGACGTCAGGGGCTCCAACAGCAGAGGAATCCCCAGCCAAAGGGTAGGCAATGCTCTGGCTGGGGATTCCACTCCTAGATGGAGCCCCAATGGAGCTATCTACTTGGGGTGTATGTGGCATTATTTGCAGAGGGCACTGTGGCAGCATCTGGAGAGGGCACTGTGGCAGCATCTGCAGAGGACACTGTGGCAGCATCTGCAGAGGACACTGTGGCAGCATCTGCAGAGGGCACTGTGACAGCATCTTCAGAGGGCACTGTGGCAGCATCTGCGGAGAGCAATGTGGCAGCATCTGTGGAGGACAATGAGACATCATCTGCAGAGGGCAATGTGGCAGCATCTACAGAGGGCACTGTGGCAGCATCTACAGAGGGCACTGTGGCAGCATCTATGGAGGGCACTGTGGCAGCACCTACGGAGGGCACTGTGGCAGCATCTACGGAGGGCACTGTGGCAGTATCTACGGAGGGCACTGTGGCAGCATCTACGGAGGGCACTGTGGTAGCATCTACAGAGGGCACTGTGGCAGCATCTACAGAGTGCACTGTGGCAGCATCTACAGAGGGCACTGTGGCAGCCTCTACAGAGGGCACTGTGGCAGCATCTACAGAGGGCACTGTGGCAGCATCTACAGACGGCACTGTGGCAGAGTCTACAGAGGGCACTGTGGCAGAGTCTATAGAGGGCACTGTGGCAGCATCTACAGAGGGAACTGTGGCAGACTCTACAGAGGCACTGTGGCAGCATCTACAGAGGGCACTGTGGTATTATCTACAAGTGGGTGTGTGGCAGTATCTACAGAGAACACTGTGACATTATCTAAGGGTGTGTTGCATTATCTACAGAGGGCACTGTGGCATTATCTACAGATGGCACTGTGTCATTATCTACAGAGGACTCTGTGGCACTATCTACAGAGGACTCTGTGGCACTATCTAAAAAGTGGCTGCCCAATCTTGACATGTGTGTCTGCCAAATGCTGCCAACTGAGCCGCCGGACTGCATTTAGCGACACTTAAACTGGAAAACTGGATTGTTGAAATAAGCACATCGATAAATCTTGCAAATTTTAAACCTAGCGGTATTATTATAGTAACGGAGGGTACTGTGGTAGCAACTACAGAGGGCACTGTGGCAGCCTCTACAGAGGGCACTGTGGCAGCATCTACAGAGGGCACTGTGGCAGACTCTACAGAGGGCACTGTGGCAGAGTCTACAGAGGGCACTGTGGCAGCATCTACAGAGGGCACTGTGGCAGAATCTACAGAGGCACCGTGGCAGCATCTACAGAGGGCACTGTGGCATTATCTACAAGTGGGTGTGTGGCAGTATCTACAGAGGACACTGTGACATTATCTAAGGGTGTGTTGCATTATCTACAGAGGGCACTGTGGCATTATCTACAGAGGGCACTGTGGCATTATCTACAGAGGACTCTGTGGCACTATCTACAGAGGACTCTCACTTAAACTGGAAAACTGGATTGTTGAAATAAGCGCATCGAGAAATCTTGCAAATTTTAAACCTAGCGGTATTATTATAGTAACGTAGTATTATTATTATTATTATTATTATTATTATTATTATAGTGTTATAGTAGTTCAAATAACTAATTGATTAACAATAATTTTGTATTGTATCACATTTGAAAGTAATGTGTACCGTCAACTTCCCATTTTTTCTTTATGTGGCCCTCTTACCCGGCCGAGTTTGAGACCCCTGCTCTTAAGGTGATGGTGCTCAACTTGTTTTTTCGAGTGGAGATTTGACTAAATTGATTTTTTTGACACCATGTTGCTTTGAGCTAAGATACTAGTACATTGGAAAGAGCCAAAAAATTACCCCATTTTGGAAACTACATCCCTGAAGAAATCCATCTAGACGTATTGTGAGTATTTTAACCCCGCAAGTATTTGGCAGGAATTAGTGCACAGTGGATGTTGCAGATTGAACATTGCCATTTTTCCACTGATATGCCATTTTAATGACCAATATGTTGTGCCCAGCTTGTGCCACTGGAAACACATACCACATATATTGTTAAGCGTGTTCTCCAGAATACAGTAATACCCCATATGTTGTCATAAACTGCTGTTTGGGCACACTATCAGGCTCAGAAGGACCGCCATTTGGGTTTTGGAGCGTAGATTTTGCATGGTAGTAGTTTTGTTTGGGGTTTTACTGGTATTTCAGTTTATGGCATATGTAATCTGTGCGGAGTACATCAGGGTATATGTAATCTGTGCAGAGTACAACAGGGTATATGTAAACTGGGCAAAGTACATCAGGGTATATGTAATCTGTGAGGATTACATCAGGGTATACGTAAACTGTGCGGAGTACATCAGGTTATATGTAAGCTGTGCGGAGTACATCAGGGTATATGTAAGCTGTGTGGAGTACATCAGGGTATATGTAAACTGTGCGGAGCACATCAGGTTAAGCTGTGCGGAGTACATCAGGGTATATGTAATCTGTGCGGAGTACATCAGGGTATATGTAATCTGTGTGGAGTACATTAGGGTATATGTAAGATCTGCGGAGTAGATCAGGGTATATGTAGGATGTGCGGAGTAGATCAGGGTATATGTAATCTGTGCGGAGTATATCAGGGTATATGTAAAATGTGCGGAGTACATCAGGGTATATGTAAGATGTGCGGAGTACATCAGGGTATTTGTAAGATGTGTGGAGTACCTCAGGGTATATGTAAGCTATGCGGAGTACAGCAGGGTATATGAAAGATGTGAGGAGTACAACAGGGTATATATAAGCTGTGCGGAGTACATCAGGGTATATATAAGCTTGGCGGAGTGCATCAGGGTATATGTAAACTGGGCAAAGTACATCACGGTATATGTAAGCTGGGTGGAGTACATCAGGGTATATATAAGCTTGGCGGAGTGCATCAGTGTATATGTAAGTTGGACGGAGTCCATCAGGGTATATGTAGCTGGGCAGAGTGCGTCAGGGTATATGTCAGCTGGGCAGAGTGTATCAGGGTAAATGTAAGCTGTGCGGAGTACATCAGGGTATGTGTAAGCAGTGCAGAGTACATCAGGGTATATGTAAACTGTGAGGAGTACATCAGGGTATATGTAAGCTGTGAGGTGCACATCAGGGTATATGTAAGCTGTGCGGAGTACATCAGGGTATATGTAAGCTGTGAGGTGCACATCAGGGTATATGTAAGCTGTGCGGAGTACATCAGGGTATATGTAATCTGTGAGGAGTACATCAGGGTATATGTAAGCTGTGCGGAGTACATCAGGTATATGTAAGATGTGCGGAGTACATCAGGGTATATGTAAGCTGTGCGGAGTACATCAGGGTATATGTAAGCTTTGAGGAGTACATCAGGGTATATGTAAACTGTGAGGAGTACATCAGAGTATATGTAAGCTGTGCGGAGTACATCAGGTTATATGTAAGCTGTGCGGAGTACATCAGGGTATATGTAAGCTGTGTGGAGTACATCAGGGTATAGGTAAACTGTGCGGAGCACATCAGGTTAAGCTGTGCGGAGTACATCAGGGTATATGTAATCTGTGCGGAGTACATCAGGGTATATGTAATCTGTGTGGAGTACATTAGGGTATATGTAAGATCTGCGGAGTAGATCAGGGTATATGTAGGATGTGCGGAGTAGATCAGGGTATATGTAATCTGTGCGGAGTATATCAGGGTATATGTAAAATGTGCGGAGTACATCAGGGTATATGTAAGATGTGCGGAGTACATCAGGGTATTTGTAAGATGTGTGGAGTACCTCAGGGTATATGTAAGCTATGCGGAGTACAGCAGGGTATATGAAAGATGTGAGGAGTACAACAGGGTATATATAAGCTGTGCGGAGTACATCAGGGTATATATAAGCTTGGCGGAGTGCATCAGGGTATATGTAAACTGGGCAAAGTACATCACGGTATATGTAAGCTGGGTGGAGTACATCAGGGTATATATAAGCTTGGCGGAGTGCATCAGTGTATATGTAAGTTGGACGGAGTCCATCAGGGTATATGTAGCTGGGCAGAGTGCGTCAGGGTATATGTCAGCTGGGCAGAGTGTATCAGGGTAAATGTAAGCTGTGCGGAGTACATCAGGGTATGTGTAAGCAGTGCAGAGTACATCAGGGTATATGTAAACTGTGAGGAGTACATCAGGGTATATGTAAGCTGTGAGGTGCACATCAGGGTATATGTAAGCTGTGCGGAGTACATCAGGGTATATGTAAGCTGTGAGGTGCACATCAGGGTATATGTAAGCTGTGCGGAGTGCATCAGGGTATATGTAATCTGTGAGGAGTACATCAGGGTATATGTAAGCTGTGCGGAGTACATCAGGTATATGTAAGATGTGCGGAGTACATCAGGGTATATGTAAGCTGTGCGGAGTACATCAGGGTATATGTAAGCTTTGAGCTGAGAATTCGTACAAGAGAACATGTACGTGATATCATGGGAGCTAGCGATGTGGAAGATTTAACTCAGTTAAAAACCATAGCTAGACACTTCAAGTTACATCATAGCTGTAACCCCAGATCACTATCAGTAAGAGGAATCGACAGAATACATTGTGGCATCAGGGGGGGCAATGTGAAAAAGGTGTTAGCACAAAGGGAATGTAAGTGGATAGTCATGCTGGGATCCATGACACCCCAGGGACTCAATGAATATTTGAGCTTTGTTCCATTCCTATAATCTCTACCGTCCATTCGTTTTTAATATTTTATATTAATTTTGTGCTGTCTTATATGTGTTTTTACTAGGTATTGCGCTCTAGACACCTAGCGCCCCCTATTTCGATCCTTGGAAGAAGAGAAGAGTCCCCAGAATCTTTGGATGAAGATCATACTTGATGTTTTCGTGGTCCGTTGTAACAATGTGCTCTTTTGGTGGATTAATGTCATGCATGAGCATTATTTCGTGCTCTGCAACATAACATATCGTCTTTATACAATTGATTAATCATGTTGAAGTGGACGTATCCAACCAAAAGTACATGGTAAATTAATATAAGTCAATAACATCTTGTACACGTCTGATCTGAAATAGATGTTGGATGTTGTAGAGAGATGTATTGGGGATTGTTTTTGTTCTGGTCCTTGTGCTTCTAATGTGTAGTCGGTTTAAATACCTTTCTTCATTGCTTTTGCAATGGAGGGTATGTATTGTGTTTATAAACTGTATATTAATTGGCATGGATTACAATCTATTTTGGGGGGGTGTGGGGGGGGGGGTCAACGTTATAAATATAAGTACGAATGAATAACATGAAGATACAAATATATGTCTAGTTAATAATATGCCCTTAACTCTAGCTTGGTGTATGATTCTGTACAGCTAAATGTGTATCTTATTTGGATATTCTGCCCTTCTCAAATTTTATTGTCACTTACTTTAATTTTGTACACTGCAGTACATCTGTACTGTGCATTCGTTTTCACTATTTATTATATATTTAATCATACTCGGGGTTTTTTCCGGGTTCTTAATGTATGTCTTTTGTCACTCAGTTATTAATTCACATTTTTTTAATTATGCTAATTTCACATATAGTTGCTTCTGATTTCAGTAGCACTTTCCATGCCACCTACATATTTATACACACGATTCCTAAAGTATTCAATATAGTACAGCCCCTTCACTAAACTTATACAAGGCGATTTATGCATTGGAAAGAAGCTCGGGCACGTAGACTAAAACATTTTAAAACACTTGGATCTACTCACTGACAGTTCTTGCTGGGGTGCGGTGCGCATGTCCGCTGCGGCGGCTGGTTGCGATGCACTCCCTCTCCGTCTCCATGGGCGCATTGCGCATGTCCGGAACTCCCGTCACGCGTCGGGATTCCGGATGTGTGCTGCCGTGCCGGGAGGCGGATGTGGGGTCTGCCTCGCTTCCGGTCGCTCCAGTGGTGATGCGCCGTCATGCATCTCACTAATCACATGTCATGGGGACTATTTAAGGGTCGTTTAAGGGAGCACATAGACACACAACCCCCTGAGGAAGCACCTGTGGCGAAACGCGCGTCGGGGTCTATGTGGAGGAGCGGACATTATCAACTCACTTGCTGACCATGGGTAAGGCTGGTGTCATGCTTATTGTTTTGTAAATACACTGTCACTTTACTTCATCCTCCTTTGTGTTTACATGCGTAATAGACTTATTACACACTCACTAGGTTGGAAATGTTCTCCTTGTGAGGGGAGGTATACACCACTCTATACAAACAACTGCATGCTACTTCGCTATCCCATGTAAACGTACCAGCAACAATATTTATTACTACTTCCGCCATTTCTTACTAGAGTCTTATCTTTTTGTACTTTTACATTGTTTGTGATATATGTTGAATAAAGGTTAAACAATTTTTATATATGAATTGGCTTCAACTGCTCTATTTTCTCGTGTTTGGATTATGTCATGGAGCTGCCTAGGTGACATGGGGGGATGTTTGTATTATAAACAGTGTCCAGCCCCTATTACAAATGTATGTGGAGTCTATATATTGATTCTGATTTATTCTGTGTTGTTCACAGCTACTGGCTCTCAGCATCAAATGGATTACCGAGTCCGTGATCAATCATGGCTCGTGCAGTTAGATGAGATTTTTAAAGAGGACTCTAGTCTGATTTTAGATGGTAAAGGTAGAGATTATAGAGAGATCAGCCAAAGGCTGAAAGCACTATTAAACCAAAGAACGAAAATTTGGTGGAACAAAGCGTTCCTGGAGAAATACTTATCTAAAAATCTTATCCCTCGTGGCTTACGAGTCCAAGTGTTTCCCTCCTTTGAAATGGATGTTAATTTTAAAAAAAAGTGGGAGGAGCTCTCGGACAAATGCTCTAGGGGCTATATGGAACTACTGGTTCTCTCTAACCAAGCCAATTTGGTGGAAATTGAGAAAGATATAGAGGGTATCCAGGCGATTTTGAAGTCTGAATTGTCCGGTGATGCACTGGACAAATTGTCTGTAGATCTGGACAAGGAATTTACAAAATGGGAGAAAGATATTTGTGCAGTTAAGGCTAGCAAATTTCAAAGAGATGTCCATGACTATCAGCAACATAGAGTCTACAAATGGCAAAAGGTGAGGGGGAGATCTAGGAATGGTAGTTTTATCTCCCATTCCAGGTCATCCTCTGTCTCTTCCCGCAGCTCTGTAGAGGAACCAGTTAGATCCAGAGTAGCCAGAAATACTTTTGAATCCGATAATACCCAAAGCCTACAAGGCTCACGCTGGCAACTTGATCGTCAAGCAAAACGGAAGAACGTATCCAACCATCAACGAGATAAAAAAGCCAGAAGCAATTTGGAGGTAATAAACCTTTCTTCACATGTCCTCTCTGATGCCCAATGTGAGGTTCTAGAGAAGGGTCTGACCTTTTCACCGACCAATTCTTTTAATTTTTTCACAGCTCTAAAGGACTTACACCTCTTCTCAAGAAAGGTGGTGCTAAAAAAGCTACATAGCAGGGGATCGGTGGAATTTAATAGTTATGCTGAAAGGGAGGCCTTGTTGGCACTAGAAGAACTTTTACATGAACAAACAGCTGAAGTGCCAGGTGGGTTCCCTTCAAATGTTGTGTCCAAATCTGCCAGATTCCCCCCCTTGTCCTTATGCCCACAGGTGGAGATTTTTACTAAAATGGTTACTGATGACTTTAGGAGATTGTCAACCTATAAAACCAATGACAATCTTACGTACACCCAAAGGAAGGCACTGAGTGAACTTCAGGCTATGGATGATGTAGTCTTCAAGGCTGCGGACAAGGGGGGGAATGTCGTGGTTTGGCCAACAGCCAAATACGAGAAGGAAGTTTTTAGGCAGTTACGTGATAGATCGACATACGACAAACTGCCAACCAATCCAATTAATCTTTTCTCCCAGAAATTTAGGAGAATCGTAGATGGGGCTTTCGAAGAAGGCATTATCCCCAAAAAAATACACGATGGGTTAATTATGAACGATCCGAAAATCCCCACTCTATATCTTTTGCCTAAGGTCCACAAGGACCCCATTGATCCCCCGGGACGCCCGATCGTGTCTGGGATTGATGGATTATGTGATCCAGCATGCAAATTTATTGATTACTATTTGAAAACCTTGGTTAATGACCTGCCGTCCTATGTCAAGGACACGACGGACGTCCTAGGTAGGATCAATGGGATCCAAATTGAATCTGACATGTATTTGGTGACCGCCGACATCGAGTCACTTTATACGAGCATTAGGCATCAAGATGGACTTGAGGCGGCCCGCTTCTTCCTGGGGACCAGCAACAGGGATGGCCAACTATGTGATTTCATTCTTGAACTATTGGAATTTATTTTGAGCCATAACCTTTTTATTTTCAAGGACTGTTTCTATTTGCAGAAGCAGGGCACGGCGATGGGTGCGGCATGTGCGCCGTCCTATGCGAACCTGTTTCTCGGTCTCTGGGAGAGACAGGTTTTCCTGGGGGACGGCGCCCATGCCGCTGACCAGGTGCAAATATGGCTACGCTATATTGACGATATTTTCTTTATTTGGCAAGGATCGGAGTCTGGTCTGATGAGTTTCATGCAGCATCTTAACCAAAATCCTTTTAACATTAAATTGACATACAAATACCATCGTCATCATGTGGAATTCCTGGACATACGGATTTTTTCTGATGTTCAGGGCTTCCTACATACAGACGTATTTCGTAAATCCACATCGGTTAACTCCTTGCTGCATGCGTCATCAGCCCATACTCCGTCCACCATTAAAGCCATTCCTGTTGGGCAGTTCCTCAGGATGAAGCGGATCTGTTCATCTGATGCCTTATTTGAACAACAATCCTTGGATTTGAGAAATAGATTCAGAGAGAGAGGATATAGTAATAGAGTCATCAAATCCGGCTATAACAGAGCGAGAACAACTTTGCGTCACGACCTTCTGAGACCTAAAAAACAACAAAGCTGTGAATCAGGGGTACGTTTTATATCCACGTATAATGGCCAGTGGAACAAGATGAGAGCCATCTTGGAGAAACACTGGCCTATACTCAAATCCGAACCACAATTGGCTCAGAATTTGTCTGAAAGACCTATGATGACAGCTCAAAGAGCTATGAATTTGAAGGACTTCCTTGTTAGAAGCCACTATGTCCCATGCCAGATATCCCCCTTTGGCTCTCGGGGACCTAGAAAAGGATGTTATCCCTGTGGTAACTGTAAAGCCTGTGCTAACATCTGCCGGGCAACCAACTTTTCCTCAGCAGATGGAGGACGAACATTTGACATCAAAGAATACATTTCATGCAGCACGACACATGTGGTATATTATGCCACATGTGGATGCCCGAAAATATATGTAGGACTCACCTCCAGAGAGCTGAGAATTCGTACAAGAGAACATGTACGTGATATCATGGGAGCTAGCGATGTGGAAGATTTAACTCAGTTAAAAACCATAGCTAGACACTTCAAGTTACATCATAGCTGTAACCCCAGATCACTATCAGTAAGAGGAATCGACAGAATACATTGTGGCATCAGGGGGGGCAATGTGAAAAAGGTGTTAGCACAAAGGGAATGTAAGTGGATAGTCATGCTGGGATCCATGACACCCCAGGGACTCAATGAATATTTGAGCTTTGTTCCATTCCTATAATCTCTACCGTCCATTCGTTTTTAATATTTTATATTAATTTTGTGCTGTCTTATATGTGTTTTTACTAGGTATTGCGCTCTAGACACCTAGCGCCCCCTATTTCGATCCTTGGAAGAAGAGAAGAGTCCCCAGAATCTTTGGATGAAGATCATACTTGATGTTTTCGTGGTCCGTTGTAACAATGTGCTCTTTTGGTGGATTAATGTCATGCATGAGCATTATTTCGTGCTCTGCAACATAACATATCGTCTTTATAGAATTGATTAATCATGTTGAAGTGGACGTATCCAACCAAAAGTACATGGTAAATTAATATAAGTCAATAACATCTTGTACACGTCTGATCTGAAATAGATGTTGGATGTTGTAGAGAGATGTATTGGGGATTGTTTTTGTTCTGGTCCTTGTGCTTCTAATGTGTAGTCGGTTTAAATACCTTTCTTCATTGCTTTTGCAATGGAGGGTATGTATTGTGTTTATAAACTGTATATTAATTGGCATGGATTACAATCTATTTTGGGGGGCTGTGGGGGGGGGGGGTCAACGTTATAAATATAAGTACGAATGAATAACATGAAGATACAAATATATGTCTAGTTAATAATATGCCCTTAACTCTAGCTTGGTGTATGATTCTGTACAGCTAAATGTGTATCTTATTTGGATATTCTGCCCTTCTCAAATTTTATTGTCACTTACTTTAATTTTGTACACTGCAGTACATCTGTACTGTGCATTCGTTTTCACTATTTATTATATATTTAATCATACTCGGGGTTTTTTCCGGGTTCTTAATGTATGTCTTTTGTCACTCAGTTATTAATTCACATTTTTTTAATTATGCTAATTTCACATATAGTTGCTTCTGATTTCAGTAGCACTTTCCATGCCACCTACATATTTATACACACGATTCCTAAAGTATTCAATATAGTACAGCCCCTTCACTAAACTTATACAAGGCGATTTATGCATTGGAAAGAAGCTCGGGCACGTAGACTAAAACATTTTAAAACACTTGGATCTACTCACTGACAGTTCTTGCTGGGGTGCGGTGCGCATGTCCGCTGCGGCGGCTGGTTGCGATGCACTCCCTCTCCGTCTCCATGGGCGCATTGCGCATGTCCGGAACTCCCGTCACGCGTCGGGATTCCGGATGTGTGCTGCCGTGCCGGGAGGCGGATGTGGGGTCTGCCTCGCTTCCGGTCGCTCCAGTGGTGATGCGCCGTCATGCATCTCACTAATCACATGTCATGGGGACTATTTAAGGGTCGTTTAAGGGAGCACATAGACACACAACCCCCTGAGGAAGCACCTGTGGCGAAACGCGCGTCGGGGTCTATGTGGAGGAGCGGACATTATCAACTCACTTGCTGACCATGGGTAAGGCTGGTGTCATGCTTATTGTTTTGTAAATACACTGTCACTTTACTTCATCCTCCTTTGTGTTTACATGCGTAATAGACTTATTACACACTCACTAGGTTGGAAATGTTCTCCTTGTGAGGGGAGGTATACACCACTCTATACAAACAACTGCATGCTACTTCGCTATCCCATGTAAACGTACCAGCAACAATATTTATTACTACTTCCGCCATTTCTTACTAGAGTCTTATCTTTTTGTACTTTTACATTGTTTGTGATATATGTTGAATAAAGGTTAAACAATTTTTATATATGAATTGGCTTCAACTGCTCTATTTTCTCGTGTTTGGATTATGTCATGGAGCTGCCTAGGTGACATGGGGGGATGTTTGTATTATAAACAGTGTCCAGCCCCTATTACAAATGTATGTGGAGTCTATATATTGATTCTGATTTATTCTGTGTTGTTCACAGCTACTGGCTCTCAGCATCAAATGGATTACCGAGTCCGTGATCAATCATGGCTCGTGCAGTTAGATGAGATTTTTAAAGAGGACTCTAGTCTGATTTTAGATGGTAAAGGTAGAGATTATAGAGAGATCAGCCAAAGGCTGAAAGCACTATTAAACCAAAGAACGAAAATTTGGTGGAACAAAGCGTTCCTGGAGAAATACTTATCTAAAAATCTTATCCCTCGTGGCTTACGAGTCCAAGTGTTTCCCTCCTTTGAAATGGATGTTAATTTTAAAAAAAAGTGGGAGGAGCTCTCGGACAAATGCTCTAGGGGCTATATGGAACTACTGGTTCTCTCTAACCAAGCCAATTTGGTGGAAATTGAGAAAGATATAGAGGGTATCCAGGCGATTTTGAAGTCTGAATTGTCCGGTGATGCACTGGACAAATTGTCTGTAGATCTGGACAAGGAATTTACAAAATGGGAGAAAGATATTTGTGCAGTTAAGGCTAGCAAATTTCAAAGAGATGTCCATGACTATCAGCAACATAGAGTCTACAAATGGCAAAAGGTGAGGGGGAGATCTAGGAATGGTAGTTTTATCTCCCATTCCAGGTCATCCTCTGTCTCTTCCCGCAGCTCTGTAGAGGAACCAGTTAGATCCAGAGTAGCCAGAAATACTTTTGAATCCGATAATACCCAAAGCCTACAAGGCTCACGCTGGCAACTTGATCGTCAAGCAAAACGGAAGAACGTATCCAACCATCAACGAGATAAAAAAGCCAGAAGCAATTTGGAGGTAATAAACCTTTCTTCACATGTCCTCTCTGATGCCCAATGTGAGGTTCTAGAGAAGGGTCTGACCTTTTCACCGACCAATTCTTTTAATTTTTTCACAGCTCTAAAGGACTTACACCTCTTCTCAAGAAAGGTGGTGCTAAAAAAGCTACATAGCAGGGGATCGGTGGAATTTAATAGTTATGCTGAAAGGGAGGCCTTGTTGGCACTAGAAGAACTTTTACATGAACAAACAGCTGAAGTGCCAGGTGGGTTCCCTTCAAATGTTGTGTCCAAATCTGCCAGATTCCCCCCCTTGTCCTTATGCCCACAGGTGGAGATTTTTACTAAAATGGTTACTGATGACTTTAGGAGATTGTCAACCTATAAAACCAATGACAATCTTACGTACACCCAAAGGAAGGCACTGAGTGAACTTCAGGCTATGGATGATGTAGTCTTCAAGGCTGCGGACAAGGGGGGGAATGTCGTGGTTTGGCCAACAGCCAAATACGAGAAGGAAGTTTTTAGGCAGTTACGTGATAGATCGACATACGACAAACTGCCAACCAATCCAATTAATCTTTTCTCCCAGAAATTTAGGAGAATCGTAGATGGGGCTTTCGAAGAAGGCATTATCCCCAAAAAAATACACGATGGGTTAATTATGAACGATCCGAAAATCCCCACTCTATATCTTTTGCCTAAGGTCCACAAGGACCCCATTGATCCCCCGGGACGCCCGATCGTGTCTGGGATTGATGGATTATGTGATCCAGCATGCAAATTTATTGATTACTATTTGAAAACCTTGGTTAATGACCTGCCGTCCTATGTCAAGGACACGACGGACGTCCTAGGTAGGATCAATGGGATCCAAATTGAATCTGACATGTATTTGGTGACCGCCGACATCGAGTCACTTTATACGAGCATTAGGCATCAAGATGGACTTGAGGCGGCCCGCTTCTTCCTGGGGACCAGCAACAGGGATGGCCAACTATGTGATTTCATTCTTGAACTATTGGAATTTATTTTGAGCCATAACCTTTTTATTTTCAAGGACTGTTTCTATTTGCAGAAGCAGGGCACGGCGATGGGTGCGGCATGTGCGCCGTCCTATGCGAACCTGTTTCTCGGTCTCTGGGAGAGACAGGTTTTCCTGGGGGACGGCGCCCATGCCGCTGACCAGGTGCAAATATGGCTACGCTATATTGACGATATTTTCTTTATTTGGCAAGGATCGGAGTCTGGTCTGATGAGTTTCATGCAGCATCTTAACCAAAATCCTTTTAACATTAAATTGACATACAAATACCATCGTCATCATGTGGAATTCCTGGACATACGGATTTTTTCTGATGTTCAGGGCTTCCTACATACAGACGTATTTCGTAAATCCACATCGGTTAACTCCTTGCTGCATGCGTCATCAGCCCATACTCCGTCCACCATTAAAGCCATTCCTGTTGGGCAGTTCCTCAGGATGAAGCGGATCTGTTCATCTGATGCCTTATTTGAACAACAATCCTTGGATTTGAGAAATAGATTCAGAGAGAGAGGATATAGTAATAGAGTCATCAAATCCGGCTATAACAGAGCGAGAACAACTTTGCGTCACGACCTTCTGAGACCTAAAAAACAACAAAGCTGTGAATCAGGGGTACGTTTTATATCCACGTATAATGGCCAGTGGAACAAGATGAGAGCCATCTTGGAGAAACACTGGCCTATACTCAAATCCGAACCACAATTGGCTCAGAATTTGTCTGAAAGACCTATGATGACAGCTCGAAGAGCTATGAATTTGAAGGACTTCCTTGTTAGAAGCCACTATGTCCCATGCCAGATATCCCCCTTTGGCTCTCGGGGACCTAGAAAAGGATGTTATCCCTGTGGTAACTGTAAAGCCTGTGCTAACATCTGCCGGGCAACCAACTTTTCCTCAGCAGATGGAGGACGAACATTTGACATCAAAGAATACATTTCATGCAGCACGACACATGTGGTATATTATGCCACATGTGGATGCCCGAAAATATATGTAGGACTCACCTCCAGAGAGCTGAGAATTCGTACAAGAGAACATGTACGTGATATCATGGGAGCTAGCGATGTGGAAGATTTAACTCAGTTAAAAACCATAGCTAGACACTTCAAGTTACATCATAGCTGTAACCCCAGATCACTATCAGTAAGAGGAATCGACAGAATACATTGTGGCATCAGGGGGGGCAATGTGAAAAAGGTGTTAGCACAAAGGGAATGTAAGTGGATAGTCATGCTGGGATCCATGACACCCCAGGGACTCAATGAATATTTGAGCTTTGTTCCATTCCTATAATCTCTACCGTCCATTCGTTTTTAATATTTTATATTAATTTTGTGCTGTCTTATATGTGTTTTTACTAGGTATTGCGCTCTAGACACCTAGCGCCCCCTATTTCGATCCTTGGAAGAAGAGAAGAGTCCCCAGAATCTTTGGATGAAGATCATACTTGATGTTTTCGTGGTCCGTTGTAACAATGTGCTCTTTTGGTGGATTAATGTCATGCATGAGCATTATTTCGTGCTCTGCAACATAACATATCGTCTTTATACAATTGATTAATCATGTTGAAGTGGACGTATCCAACCAAAAGTACATGGTAAATTAATATAAGTCAATAACATCTTGTACACGTCTGATCTGAAATAGATGTTGGATGTTGTAGAGAGATGTATTGGGGATTGTTTTTGTTCTGGTCCTTGTGCTTCTAATGTGTAGTCGGTTTAAATACCTTTCTTCATTGCTTTTGCAATGGAGGGTATGTATTGTGTTTATAAACTGTATATTAATTGGCATGGATTACAATCTATTTTGGGGGGGTGTGGGGGGGGGGGTCAACGTTATAAATATAAGTACGAATGAATAACATGAAGATACAAATATATGTCTAGTTAATAATATGCCCTTAACTCTAGCTTGGTGTATGATTCTGTACAGCTAAATGTGTATCTTATTTGGATATTCTGCCCTTCTCAAATTTTATTGTCACTTACTTTAATTTTGTACACTGCAGTACATCTGTACTGTGCATTCGTTTTCACTATTTATTATATATTTAATCATACTCGGGGTTTTTTCCGGGTTCTTAATGTATGTCTTTTGTCACTCAGTTATTAATTCACATTTTTTTAATTATGCTAATTTCACATATAGTTGCTTCTGATTTCAGTAGCACTTTCCATGCCACCTACATATTTATACACACGATTCCTAAAGTATTCAATATAGTACAGCCCCTTCACTAAACTTATACAAGGCGATTTATGCATTGGAAAGAAGCTCGGGCACGTAGACTAAAACATTTTAAAACACTTGGATCTACTCACTGACAGTTCTTGCTGGGGTGCGGTGCGCATGTCCGCTGCGGCGGCTGGTTGCGATGCACTCCCTCTCCGTCTCCATGGGCGCATTGCGCATGTCCGGAACTCCCGTCACGCGTCGGGATTCCGGATGTGTGCTGCCGTGCCGGGAGGCGGATGTGGGGTCTGCCTCGCTTCCGGTCGCTCCAGTGGTGATGCGCCGTCATGCATCTCACTAATCACATGTCATGGGGACTATTTAAGGGTCGTTTAAGGGAGCACATAGACACACAACCCCCTGAGGAAGCACCTGTGGCGAAACGCGCGTCGGGGTCTATGTGGAGGAGCGGACATTATCAACTCACTTGCTGACCATGGGTAAGGCTGGTGTCATGCTTATTGTTTTGTAAATACACTGTCACTTTACTTCATCCTCCTTTGTGTTTACATGCGTAATAGACTTATTACACACTCACTAGGTTGGAAATGTTCTCCTTGTGAGGGGAGGTATACACCACTCTATACAAACAACTGCATGCTACTTCGCTATCCCATGTAAACGTACCAGCAACAATATTTATTACTACTTCCGCCATTTCTTACTAGAGTCTTATCTTTTTGTACTTTTACATTGTTTGTGATATATGTTGAATAAAGGTTAAACAATTTTTATATATGAATTGGCTTCAACTGCTCTATTTTCTCGTGTTTGGATTATGTCATGGAGCTGCCTAGGTGACATGGGGGGATGTTTGTATTATAAACAGTGTCCAGCCCCTATTACAAATGTATGTGGAGTCTATATATTGATATATGTAAACTGTGAGGAGTACATCAGAGTATATGTAAGCTGTGCGGAGTACATCAGCGTATATGCAAGCTGTGCGGAGTACATCAGGGTATATGTAAGCTGTGTGGAGTACATCAGGGTATATGTAAGCAGTGCGGAGTACATCAGGGTATATGTAAGCTGTGAGGAGTACATCAAGGTATATGTAATATGTGAGGAGTACATCAGGGTATATGTAATATGTGTGGAGTACATCAGGGTGTATGTAAGCTGTGAGGAGTACATCAAGGTATATGTAAGCTGTGCGGAGTACATCAGGGTATATGTAAGCTGTGCGGAGTACATCAGAGTATATGTAAGCTGGGCAGAGTACATCATAGTATATTTAAGCTGTGAGGAGTACATCAAGGTATATGTAAGCTGTAAGGAGTACATCAGGGTATATGTAAGCTGTGCAGAGTACATCAGGGTATATGTAAACTGTGCAGAGTACATCAGGGTATATGTAATCTGTGCGGAGTACACCATGGTATATGTAAACTGTGCAGAGTACATCAGGGTATATGTAAGCTGTGCGGAGTACATCAGAGTATATGTAAGCTGGGCGGAGTACATCAGGATATATGTTAGCTGGGCGGAGTACATCAGGATATATGTTAGCTGGGCGGAGTGCATCAGGGCATAATAGGATGATGTAATAATGGGGTGAATGAAAAATAAAATTAATAATCCATGGATTGGTGTGGTACGCTTTGAACCAATCCTTTATGCACAGTGAGGGTTTTTTGGGTATTGTACAAAATATCTGCGCTCCGGCATTGCCTAATCTTTGACTTCTTCACTAGCCCTATAAGCCGCACAAGGCCCTAAAGTGTCCTCATCTCTGCTGCATCTACCGGGTCCACTTGTGGGGTCTAGCAAATGATGATGTTGGGTTTTTAGTGAAAAACTACTGGACCTAAAAAATTTGTCTGGGCCTTCATTTAGCATCATTTTGCTTCATTGCGTTCTGAGAGTCATAACGTGTTATTTTTCAATTGAGGGAACTGTGTGAGGCCTCATGCACACGAACGTATTTTTGTCCTCCCGTAAATACTGGCGTAAATACGAGTCCTTGGTCCCACGTATTCGACGCGTATTGCACCAGTATTTACGGACCCGTGCCCATAAATACGGGTCTGGTGTCACCAGTATTCCACCCGTATTTACGGGCACGTTTTCGCTGCAAAATTGCACTGCAGTAATCGGCAGCCCCTTCTCTCTATCAGTGCAGGATTAAGAGAAGGGGCAGCCCTTTCCGCAGAAAAAGTTAAAGAAATTCATACTTACCCGGCCGTTATCTTGGTGACGCGTCCCTCTCTTGACATCCAGTCTGACCTCCCTGGATGACGCGGCAGTCCATGTGACCGCTGCAGCCAGTGATTGGCCTGTGATTGGCTGCAGCGGTCACATGGGCTGAAGCGTCATCCCAGGAGGCCGGACTGGAGGAAGAAGCAGGGAGTTCTGGGTAAGTATGAACGTCTTTTTTTTTTACAGGTTGATCTATATTGTGATCGGTAGTTTCCATCCAGGGTGCTGAAAGAGTTACTGCTGATCTTTAACTCTTTCAGCATCCTGGACAGTGACTATCCCCTGACGTCGCCTAGCAACGTTCCCATAATTACGGGTACACACACATAGTCACCCGTAATTACGGGAGCCCCATAGACTTCTATGGGCCTGCCCGTGCCATAATTACCGCCTGAAATAGGACATGTTTTATATTATTCAACGGCACGGGCACCTTCCCGTAAGCATACGGGGCGGTACCCGTGGCCAATAGAAGTCCATGGGCCCGTAAAAACGTGCCGTAATTACGGCCCGTAATTACGTTCATGTGCATGGGGCCTAAGGGCTTGGTTTTTGTGGAACGACCTGTAATTTTTATTGGTTCCATTTTGGGGTACATGCGATTATTTATTTTTTTATCACTATTCAAATTTTTGGGGAGACGAGGAAACATAAATAAAACAGCAATTCTAGCACCAGTTTTTTCTTTTTTCAGTGTTCACCGTGCAGTATAAACAACATGTTAACTTTATTCTGTGGGTCGATACGATTAAAGCGATACCAAATTTATATTGTTTTTTTACGTCAAACAACTTTCCCACAATAAAAATACTCTTTTCTAACAAAAATCATGATTTAATTGTCGCCATATTCTGACAGCCATAACTTTTTAATTTTATAGTTGATATCGCTGTGGCTTGCTTTTTGCATGATAAACTGTCGTTTTTGTGGGTACCTTTTGGGGTACTTGCGACTTTTTGATCACTTATTATAAATAAAATTTTCTAAAACAGGTTGACCCAAAAAATTTATTCTGTCATTGTTTTTTATTTCAAAAAATTACAGTGTTCACCACGCAGTAAAAATAACATGATAATTTTTATAGCTCAGGCCGTTCCGAACGCAGTGATATGTATTAGGTATAGTTTTTTTCATTTTTCCATTTTTTTCTAATTATAAAGTACTTGTGCCTTCTTCATCTACAGGACGTGTCTGGTACATCGGATTGCGGTAAGTTACCTGCAACACCGACGTACCAGACACGTCATTTTGCAGGAAGGGGTTAATGTTCCTGTGCTTAAGGGAAGAAAAACTGTACTCTTACAGTACCTGTGAGCAGGGCACTTCTAGTGCTGACACCCCCCATAACTCCGGAAGTTACAGAAACAGCCCAGTTCACTGACATTGCGGCTCTAGCGCTGGACCTAGAAAAGGTAACTATAATAATTGTTTTGCTTTTTTTATTTGTTACTAATTGTTTTTTTTGTGTTGGTTTGTGTTTTTCTACAGGTTTGGTTGTTGGACTACTTCGGATTCGAAAACAACTTTGATGACGATGTTCTTTTATTTTCAATAAAATGGTCAATGAGAGTTGTGTGGGTTTTTTATTTCAATACAATATTTTTTCTGTGTGACTGTTTCTTTTTAACATTATTACTACTGCCTACTGCCTCTGATAGACAGCGTCCTTTACTAAGGTGGGGCTTAGTGTTAGCCGGTTAAAAGGCTAACACTAACCCCCCATTATTACCCCGTACCCATCGCCACCAGGAATATCGGGAAGAGCCGGGTACGATCCAGTACCCAACCATCTAAAGTGATGGTGGGCCACTGGTGCGGCAGCAGGCTGGTATTATTAGACTGGGAAAGCCCCAAAACCATGGCCCTTTCCACCCTGGTAATGCAGCTATGTTGTATATGGCTGGATGTGAAAAATGGGGAGGGAACCCGCATGGATTTTTCAATTATTATTATTTTTTATTTTTCTTAAAAACTATGTTTGCCCCCCCCCCCCCATGTTTCATTACCAGCCAGATACAACATAGCAGCAGGCTAGCATTACCAGGGGGGGGGAGGCAACTGTTTTTGGTCTTTCCCAGCCTACTAATACCAGCCTGCAGCCGCCCCAGTTCCCGGCCATCACTTCAGATGGTCGGGTACTGGATCGTACCCGGCTCTTCCCGGCACCCCTTGTGGCGGTGAGTACCAGGGTAATAATGGGGGTTACTGCTTGCCTTTTCACCGGCCACCACTAAGCCCTGCCTTAGTAATGGATGCTGTCTATTAGACAGCATCTATTACTAAGGCAGTAGTAATAATGTTAAAAAAAATACACAAACAGACACATATATACCCACACAGGCACATATATGCACAGTACAGATAATGTAGTAGGTCTTACCTGCATGTCCTATGTAACTCCACAGATAACACGCAGTGATAACTCCCTGAGTACAGATAATGTAGTAGATGTTAAATGCTTTCCTATGTAACTCCACAGATAACACAGTGATAACTCTCTGAGTACAGATAATGTAGTAGATGATACTTGCAGTCCTATGTAACACCACAGAAAACACATGGTGATAACTCTCTGAGTACAGATAAAGTAGTAGTGTTATCTGCAGTTCTATGTAACACCACAGATAACACACAGTGATAAATCTCGGAGTGCAGATAATGAAGTAGTGTTAACTGCAGTCCTATGTAATACCACAGATAACACACAGTGATAGCTCTCTGAGTACAGATAATGTAGTAGTGTTACCTGCAGTTGTATGTAACATCACAGATAACACAGTGATAACTCTCTGAGTACAGATAATGTAGTAGATGTTACCAGCAGTCCTATGTAACACCACAGATAACACAGTGATAACGCTCTGAGTACAGATAATGTAGTAGATGTTACAAGCAGTCTTATGTAACTAACACCACGGAAAACACACAGTGATAAAAGATCTCTCTACATATAATGATAGCAGTAAAGAGGACTTTGTGAGCGATGTCACTCTATTCAAAATCTATGGGACTGACGAAAATAGCCAAACACATCACTAGTAATCGGTTGGGGTCTCAGTGATGGGGTACCCATCGATCAGAGAATAAGTGATAAATGTCTGTTATGGGAATAGCCCTTTAATAAGTGTAATATATTTCTTCATATAATGTCTATCTGTTTCCTAACTGCATATCAGCTCCCACTCAGCATAGGATTTTATTTATTACTGCTTATTTGTATGTTTAGCTGTATGGTTTGGTTTTTATACTGTGCATGATCTAGGTCTTTAACACAATGAATTTTAAATGTCCCTGTATGGCTATATGAATTGCTAGGAGGTAAGTGATTTGTATGAAACCATAAAACAAAGGTTTGTCTATTTTGCCATCGTTTTAGAGCCTTATAATATACAGTACGCTATTACCCAGTACATTCTCATTTATTTCCTTGTCATTATTCACATGTATTTGCAGAGCAGCATTCTCTCTTGGGGATTTCACACTATTTTTGTGAGTTTTAAGTATATCAAGCAGTCCCCTTATTATAATAATGCAGCGTCACATCTAGTAGTATATGACAAGCAATGATTTCCAAAATTAATAGCTTGTCACTGAGCTTTACACTCCTAACTTGGCCATGCTGCCTCTGTAAAGAATGATTTTTTTTAATACAATAAATTTAGATAAAAAAGCCATTTTTTGGTATAATTTTTGTTATGCTTTTGAGTCAGACCCACAGCTAATGACAGCGTTACAATGAAGCTGGGCAGTGCCAATCTTATATGTGTCAAAAATTAAAAAGGGGAGACTGGAGTTAAATAGGAGATACATGCATTTTACCTCAGACATAATAAGACTTCTTTAACACATATTTCTATACTGTAAATTGTATATTACTTTGCATCATTTTTCTGATACAGAGCATCAAATCCCCTGCATGGATGACCTGGTTGCCCGCAGCCCCCCACTAGAGGGAGCTCAGGAGCTTGCTGCATATTGTTTTTACATTTAACACAATAATAAAGCAGTATGCACTAAGATCCTAGGCGCCATCTAGTGGTGGCTGCAAGTAGCCAAAAGTTTATTATTTAACTATGACTATACAGGGTATTTGGTATCAGAAAATACGGCTCCAGCAGCAATAAAGATATAAGAAATTTATCAGCACAGAAATGTGTACCTATTTAGGTTAAAATAAACAAAATAGAATTCAAGGGTGGATATTTACTTTTAGTTATTTCTTAATACTTACTACAAACTTTCAGTTTGCCTATACACAAGGTTTTCATTTAAAAGAATAATAAAACACAGATGGATAAATCCTAAAGGCCTCATGCACACATCCATCGGTCGTTGTACGGCTGCTAATGACGGATCCGTTAAACATGGACCGCACATGGATGGCTTCCGTGTGCAGTTCGTGGTTTCACGGACTAAATGAATGAAAAAGCAGAGACTGTTCCGACTAAAATGGACAAGAGTAGGACCTGTCCTATTTTTTATGGAACAGCCGCACGGTTCCGTTAAAACAACGGATGTCTGCATGGCACCATTGAAATGAATGTGTCAGGGTGCTATCCGTTAAAAAAATGGATAGCACCCTGAAGAAAAAAACTGAAGTCAAAGAGAATGGTAGCCAATGTATTTATGTATTGTTTCTATTGATGTGTATGGGAATACTTTTTACCTGGATTGGTCTAACTGGCTCCTAAAGTTTACAGTAATTTCCAACTCCTCATATAAAGCATCAGACACGTGAGGCCAGTTCATCTGTCATTGAAAAGTAAAGTCCAAATAGGCTTGAATTTAAATAAACCATTACCCGACAGCTTTATAACACAACATACCCATCTATATGATAAGAAATGTTGATTTTCATTTATTGCATCATACCTCACTGGAAAACAGAGTCACAACACCAATTATTTTTGTAGTTTTGAACGTTCTTTTTCAGCATCTATTTTGCCTAGGTAAAATGCTGTCATCACTTAGCATGCCAAAGGGAAAACTACCATTGAGCTTCATTAGCATTCCAAGTTTAAATTAGGTCCACCAGGCTCCTTTTAATGACATTTTAGATGAGAAACTTGTTTTTTCCTTAGTCTACTTGCTGTACTGGTGATTTTCTTCTATTTTTCAACTGTGGTTTGTATTTTGCTTATTTCAACCATAGTATAAAAATATTATTACTCATCTTGCTTATTATTATGTTTCTTTGCAGTTTAATATACTGTATAGAAATTAAAAGCAACCATTATATACATTTATAAAAGCATTCCTGACCATTATCATACCCTTAAAGGGCTATTCCCACCAGTAGTTTGGGTCCCACCTCTCGGACTCTCAGATGTCATGAAAACGGATTTCACTAATTCCTGGCCACAACCATTTGGTTCTTTCCTTAACCGGTTCAGTACCAGACTATTTTGACCAGACACCGTTTAAACATTTTTTATCATGCGTTAGTTAAACTTTTTTAATTGTGGGGCTAGCGACAGATTTTTGCGGAGTTTTTTTCCTAGACAACGCAGGTTTGTTTTTTCATCATTTTTATACACATCTTTTTATCTATTTTAGAATTGCATTTGAGGCCCCATACTATACGCAATTGCAGAGCCGCGTTTACGGATAGTATAGAAAAAACTCTATACTATGGTCATGTGCATGAGGCCTTTGGTGTTTTAAAATAATGGTATATGCTTTTTTACTTTTCAGCTAATTTTTTTCTGGTAATAATATAGTTTTACCCTAAAATAGACCTTTATTTTTGATCGTCATTGTCTACTGTAAATTTTGATATATTACATCTCTATTTTGAGGTAATTGGGTTAGGGCTGGCACTATGACAATCACTAGCGGGGAGGTATTTTTTTGGGGTAGGTATTTCCTGTGTACTTTTTATTTAATTTATTTTTACTTTATTTAACTTCTTTTTTTTAAAATTATTAATATTATTATTATTATTATAATAAAGGCCTTGCCCGTTGAAGGTCATAAAAGACCATTGGGAGACTTTATATATATATATATATATATATATATATATATATATATATATATATATATATATATATATGTATATATATATGACACCTTGTTTTACCACTGTAACTGGAGCTGCACAACAAGGGAAATCAGCCCTCTTATAGTCACTATTGTCACGGTTTGGGCTGTGCTGGGTCTAGCTAGACCCAGCAGCAGTCTCCTACTACCGGCATCTCAGCGATCATGTAACCAGTCACATGATCACCGGGACCAATGAGGCAGCTGCCGCTGCCCCTATTTTATGCACAGCACTCATTGAGCACTGTGTACAAGAGATCTGAGAAGAAACCCGCTTCTATCTTCTCTCCAGTGTGCCCGGCAGTCTCTGACATTTAGCTGCCCTATCGCTCGGACAGCCGGCTAGAGCCCACTCTGTAGATATACTATTGCACAGGTTTTAAGGACTTGGACCACCCGCCATATAAATACTGTGTGCCGTCAGCAAGCGGTTAACTCCCTTGACTTCAATTGGGAGGGTCACGCTCAAGTGAAGCTACCTCCCCATTGAAAAGTTAATCTTTTCACCCCAAACTTCAAAGTTCTACAACACAATGTCAGACATTATTTTACCAAGACCTATAGAATTGTTAATCCTGAGCTTCCTGGTACTTGAGCATAATGCCAGAACTATAGTGAAGATTAACACACTTTATAAAATTGATGTAGGTCTGCCCCATAACACAGTTGTTGCCTTCTTCTTTCTGCAATACTTTACTATGTATTTTTTAAATCTAATATTCATATTTTATAGTCTAAAAGACAAGAGCACAACTCTATTTATCCCATCTGCATTTTTTAACATCAAACATGTTTCCTTATGTACGTGGATTTGTAAAGATATGAGCTGACTGGTTGCTTCTACGCCTGCAGTAGGCTGTTTTTCATATAAATTCCAACATTAAGCAGATTATCCTATTATTCTGAATAGATATTTTGGTAATACTTTTCCCCTAGGTCACTGTCCTTTGAAGAGGGTGGCTAAGCATTGCATAAAATGACTCTATATGTGTGTATTTGGACTCTGACATTATGCGGTCATTAAAACAGACATCTAAGTTCATCTGTGGCATATGAAATACAGGGACATGGATATCTGCTGATACTGCATGCCTTTCAATTGAGCTGTCTTCAAAAAATGCAAAAATATGTAAAGAAGTAAAAAGTAGGGCAACTCAGGCTATGAAATGAGAATTACTGATGTTGGTTATAATGTGCAAAGAGGCCTTAATGTGCCTATTTTCTGTCAGATCCTCACCATATTTTTATATTCATGGTAACTAAAACTAGATACTGCCGTGCCTTTGCCAGACAACACAGGTTAAAAGAAGTGTAGACTTCCCTAAGGACAGTTCAGTTCTGGGCTCCAGTTCATAGAAAGGATGCCTTGGAGTTGGAAAAAATACAAAGAGGAGCAACGAAGCTAATAAGGGGCATGGAGAATCTAAGTTATGAGGAAAGATTAAAAGAATTAAACCTATTTAGCCTTGAAAAAAGACAACTAAGGGAGGACATGATTACCTTATATAAATATATTAATGGCACATACAAAAAATATGGTGAAGTCCTGTTCCATGTAAAACCCCCTAAAAAAACAAGGGGGCACTCCCTCCGTCTGGAGAAAAAAAGGTTCAATCTGCAGAGGCGACAAGGCTTCTTTGCTGTGAGAACTGAGAATCTATGGAATAGTCACCGCAGGAGCTGGTCACAGCAGGGACAGGACATGGCTTTAATAAAGGCTTAGATAATTTCCTAGAACAAAAAAATATCAGCTCCTATGTGTAGAAATTTTTTACTTCCCTTTTCCCGTCCCTTGGTTGAACTTGATGGACATGTGTCTTTTTTCAACAGTACGAACTATGTAACTATGTAACACAGTGCAAATTTAATGTAGCTTTTTGGCCCTATTGCCCATCTTTCCTTCAAGTGAATTCCTACTCTTGAACATCATTTTCTATTTTACTCTAGAGCCAACATTATATAAATTAATCTCAAGATATATATTTTTAGCAGTCAGAACTGTTTTCTGATACAGCGCTCCAACATAGAGTTGAATGCTAAAATGTGTGCTGCTTGCAGACACCACTAGAGGGAGCTCAGGAGCTTACTGTATGCATTTATACATTGAGCTCAGGCGTTATATGAAATATATAAAGGTCCACTTGGAGAGTTGAAATGTGCTTATTGCAGGACAGTCCTACTATACATTGACATTCTTTGGTCTGATATGCAATCATCTTAGTAATGATGAAATAGTGTAAGGTGTATGGCAAAAAAATATATAAATTCAGACCCAGGAGAGAATTAGGACTATTGGACTATAAATTTCGTCACAATTCAAAAAAGAGAAAAATAAACCAGAAGTGCGGCTACACCCCTGCAGCCAGACTAAGCCACCATGTCTATACTCACAACCTGCAGACGCACAGCCCCACATCCATGTGAATAAATAAAAAAAATCACCTTTTCATGTGACCTCACTCTACAGACAGAACAGTGTTAGTAGAAGCCGTTGGAGTCCACTTGGCTTTTTTGAGATAGCGGTTTTCCATAGGAAAACTGCACTTTTTTGCAAGTTTTCCATTTGCGGATAAGGTTCCACGAGGCTGGATTCACACGAGCATGTTCGGTACGTAAAGGACGTAAAGTATTTCGGCCACAAGTCCCGGACCGAACACACTGCAGGGAGCCGGGATCCTATCATTATGTACGACGCTAGGAGTCCCTGCCTCGCTGCGGGACAACTGTCCCGTACTGTAATCATGTTTTCAATATGGGACAATAGTTCCACGGCGAGGCAGGGACTCCTAGCGTCATAGATAACTATGATTCTAGGAGCCCGGCTCCCTGCAGCGTGTTCGGTCCGGGACTTGCGGCCGAAATACGTTCCGTCCTTTACGGACCGAACATGCTCGTGTGAATCCAGCCTTATAGGTGACGTGTGATCAAATGATCAAGTGATCAAATGATCAAGTGTAGGCAAATGCCTAATGTTAGAGTAGGGATCTACTTGAGTTAGGTCACCATAAAGAAGCCACAGGGCTTATACAGTTTGATGCACTAAGAAACTCATTTAATTTTGGAAAGATATTGCTATGCAGAAATAGATCACTGTAAATATTGTATGTGCGGACCGTGGCTTTTTTTCTCATTTTGAAATGTAGCTCAACCATACTTTTCATCTCCCGTTGCCACAAGGTTGCAGAAGAGAGATATTTTATTTTGGAAAGCTTCTAAGCAGCCTGGGAGACAGCTGGGACTGATATATTGTGTGTCCGATTGTCTATGATTGATTTTGTTTTATTTTTATTTTGCTTGCTGTGAAACTTCTGACTGCTATTAGAGATGATTGCAACCATCCTGAAATGTAGCCTTGGCTTGTAACAGAGATGTTTGTTGATCAGATGTGGATAAAGGCTAAAATTCAATTGACTTTGGCCATTTCTCTTGGGCGGCTGCTGTTACTGCATGTGACATGTCCGGCCAGGAGAAGAATATTCATGAACACAAGATTAGAGCTGGTTATTTCCTGCAGACGATACAGTATCAGTGAACTACATCCACCAGTAAGTGCTGCTACTAGTCAACATTAGACCTTGTGGATTACCAAAGCGACATGTCTAGTTCTGCAGCAAATGGATTACCTCTACTTACCCATCCAAGAAGACACTCTGGCAGATTTACTGATTGACTGGATAGCTAGGTGGCTAATTTTATACACCTGCGACAATGGGACTAAATGAATGACTACATGTATTCAATGATTAACCCCTACCCGCACAAATCAGTAACTGTACGTCCTGGCGAGAGGTTACTTCCCGCACCAGGATGTACAGTTACTGAACCGTTCCTGGAGCTCACTGTCCTAATGGTCTTGGAACCGGGAGATCAACTGTTCCCGACATCTGACATTCCCCTGTCACCCGCAATTAAAGGGGTTTGTAGCAGATATGCACAGCCACTACGTCATTGCGTGGGTGCTGTTGGCTGATCAGTGTTGCAGGCCTTCAAGTCCCCTAGTGGGACAAAAAAAAAGTTTAAAAGAAACACAAAAATGCCTTTTCCCATAACTTTTATTATTGGAAAAAAAAAATATATATATATACATAATTGGTATCACGGTGATAAGGTCCATAAGGTTCCGAACTATAAAACTGTCATGTAATTTATCCCACACAGTGAACGCCGTAAGAAAAAAATATGAAAAAGTACACCAGAATCGCTGTTCACATCTCCCAAAATATGGAATAAAAATTGATCAAAAAAGTCACATTTGACAGACCGTCCTGCAAAAAACAAGCCTGGATACAGCTTTATCCACTCAAAAATAAAAAGTTATGGGTCTTACAAGATGACGACACAGAAAAGGAATGATTTTTTAAAACTATATACATATGGTATCGCTGTAATCATATCGCTCCGGATAATAAATTTAACATGTAATTAATCGTGCACGGTGAATGACGAAAAAAACAATAATAGAGAACTATTCCAGAATTGCTGTTGTTTTTGTCATTTACTTTTTCAAATAAATGAAATAAAAAGTGATAAAAAATTCACGTGTCCCAAAATGGTACCAATAAAATCTAAAGCTTGTCCTGCAAAAAACAAGCCCTCACACATCTTCATCGACCAAAAAATAATAATGTTATGGCTTTAGTAAGGCGGGGAGGAAAAAAACAGCCTGATGTGCAGTCCAGAGGGAAACATTCCTTCCTGTAGTAAAACATTCAAAAACTATATAAATTTGGTATCGCCATAAATGTACTGACACGCCGAATAAAGGTAACTGTAATGTCCGTGGTCGCTGACCACGAACTCCTTTCATGCAGTCGATGCCCTTCTCTCCAGAGATGTCTGCACATGTGGCCGTCCTGTTCCACAGTGACCACCAGGGTGCGCTCGCGAGCTCAGTCCAGACTTAAGGAGCCAAAGCGCACACAGGTGAGAGATTGAGCTAATTGCTCCCAGAGCACCCTGGGCTATAAGTAGGGCTGTGCCCCTCCCTGTGATGCCTGAGCCTTTTCGTCTACCCTAGTCTGTCTAAGCAAATGGTCTCCTAGTGTTTCCCAGTTCCCAGTGTTTCCCGTTCCTGTCACCTGTAACCTGTATCCTGTGCTATCCTGGTCAAGTACCATGTTGAGCTGAAGTCGTGCTGTGCTTTGTACCACGCCTGTCCTGCTACACCACGACTGGAGCCTGCCTGCTGCCTAGTCCCAGCTGAGCCTGTTTTGCTACTGTTTGAGCTACCACAGGTATACTTTACGGACTATAGACTGTGACCCGTGTCATGTTGGACAGCTGCCATACCGTCAAGTCGGTACGGTCCAGTGGGTCCATGTACCCAACGTGACAGTAGACTCAGGTCATGGGCCCCGCTGGTCAATCCAAGACCATGATGACATCACAAGAGATGCAGGCGGATATGCTAGACCTCCGGTCTCAACGGGACCAACTCCTCCAGACCTTGAACATTATTGCACGTTGGCTGGAGGTTCAAGATGCTGATCCTCCTACTATATCTCCTGGCTGTGCTGATCCCCGATTTTCTTTGCCACTTCCTGACCGCTATGATGGAGACGCAAGGACCTGCCGTGGATTTTTGAACCAGTGTCAGATCCACTTTAGCCTGTATGCAAGGGCATTTTCGTCTGATGGCGCAAGGGTTGCTTTCATCATCGCTCCTCACCGGCAGGGCCCTTGCATGGGCGAATCCTATCTGGGAGAGACAAGGACCAGAGACCCGTGACTTCCAGGGGTTCCTCCAGACATTTTGCATGGTGTTTGAGGAGCCTGGACGAGTCTCATCTGCAGCCGCCTCCTTGCTGAACCTACGCCAGGGAGACACCTCCGTGGGCGAGTATGCTATCCACTTCCGCACCCCGGCGAGAGAAATGTTGTGGAACAATGAGGCCCTGGTGGCTATATTCTGGCAGGGACTTAATGACGAGCTTGCCGCCCGAGATCTACTGTCTACCCTGGATGACTTTTGGCCGCCCGGATTGATATAAGGATCGGAGAACGGCTCCAAGAAGCTCATTGGGAGAAAGGATTCCCTTGTCCGGTCCCTACTTTGCAGCAACCCCTGCTATCCTCAGATGCCGATCCTCCTAAGCAGTCTGAGAGGATGGACCAGTTTAAGCTATCTACCCAAGAGAGACAATGCAGACGCATCTTGGGTCTATATTGCGGCCTCGGAGGCCATCTTGTGCGTCTGTGTCCCCAAAAGCCCCAGAGCCTAGGGTTGGTGGGAGAGACAACCTTGGGTAAAGAAGAACTTTCATCTAAATTGTCCATTCACGTGACCATAGTGTCCAGCAAGGAAAACGCATCGGGTCTCTGCGTACTTGTACTCTGGATCCGCTGCTATTTTCATTCGTAGAGATCCTGGTGGATCTTCCCCAATTGCCCACTACCCCTCTGGAGAGGCCATTGATGGTTGCATCTGTAAATGGACAACCTCTGCCAGACCCAATTATAGCTGTGACCAAGAAGCTGAGGCTCCAAGTAGGTGCCCTCCACTCCGAGCTCCTCTCGTTCTTTGTCCTGCCCAAGGCCGTCAACCCCGTGCTGCTGGGTCTGCCTTGGCTCTGACTACATGCCCCAGTCCTGGACTGGAGATCTGGAGAGGTTCTCCAGTGGGGACCCGAGTGTCTCAACCGTTGCCTGGTACAGATTCGTTCAGCTCAGCCTCTTCAGCAAGAAAGAGGCGGAGACGCTGCCCCCACACCGTGCGTATGACTGTCCTGTCAACCTAGTTCCTGCTGCTTCCCTTCCCCTCTCCTTGCCGGAGACTCTGTCCATGTCCACCTATGTTAAAGAGAACTTGGAGAGGGGCTTCATATGGAAGTCTTCCTCCCCGGCAGGAGCAGGGTTCTTCTAAGTCAAGAAAAAGGATGGTTATCTGCATCCTTGCATCGAGTATCGGGGTCTCAACCAGATCATGGTGAAAAAATAGGTATCCATTGCCATTGATCTCTGAACTGTTTGATCGTATACGTAGTGCCAAAATTTTTTCTAAACCTGCGTGGGGCTTACAACCTAATCCGGATTCGCCGGGGTGACGAATGGAAGACTGCATTTAACACCCGTGACGGACACTATGAATATCTAGTAATGCCCTTCGGCCTGTGTAATGCTCCCGCGGTCTTCCAGGAGTTCGTTAATGACATCTTCCGCGACCTCGTCTATGTTTGTGTTGTGGTCTATGTTGATGACATCTTGATTTTTTCTCCAGATCCAATGACTCATCGGAGACATGTCCGTCAAGTTTTGCTGCGGTTGAGGGGGAATCGCCTGTACGCCAAGTTGGAGAAGTGCTTTGAGAGAGATGCTCTACCCTTCCTGGGCTATATTATATTGAATCAAGGTCTCAAGATGGATCCTGAAAAGTTCAAGTACATCCTGGAGTGGCCATACAGCGCTTCCTGGGATTTGCCAATTTCTACAGACAGTTCAATCCAATCTTCTCCTCACTGACATTTCCTATCTCTAACCTCACCAAGAAAGGCATGAACGCCAAGGTGTGTACTCCAGAAGCAGAGTCTGCATATAAAAGCCTGAAGAGTGCCTTCACGTCAGCCTGTATCCTCCATCATCCAGATGTTTCTCGACAGTTCTCTTTGGAGGTGGACGCCTCCTCTGTCAGTGCTGGTGCACTTTTGTTCCAGAGAGGTTCCAAGGGCAAGTCAATGGTATGTGGCTATTACTCTAAGCTCTTCTCTTCCGCAGAACGCAACTACTCGATTGGGGATCGGGAGTTACTGGCCATCAAATTGGCTCTGGAGGAGTGGAGACATTTATTAGAGGGCGCAGTTCATCCTATCTTGATATTTACGCACCACAAGAACCTCCCTTACCTCCAGACGGTCCAATGAGTGAATCTTCGTCAGGCCAGGTGGTCGCTGTTCTTTGCCCAGTTCCAGTTTGAGCTCCACTACCGTCCGGCCGATAAGAATGTGAGGGCCGATGCCTTGTCCAGGTCATTCGAGACAGAGGAGACTATAGAGTCTCCACAGAGTATCATTAAAACATCCTGCATCATCCCTGTCAACCCTCTCCCCCGGGGAGGATTTTTGAACATCTGGCAGACAGAAGAAGAATCCTCCGCTGGGGACACAGTTCCAAATTGGCAGGTCACGCGGGCGCGCTTAAGACCTGAGACATGATTGCTCGTCAGTTATGGTGGCCCATGCTGCCCAAATACATCATAAACGTTGCCTCCTCCTGCACGGTGTGCGCAGCAAATAAGGTTGCCCACTCCAAACCGGCCGGCCTGCTCCAGCCGTTGCCTGTGCCCGATGCCCCCTGGCAACATATTGCTATGGACTTTGTCATGGACCTGCCTCTCTCTGCTGGTTGCCGTACGGTCTGGGTGGTGGTGGACCGATTCTCCAAAATGGCTCATTTCGTTCTACTGAACGGACTACCGTCCGCTTCCCGACTGGCCAATCTCTTTGTCCAACATATTTTCCATCTGCATGGCCTTCCTCTACATATTGTGTCGGATCGGGGGGTTCAGTTCATCTCTATGTTCTGGAGAGCACTCTGCGTACTCCTCGGTGTGAAGTTGGACTTTTCCTCTGCCTACCATCCCCAGTCCAATGGTCAAGTCGAGAGAATAAACTAGATTATGGAGAACTATCTATGACAATTTATCTCCAGGCAGCATGATGACTGGGTGCAGCTGCTTCCTTGGGCTGAGTTCTCCTACAACAACCACACTAGTAGTCCACCGATAAGAGTCTATTCTTCATTGTCTATGGCCAACAGTCCCATATACCTCTTCCTGTTTCCACTATGTCCCAGGTGCCTGCAGCTGACTCTGTATTCAGGGACTTTCAACAGATCTGGCAGCAGACTCGATTTTCTATTCTGCTGGCGGTGGACCGCATGAAGAGAAAGGCAGACACAAGAAGACGAGAGCCTCCCCAGTCCTTCCAGGTACTAAGGTCTGGCGTCCTCTAGGAATATCCGGCTGAGGGTGCCATCGTACAAGTTTGCTCCCAGGTTCCTTGGACCCTTCGAGATTTTGCAACAAATCAACCCTGTTTCCTACAAGCTTCGGCTGCCTCCTACCCTCAAGGTCCGCAATTCTTTCCATGTCAAACTGCTAAAGCCGGTGATCTTGAACCGCTACTCCAAGACTTCTACTCCTGCAGTGGCTCACAGCGGTTCATCAGAGACTTTTGAGTTTAAGGAGATCCTGGGCACTAAAAAATAAGAGGAAATACCTTTTATTTAGTAGATTGGAAGGGGTTTGGTCCAGAAGAGAGGTCCTGGGAGCCAGAAGAGAATCTCAATGCTCCTACCCTCATTAAGAGGTTTCTCTCTCGTTCTGGTCCCAAGAGGAGGGGGCATAAGAGGGGGATACTGTAACATCCGTGGTCGCTGACCACGAACTTCTTCCATCCTGTCGACGCCCTTCTCCCCAGAGATGTCTGCACATGCGGCCGTCCTGTTCCACAGTGACCACCAGGGTGTGCTCTTGCGAGCTCAGTCCAGACTTAAGGAGCCAAAGAGCACACAGGTGGGAGATTGAGTTGATTTCTCCCATAGCACCCTGGGCAATAAGAAGGGCTGTGCCCCTCCCTGCAATGCCTGAGCCTTTTTGCCTACCCTAGTCTGTCTAAGCAAATGGTCTCCCAGTGTTTCCCAGTGTTTCCCATTCCTGCCACCTGTAACCTGTATCCCGTGCTGTCCTGATCAAGTACCATGTTGAGCTGAAGTCGTGCTGTGCTGTGTACCACGCCTGTCCTGCTACACTACGCCTGGAGCCTGCCTGCTGCCTAGTCCCAGCCGAGCCTGTCTTGCTACTGTCTGCGCTACCACAGGTACACTATACGAACTATAGACTGTGACCCGTGTCATGTTGGCCAGCTACCATACCGTCAAGGTGGTACAGTCCAGTGGGTCCACGTACCCAATGTGACAGTAACATGTCATTTATACTGCAATGTGAACACTGTAAAGAAAAATAAATAAAAAAAACAATGCCAGAATCGCTGTTTTTGGTCCCTAGCCTCCCAAGAAATTGCAATATTGGGGTGCTTTTCTCCTTTAATCCTCATGGAAATTAAACATTTTGAGCCAAATCTACATCTTATTGGAAAAATGTTTTTTTGTTTTTTTTCTCGCTGCCCAATGCTCATCCAGAGAACCTCAGGGGCTCTTCAAATGTGACAAAAACCAATCCAGCAAAACCTGCGCTACAAAAGCCAACTGGCGCTCTTTCCCTTTTTGTGCCCTGCTGTGGGTCCAAACTGCAGTTTCTTACCACATATGGGTATTGACGTAATCGGGAGAAATTGCTTTACAAATGTTTGGGTGCTTTTTCTCCTTTAGTCCTTGTAAAAATTAAAAATGTCCATGTTTTTCATGGCCTATATCCAATAAATTAAGCAAAAAAACTTGTGGGGTCAAAATGCTCACTATACCCCTAGATAAATTCCTTGAGGGTGCAATTTCCACCACAAGACCTCCCCAAAATCCACTAGGTGCTCCTTTGTTTCTGAGGCCTGTGCTTTATTAAAGTAGCACACGAGGGCCACAGTTATCTAAAAACTGCAGAATTTGGGCAATAAATATTGAGTTGCGCTTATCTGGTATAACTTTCTGTGGTATAGAAAAAATGTATTGCAAATTAATTTCGGGAAAAAATTTAATTTGTAAATTTCACCTCTACTTTGCCTTAATTACTGTGAAATGCCTAAAGTGTTAAGAAACTTTGTTTTTGCAGTTTTAAATACTTTGAGGGGTTCAGTTTTTTAAATGGGGTGACTTATGAGGAGTTTCTAATATATAGGCCCTTCAAAGCCACTTAAGAACTGAACTGGTCCATAAAAAAATAGATTTTGGAAATTTTCTTGAAAACGTGAAAAATTGCTGCTAAATTTAGAAGCCTTGTAACGTCCTAGAAAATACAAGGGTGTTAAAAAAATGATGCAAACACAAAGTAGACATATGGGAAATGTTAACTAGTAACTATTTTTGTGGTATTACTTTCAGTCTTACAAGCAGATACATTTACATTTTGACAAATTTAAATTTTTGCACATTTTCTCAACATATTGGTGTTTTTCACAAATAAACACTGAATTTATTGACCAAATTTTACCATTAACATAAAGTACAATGTGTCACGGGAAAATAATCTAAGAATCGCTTGGAAAAATAAAAGCATTCCAAAGTCATTACCACATAAAGTAACACACGTCAGATTTGGAAAATATCGGCTGTGTCCACAAGGCCAAAACAGACTGTGTCCTTAAGGGGCTGAGAAGTGTGTCCCAATACTTTTGTCCATGTAGTGTATATGCTGTGTTCTTGAACATTTTTTCCAATTTATATATATGACACAACATTCAAATCTCTTTGCTCCTTTCAGAGACGTAACTAGCGGTTAAGCCCAGGGGGGTGGGCAAAACATATCTGAGTGGGCCCCCCCTAACGCATGTTAACAACCATAATTTCTGTATATAAACCCCATCATGCCTGTATATACCAGCCAGGCTACCCCTGCCGTATATGTTTGTACGGTGTAAAACTACTGCTCCCAGCATGACCCGAACAATGGTAAGAATATGCTAGGAGTTGCTGTTTCACAAAAAAAATCATACCACCCATCATCTTGCTGCAGATCATAAAGTGTCTACAATACTGATTAGAGGCAGAATAAACATTTACATTAAGTGACTCATCGTTGACGTCTTTTCAGATTCTAGTTGTTCGTTTTCTCTTTTCTTCTACATGCGGTCTAGACCTCTATGATGACTTCTCCCGGCCACAATCCATTTCTGCAGTTTGCCGCTCAGATGTCTTCAGCATTTCACTTGTCAAACATTTCTGCACCTGTAGACGAAGATAAAATTCTCATGGTGTCACACACTATGCCCATAAATGTAATAGCACCATACACTGCACTTCTAAATATAATAGCACCATACACTGTGTCCCTGATTATAATAGCGCCATACACTGTGTCCCTGATTATAATAGCGCCATACACTGTGTCCCTGATTATAATAGCACCATAAACTGTGTCACACACACACACACACACACACACACACACACACTGCTCCCTGTAGATAGTACTTCCATAGATCCCCCTGTAGATAGTACCCACATACAGCCCCCTGTAGATAGTGCCCTACAATATAATCCCCTGTAGATAGTTCCCCATATATATCCCCCTGTAGATAGTGCTCTACATATAGCCCCCCTTAAGATAGTGTCCCACATATAGACCCCTGTAGATAGCACTCTACATATAGCACCCCTGTAGATAGTGCCCCACATATAGCACCGACTGTACACAGTGCCCCACATATAGCTCCCCTGTAGATTGTGCCCTACATATAGCTCCCACCCTGTAGATATTGCCACTCACACTTTTAAGTGAAAAAAAACAACTTTACATACTCACCTTGATCCCGTTCCCGCGCCTTCCTGTGTCAATGCAGGCCTGCTCTTTTATGAGCAGGTCTGCTGGGACTGAACGACGCTTGCGTCGTTGAAGGGCGCTGATTGGCAGGGCAGAATGACTTGCCCCGCCAATCAGCACCTTTCCGTCGTTGAAGGGCTCTGATTGGCAAGGTAGAATGACTTGCCCCGTTAATCAGCGCCTTTCAACAATGGAAGTGGCACAATGACGTCATCGCGTCGCTGGCATCGTTGAAAGGTGCTGATTGGCAGGGCAAAATGCTTGCCCCGCCAATCAGCGACATTCAACAACGGAAGCGCTAGCGTTGTTGAAAGGCAAAAATTGGTAGGGCAAGTCATTCTGCCCTGTCAATCGGCGTCATTGTTAGGCGTTGAATGGTTGGGAATGGAACGTGCCCGGCCATTCAGCGCTTATGCATGTAATTGTATATGCATCCTATAGACGCAGGTACAATTAGTGCAGGAGGGGGTGGCGGTGGCTGGTTTTAGTTTCACCGCCGTCCCCACAGACAGGCAGCAAACCGCCCTGTGTGGCGTGGCCATGGTTATGATGGGAGCGGTCGCGGTTGGCCCCACCATCTCAGTGGGCCCGGGCCATCGCATCCCCTGCCCCCTGCTAGCAACGCTACTGGCTCCTTTCTTCTAACAGTAAACTGTCAAGTTAGGCACAAAACTGTAATAAAAATTACTAAAAAAATCCTTCTAACAAGGGAGAAAAAAACAATATAATTTATACATTGATCTATTGCTGCTAAGCAAAATGAATAAACATGAACAAGTAGTTTTTAGTAAACTTTTGAGTAAATATTTTGATCAAATTTTATAAGCCCACTTGCCACTTTGCAGCGATCGGTTTTAAATGGGTCCCTACTCTATTAGGTACAGCACTGGAAAAAATATTTTCACTCACCATTTCTGTCATTTTTCTCATACTTTGCGTATTCTTCCGGCCACATTTACTTAATGTCCCTCCTTGTTTTTTGCTTTAAACTTAAGCCAATAGTCAATAAGCTGAGCACAGTCCCTTTAATTTTTGCACAGACAGGATCTGAGCATCCAGCTAGAGAGCATTGACTGGTGAAAGTCTCACGTGATACTATAAAGCAATATCCTATGAAGATCTTTGATGCCATTATGATTTCCAAGCTACTCCTTTTATCTAAAAATTGCCTTTATGTCACAGGCAGCACCCAGGTGCCTGAACTTAAATGCATTGACATTAATATGGCGACACTTGTCAAAGATCAATCGAAAGAGAAGGAGTAATTCCAGTGTTTCAACATGAACTATATATTATAAAAGAAACAGTAATGATCAAAGTCAAACAATAATATATCAGGCCTTAATAACAGTGAAAATACATTCATGGATTTCATGATCATGTCTTGTAGATCACAAAGTTATAATATCAAGGTCGCCTCTATGTTCTTATTCATCCTATCAGCTTCCTTGCAGCAATGTCACAAGTTCCTGTGGATTTCATCAATGCAGAAAACATTTTGGTGGAAGATATTAATGGGTTTTCCCATGAGAGACATTTATGACATATCCACAGGATATGTCATAAATATTAGATAGATGCGGGTCCCACATCTGGGACCCGCACCTATCTTTAGAACGGGGACCCCTAAACCCTGTTCCAGCTTTGTCTGTTCTCACTCCCTCCCGGCCACTTTCTGATTATATGGTCGGGAGTTACGAAAACAACGTAGTTCAGCGAGATACGCTATTTTCGTAACTCCTGACCATGTAACCTTTTTCATGGTCGGAATTCAGCCACAGAACGGGGTTTAGGGGTCCCGTTCTAGATATAGCTGCGGATGCCAGAGGTGGGACCCGCATCTATCTGACATTTATGACATATCCTGTGGATGTGTCATAAATGTCTCTCATGGGAAGACCCCTTTATTTACGTGGTCAACAGCATGCAATATGATTTTCAATTATGACTAGAAAAAAAACTATTTCCCGATATTCGTTTTGAGTTCGATTTTGGGAAAATCAGATTAAATTAGATTCATGTACAATCGATTTGCTTATCTCTAATTTGAACCTGAGGTTAGAGATGAGCACATTTATTATACACAAATTAAATTCGATCCAAATTTCCCAAAAGTTTCAGGTTAGGCAAATTCCGAAACTTTTGGGGTTCGTGGTGCACGGATCGCAGCAAAATGTCAGCTATTGGCGATGGGCGGTCGTTATTTTACAAGTTAGAAAAAGAATTGCATGACCTATGGCGGGCTTCCCCGTAATGCCTTGCAGGCAGCCTTCCAAAAATGCACAGTGGTTATCCCTCCCTCTTACCATATATGTTGTTGTCACTTTGACATTTCATACTAGCTTGGTGTTAGAGCTTGAAAGGGGTTGTATACTGTCCTAGAAGACATCAGAGTCAGACACGGGTTTTCAGGGCAATTGGGGCACTTTGATTCAAGGCAAATTTATTTGGCTTGAATAGGATGGCCGATTCGACTGGATCAGACCTAAAACTAATTCCAGGAAATTTGCTCATCTCCAGCTAGGATACATTCTATACACATTTTTTAATCAGAAACTGTATTGACTCTAAAGTGTATTACCAGGTTAATATTAAAACTTGACTTTTCCTGCCTTCAGTTTCCAGGCCATTAAATGACTATCTGACAGCCACTATTGTCAGCCATATTTGCTCACACGGAACAGCTTTTATTCAGTCACCCAGATAGTCCTCCCACATTGTCCCTTAGCTTTTCCTGGCAGTCCATCACAGTGAAAGGACCCTCCCCCTTTCATTGTTATCACTGTGCTGCAAATATAATCTGATAAACTGTAGGTGATCTAACGTTTATTTGACCACCATGCGTGTTGTTAACTGGTTTTTTGTTTTTGTTTTTTTAAACAGGCTGAAAAACAAGGAATCTAGGGAAATGTAGCTTAAAAGTAATATCAGTGATTGAAGAAATAGCTAACTTCTCAGTTTCAATAGAAATGTATAAATTATCATTTAATACTTAGGAACAAAAAAAATAGCATTAGGTGTGTCAAAATCCCAAAAATAGAATCTGGCGCTTCTAGTGGCATACCTATCATAGCGGCAAACCAATAGACTGCTATCGGGCTCATGGTGAGAGGGGTCCCCTGCTTCCTGTCACACAGTCATAATTTTGCCTACAGCCACCACTAGCGGTATACATATAATTGAGTTCAATACTAACTGTATATATCCATATGCAGTAAGCTCCCCTTAGTGGTAGGGAACTAGTAGAAAGCAGGGAATTTGGTTGGCATTAATTTTAATTAAAAAAAACTACATTTGGCGGAGCTCTCAGTGGTGATGGGGCCTTTCTGTTTCAATGGAAATTTTTAAAAAACCACTTCTGATCTTATCTGCTTCCCGCAGCCAAATACATGACACATGAGCCTTTATTGGGTTCAACAACAACTCCTACTGATGGGTTGTGGGGGACATATTTTCAATAACTTCTTGAACTTGTCTATGTCAGTCCCGTGACATAATGTTAGGTGGACATGCCACCTATTCGCTGTGGGCCTCCATTTCCTTTTTTCAACGGTAACCCAAGGCAGCCATTCGACAACATGGTCATGTGATGTTATGCTTCTATGGCCTGACACACAAAATTGACTGAGACCAGCAGTAGGATGCAGAAAAAGATGGTCAGTAAATTATAAAGGTTTTTGTTCTTCAATTTTTTTCAACTTCTTGGATCCTGGTTAAGAGATTGGAAGAATTATGTCACCTTAAGAAAATCCCTATGGCACGCATTGTACAGTATATGTTTTGTGCCATTATCAACAGATCTCCCTGGATATAAGTGACCCTTTACTTACCCCTATAATAATATACTTTGCCATCTCACGTAGATATGATTGATTTATACATTAACGTGCCCTACTCACCTTCATGCAAAGCCCTCTCCCCTCTGGTCCTCCACCAGTCATATCCTTTAAGAAATTTCTGTTTTATCAACTTGCAAATAATTTTAGGGTTTTAGAGCCATGGAACCGATGTGTTAAAAGCCAGCCCATTAGATATATGTCATATAATTGCTTTCTATTCCTATGTACTAAGCAGCATTTGTGTTTGTGCAGAGTGTTTCCATGCAAGACGTATTATATCCCATCTCATTAGCCTAAACTGCAGGTAACCATGAGCCTCGGGAGAGTGAATTTCATAGTCAGTTGTACTGAATGTGTTGCGTATTGCTTAGAGACAGAATTTCCAGACTGAATTTCAATAGCATTTAAATGCATTCAATGAATAAAATATTAATAATACCAGGGAAAAATATGAATAACACATGACAACTTATCAGCCATGTTGTTCTAAGCAATGTTTTGTCAACAAGAGCTTTATTTCCCAATGGGTAAAGGAGACGCTTTCTTATGGGTACCGGGGCAGCTAAAACATAGTGACTACAGTGCCCTTCTTGCCTTTGTTGAGAGCTCTTTCATGTTCAGTTCATTTTGTCTCTTCATTTACAGAGATATACAGAGCTGCAATAGCAGAATTTAAGTTTAATAGCATATAGAACCAATGGAAATTCTTAATATTAGTCAGTAGCCACCACGGTAAATAATGCAACGAAGTCTCAAAGAGATAACAGGCCCAGGCTACACAGAAAAGCAGGGAATGAGTCACAAATAACCAACACAAAAACCTGGGGAATGTGTGGTCTGGCACCTAGGACATCTGGGGAAAGAGTGATCTGTAACACTGTCCCCACTAAGCTGTGTGGTAGCAGTTTCAACACTTCTCTTTTGCCAAGGGAAAATCTGCACCCGGGTAGACGCCCTGGCTCCACCCTTAGTGATCGAGCAGAAGAAGAAGGCGAATGATGGAGCCTGGAGAACAAAGTAAACCACAGAAAACCAGGTATGATATATTACCTTAGACCAACAGGTTAAGCTGACATTAACTCCTTCACCACCTTAGGCCATCATGGATTCTAACATTTACCCCTTCCTTGCTTTAGACCACCAGGGATGCAAACTTTAAAGGGGTTGTCCCACAACACCCTTTTGATCCAAGAAGCTCTCAAAGTGTGAAAAATATTTATAGCAACTTGCATTATATCTACCTTTTAGGCCCTGTTCACACAGAGTTTTTTTTGCAGGAAGATTCCTTCAGGAATTTTGAGGCAGATTTTGACCTGCCTGCACATTTTTGCCACGATTTTCGCTTTCTCTGCCTCCCATTGATTTCAATGGGAGGACAGAGGTGGAACCGCGGCAAAAAAGAGCATCCCACTTTTTTTTACCATGAGCGGCTAAAAAATGCCACAGGAAAAAAACGCCTCCGCCTCCCATTGAAATCAATGGGAGGCAGTTTCAGCAATTTTTTGCCGCTGATTCCAATGGGGTTTCTACACCAAAATCAGCGTAAAAAACTCAGGGTGAACTGGGCCTAATCTTGGCTTCCAATTTCCCTATTTCCCCCTCCTCACCGCGCTGAACAGGAGCGATAGTGGGAGGGATTCAAAGAAGGCACACGTCATGTCACATGAGAGACTGTTTACTACAAGCCCCATAGTGCCTTGCGTGTGCTTCTTCTCTATTGGCCCACCCTCCGCTGCTGAATCGCTGCAGAGTACAGGTAAGAGGCAGAGAACATTCTGTAGATCAATGCACAGTTTTTAGAAAAATAGATCCGGCTGCACAATCAGTCTATCTGTGAAAGCATTGCTGGAGGAATGTGAAAAGAGTCTGACACTAGAAACAGCATGGAGCGCCAATCTAAGGTTATCATTTCAATATCTCCGGATCTATAAATTTTTCGAAAATGGTTCCAATTGGGAAAATTATTATTTTCATATAAGGAATAATTAAATTTGCTCCTTGTTTTGTGGGACAACCTCTATAAGTACTTTGCTGCCCTTCACTGTCATACACCACTAGGGATGTTGGTATTAACTCTTCATTACTCAAGTCCACCAGGGATATTCGTGCTGACCGCTTAAAGGACAGGTGTCCTTTTATATCAATTTGCTTTTAGTGTGTTATTAAAATAAATTTTATTTATTTGTGTGTTTGTGTTTTACTTTTTTCTTTTTTCTAACTTTTACTTCACTATGGGGGCTGCCATTTTTTTTTTCATCTCTGTATGTGTCGATTAACGACACATACAGAGATGGAATACGGCACATACATCCCCATAGAGAATGCGAACGGGAGCCGCTCCATTCACTATGGTGTGCGCCGTCTGTGTGGGAACGTCGCATGCGCCGCTCCCACACAGTCCAAAAGAAAGGTCTTCGGCCGAGCGACATCCGGCGCCATTTTCTTGTGGACCGGAAGCCGCGGCCGAACAGTAAGATGACTACTTCCGGTCACGGCTTCTGGACATGTGTTCAGAAGCAAGGACTAGGAGCGGAGTGAGCGGACAGAGCGGAGGGAGCGGCGGCGGCAGGAGCAGGTAAGTTATGTTTGTGTATGTTCGTGTTTTACATTGTGATTACCACTGTATGTAAGCCTACTACACCGTGCATTCGCTCAAAAAATGGCGGCACACAGTGTAGGAGGTTTGAACATTCAACCCCCTCCTTTCTCCTGCCACTAGCCAGGATAAAGGAGGGGGATTAATTGAGCACACTAGAGTGAGTGTGTTTTCTCCAATTTTGCAGCATAAAGCAATGAGGTTGCTTTACCACATGCCAATGCTACAATTTTGGGAATTGCTCCCTCTAGTGACCAGCACATGGAAATGTTATAAATTAGAATCTAATTTATAATATTTCCTGACTTGTGAAAAAATTAAAAAAATTAGAACAATGTCTAATCATAAAAATAAGCGGAAATCCGCCATAATGATGACAGCGCCGTACATCTGGATACACCAGCGACCAGTGGGAACAAGTGCCTGACGAAGTTCCTTTGACCGAAACGTTGCACGCACCAAACCCCTGGCATCCAATACAATAAAAATCAAAGATTTCAAAACCAACGATTGTGTGCCGAATACTTTTTCTAAATGTCTAATCATGTATATACTAACTGTTTAACTAAAAAAAATCAAAATAATTTCTAGCGACATATTCCCTTTAACTACCCTAAACTACCAGGGATGTTGGCATTAATGTCTTCACTACCCGGTCATGTGAATAAGGCTAGTTTAGCTGAGCACCTATAATGCAGGGGTACAGTTAGTTTTTCCTATATCAGAGTCTTGTACAGTGCCTGGTTTAGGCTGTGATCACATCAGCGTTGGTTTTTCGTTCATGGGTTCCGTAGCAGCTTTCCGTCAGAGGAACCCATGAATGGAAAGCCAAACGGAAACTAAAGCTTCTGTTTGCATTACCATTGATTTCAATGGTAATGCTTCCGTTGCAAATGGTTTCGGTTTATTTCCGTTCTGTAAGGTTTCCGTTTTTTAGCGGAAACAGTAGCGTAGTCGACTGTGCTGTTGTTTCTGCTAAAAAAAACGGAAAACTAACAGAACGGAAACAAACTGAAACATTACCATCTAATGGTAATGCAATTGGAAGCTATGGTTTCCGTCTTCCATTCCGTTCATGGGTTTCTCCGACGGAAAACTGCAACGGAACCTATGAACGGAAAAGCAGCGCTGATGTGAACAGGCCCTTAAAGATTTTACTTTCCTGACTGCAGAGCAATTGAACCAGCAAGTGATGCAAGGAGATTTCAGCTCTGAAGCTTCAATAATTCAACACAGGCTGTAACTCAGGATCAGTACAAGATAAGTAATGCATTGAATTTATAGTTACTCACTTTTTATACTAATTTTAGTAGTACTACTTTCCATATAGAACAATCCTATACATAAACTGTAAAAAGCGTGATAAGATGGTAAACAGACTAACATAACACCTGCTAGTTTAGCATACACCTCACCTCTCCAACTTTCCTCTGCTTCGCTCTGAAATTGTCATGTTTGTGAGCACCAAGAGTTTCTGAAGCTGGACCCGTGACTGCCTGGCTGGCTTAAATATAAAAGGGGGGTCTTGATGAGACAACCCCTATAATTAAAAATAAGTATGGTGTATCAGAAAGTAGGGATATGTTTGATGTTAAGCCCCTTGGTAATAGTCCTTGTAATAGTGCATTAAGGGCCTAAGGTTGTTTATGTACTGCCACTGTATCCAGTGGGAGGACAGCTGTAATATACATCAGCGCTCCTGCTGCAACTGCCGGTATCTGAGAAAACGCTAATCCCAGCTCTTAACTATTGCAGGGCCTTTGATGGCGTCACTATGAAGACAGTCTGGAAACTGGCAAAAGTTCCAAGGGCCGTCTCATGTAAATGCCTGTTAGGGTATATATGTGTTGTTTCTATGCCCAGGAAAAATATACTGGCATACATATATACACACATTAAAAAAATCTAATAAATGAAAGTCCTTTTATGGGACAAAAAATTAACCCAAAAAATAATCTATTGTAAAAAAAAAAGACACATAACAATTTTTTTTTTAAATAATATACATATTTTATTGAATAGACATACTTAGACATATATTTATGACACACATGGAAATTTATAAAATAGCCATATAAAGTAAAATAGTCCCCACATATTTGGCTTCCCCTTAACAACCTGTACTATAAATATATACAACTGGCATGACAGAATGGGTTATTACTTTTTACTTGTCCTCTCAAAATGACATTTATAAAAATGTAATGGGATCACATGCGTACCCCAAATGGTACACATAGTAACTACAATTTGTCCTGCAGAAATTATGACCTCATGTGACTGCATTGATTAAAAAAATGTATTTGTTCTGGAGTGCCATGATGAAAAATCAAAAACTTTTGTTTGGTCCTGAAAGGGATAAGGCCTGTTTTAAAACAAAAAAAGTTTATGTTTTATTGCAGACGTACGCTGTAAGTTTGCATAGTTTTTGCAAAGTAGATATTTTTGGGCATAAAAAAAAATTTCTCTCTCAAATTATGGTAGGAAAGAAGTCTTAGGGCTCGTACACATGCTACGGAATTGCTGTATTTTTTCAGTGCGTTTTTTTGTGGACAGAAAAAACGCAGCAGAATACAATAGCAGCACAGTGAATGAGATTTAACAAATCTCATCCACGCGCTGCGTAAAACTTTCGAGCAGAAATTGACCTAAGTAATTTTCGGACAGCAGCATGTCAATTCCTGTTACGGAAAGTGGACACAATTTCTGCGTTTTTCAGAGGAGATGTCACCATCTCGTTGTATTGTGAAAACGCAGCAAAATATGCACCATTTTCTGCCGTAAAAGCGCAGGAAATGGTGTGTTTTTGCCGCAGCGGAATGACTGCTATTTTCAACGGAACTGCTGCAGAAAATTCCGTTGTGTGTGGACAAGCCCTTCGATGTTTCTAAGAAAATAAGTTACAAATACGTTACAATAGTATTATTATTTAAACAATTGCAACCTAATTAAAACCAATTTTCCCCGTCTACAAACCTAATACTTTATCATTGTATAAAAAAACATAATGCAATAAATAATAAGTTGTTTTATTACAGTCGGTTTTCTGTGCCTTTAAATAAGACACCTTCTGAGGTTGGTTTTGCTAGTTTTAAAGTGAAAACATATCCAAGCAAGTGAAATCGGAACATGCCATAATGTTCTATGACAACAGCTCTCTTCACACTCATGGATCTCTCCCGCTGGCCTGCAATCTGTTAGACTCCATGGCTTGCATCCTCTGTTCACTACATATCTCTGGTCCTGAAGGTGAGAGCAACAGCACATCATATTCTATCAGCTTACATAAATGTTTATACTGAAGATAACTGGGTTGCAACTTAATAACAAAAAAATATTTTTAAAACTTCATCTACATCATTGTAACACATTTGTAACACATTTAGCTTATAAAAATATGGACTACATAACAGCATTGGATATGGTCCCTGAGCACAGATCTCAGGGACTGCGGCTGCAGGGGGGTAATTGTTCTACATGCTCACCCAGACAGTTTACATTATGTGCGGGATTCATGCACAGAGATCCAGATCAGTCATACAATGCATCGCTTTTTCTTTTTTTTTTTTCCTGACCTGGTGCCCACTCTTCTAGGTAGCCCGTTACCTGGTTTTAAATAAGAAAGCAAAAAAAAAAAAAGCTTCTAAACGGCACTTTAGAACATTAGAAATATGTAGCACGGTGGCTACTAAAGCAACCAGAAAGTAATTTTTCTACGTTTTTACGTTTCTTTCCATATGACAAGTTGGGGAGAAAATCTAGAATAAGGCCCGGTGCCTCCTGGAAACGTATAAATAAATTGACAGCTGGACGTTATTATTTCTCTTGCCAATAGAAAATGTCCCTACAAATGCATTCACTGTCCAATCAGTGCTAAAAGTGTCAAACTGTAGGGACACGTCCTATTAACAAATCGAATGGTAGCACCCAATTTTACATTTATTCATGTTTCCAGGAGGAACAACAAAGGGACAGCACAGTGCAGTGTTCTCCAATATTGTTATTTTATTAGGAATGAACGTATTTACTTAAACAGATATATAAGGGTATGTTCACACGAGGTCATTACGTCCGTAATTGACGGACGTATTTCGGCCGCAAGTACCGGACCGAACACAGTGCAGGGAGCCGGGCTCCTAGCATCATAGTTATGTACGACGCTAGGAGTCCCTGCCTCGCTGCCGGACAACTGTCCCGTACTGTAATCATGTTTTCAGTACGAGACAGTTGTCCGGCAGCGAGGCAGGGACTCCTAGCGTCGTACATAACTATGATGCTAGGAGCCCGGCTCCCTGCACTGTGTTCAGTCCGGTACTTGCGGTCGAAATACGTCCGTCAATTACGGACGTAATGACCTCGTGTGAACATACCCTAAGAGGCTGTTTACATATGTCATAAGATCCGATGACAATCCGCATGCTGTGCATTTGAATGGGGTTTTTACAACACTGCAGTATTAAAGTTTGAGTGGATTCACACGTGGCAAAATTTTACGCCACAGATTTGTCCAAGGTGAATCTAGTGCAAAAATCGCCAGGTGTGAATCCACGCCGAGAGGCTGGAATGCTTAAAAATTTGTTCCCATTTTTTTTGATCGATCATCTGCTGCCAATAAATGGTTAACACATTTTGTATGTACCATGTGCTGGAGGGAATTGTATTTTTGTTGTGCACCTGTGAATTAACTTTCTATCTAATATATACTATATTTTTGGGGACATTTTAAACCAGGACGCTTTGCATAAAAAATGGATGCGTAACATGCGTTGATATAGTAAATTGGCTTCCTCCAAGCAATGTCATCTCCACACAAGTCTCCACAGTTGGAGACATGATTTACAGAACTTCTAGGTTTCTTGGAATTTGTTTCTTTTGCCAACATTTTTCCTATGACTCATAAACAGAGGAAACTAGAATTCAAAGAATGGTTATTTTTAAAGGGTGATTTCAAATAAAGTCTATATATATTGTACATGTTATAAATGACAGATGCCATAAATAAAACTGAATGAATCACTAACCTCACATTAAAGAGTGATTTCAAGAGCAAACTCACTTTATATATGTTATTATGAATAATCTCAAATCCTGTCACCAAGGATTTTACATAATCTTTGGATCAGCTATTTCTATGAAAATATAATACAAGAAACAACGGGCTTCCTTTTTGCTTAGTTCTTCATCTATACATAAGATTGGTAATGGAAATTTGAATCTCCACTCTGTGCTCCAGAGACCCCCATAAAGCTTCATGTTTCTGAGCAGTGGCGTAACTAACGCTGTGGCAGCCATAGTGGCTGCTACGGGGCCCGCTATGGCTGCTACAGCGGTAGCGAAGCCACATTCAATAGTATCTGCACCCTTAGGACGTAGATACTGTTGAACACTATAGCAGTGCAGGGAGGTATCTCTCTGCTCTGCCATTTACTAGGCTACGGGGCGTTCAGCCCGCAGCCTTTCAGGTGCAGGGACAGGATCCCTGCGCAGGCCGGCGTGATGACGTCACTGGATCACGCCAGCCTACACAAGGATTCCATTAGAGTTGAAAATGCTGTGGAGCAGCTTTGCTTGTCGCCGGAACGAAGCCTAGGTGAGTATAATTTTTTTTAATTTATTTGTTTGGGGGGCGCTATCTACAGGGGGGGCTGTATGGCGCTTTCTACAGGAGGGGGCTGCATGGCACTATCAACAAGGGGAGGTGAGGGCGCTATCTACAATGGGGTGTGAAACTACATTATTTACATGGGGGGCTATATAGCACTGTCTACATGGGGGGCTGTATAGCACAATCTGCAAAGGGGCACTATCTACAAGGGGGGTCTGTGTGTGGCACCCAGGGGAGGGGGGTCCAGTCAAAAGTTTGCTATGGGGCCCAGTCTTTCCTACTTATGCCCCTGTTTCTGAGCTAATAACAAGCACACCATAGGAATTATTAGACTTCATGCAAGCATATTATTGAAAATGTTTATAAAAAAAAACTTTAATAATTTGTTTAAGACCATAAAAGGGGAATTATGGGTGCTTACATCACAACGAGCACCCGTGCCATGAAAATGACATATCTCTGTCAGTGTAAATATATATGTATATATGTAAATAAATTGTGCAAAGTTTACCTTGATTCTTAGCGCGTCCACACATATGCCATAAATATCCGATAGATGTCGGTCCCATCTCTGAGACCCACACCTATTTTTAGTACAGCTCTGAGACCGCCATCCTACCTTCTATTGCTCTCCGACCAATGACTGACCAGCTCACTGAGCTATGCTGTTTCTGAACTCCCGACCACCACGTCAGTCATGGCCTTTAAAGGGAGTCTGTCACCAGAATTTGGCCTATGAAAATAGCAGCACAGTAATATAGTGTAGCCTCACCTGAATATAACGCTGTTTTAATTTTTCCGATGTGATGCGATTGCAGCGTAAATAACCGTTGCAGCGATAATAACTTTATTCTTCATATGTGCTTTTTGTAGCAACGAGGGCATCACTGGTGCTTCTATCCCCAGTCCGTCCCTGCCTCCCTTCCTTCTTTGATTAACAGGGCCAGGCAGTGTAGAAGGCATGATAACGCTTGGTTCCGTATTCTTCTGAATGCGCCTGCGCCTCGGCTTCGGAATCGGCATGTAAACAGGTTAAAATAATAAGTTCCAAGGTACATAAATTATTTATTTTACCCAACTGGCTCCGTCACTACATTTGATTGCAACAGAGATAACATGGATCAACTGACCAATAAATATACTGTTTTACTTATAGTTGATAGATATTTTCTTTGACAATATTTTACTGGTATTGTAAATATGTACTAACACAGAAATGGCTCATTTAGATCAATTACAATAGTTTTCTTAACTGCAGTCACAGTCATCACAGTGAGGAGAGCAATGGCTGACGTGTGTTATCTCCCAATGTACCTTTCATAAAATTCACTCTTAGATTTATTCTTTCCTGAGGAATATGGTATAACCTCAGTCTAATCCAATGTGTCTATAGCATCTGATGTTTTACCTCACAGGTATCTGTACCTTTCTGGGTAATCAGAGAAATCCGAGAAATCCTATTTTTGTCAGCAGATATGTCTTGTCTCTCTTTATTATTGATAGCTTTCCTCTGAACACACTTATTTTCTCTTATTCCTCTCTAGTATATACAGGTGTATATATATATATATATATATATATATATATATATATATATATATATATATATATATATATATATATATGCACCCACTACACTTTCCCCGTTCTTTAAATGAGTGCAGTCCTCTGCACTATAATCCATAGTCTTTTAAGTAATGTGGTAAATTACCCTGTGTACCTCTAGTAGGGTAACGAGGTTCTAAAGGGACTAGAGGAGAAGAAGTAGTAGGAGTTATCACTGGTATTTCGCTTCCTTCTGTCTAAATACCATTATCATCTGTTCTGTTGGGTGATACAACCCACTATTTGTCATCTAAGGGTTGTCCATAAATAGTAGATGGAATTGTCACTTCCTCAGTATCTTCAAGTGGTTCCGGTGGATAGGTACAGGGTTTCAATAAGTTTCTATGCAGTTTTAGTGTTGGCCCCTTATTACCTTCGGGTCGTATTTCATACACAGGTAAATTTGGTCTCAGTTGTCGGATGACAACATAAGGAACTTTTTCCCACTTTGCTTCTAACTTACATGCTCTTTGAACTCTCCGATTATGGATCAAAACCCGTTAACCTGGAAGTAAAATTGTATCCTTTGCCAACTGGAAATTTTCCTCAGGGTAGTTTCGTCTTTGTTTCAATATATCATAGGCTCGTTGGAGTCTAGACTGATGCTTTCTAATCCATTCCGATGGGGTGTGTTTCTGAATCTGCTCAGGTTGTTCAATTAGTAGTGCTAAAGGTATCCGAGATGGACGTCCAAATAGCAATTGGTAAGGAGTATATCCTGTAGTACTGTGAAGGTGAAGGGTATTATTATAAGCCCATACTATATTTTGTACATGTTCAGGCCATCTTTCGTGGTATTCTTCACCTATTGTTCAAAGGAGGTTCAACAGAGTTTGATTAAACCTCTCACACACTCCATTCCCTTGAGGATGAAAGGCGGTTATTTGAGACTTTCGAATTCCATGAAATATGCATAGATCTTGTACCAATTGTGATTCAAAGTTCGGACCCTGGTCAGACAGGATTCTTTGTGGACAACAATAAGGTCTGATAACATGTGCCCATAGATGTTGTGCTGTAGTTTTTGCAGTTTGATCCATAGTAGGGATGACAATAGCAAATTTGGAAAAATGATCCACGCAAATCAATGCGTATTTATGATCAGAAGAGACCTCGCTTATATTCAAAAAGTCAACAGTCATTAGCTCAAAGGGTTCCCCTATGTCAATCATTTGTGAAGGTTGAAGTTGTTGTTTGGCCTTGTGTATTACACAATTTGGACAGGATCGGCATATATATATTACTTCATTTTCGAGCCAAAGAACATACAAATGGTTTCTTATTTGTATTGCTGTTCTCAGCACAGAAGTGACCTCTTTTCTCGTGAAATAATTTACAGACTAAAGGCACCTCCTTTTCAGTTAAAATCAATTGCCAGATTTCCCTATGGTCACGTGGGGATTGTACTTTACGATAAAGGACATCATTCTGAATCATCAGTCGTTCCCACTGTCATAGAATGGCCTGTCCCCTCATTGAAAGATGAGATCTTTCTTCTGCTGAATGTCTTGTCCCTCTCCTTACCGACTAAAACAACTGTTGAAGATCATAATCCTCTTGTTGTTTATAAACCCATTCAGAGCGTGTATACATTTCTACTTTTGTTTGAAAATTGCACGTTTTTATACTGTCCGTCGTCACAACTCGTAATGGTGGAATTTCTACTTCTTCCTGCTCAGTATCCAGATCTCCAATAGAAGTCCTACAGGGATATCTAGATAAAGCATCCGCATTGGTGTTGGTGTGTCCAGGCTTATATTTAATTATATAATCAAACCGAGCCAATCGTGCCACCCATCTTTGTTCAAGAGCACCTAACTTGGCGGTCTCTAAATAGGCCAGTGGATTATTGTCTGTATGAATTTCAACTTTGCTTCCAGCGAGGTACTCCGCAAAACGCTCCGTTACTGCCCATACTATGGCCAATAATTCTAATTTAAATTAACTATAATTTGCTGGATTATTTTCTGTTTTCTAAGGCTACCACTTCCATAGGCGATAACCCTCTCTTTTCCTTCTTGTTTTTGAGTAAGAATAGTGCCAAGTCCTTTTAGGCTAGCATCCGTATATAGATGAAATGGAAGTGTATAATCAGCAAATGTTAGAATGGGTGCAGTAGTGAGACGGTTCTTTAATTCTTGGAAAGCATGTTCTTGTTCATCACTCCAATAAGTATTAATGGAAATTTGTTTTTTTTCGGTAAGAACTGGAATGTCCACATAACAACTGATTAAGAGGGGCCGCAATTTTAGCATAATCTCGAATATGCCGCCTATAATATCCCACTAATCCGAGGAAAGCTCTCAATTCCTTGACTGTTTGAGGTGCAGGCCAATCCATTACGGCCTGAATTTTTTATGGATCAGGGGACACATCTTGACTATTTATGATATGTCCCAGATAACGGATTTCAGTTCGAGCAATATGACATTTGCCTGGTTTTAGCTTCAGTCTGAATTTTCATAAACGGCTCAACTCTACAACTAGATGAGCAAGGTGTTCTTCAAAGATGTTGGAAAACACAATTATGTCATCCAGATAGATCATAGTCACTTCAAAATTTAAATCACCCAAACAACGTTCCATCAATCGCTGAAAAGTGCTAGGGGCATTCTTTAGTCCAAATGGCATACGATCTAATTCAAATAGTCCCATTGGGCTAATGAAAGCAGTTTTCTCCTTATCTTCGGGTCTAACCGGTATCTGCCAATAGCCGCTAGCCAAATCTAATGTTGTAAAAAATTTAGCTTTCCGCATAACGGTGAGTGATTCTTCCACTCTAGGTAGTGGAAATGCATCTCGATGTGTACAGGCATTTAGACGTCTATAACCAACACAAAATCGTATTGTCCCATCTTTCTTTTTAACCAATACAATTGGGACTGCCCATGGACTAGTACTTTCCTGTATGACTTTTCCATCTAACATTTTCTGAATAAGTTCTTTGACTTCTTGATATAATGCAGGTGGTATATACCTATATATTTCTCATACCGGTATGGCATCTCCGGTATATATCTGATGTTCAATTGTTTCTGTATACCCATAATCTTCATCATGACGTGTGAAGGCAGACTCAGGATTTTGTATTAGTCTCTTCAATTATATTTCTAACATGGGAGTAGGGGCTACTCCATCAAATTGTAAAAATTCCCAGAACCAAGTGATATCCTCAGAAAATAGTCCTGTTGTAGAGCTTTCTTCATCAAGTTTAGGTATATTCTCTACTTCATGAACTTGTATGGCGTAGACCTCAGCCAACAATTGACCTGGCGGAATGGTGACGGGTTGATCTCCACAGTTAATGAACCTTAGCGTGACCCGTCCCTTAGATACTTGACACAAAGTGCTACCTACAATCCATGTGGTAGTTTCATGAAAAATTGGTGCTGGTTCAACCATCACTAAAGCATTTTGTAAGAAATGATGGGTGCCCACCATGAGCGGCAAGGTGGTCTCTTGTCGTGGTGGTATTCGTAGAGTACCTTTATTTAAGGCGCGGATAATTCCAGCTCTTCTAGTTAGTTGAGACAAGGTTTGTTACTGTCTACAGATTATTTGTAACTGTTGTAAAGTCTACTTGACCATGGAGTTCTCATTCAACTGTTGCCAATAGTTAATTCCCATCTCACTTAATAGTAGTCCATCTAATTATTGTAATAAATTCATCCCTAACAACATAGGAATTCCTGGTCGCGTATTTTCCTTTACTACTACTACAGCTATATTTAAGAATCTTCGACCTAACACTTCAATGTCCAACCATATTGTCATGAACAAATACACGGTAAACAGTGAGGTCCCTGTTCTTCCCAAATCTCTGTCCCTACCTACTTGTATGACCCGACCTAAACAACGGCACACAACTGGGCGGCGTTCCCTATACTAGTACAAGTGAAACAGACAAACCGATAAGACAGAGACGGTAAGAAATAACAAAGGGTCACCTGGGAAGTACACGGAGGGAGAGGCAGGGCTATTGCGCCACGGAACAAGTCTGGGCGCAAAAGGCAGAGTCAGGCAGGCAGGGTCAAAACCGGGAGAGTGCGGAAAAAACAAAAGTCAGAAGGCAAAGAAAGGTCAGGAGTCCAGCCGTGGTCTGGGGTCACAAAGGAGTCAAAATGCAAGTCGCTCAGGGGAGTCTGAAACAAGGGAAAGCACCAGGCTAGGAAACTCTAATTACAGGCAAAGGTCTACTACCCCAGGCTGAGCTAAATAAGGAGAGGGTGGGAGCTTAGGGAACATCAGCCAGGCTTTGATTGGCCTGACACTCCTTAGCTCCTATTGGCTGCAGACAGCCTCAGTCTGCCAGGCCAGGCGACGCCCGAGCGAGTAACTCTCAACGTCCTGGAGACCGAGGGAGCAGCAAGAATGGAGTACGTGACACATGTAATCCCAACCACATTAATGAGCAAGTTGTTATCAGCTGTCAGGGAAACCATAGGGGGCTCAAGTTGTATAATGTATGTGGCTGCGGGCTGTCAGCTCCAACCTCCCCCTGACAGCCGCAGCCACGAGTCGGCAAGCGCTGGCCCCAGACTCCTCCTCAGGAGACGCCAGCACTCACCTCTGCCGGATCCCGTAGGGTGCGGGCGCACGCTCGTGCCCGCTCTTAAAGGAGTAGCGCGCACCAGACCTCATGGACGAACTTTGACCCGTGAGTACCCTGGACTATAAGAGGGGTCCAGCCCCCTGGTTCTATGCCTGAGCGTTGTTGTGTTCCCTATAGTTTGTCTATGCAAATTGTCCCCTAGTGTTTCCTGCTCCCAGTGTTTCCTGTTCCTGTTCCTGTAACCTGCATCCTGATCTAGTGCCGTGCTTGCTGTAGTCGTGTTGTGCTGGATAACACGCCTGTCTGCTTCTCCATGCCTGACGTCTACCTGCTGCCTAGCTCCTGCCAAGCTACTGTCCGTGCTGCCACAGGTACCCTATATACGATAGACTCTGACCTGCGCCCTGTTGGCCAGCTGCCTTACCGCCAAGGCGGTACGGCCCAGTGGGTCCACAGACCCTTCGTGACAGTACGCTCAGGCCATGGACCCCGCTGGTCGGTTCAAGACTATGACGACCACACAGGAGATGCGAGCGGATATGCTGGACCTCCGGTCTCGACAGGACCAACTCCTTCAGGCGTTGAACATTCTTGCGCGTTGGCAGGAGGCACAAGCTGCTGTTCCTCCTACTACACCTCCTGGCAATGTGGATCCTCGGTCTACACCTCTTGGCAGTATTGACCCATGTGTTTCTTTGCCACTTCCTGACCACTATGATGAAGAAGCAAGTACCTGTCATGGTTTTCTTAATCAATGCCAGATCCGCTTCAGCTTGTATGCTAGGACAATTTCATCTGATGGTGCCAGGGTCGCTTTCATCATTTCTCTCCTCACCGGAAAGGCTCTTGCATGGGCGAACCCTATCTGGGAGAGTTATAAACCTAAAGGACGGAGTCTGACACACCGAAGGTGGATAAAAAGTTGAAAGTTACCCCCAGACGAAGGCTCCAGGGCCGAAACGCGCGTCTGGGTTGATGCCAGACAGTGCTGACTTTGACATGGGTAAGGTGCTCTATTTTAGAGCTATTTATATGTAGGCTCCATCTTGCCTCCTTTGCTGTCATCTCTGTATACACACTCACTGGTGTATATTCATTTGGGTGTAATTGGTTGCTGTGCTTGGACTCCTGCATCTAGTCTTGATTAAAATGTGCCACCTACTTGTGGTCTTTACCTAATAATCTGGATGCAGGACATTATGCATCACAGCTCCATCTTACACTAATAATAATATTTTAATATTTACTTATACAGTGTCATTCAGTTTTTTCATTTTTCTATGATTCAAATATTGCATGTATCATTGTCTGGTATCCTTCTCATACTGTGGTAATCATCTTTAAACTTTTAATGTGTTTTCTGTTATTTGTCTTAATAAAAACGTTCAACTTTTTATCAAGCTTCGGTGTGTCAGACTCCGTCCTTTAGGTTTATAATTCATTTAGAGGGTATCTTCACCGTTACCATCATGCTCATTTAGGGCTTGTAAGTCCTGCCTCCCCTCCTTTCTTTTTTCACTTTTAGACACATTTTATATTGATACAAAGATATTTATCTAATCAATGTTCAACCTTTGGGGATTGTGGGTTGGTTGGCTTTGCTCTTTTGGTGTTCTCCATATAGGCATAGTCCTATCTGGGAGAGACAAGGACCAGAGACACGTGACTTCCGTGCCTTTCTCCGGACTTTTCGCATGGTGTTTGAGGAGCCTGGACAGATCTCATCTGCAGCGGCCTCTTTGATTAATCTGCGCCAAGGAGACACCTCCGTGAATGAGTACGCCATCCACTTCCGCACCCTGGCGGGAGAGCTCTTATGGAACAATGAGGCTCTGGTGGCTGCATTCTGGCACGGACTATCTTCCAGAATTAAAGACGAACTTGCCGCCCGGGATCTACCCTGGATAACCTCATCCTTCTGTCTGCCCGGATTGATATATGGATCCGTGAACGCCTCCAAGAGGTTCAACGGGAGGGAGCCCTTCCTAGTCTGGTCCCTACTCTGCAGCAACCCCTGCTGTCCTCAGATGTCGATCCTCCCAAGAAGTCGGTAATAACGGTATAAGTTATCTACCCAAGAGAGACAACGCAGGTGCATATCTGAACTCTGTATTTACTGCGGTCTCGATGGTCATCTTGTGCGCCTGTGTCCCCAAAAATTCCAAAACCTAGGGTTGCTTGGAGTGACGACCTTGGGTAAAGATGGACTTCCGTCTAAATTTTCCATACCTGTGACCATAGTGTCCGGCGAGAGAAAGCATCAGGTCTGCGTATCTGGACTCTGGTTCCGCTGCTAGTTTCATCCGCAGAGACCTTCTGGAAATGCCCACCACCCCTCTGGAAATCCCGTTGACAGAAGCTTCAGTAAATGGACTACCTCTGCCAGACCCTGTTATAGCTGTGACCAAGCTGCTGAGGCTCCAAGTGGGAGCTCTTCACTCCGAACTTCTGCCTTTCTATGGCCTGCCCAAAGCTGTTAACCCTGTGTTGCTGGGCCTGCCTTGACTCCGTCTGCATGCACCAGTTCTGGACTGGAATTCTGGAGAGGTTCTCCAGTGGGGCCCTGAGTGTCAAGGTCGTTGCCTGGTGCGGATTCGTTCGGCTCAGTCTTCGCTGCCTCGGTCATTGGCAGGATTTCTGGGTCATTACGCTGCCTTTTTGGACGTCTTTAGCAATAGGGAGGCGGAGACATTGCCCCCACAACGGTCGTATGTCTGCCCTATTGAACTGATTCCTGGTGATTCCCTTCCCCATGGTAGGGTATATCCTCTCTTCTTGCCAGAGACTCTGTCCATGTCCTCCTATGTGAAAGAGAACTTAGAAAGGGGGCTTCATACGAAAGTCTTCCTCCCCGGCAGGAGCCGGGTTCTTCTTCATCAAAAAGAAAGATGGCTCTCGTCGTCCTTGCATCGACTTCCGAGGTCTCAACCAGATCACTGTGAAGAATAAATATCCGTTGCCACTGATCTCCGAAATGTTTGATCGCATACGTGGTGCAAATTTTTTTTCTAAACTAGACCTGCGTGGGGCTTACAACTTAGTCCAGATTCACCAGGGTGATGAATGGAAGACTGCATTTAACACCCGTGATGGACACTTTGAGTATCTAGTAATGCCCTTCGGCCTGTGTAATGCTCCCGCGGTCTTCCAGGAGTTTGTGAATGACATTTTCCGTGACCTCCTCTATGTTTGTGTTGTAGTCTACCTTGATCACATCTTGATTTTCTCCCCACACCCTATGACGCACCAGAGACATGTCCGACAGGTTCTGCTACGGTTAATGGAGAATCGTCTGTACGCCAAGTTGGAGAAGTGCTTATTTAACAAGGATGCTCTACCCTTCCTGGGCTACATCGTCTCAAATCGAGGTCTCGAGATGGACCCTGAGAAGGTAAAGTCTGTTCTGGAGTGGCCACGTCCTCAAGGCTTGAGGGCCATACAGCGCTTTTTGGGATTTGCTAACTTTTACAGGCAGTTTATTCCGAAGTTCTCCTCACTGACTTCTCCCATCTCTAACCTTACTAAGAATGGTATGAACGCCAAGGTGTGCACTCCCGAGGCAGAGTCCGCATTCAATAGGTTGAAGTGTGCCTTCATGTCTGCCTCTATCCTCCATCATCCGGATGTCTCTCTGCAGTTCTCGTTGGAGGTGGACGCATCCTCTGTCGGTGCTGGTGCACTCCTGTTTCAGAGAGGTCCCAAGGGCAAGACAAGGGTATGTGGATACTTTTCCAAGCTCTTCTCTTCCACAGTTACTGGCGATCAAATTGGCTCTGGAAGAGAGGAGAAATCTACTAGAGGGCGCAGCCCATCCGATCTTGATTTTTACAAACCACAAGAATCTTACCTACCTCCAGACGGCCCAACAGCTGAAACCTCATCAGGCCAGGCGGTCACTGTTCTTTGCAAGGTTTCAGTTTGAGTTTCATTATCGCCCGGACGACAAGAATGTGAGGGCCGATGCCTTGTCCAGGTCTTTCGAGACAGAAGACACCATTGAGAGTCCACAGAACATTATCAGTCCATCTTGCATTGTCTCGGTCAATCCCCTGCTAATTGGGGACATTCCTCCAGGGAGGACTTTTGTGCACCTGGCTGATCGTGGAAGAATCCTCCGCTGGGGACCCTCCTCTAGACTGGCAGGTCACACGGGGTTACGTAAGACCCGGGATTTGATTGCTCGTCATTTCTGGTGGCCCACTGTGCCCAAGGATATTGTGGACTTCATTTCTTCCTGTGCTGTATGTGCAGTCAACAAGGCCACCCACTCCAAACCTGTTGGTCTGCTCCAGCCATTGCCTGTGCCCAATGCTCCCTGGCAGCATATAGCGATGGACTTTATCACGGACCTGCCTCTTTCTGCTGGTTGCAGTGCTGTCTGGGTGGTGGTGGATCGATTTTCGAAGATGGCCCACTTCATTCCTCTGTCCGGTCTTCCTTCTGCTCCTCAGTTGGCCAAGTTATTTATTCAACACATCTTTCGCCTGCACGGCTTGCCGCAGCATATTGTGTCAGTTTACCTCGAAGTTCTGGAGAGCCCTCTGCGGACTTCTTGGCGTGAAGTTGGACTTTTCTTCTGCCTAGCATCTTCAGTCTAATGGTCAGGTCCAGAGGATCAACCAGATTTTGAAGAACTACCTACGCCACTTCATCTCCAAACAGCATGATGACTGGGTGCAGCTGCTCCTATGGGCGGAGTTCTCCTACAATAATCACACCAGCGAGTCTACTAGGAATACACAGTTCTGTATTGTCTACGGCCAGCACCCACAAATTCCTCTTCCGGTGCCTGATACTTCCGAGGTACCTGCATCTGACTCCACGTTTAGAGACTTTTTGCAGATCTGGCAGCAGACTCGATCCTCCATCCTAATGGCAGTGGACCGCATGAAACGGAAGGCTGACACAAGGAGAAGAGAGCCCCCTCGGTTTCTTCCTGGCTCTAAGGACTGGCTGTTGTCTAGGAATGTCCGACTGAGGGTAACATCATGTAAATTTGCCCCCAGGTTCCTCGGACTATTCGAGGTCCTGCAGCAGATCAACCCTGTCGCCTACAAGCTTCGGCTGCCTCCTACCCTCAGGATTCCCAACTCCTTCCATGTCTCCCTCCTGAAACCAGTGTTCCTGTACCGCTATTCCAAGACTCCCAGCCCTGCAGTTGCCTCCAGCGGCCTCTCGGACATCTTTGAGGTCAAGGAGATCTTGGAGACCAAGAGAGTGAGAGGAAAGACTTTTCATTTGGTTCATTGGAGGAGGTTCGGCCCTGAAGAGAGGTCCTGGGAGCCAGAGGAGAACCTCAATGCCCCTACTCTTATGAAGAAGTTTCTCTCTCGCTCTGGTCCCAAGAAGAGGGGGCGTAAGAGGGGGGATACTGTAATGTCCGTGGCTGCGGGCTGTCAGCTCCAACCTCCCCCTGACAGCCGCAGCCACGAGTCGGCAAGCGCTGGCCCCAGCCTCCTCCTCAGCAGACGCCAGCGCTCGCGTCCACTCACCTCTGCCAGATCCCTCATGGACGAACTTTAACCCGTGAGTACCCTGGACTATAAGAGGGATCCAGCCCCCTGGTTCTATGCCTGAGCGTTGTTGTGTTCCCTATAGTTTGTCTATGCAAATGGTCCCCTGGTGTTTCCTGCTCCCAGTGTTTCCTGTTCCTGTAACCTGTATCCTAATCTAGTGTCGTGCTTGCTGTAGTCATGCTGTGCTGGATACCACGCCTGACGTCTACCTGCTGCCTAGCTCCTGCCAAGCGACTGTCCGTGCTGCCACAGGTACCCTATATACTATAGACTCTGACCTGCGCCCTGTTGGCCAGCTGCCTTACCGCCAAGGCGGTACGGCCCAGTGGGTCCACAGACCCCTCGTGACAAATTGTACTATATCCTGAAAATAATCTTTATACAATTGCCACGTTATTGTGGTAACTTCTGAACCTGTATCTACAAGGCATCTTATTAAATGTCATTTTATTCAAGCATTTACTAAAAGACACGGTCCAGCAATTTTATTTGTATCATAATCAGGGCCTTCATTATGATTTCCCGTGGCTTGGCCCACAGTCGCGAGAGAAACTAGTTTAATGGTGCCGGGCCATTTCTATCTTGTGGGCTTGATCGACATTCTCTAGTATAGTGTCCGGGCTGATTACATTGCCAATATCGTCTTTCCCTAGAAAATCGACCCCCTCTTCCTCGGTATACACGGATTGTTTTCTCTGTATGGCATAGTCCAATCTCATCTTTAATCTCATTATTAATCTATCTTAGTGACTCTATAATTGACTCTTTAAGATCTCTGGCAAAGTCATTACAATTGACAGGTGTTTTATCAGTGTTTGCTCTGGTATTCGTTTCTTTATCTAAGATTTGTACGGAGACATTAATACTCTCATCTTCATCTCTTTGAAGTTCAATGGCTTCTTTTATTACATTGACAAAGGTAATATGTTCGTCCACCCTAAGCATATTTTTTAATGCTCTCTTTATAGTATGGCTTTGCAATCCAGCAATAAACTGATCCCTTATCAATTTATCTGCATCTGGAACAGTTTCACAACCTTCCTTATCTTTCTTAATGAGTCTACTCCAAAGATCCTGTAAACCTACAGAAAATTTCTGTAAATTTTTACCATCGACTATAGAATTTATTTCTTAGCTCAGTAGCAGCACCATATAATGTCTCTAATCTGGATATTATATCATCAAAATCTTTTCGTTGTTCAGGAGGGAGAACAAACACAGCTTTTCTAGCATCTCCTTCTAATAGATTAAGGGCCAATTCAGCCTGATGGCTCGAAGGTATCTGATATAATCTGGCAGCTGTTTGGAGTCTTTCCGCACGGTCTCTTACAGTCATTGTCTTTCCATCAAATTTTTGTACACTCATCAATGCTGCACCCATTGGGATCAATATTGGAGTTTGGGCAGGAGTGCTACAAGTTGCTTCAGGAATATCTAGGCTCATCCTGTTCGTGACGCCAAATGTAAACGGGTTAAAATAACAAGTTCCAAGGTACAGTACATAAATTATTTATTTTACTGAACTGGCTCCGTCACTACATTTGATTGCAACAGAGATAACATGGATCAACTGACCAATAAATATACTGTTTTACTTATAGTTGATAGATATTTTCTTTGACATTATTTTACTGGTATTGTAAATATATATATTCTTTGTAGTAACACAGAAATGGCTGATATAGGTCAATTACAATAGTTTTCTTAACTGCAGTCACAGTCATTACAGTGAGGAGAGCAATGGCTGATGTGTGTTATCTCTCAATGTACCTGTCATGTTGGGTATGTGGACCCACTGGACCGTACCGCCTTGACGATATGGCAGCTGGCCAACAGTACACGGGTCAAAGTCTATAGTTCGTATAGTGTAGACAGAAGGTATATAGAAGAAGTCCTCCAGCTCACCTGACACTTGCTGTATGTGTCGCGGTCATCGCACGGGCTCTCGTGTCGGCACACGATGGGTAAGACAGGCAGAGGCAAAGGGGCTGAGTCCAGCGCTGAAGAGGGTAAAAAGGAAACTGGTTCCAAGTTTACTAGGTATTCAATTAAAAAGGTCCAATAGGTTGGAGTCCTGGTGTGCAGACGGGAGTAAGTAACGATCCAGTCCTGAAGCCTACGCGTTTCAGACGTTGAACACGTCCTTAAACAGCCATGATTAAGGACGTGTTCAACGTCTGAAACGCGTAGGCTTCAGGACTGGATCGTTACTTACTCCCGTCTGCACACCAGGACTCCAACCTATTGGACCTTTTTAATTGAATACCTAGTAAACTTGGAACCAGTTTCCTTTTTACCCTCTTCAGCGCTGGACTCAGCCCCTTTGCCTCTGCCTGTTCGTATAGTGTACCTGTGGTAGCTCAGACAGTAGCAAGACAGGCTCGGCTGGGACTAGGCAGCAGGTAGGCTCCAGGCGTGGTGTAGCAGGACAAGCGTGGTACACAGCACAGCACAACTTCAGCTTAACACAGTACTTGACCTTGATAGCACGGGATACAGGTTACAGGTGGCAGGAACGGGAAACACTGGGAACTGGAAAACACTAGGAGACTATTTGCTTAGACAGACTAGGGTAGACAAAAAGGCTCAGGCATTGCAGGGAGGGGCACAGCCCTTCTTATAGCCCAGGGTGCTCTGGGAGCAATCAGCCCAAACTCCCACCTGTGTACGCTTTGGCTCCTTAAGTCTGGACTGAGCTCGTGAGCGCACCCTGGTGGTCACTGTGGAACAGGATGGCAGCATGTGCAGACATCTCTGGAGAGAAGGGCGTCAACTGGATGGAAGGTGTTTGTGGTCAGCGACCACGGACTTTACAGTACCTTTCATAAAATTCACTCTTAAATTTATTCTTTCCTGAGGAATATGGTATAACCTCAGTCTAATCCAATGTGTCTATAGCATCTGGTGTTTTACCTCACAGGTATCTGTACTTTTCTGGGTAATCATAGAAATCCTATTTTTGTCAGCAGATATGTCTTGTCTCTCTTTAGTATTGATAGCTCTCTTCTGAACACACTTATTTTCTCTTATTCCTCTCTAGTATATACATCTCCCTTCTCCCTCTCGTTTTAGGCTTCTTCTCTTGTTATGTTTTCTGATTTTTACCTCAGAATCGTACGGCTTCTCTCTCCTTCTTTAACTGCCTCAGACCATACTCTCTTCCCGCCTCTTACTCTCTCCGCCTCCTCAGTGATGTCATTAAGCCCCGCCCCTTCAATTCCTGACTGCATCCACAAAACAAGCGCTGCATCAGAGCATCTGTAAAGAGGAAGAGATTAGTCAACTCTCCTCCTTCACCGCTACACACCCGCAGGACCCATCCCAATTACTAGTCTCATCCTACAACCCCTAATTCTTGCTCTATACCAGCTATTTGGGAATAAATGCCACGGAGCGACATGAGAACATAGTTCTCTGACAGTGCATCTAAACTTCTACTTTCCTTTACCTTATACCAGTGATCAATCTTCCCATACGTCAGCTAAGTCAATAAAGATTGTTTGCCCTCTATAATTATGTGGCTCTGTACTTCTTAAATTTACACTTACACTTGTATACACATGTCAACTAAAGTAAACTTAAACATTAATAACAATGAAGTCTCAATATGACATACATATACCTATATATATATATATATATATATATATATATATATGTATATATATATACATGTATATGCATCCACTACAGGCGCAGGCGCAGTACAGCACCCGGGTGTAGCGTGACGTAATCTAGAGTAGAGCTGATTCGACCGGTGAATCTTCAGTGCTATGTACACATGCGCCGATTCAGAAGCCGAGGCGCATGTGTACATACATACAGTGTATATAAATCTGTATATACACTGTATGTATGCATGTGTGAGCGTGTTCATGTAAAGGAAAATGTCGAAACATAAAGTGCACACATATAGACTCCTGCGGGGTGGCGTTCTAGTAGATCAACCACATTTAACTTTTAGTAACTGAAGAGAGCTCAAAATATCAGATCACCTTACTTTTACACTACTGAGGGTGGGGTCAAGAATTTGTGCTTCCAGATCACAGGTGTTCAAGAGGGTTCTGACAAATAATTCTGAAGCTGCAGCTGGCAGTGTAAACAATGGGAGTTTGTAATCTGGTTTACATGGCTATATCCAGGAATAAGTGTCGATTTCTATAGTAATGGTGTTTCTCTTATTTATAGCTGCATGCTTCCAGAACTTCACATGTTAAATAGTGTATTTCCATATTAGAATAGCCTAGAGAAAAAAGTGTATCTACAGCTATACATTGCACTGGATGTAGACACGACAACCGGAATTAAAAACCCATTGGTCACAATCCTTAATGCATTAAAATGGTGTAAAACAGAAACAAGGTTTATATTACAAAGTTATTACTTGGATTCTTTTTTTTACTAAAGAGTTAGTGATTTGCTTTAGGTTGGGGTTGGCAGGTTTGTTCAATTTGGTGGGAACTACAATGTAAATGGTAATTTTTTTACAAAGAGTACCGGTAATCGGTGTCGTGCAGTCCTAAATTCATATCCCTCTGTCCCTGAATATCATAAACCGGTGTTAAAAGGTTTGTCTCCATGAAGACCACCCTCATCCATATTCCCTAATAGGGCATTTGTACATCATAGAGAGGGACAGCTGTGTGGGAGGACCCAGCCTGTCCATATATTACAAGGACGGCCATTCATTTGAATGGTTAGCATTTAATACTATATGGCTTCCCCAGCAATACCTGTTGACCTACGAGGGTTAGAGAAGCAGGACCCACAGAAATCATCCAATTCGGCACCTGAAAAGTTTGGAACAACGACGTGTCTTATAATATGTGAGTATATCTGCTCTTACTACAGCTGAATAAGGGACACAGTTTCCATAGACCCCATAAAAAGATTATTTTACCGGTAGGTAAAAAAAAAATACCTTACTAAGTAAATCTATAAAATTCTATTGCCATTTTAATAATTTACTCTTGGGATGTGTCCTAAGAAAATAGGAATGCAGTAAGTTAATGTGAGACACAAATCAAATTTGGAAACTAATATGCTGAGGGCACATCCTCTTGATGATGTGTTTTATAGACCATTTTCCTTAATCAGCACATTGTATATATCCTGCTAAACATCTTGTTTCAACAATGCCTTTGGGGACAGCTGTGGATAGCTACTGAATACTGAAACTCGCTGATAATTTGCACATTTTAAAAACTCCAATAATATTTTATTACATGTTCTAGAAAACAGAAGAAAATAGAAGCAATCATGTACAATATAGCATGCAAATGTTATACTTTTCCCATTAAGTGCAATAAAACCCCTTTAGAAAATGATAGATATTGGTAAGTAGTAGATCAAGGACCCTCCCGGGAAACTAGGAGTCACCATTTTAATTCAGATTAGATTTTTGCATTGCTACATATGTCAAATTTGGGGAATTTCAGCATTTCTAAAGAAAACAAAATCAAAAGACTTTCTGCCGGGTGCTCCAAAGGGTTGATTTTATGTGATTCTTTTGTTTGATGAGTTTTATATGACGGATAATGTCCCCAAAGGCTTATTCATTAGACCTATTGTCTAGGGGTATATAATGTACTTTTATCTTACATTGACTACTTGACAGTGACATATGACATTACTGGGCCATAAACACTGCATGGCCTTCACATCCCTTCTGCCCTTTAGTGATGTATGAATAAAAAGTCACGTCACTCTCTGACAGTACAAGCCCTCTGGAGGAACCCTCTGTTATATCTTACAGTTAAATGATGATGATGATGGCAAATTGCTTATTATGGCAAACATATATATTATTTAAGGCTCTTCTGGCTGGGTAAAATAAGGCAACTTATATACTCTATAGAAAAGTTGCTTGATTCAGGAAAACTTTTCTAAAATCGAAGGAAATACGTGGCCATTTGTAAAATGCAGCCGACTATTTGAATTACTGTACTTCGTCACCTGGTAATCTGCTGTAATCATATTTTCTCAATCCTCACAGAAGAATACAGAAGTGCACTCAAACTTTAGTAAATGTGAGTAGAATATGAATTCATATGCCACTGTATCTAATCATGAAATTCTATATAGAATATATATGCATACATTCATTTATACAGACATATACAAAACCCCTATAGCCACTGAATCGTAAAAAAAGATCGCCACTAGGGGTGCACTGCTCAGTGTTTTGCTCCAATGCCAGGCCTTGCAAATTTGTGGGGCAGTCACAGAATCAGTCTACGTATGTTCCAGACTAAATGACTAAACTGCTGATAAGAATTGGCAAAAAATTGCAGGAGCATGGTAAAGACACACATCTTATCTCCTGGTGTCACGGGCAGACTTACTATTCGGGCATTCGGTTCTATAGGTATGCCCTCATGGATTCATTTTTCAGCACATTGAATTTAGGGGAAAATTTTTTACCAACCTAGTAACTCCTATGTAGAAGAATAACATGAAGAATATAATGAATTTAAACATGTTCCACACAGCAATATATGTAACTCCCTGATCCCTTAGAACCAATATTCATTATTCATTTCCGCTTTTTCCTCCCCACCTTCCAAAAGCCATAGCTTTTTAATTTTTCCGTCGACATAGCCTTATGAGGTACAATTTAAGGTAACATATAACGTACTGGGAAAGTGAAAAAAAAAATGTGGTTGGGTAGAATGGGGGAAAAAGCAGAAATTTCTCCATTGTTTTTTGGGTTTTGTTTTTACATTATTCACCATGCCGTAAAACGTCATAGTTACATAGTTACATAGTTACATAGTTAGTACGGCTGAAAAAAGACACATGTCCATCAAGTTCAACCAAGGGAAGGGAAAAGGGAAGGAAAAATTTCTACACATAGGAGCTAATATTTTTTTGTTCTAGGAAATTATCTAACCCTTTTTTAAAGCCATCTACTGTCCCTGCTGTGACCAGCTCCTGCGGTAGGCTATTCCATAAATTCACCGTTCTTACTGTAAAGAAGCCTTGTCGCCTCTGCAGCTTGAACCTTTTTTTCTCCAGACGGAGGGAGTGCCCCCTTGTTTTTTGAGCGGGTTTTACAAGGAACAGGATATCACCATATTTTTTGTATGTGCCATTAATATATTTATATAAGTTAATCATGTCCCCCCTTAGTCGTCTTTTTTCAAGGCTAAATAGGTTTAATTCTTTCAATCTTTCCTCATAACTTAAATTCTCCATGCCCCTTATTAGCTTCGTTGCTCTTCTTTGTATTTTTTCCAACTCCAGGGCATCCTTTCTATGAACTGGAGCCCAGAACTGAACTGCATATTCTAGATGAGGCCTCACTAATGCTTTGTAAAGTGGCATTATTACATCCCTGTCCCGCGAGTCCATGCCTCTTTTAATACACGACAATATCCTGCTGGCCTTTGAAGCAGCTGATTGACACTGCATGCTGTTATTGAGTTTATGATTTACAAGTACACCCAGATCCTTCTCAACAAGTGAATCTGCCAGTGTAGCGCCCCCTAGGACATATGATGCCTGCAGGTTGTTGGTACCCAGATGCATAACTTTACATTTATCTACATTAAACTTCATTTGCCAAGTGGACGCCCAAACACTCAGTTTGTTTAAATCTGCCTGTAATTCATGAACATCTTCCATAGTCTGAACTATATTACATAGCTTGGTGTCATCTGCAAAAATAGAAATAGTGCTATTAATCCCTTCCTCTATATCATTAATAAATAAGTTGAATAATAGTGGTCCCAGCACTGAACCCTGGGGTACACCACTTATAACCGGTGACCATTCAGAGAAGGAATCATTGACCACAACTCTCTGGATACGGTCCTTGAGCCAATTCTCAATCCAATTACAAACTATATTTTCTAAACCTATAGTCCTTAATTTACCCATTAGGCGTCTATGGGGGACAGTGTCAAATGCCTTTGCAAAGTCCAAAAACACTAAATCCACAGCGGCCCCTCTGTCTAGACTTCTGCTCACCTCTTCATAAAAACAGATTAGGTTAGTTTGACAACTTCTGTCCTTAGTAAAACCGTGCTGGCTGTCACTTATAATGCTATTTATTGTCACATAATCCTGTATATAGTCCCTCAATAGCCCCTCAAACATTTTCCCCACGATGGATGTTAAGCTTACTGGTCTATAATTACCCGGGGAAGACCTAGAGCCCTTTTTGAAAATAGGCACCACATTTGCCCTGCGCCAGTCCCTTGGCACTATACCAGTCACTAGAGATTCTCTGAATATTATGAAAAGGGGGACAGAAATAACTGAACTAAGCTCTTTAAGAATTCTAGGGTGTAACCCATCTGGTCCCGGGGCCTTGTGCACATTTATTTTATTTAATTTAGCTTGGACCATCTCTACATTCATCCAATTCAGTATATCGACTGATATATTAACAGCACTGGCACCGGCTACATCAGCTGCTCTTTCTTCTGTTGTATATACAGAGCTAAAGAACCCATTTAGTAACTCTGCCTTCTCTTGATCCCCTGTGATCAACTCCCCATTACCATTATCTAGGGGTCCTACATGTTCAGACCTTGGCTTTTTTGCATTTATATGCTTGAAGAATTTTTTAGGATTTGTTTTACTATCCTTGGCCACCTGCCTTTCATTTTGTATTTTTGCTAATTTTATTACATTTTTACAGATTTTATTAAGCTCTTTATATTTTACAAAGGCTACAGCTGTACCCTCAGATTTGTATTTTTTAAATGCCCTTTTTTTGTCATGTATTGCCCCTTTCACAGAAGGTGTAAGCCATGTGGGGTTTAATTTGAGTCGTTTATACTTATTACCTGTAGGAATAAATTTTGCACTATAATAACTCAAAGTAGATTTGAAAATCTCCCATTTATCATTTGTTCCATTATTTGACATTAGTTCTTCCCAGTCTATATCCTGAATTGCAGCCCTCATCCTGGGGAAATTGGCTTTCTTAAAATTAAATGTTTTTGCCCTCCCAGCCTGCGTTTGTTTTTTACAGTATAGGTAAAATGTAACTATATTGTGATCACTGTTACCGAGGTTTTCACGAACATTGACATTCCCAACAAGATCTGCATTATTAGAAATGACCAGATCCAACAGAGCTTCACCTCTAGTCGGGTCTTCCACAAACTGGCCCATAAAATTTTCCTGCAACAGGTTGAGGAAATGTCTCCCCTTTGCAGTTGAAGCCGAACCATGACACCAATTAATATCCCGGAAATTAAAATCTCCCATTATCACTACAGTACCCGCCTGTGCAGCCCGCTCCATCTGTTTATATATCTGACCTTCCATCTCCTCAGTTATATTGGGGGGTCTATAGATTACACCAAAAGTAATTTTTTCAGTGTTTACCTCCCTTTCTAGTTCCACCCACAAGGTTTCAACCTCCTCACAGTCTTCACCCACTATTGTCTCTTTCACACTCGCCTTCATATCACTTCTCACATACAGACATACACCACCACCTTTCCTATTTGTCCTGTCTTTACGAAAAAGTGTAAAACCCTGTAGATTTACTGCCCAGTCATGTGAAGAGTCCAGCCATGTTTCAGCAACACCAACTATATCTATATTTTCTTCCAGTATCAAGGCCTCCAGCTCCCCCATTTTGCTTGCTAGACTTCTGGCATTTGTGAACATACACTTTAACTTGCCTGTCAGTTTTTCACTTTTATTATCAGAAATGTGATTTGACATTAATCGGTCCTTTTTATTTACACTGATGTTTTGTAACGAAAGGATCTCCTTATCTTGTTGTCTAGTCCTCTCCCCACATTCTGTTTCTCCCCCCACCAATATAGTCTGACCCCTCTCTAACCTGGCTACCCCTTTTTTTTCTACATTGACCTCCCTCCTCAGCCCTAGTTTAAATACTCCGCCACCCCAGCTAGAATTCTCTCCCCCAGCACAGCGGACCCCCTTCCATTTAGGTGCAAATCATCTGCAGAATACAGTTTGTACCCCAATGAAAAGTCAGCCCAGTGCTCTAGGAACCCAAATCCTTCTCCTCTACACCAAGACTTCAGCCATGCATTTAACTCCCTAAGCTCCCGCTGTCTTTCCTGTGATGCGCATGGCACAGGCAGTATTCCTGAGAATACAACCTTGGAGGTCCTTCCCTTCAGCTTGTAGCCTAGTTCTTTAAAATTATTCTTAAGGCTCCTCCACCTACCATTTATTCTGTCGTTGGTACCGACATGGACCACGACAGCTGGATCATCACCAGCCCCTCCCAGCAATTTGTCCACCCGTTCCACCACATGCCGAACCCTGGCACCAGGGAGACAGCAAACCATTCGGTTGAGGTGGTCTTGGCGACAAATAATTCTATCCGTCTTCCTGATTATAGAATCCCCTACGACTATCAATTGTCTTGGCTTACCTGCATTACCATCCCGCCGACTACTAGCTGGGCTGTTCTCCCGGCTGTTAGGGAGATCAGTATCCACTAGGGCTGCCATTTCTGAGACTGACACCCTTGCATCATCACCCAACTTGGCAATTTTGCCTGGAATGTCAGAAACCGGATCGGCCTTCCTTGTCTTTGACCCCTTTCTACTGCCCCTAACTACATTAACCCAGCTACTTACCTGATCCTGCTCACCCATGTCTTCACCCTCCAGTTGTAACCCACTAACTGCATGCTCTGTGAGCAGCAAGCTCCGTTCAAAATTGTCTATCCTCCTCAGTGTTGCATTCTGCTCCTCCAGATCTCTAATACGAGCTTCCAGGTGAACAATATGCTCACATCTGCCACAGAGATATTCACCCTGGAACTCCGGCTCCAGTCGTGCATACATATGGCAAACTGTGCACTGAAGAAAACCTCCAATCTTGCTGTCCATTATCCCAGTTACAAAAAAAACAGCGAACAGGTGTTAATCAAAAAGATAAAGAAGTAGAAGAGCACTTACTTGGGCTTTAACTCCTCTTTTGAACTCCGGTTTTTGGAACTCCACTTAATATACAAACCACTTGCTATTCAAGCCACAGAGCAGGCTCTACAGAGTAGTGAGGCCTGATTTATACCACCTGGTAGCAGCTAACCCCTCCCCCTTACTCAGCTACTCAGGAAACTGCAAAGGAAAAATGGTTACAAATTATGTCACTTTTGCAAACTTTGTAGCAAGCAAGCAATCAATACATATATCACATACAATGGCCCCCCACTTTGTCACACACAACACAGTAAATCAATCCGGTTTTTGGAACTCCACTTAATATACAAACCACTTGCTATTCAAGCCAATTAATACGATTACGGAGATACTAAGTTTATATAGTCTTTTACATAATGTACTTCAGTTTGTGTCGCCATATTCTGAGGGCCATAGCTTTTTTGGATTTTACCGTCGATAGAGGGCTAATTTTTTTTATCTTCATTTTCGGTACATTCCACCTTTTGATCACTTTTTATTCCATTTTTTTTGAGAAGGGATGTAAAAAAACAGCAATGCTTGCAGTGTAATTCTTTTTTTCCTATGGCGCTCACCAGGCGTGTTAAATATCATGGCAATTTTACTAGTTCAGACTTTTACGGATGGGGCGATATCAATTATGTTTTACTTTTTGTATTGCTTATATCATTTTTTTGCGAATAGGAAAATAGTTTTTTTTTACTTTTAGCTAATTGTAACTTTTTTTTATATTTTTTAAAAGTGGACTTTTAGATCGCTCATGCAACACACTATTGCCTTTATTTGTCCTCTACTATTAAGCCTTGCCTCTGACAAGGTTCAATAGTAGGGTACTGATGGCAGATCTGGAAGCATTCGATAGGACTCTAGCTGCCATGGCAACTGATGAGCACGCCACAGGATCTGAAGGGTTGACCGCGGTATCTGAGGGGTTAAGTGGCCGGCATCCAATCCCAGCCATTGCCATGGGTGTCGGCTGTTTGAAACAGCTGGCACCTGCCGTGTATGGCGTAGGCTCAGCTCCTGAGCACTCGCCATCTTAACGTAACTAAGGGGTTAACATAATACTCAGCGCAGATCCTTTACAATGATGATTTTTGGTTTATTTGATATTCTTGTAGCAGAGAACAGCATAGAAAGAAAGAACTAAACTAACGTAGAAATCCTTGTATCCTAGATTAATGTTTATTAGGCCTAAATAAGTGTGTCTGGCATGGAACAGAACAAGTGCATCAATACCTTGTGCTTTGCTATCGGAAGAATTACATTTACAAGGAACGCTAATGGCATTTACATTAGTGGTAAATGTGTTAAACTGCTACAGATTTTTTAATGACATAATCACTCCCTTTGAAAAAATAAAGACAGTTACTACTCTATCAACGCTGGACTACGAAAGCCCTGAATTTAAAGGAAACATTACTCTAAACAATTGTTTATTTTGTACAGTTCCTATTTGTTAGACATCTCCCATCGAAGATAAGCAGATCACAAGGCTTCTTGCTGCTGGGGCTTCGATCAGCTTAAGGTTATGGTCACACATAACCTAAACATTGCGGATTTCATTACGGAAAATCTGCAGCGTATTACAGTAGCAGCAGAGTGGGTGAGATTTGAACAAATCTCTTCCACACGCTGCGTAAAAAATCAGCTGAAAAACCGTTTATGAATTGACCTGCGGTGCTGATTTTTAATCCGTAGAATGTCAATTTATGCTGTGGGCCAGGTACCCATGTAGCTTAAACGCTGCAGAATTTACAGTAACAGCAAAGTGGATGAGATTTAGAAAATCTCATGCCCATGGTGCGGAAAAAAAAATGCAGCATAAACGTTTATAAATTGAATTTAATTCCGCAGCATGTCAATTTATGCTGCGTTTTTGTTGATTTTCTGTTGCGGGTTTTCCTCATTGAATTCAATGGGGATGCAGGAAGCGCAATAGAAAGCCAAGTGTTATGAATTTTGTGGAGTAATCTCAGCGATTACGCCACGAAAATTGCAACTCAAGAAAAAAATCATACTTACCCAGAACGCTCTCCTTCTTCCTGCAGTCCGACCTCCTGGGATGACGTTTCATCCAATGTGACCGCTGTAGTCAATCACAGGCTGCAGTGTCAAATGGCCTGCAATGTCATCGTAGGAAGCCGGACTACGCGCAGAGAAGATGGAGGAAGTAAGTATGAGCGCTTTTTCCGCAGAGGAAATTCAGTTCGGAAAACCGCACCACAATGTGGTGCGATTTTTCAGACAGAATGTGCTGCGGATTCCAGGGCAGGCATGCTGCGTAAAAATCCCACGGGTATCCGACCCGTGGGAACCCGGCCTTAGAATCACTGCTCTTCTGTTGCGGGTTTTCCCCCATTAAATTCAATGGGGAGGTAAAACCTGCAACAAATAGCAAGTTTTCCGCTGCAGGAATCGTAAGTCAGAAAAAAGACTAACTTTTTGAAATGAATAGAAAGCTCAGTACTTACCCCAAAGTTGTCATAGTGACACGTTCTTCTGTTCTCCCTCCAGGCCAGTCTCCTGGGATGACGTTTCATCCGATTTGCCTGCTGCAGCCAATCACAGGCTGCACTGGTTACAAGGGTTGCAGTGTCGCGTAAAATTTCCGTTTTTTTTTACGGAAACAATAGCGTAGTCGACTGAGCTAAAGTTTCCGTTAAAAAAATGGAAACTTTATGGAACAAAAACGAATGGCAACCAACTGAAACGGAAGCATTACCATTGAAATCAATGGTAATGCAAACAGAAGCTATAGTTTCCGTTCGGCTTTCCTTTCATCTGATCCTATGATGGAATAGATGAACGGAAACCCCGAACGGAACCCCACGCTGATGTGAACAGGCCCTTAAACCATAACTGTGTGTAGTATTGTTACATTGTTACAAAATGGAGTCTGACGTTTTTTACTCTTGTGGGTAAAAGTGCATTTTTCCCTAAAATCCAAATATCACCAGTAAACATAAATCCTTCAATTGACTCCTTATGTTAAATTGTTATACATCCGATGCAGCTGTTTCTAAGTTACAACTGATTCCAGAAAGCAGTACACTGTATTCATGTTCCATTCTTTATGTGTTTTTTTCTATAATTTTGCTGAACTATTTGCCGTAACTTTTTTTTTATAATAACTCGGGCCAAATTTATTACGGAAATTGAAAAAAAAGAAATGCATAAAAAATGGCGACATTTCGGCAGCAGGGATCATATTGGTGGTCACTTTGGATTCCCACAAACAGATACATCTGAGAAACAGATTAAATTTTAACAGTTGGACTTAACTGACAGAAGGCAACACCAGGATTTATATTTACTGGTGAAATGTTCTTATTTTATTGAGGAAATGCTCATTAATAATAAGTCTTAACCTGCCACTGACTTTGTTTCTTACAGCTGTATGTCATACATATAAAAGCAAATCTCATACTGCCGTAATATGACCACATTTTATCGACCATACAATGGCCCCCACACCCGGACCCCCAGCGGTTCTACTGAATTAAACTTAGATGACCATAGGGTTCTATGGTAGCGTTGCTGCTCGCTGCTACACCACTACATTATTTCTTACCTTAGCCTAACGCCTCATGCACACGACCGAGTGTTTACGTCCATTTTTCACGGACCCGATTCACCCGTCAAAGTGAATGGGTCCGTGAAGACGATCTGGTGTCACTCGGATGCCGTCAAAAACAACTCGAGTGGCACAACGGTAGTGTGCAGGAGGCGTAAGACGTCTTTTTCTTGTTTTTCAAAACCCCTTACATCAGTGTATGAATAGACGTTTTAGCTGGTGTCAATGGTCGCCAACATTTTAAATAATTTAAGATTAAGACCTTGCCAGCATCTTCCTAGGCAGAAATACTCTTCTTTCGAGCCCAAAACACAGTTCCACATGAGCGCCCAATAGCTGAATAGCTGAGAGCTTAGTGAAAACTGAAGTCTTTAGCTATCTCGGACTATGCACTTGTTCATTACCACGATCCCCTAGTTATAAACAATTTAGCAACCTGCCTGTTCTACAGAAATGTGTAACACGGGTGTTTAGTGAAACAATTGAAATTTAACATACAATCTCTAGAAACATAATGATTTTTGGAATTTAAGAAGCTTGTCCCTAGGGCTGACTGAGTGAATTAATGTAAGAATTATATAACAAGGAGTGAGCATTTTGAAATCCTTATTCAGCTGAGAATACCCTCCAAACGGTGCTAAAAGTAATCAAACTTAGGGGAAGATTAAATTAACTTTAGAAACCCTGGTGTATTCCTGCAAACCATTATATTTTTTGTGCTATGAAGTGTTGCTCAATTCATAATAAAAATATACTACTGACCGATCACATCTCCGGAAACAATCATTGGCATGTACAATCGGGTTCATCACTTAACCATCATTTTGGATCCTCTCTCTCTAGTTCTAATGGGGAAAGTGGAATTAACATTTTCCAGAAGACAGGTTTCCATGCACATTGGCGTGCATATTGCATTTACCATGCGTTCCCCCCTGGCAGCAACCCCCTATAATACCGTAAGTTAGGATCTCACAGCAACAAATGCCTAGAACAAAAGGGCCATAGCTGCTTTGGCTGTTATCTAAAATATCACCACTCTCAACCTAGCGCTGCTTCAAAATTACAACATATCTCCATTTAAACTGATTCTTGCCATCAGTGGGGATCCCAGCAGTCAGATTCTCAACAATCAGACATTGAAGGCATATCGAATATTATTTAATCCAGGAGCTATTGCTTTGCAGCACTAGTGTCTGGAGTTCAAGCCCAATAAAGACCAACATCTGCGTATAATTTGTATGTTCTACTTGCTACTCAGGTTTGCTCCTACAATCCAAAAACAAAGTAACATGTTAGGTTGATTGACTGTCTATGAAAATTGACCCCTAGTATGTATGCTTGAGATTGGAAAACTAGATTGTCAGCTGTAGTAGGGACAGGGATTGATAATGAGTGAACACTCATATGTGTATAGTGCTGTGGAATATGTTGAAGTTAGAGAAAACGGCTAAATTAAAGAATAAAAAAGGCAAACATACAATAGGAATTATATTTCACATTATTTCTACAGAGAGTCACATTTTATCAGGTTCAAGTGAAGCTTGCCAAGCTGCTTGTATACTTGGTAGATTACTGAAAAAAAGAACATTTTGAGACGTCAAAACACAACGTGGAAGAGAGTCAATGAGTTGCAATTTTTGTGGAAGAAGAGGCCATAGAATTTGGTAAGGTGCCTGGATTAAATCACTGTATTAACAAAATCATCAAAATAATAGGTTTAAGGTCCTGTTCACACTGAGTTCTTTGGCGCTGATTTTGACGCGGAAACCACATCGGAATCAGCACCAAAAAAACCAGCTGAAATCTGAAATTGATTTCAATGGGAGGCAGAGGCATTTTTTTTCCTGGCTTTTTTTCAGCAGCTCTTAGCTGCTATCGGGAGAGACATTTCTTGCCACAGTTCCGCCTCTAACCTCCCATAGAAATCAATGGGAGGCAGAAAAAACCTGCAGCGATGACTGCAGTGCATCCCACATTTGCTGGAAGGTGCGTGGGGGAGGATCCTTAGAGCGAACAAGACGATCGAGGTGGTCCCACAGTTGCTCAATTGGGTTCAAGTATGGTGAATTAGGGGGCCAGGGAAGTACTTTGAAGTCTTGGTCGTGCTCTTCTAACCACTGTCCGACATTTCTAGCCATGTGAAATGTTGCATAGTCTTGCTGGAAGATTCCATCTGCCCCAGGGAAGACAAACAACATGTATGGGTGGACGTGATCTGCAACGAAGGATTCATACCTAAATCGGTTCAGAACGCCTTCTACATGGATGATTGGGCCCAGAGAATGCCATGAAAAAATTCCCCAAACCATAACGCTGCCGCCACAATTTTGTGTTCTTCCAGCAATGGTTGCAGGGTGTTTGTTCTCTGTTGTTTCTCGCCTGAGACGCCAAAGTTCATTCGTTTGATGAAGCAGAAAACGGGACTCATCGGAGAAGGTAACCCTTTGCCAAACATCGGTGGTCCAATTCCGATACTGCTGTGCAAATTGAAGCTTTTTTTTCCATTGCGCCTTTGTTAGCATATGAGCAGTGACCATCAGTCTGCTTTGGAGCCATATACGCAGTAGGGTTCACTGAACTGTTGTTTTAGACACACATCTGGTAGCCCCCTGGTTGATTTTCACGGTGAGCTTCTCCACGGTAGCGTGTTGTTCGGCCCTCGCGCACCTTTGTAGCCGACGTTCACCTCTTATATCAATGGCACGTGGTCCTCTGAAGTTTCCACAACGGTTATTCCCAATGGTGCCATTTGTCCACTTACAATACGATTTCACCACAGCAGCATGCGAACAGGTCACAAACTGCGCTGTTTGAGGAATGAAAGAGTGAAAGTATGGAAAAGGTGCCTACGCATTTCCGACGTACACCACGTCCTTCCTCATGGCTTTTTGAGCCATGAGGAAGGACGTGGTGTACGACTGAAACGCGTAGGCACCTTATCCATACTTTTACCCTTAATACGGGTACCCTCGCCTCCAGCAGATATGTTTGGGACCTCCCCTTCCTGGTTCCCTAATTTTAGGGCCTCAATAAATCGTCTCTTGAAACAGACGAAATGTTCCCCTCTGATCTGCACAACCACATATTTTTATTTCCTGACTTATTGGAGCCTTAACTAATTTTATTTTTTTCATAGACATAGTGGTATGAGGGCTGTTTTTTTGCTGGAGGAGCTGTAGTTATTATTGGTACCATTTTGGGGTACATGCGACTATTTGATACATTTTTATCCTATTTTTTGGGAGGCTGGTGACCAAAAAACTGTAATTCTGGCATAGTTTGTTTAGTTTTTTTTATACAGCGTTCACCATGCTTTATAAATTACATGTTAACTGTATTCTGTGGGTCAGTACGATTCTGGCGATACCTAATTTACAGCACTTTTTTATGTTTTACAACTTTTTGCACAATAAAATTACTTTTGTAAAAATAATGTATTTTTTCTGTCGCCATGGTGTGAGAACCATAACTTTTAAATTTTTCTGTCGACGGAGCTGTATGAGAGCTTGATTTTTGCGAGATGAGCTATAGTTTTTTATTTATTCATTTTATTACTTGAAACTTTTATTATATTTTTTACAACTTTTTTTTCACTTTTTTACAATTTTCTTTAGTCCCACTAGGGGACTTGAAGGTTACATAGTTACATAGTTAGTACGGCTGAAAAAAGACAAATGTCCATCAAGTTCAACCAAGGGATGGGAAAAGGGAAGGTAAAGATTTCTACACATAGGAGCTAATATTTTTTTGTTCTAGGAAATTATCTAAGCCTTTTTTAAAGCTATCTACTGTCCCATCTGTGACCAGCTCCTGCGGTGACTATTCCATAGATTCATAGGTCCAACTGTCATATTTTTTTTTGTAATACATTCCACTTCCTATGTAGTCCAATGTGTTAGATCTATCAGTCATTCACTGACAGCAAGCCGATTAGGCTTCGCCTCCGAGCGGGGCCTAATCGGCTTCCGTAATGGCAGAGCAGGAGGCCATTATTAAGTCTCCTGTTGCCATAGTAGCAGTCGGCAGCCCTACGATTGCAGGGCAGAGCTGCCAATCTGCTGACAACCACAAAGATGCAGCGATCACTTTCAATCGCTGCATCTAAGGGGTTAATGGCAGGGATCGGAGCTAACTCCTGTTCCTGCCATTACAGGTGGATGTCAGCTGTAACATACAGTTGACATCCACCGCTGATGACGCCGGCTCATCTCCTGAGCCATCTTGCCAAAGGCTACGGAAGTCTTTTAGGCGCCGCCGACGGGCGGGGGCTGGAAGTTTTCCATACTAGGCAGACTGGGAGGCAACTATTAGGCTTCCGGTTACCATTGCAGCCACCGACACCCCGGCAATTTCATTGCTGGGGTGCCGATGAGCTGCAAACACCTTAAATGCAGCGATCACTTTTGACCGCTGCATTTAAGGGGTTAATGGTGGTGATCGAAGCTAACTTCGATCCCCGCCATACAGCAGGGTGTCAGCTGTAACATACAGCTGACATCTGGGGATGATGGCACCGACTCGCGGTAAGCACTGGCTTTCCATGACGTATACGTACGACAAATGTCGGGAAGTGGTTAAAGAGATTATAAACTTATAAATATAGCGGTCTAGGGCCCTTTTACGAAGGTAGATCAATGCCGGTAAACAAGCGCCTGTCAATCGGAGCTCGTTTAGCTCCATTTATATGGAGCAATTATTGAACTGTGGAGATCGTTCATCTCCATACAGTTTGGATCATTTTTGGCAGCACATCACCCTGTTTAGAACCAATTGAAAAATGTGGCCAGCTGACAAACTAGCGTTTTACACGGGCCGATGATCAAGAACGAGTGTTCCGTTTCCCCCTATTATTGGCTTGTGTAAAATAGCCTTCAGTAAAAAAGCAAAAAATACAAAAACAAGTCACTATATAATAGAAACCTTATTTCAATAGTGCATTATTTTTTCGTTTTATGAGTAAAATCAGCAATGTAAACAATGTAGGTTTTTATGCTGGTTGCCATGGCTATGTAAACAGATATTAAACTATTTCGATTAGAACTGTTTCTTTTATTTAGATATTTTTTCATAAAATATAATTTCATTGTACATATACAGGGTGATTCAAAAAGGATGCTGCAAAAGTAAAGGCCTGTAGTTAAAGTAACATCAGTGGTAAATGGTCAATTACTGAAAATCAAAGGAAAACTGGCTTAGTTGCTCATAGCAACCAATCACAGCACAGCTTTCATTTATAAGAGCCAAATTTGGAATGTTCTTACACAGTGTGACATAAGATGGGGACATCGAAGCAAGAACATTTTTTTTGTGTGTTGGAATTTGCAAGAACGGGGTTTGTTGTGACAATACAGTGAAACATTCAGAATAAATTTGGTAAATGTGCTCCGAATAAAAACAGTATTTTGGGTTGGGTGAAGCAATTCGAAACTACTGGGTGTTTAGAGCATGGGAAAAGTCCAGGCCACCCAAAGACTTCGGAATAGACAGTGAATAGGATCCGAGCCGTGTACAAGCGTAGTCCTAGAAAGTCGACCAGGCTGACTAGTATGGAACTACCGGAGCCACAAACCACGATGGGCCACCGTCACTTAAATCTCGGCATAGGTTTCTAAGGAAAGTTCGCTCTTCTGGCCCATACCCCTTCCATTGCACTAGGTACTAGAGAGTACCCCTGACCCTTCTAGAATCCACAATCCTCTGAACCTCAAACTCCATATCTCCTTCTACCTGAATTGGAGGAGAAGGTTTCCTGCGTGGATTAGATGGTGTAAAAAAATTTTTTAGGAGAGATTTGTGAAAAACATCATGAATGCTAAAAGACTGAGAAAGAGCCAAATGAAAAGACACAGGATTAATAATTTCAACAATTTCATATGGATCAATAAACCTAGAGGCAATTTTAGTAGAAGGCCACACCTTTTGACCCACACCAAATACAGGACCCACCATACGTTTTTTGTCAGTATTTTTCTTTTGAATAACTTGGGAGTTCTTCAGGTTCAATTGAACCTGAGCCCAAACTGTGCACAGTTTATTTGATTCAACTTCTACCTCAGTGTTATCACTGGAGGAGGTGGAAAATTAACCAAAACGAGGATGAAAACCATAATTACAGAAAAACGGCGAGGTATCAAGAAACACATGGTAACAAATATTTGTAGAAAACTCTGTTAAAGGAAGATATGAGACCCACTCAACCTGGTTATCAGCAATGTTCCAAGGTTTGATTAAAACGTTCAGTTTGACCATTGGTCTCAGGGTGAAATGCTGAATAGAAAGATAACTGTACACCAAGTTTCTTACAGAAAGCCCTCCAGAAGTTAGCCACAAATTGTACACCTCTATCTGAGACAATATTTTCCAGAATACTTTGCAGACTAACTTGATCAGTAAATAATTTAGACAGAGTTCTGGAATCAGGGAGTTGCGGCAATGGAATGAAATTACAAATTTTACTGAACTAGTCCACCACAGAGGGAGGCAAATCAGTGATAAAATACATAGACAGATGTGACCAAGGTTTCTGCGGAACAGTCAATGGTAGTAGGTTAACCATAGGACGAGTTTGAGGAGTCTTAGCGCGAGTGCAGACATCACAAAGACATAGGACTCACATCACGAGAAAGACTGCCACCAATAGAGCCGCGAGACTAATTTTTTAGTACCGTGTTATCCCTGGATGGCCACACGAAACAGAATCATGTAACTCATTGAGCAAACTAAATCTGAACGGAGGAGATACAAACAACTTCCCAGCAGGAATGGTTTCCGGAGCGAATTGCTGACATTCTTTAATTCTTTAATCTCAGTTGCAAGATCAGGTGAACTTGCAGAAACCACTATCCCCTTAGTTAAAATAGGTTCAGGATGAATGTCAGGGACCCGTGAGGAACAGAAACTTTGAGATTATGTGTCGGCCCTGACATTTTTAGACCCGGGTCTGTAGGTTACAATAAAGTCAAACTTGGTAAAGAACAAGGCCCACCTAGCCTGTCTGGGATTGAGTCTTTTGGCTGATTCTAAAAAAAAAGTCAGGTTTTTATGGTCAGTCAGTACAGTAATTTGATGTCTAACTCCCTCCACTCTTCAAACGCCCACTTAATAGAAAGAAGCTCACGATTACGGATGTAGCCATCTTTACCTTGATTCTGATAACTTGCTGCAGCGTGATATCACACAACAAAAGCCATTGAAAAGTCATTGAAAAAGTCAAGATAAGAGATCTAGTCATTGTTTATTTAATGCGTTAAAAGTCAAGGTAAAGACTGCTACATCTGTACCTATATCATAATGCTTTTCAGTGGAAGAAAATTTGCGCCAGGAAATTAAATGTTGAACATGAGGACCAAACGGAAGAAAACACAAGAATATCGTCCAGATACACCACCACAAAGTGTTCAATAAAATTTCTGAAAATATCATTAACCAGGTTTTAAAAAACCGCTGGTGCATTACTTAAACCAAAAGGCATGACGAAATACTCATAATGACCATCTGGAGTATTAAACGCTGTCTTCCACTCATCTCCTCTGCGTATACGAACCAAATTGCAGGCCCCACGTAAAACTAGTTTAGAGAACCGCCTGGCTCCTGAGATCTGATTCAACAGGTCCGGGATGAGTGGAAGAGGATACTGATTCTTAACAGTAATCTTATTTAATTCACAATAGTCTATACAGGGTCAAAACCGCCATCTTTTTTTTCAACAAAGAAAAATCCTGCACCCTGCACCGTAGATGGACGAATATGACCCTTATGGAGACTGTATTTAATATAATCTTTCATGGCCTGTCATTTCAGAGCAGAAAGATTATAAATCCGCCCCTTGTGCAGCTTAGCATTAGGGAAGTATAATGGGACAGTCGTACGGCCTATGAGGAGGGAGAGATTCACAACTGATTTCGGAAAAGACATCCTCAAAACCTTGAATACACTCAGGCAATGATGGTGCGTTGCAAGATACGTTAGCAGTAGACAAAGATATGCATTTAGAATTCCACTTAATCAAATCTGCTTTTACCTAATCAATAACAGGATTATGTGTACCATGGAGTACCCAATATTACTTCAGAGGGCAAATTTTCTAGAAGAAAGTAACAGGCGGAGTAGGGAGCTTGACCGACCCCTGAGTGAGTGGAGTATTATCAATAGCAGAGACTTTGACTTGGGTACTCAACTGAACAAGGGGGATATTCTGTTTTTTTGCAACATGAAAATCTAAGAAATTAGCCACAGAACCACAATCTATGAAAGCTTGTCCAGAAACACAAACATTATTGAACCATACATTAACAGGCAACAGGATTTTTTTATTTATTTTTTAAACGTAGGAAAAACCTTTCTGCTCAGATGGCATTCCCGGGGACCATATAGGCTCTGAAGTTTTTCCAGAGCTGGAAGTTCTGGACGCTTGGAACAGTTCTTGAGTGTATGACCATCGTCCCCGCAATAGAAACACAGTCCCTTGCATTTTTCTAAAAAGTCTCCGTTCCTGAGAAGACATAGTGGAGCCCAACTGCATGGGCTCTTGTGCATCAGATAAAGGGCTCTCAGCGCATAACAGGATAGGATCCTAAGGATAGGCCATCCATTTTTAAATCCTGAATAACCACTATAATAGTTTAAAAAGTATAAAATAAAATGTTACATAAGTTTAAAAAAAATAAACACATTTTTCCATTTAAACTGGTTTTATTGAAAATAAGTTGTAAAGGAAAAAAATATACATTTTTGATATCACCAATGGCGGATTATCATATGGGCCCGAACCGCACATAATCGTAAAAAACTATGCAGCGCTCTAGCGATACTAACTGCCGCTGTGGACCGCGCTGGTCCCGCTTCCAACTGATCCTGCGTCCTCAGGACGCAGATTCAATTGGGTTGAATGCTGGAGCATCGCTCCAGCATTCATTCTGCCGTGAGCGGCTCGGCGCAGACAGGCGCGATGTAGTGATGTCATCGCGCCTTTCTGCACCGAGTCATTCACGGGACAGTGCAGAGCAGGAGAAGCATCCCCCACCCGTCGTGGGAACGGGGATAGGTAAGTAATTATGTTATTTTTTTTATTGGGTACGTACATATGGTGGCATTATACTGTATGGGACAGCTATGGGGAACATTATACTGTGTAGAGGCAGCTATGGAGGGCATTATACTGTGTAGCAGCTATGGGGGCATTATACTGTGTAGAGGCAGCTATGGGGGCATTATACTGTGTAGCAGCTATGGAGGCATTATACTGTGTTGTGGCTATGGAGGCATTATACTGTGTAGCAGCTATGGGGAACATTATACTGTGTAGAGGCAGCTATGGAGGACATTATACTGTGTAGCAGCTATGGGGGCATTATACTGTGTAGAGGCAGCTATGGGGGCATTATACTGTGTAGCAGCTATGGGGGCATTATACTGTGTAGAGGCAGCTATGGAGGGCATTATACTGTGTAGCAGCTATGGGGGAATTATACTGTATAGGACAGCTATGGAGGGCATTATACTGTGTAGGACAGCTATGGGGCATTATACTGTGTAGAGGCAGCTATGGGGGCATTATACTGTGTAGCAGCTAAGGGGAACATTATACTGTGTAGAGGCAGCTATGGAGGGAATTATACTGTGTAGCAGCTATGGGGGCATTATACTGTATAGGACAGCTATGGAGGGCATTATACTGTGTAGGACAGCTATGGGGGCATTATACTGTGTAGAGGCAGCTATGGGGGCATTATACTGTGTAGCAGCTTAGGGGAACATTATACTGTGTAGAGGCAGCTATGGAGGGCATTATACTCTGTGTAGAGGCAGCTATGGAGGGCATTATACTGTGTAGCAGCTATGGAGGGCATTATACTGTGTAGCAGCTATGCGGGCATTATACTGTATAGGACAGATATGGAGGGCATTATACTGTATAGGACAGCTAAGGGGAACATTATACTGTGTAGAGGCAGCTATGGGGGCATTATACTGTGTAGAGGCAGCTATGGAGGGCATTATACTGTCTAGCAGCTATGGGGGCATTATACTTTATAGGACAGCTATGGAGGGCATTATACTGTGTAGAGGCAGCTATGAAGGGCATTATACTGTGTAGCAGCTATGGAGGGCATTATACTGTGTAGCAGCTATGGGGGAATTATACTGTATAGAACAGCTATGGAGGGCATTATACTGTATAGGACAGCTAAGGGGAACATTATACTGTGTAGAGGCAGCTATTGATGGCATTATACTGTATAGGACAGCTAAGGGGAACATTATACTGTGTAGAGACAGCTATGGAGGGCATTATACTGTATAGCAGCTATGGGGGCATTATACTGTATAGGACAGCTATGGGGGCATTATACTGTATAGGACAGCTATGGAGGGCATTATACTATATAGGACAGCTATGGGGCATTATACTGTATAGCAGCTATGGGGGCATTATACTGTATAGGACAGCTATGGGGGCATTATACTGTATAGGACAGCTATGGAGGGCATTATACTATATAGGACAGCTATGGGACATTATACTGTATAGCAGCTATGGGGGCATTATACTGTATAGGACAGCTATGGGGGCATTATACTGTATAGGACAGCTATGGAGGGCATTATACTATATAGGACAGCTATGGGGCATTATACTGTATAGCAGCTATGGAGGGCATTATACTGTATAGCAGCTATGGAGGGCATTATACTGTATAGGACAGCTATGGAGGGCATTATACTGTATAGGACAGCTATGGAGGGCATTATACTGTATAGGGCAGCTATGGAGGACATTATACTGTATAAGCCAGCTATGGGGTCATTATACTGTGTAGAGGCAGCTATGGAGGGCATTATACTGGGTAGCAGCTATGGGGGCATTACACTGTATGGGGCAGCTATGGGTGGCAATATAATGTGGGGGCAGCTATGGGGGACAATATACTGTATGGGGAAGCTATGGGTGGCAATATACTGTGGGGGTAGCTATGGGGGACATTATACTGAGCAATTACAAGAGCTGCAGGTCCAAGGGGGAGGAGCTGTGTAGCACTATATACAAGGGGATGGTGCTATGTGGCACTATATATAAGGGGGGATTGCTGTATAGCACTATATAGAAGGGGGAGTGCTGTGTATCACTAGATCTAAGGGGGATTGCTGTGTAGCACTATATACAAGAGGGGGAGGGCTATGTGACGCTATTTACAGAGGGGGAGGGCTGTGTAGCGCTATGTACAGGGGTCAGTGTGCGGATCTATCTACAGGGGGCTGTGTGTGGCTCCATCTACAGGGGTCTGTGTGTGACGCTATCTACAGGGGGTTGTGTGTGGTGCTATCTACAGGGGCTGAGTGTATGTGGTGATATACTCTACAGTGTTTGACACACTTATATTCAGGGGTGCAGTCTATGGTGCTATAATATTTAGGGGCCCAGCGTTTGGTACTATTTTATTCAGGGGCGCAGTGTTTGGTGCTATTATAGTTACGGGTACAGTGTGTGGCACCATGATAATTTTATCTTTGTTTATAGTTGTAGAAATGTTGGAAAAGTGAGGAGCCAAAGACATCTGAGTGTCAAATTCTGCAGAAATGGGTCATGGCCGGGAAAAGTCGTCATGAAGTCTGGACCGGATGGAGCAGAAAAGAGGAAAAAAACTACGTCGTCACCTGTGAGTCACTAGATTTATAGACAATCTGTCATCTCTCCTGAAATGTTTATTATAGGAAATCCTTGTATTTCACAAAAAGTCTTTGTGCAGTCCAGGACTGATAGACAAATAAGTGTTACTATTCCCCTTGTCAGGAGAATGTGTCCCTGCACGGTGCGATACTGTCAGCGATGGTTGGAGAATGTCAGTATGTGGGGACATTGCCTTTTGACAAGGGGAGTAGTAACACCCCTTTGTTAATGTCTGGACAAAAAGGAAGTGTTAACAATAGTTACAGGGCGGCGGTGGAGAAGGGGGGCCCATCTTTGGGTAACAGCCCAGGGCCTATGGTCTACTTAATCCGCCACTGGATATCACCATAATAAACTTTTGTATAAAGTGAACATGTTATTTATACTGGACGGAAAAGGGCGTAAAATATCATAAACAAAAAACAACGGTAAGGCCCTGTTTACGGAAAACGCGCCAAAAACAGCCGAAAATGACTCCCATTGATTTCAATGGAAAGCAGAGGCGGTTTTTTTCCACGAGCGGAAAAAACGACTTGTGGGAAAAAGAAGAGACATGCCCTATCTTCGGGTATTTACGTCTCTGACCTCCCATTGACATCAATGCGAGGCAGAGTTTTTTGCGGCGTTTTTGCCCACGGCGCTCAATGGCCGCGAGCGAAAAAAGGCCACGAAAACCGCGGCAAACGGCGTGCAGACGGAATTTTAAGGCACAATTTTCTGCATGCAAAAAATTGTGTGTGAACAGGGCCTAAAGTGGCTTTTTTTAATTTTATTTCCCCCTACCCATCCAAAAGCATAACATAGTTTTGATGCAGTTTTTGTGGCAGTTTTGACTCAGGTTTTTGCGCCAAACAAAGAAGTGGACATTAAACAAAAGGAGATGCATCCGTTTTTTCCTTATACCTTTACCACCTTCCGGATCCACTTCTGGCTTTGGCTCAAAAAACTAAGCCAAAAGCTGCCAGAACTGCATCAAGTGTGTGTGTGTGTGTGTGTGTGTGTGTGTGCGTGCGTGCGTGCGTGCGTGCGTGCGTGCGTGCGTGCGTGTGTGTGTGTGTGTGTTTTCCTGGCCTAAAAGGGTTGTCTAGAATTAAAAAACATGGCGGCTTCTTCCAAAAACAACACCCCACCTGCCCAAAGTTTGTGAGAGGTGTTGCAGCTCAACTCCATTAGGGCTTATTCAGATGAACGTATAATACGTCCGCGCTACGCGCGTCGCACGGTCCTATGTTAGTCAATGGGGCCATTCAGACTGTCCGTGATTTTTACGCAGCGTATGTCCGCTGCGTAAAACTCACGACGTGTCCTATATTTGCCCGTTTTTCGTGCATCAGCACCCATTAAAGTCAATGGGTGCGTGAAAACCGCACACGGCACACGGACGCACTTCCGTTTGCCTGCGTGATGCGCGCTACAGTAGTCAAAACTATGAATGAAAACAGAAAAGCACCACGTGCTTTTCTGCTTACAAACATAAAAACAGAGTGTCATAATGATGGCGGCTGAACGAAAATCACGCAGCCACGCATCATATGCTGCTGACACACGGAGCTGTTATGGACCTTTTGCGTGCACAAAACGCACACGCTCGTGTGAATCCGGCCTTACTCTCAGTGGAGCGGAGCTGCAGTACCAGAAACACAACCCATGGACAGGTGTTCATTCATATTTGTGCTATAATTGCTTAAAATAAAGTGCTATAAATGTAAAAAGCGGCAAAAAGTTCCCGTCACCCGTATGGATCTGGTCAACTGGATTAACATTTCCTGTTACCAAGTAAAAATGCAGAATCTGCTATAAATGTCTTTTGCTCAAAACAAATTATCTTGTCATGCTGCAAATTACCCGTACTTAAATAACGCAGCGCTTATATACCAAAACAATTTACCAGGAAATGTATTTAATAACATATTTCAAAAGCTTTACATATTTTTAGTGTCGATGTAATAATCAGAATACAATGGGCAACAAAATAGCAATTTCACTTATGTAAAGAATACATTAAGTTTCCAACAAGTGGCTCCAACCTACTCCCAATGAATCATATGGAAATCGATGTGAATGTGAACGCACAATCTGTGCACCTCAAGTCTCTAAACTATATATAAAATTGGATTTAACAGCCTATAGTTAATCCCCTACATTATTGTGTTATCTTTTACAGTAGAACATGTTTATCTTCACCCATTAGCAGATCTTACAGCTAATTAATTTTGGTGATTCATATGCCTTGTTAGACCCCATTCACATCACGTTAAGGCCTCGTGCACACTTACGTCACCGTTTTCACGGCCGCTTTTGACGGGTCCGTGAACCCGTTTTAATGGCCGTGTGGTTTCCGTGTGCACTCCGTGTTTCCGTTTCCGTGCGCCGAGCATGGTAGTGTCCAGGGTGCTGAAAGAGTTAATGGGCTGCACTGATCGGCGGTAACTCTTTCAGCACCCTGGACAGTACCATGCTTGGCACGCGGAAAATACAATTTTAATGTAATAAAAAAATTAAAAAATAAAAATAAGTTCATACTTACATTCCTCCTGTCCGGCCTCCAGCGATGACGTTAAATCCATGTCGCCGCTGCAGCCAATCACAGGCTGCCGCTGCAGCCAATCACAGGCTGCCGCGGCCGCTGCAGCCAATCACAGGCTGCAACGGCCTCTGCAGCCAATCACAGGCTGCCGCGTCACAAAAGAAGGTCGGACTGGAGGAAGAAGAGGGACTCGTCACCAAGACAACGACCGGGTACGTATGAAAAGCTTTTTATTTTATTTTTAATTAGCAGTTTCTTTTCTCTATCAGTTATTGATAGAGACAAGTGGCTGCCGATTAGTGTAATATTTTTCTAATGTTTTTCTACCCGCCCGGCGGATGCCTTCCGTGTGCCTTCAGTTTTTTTGATGGCCCCATTGACTTGCATGGGCCTCACGGTCACGGAATCCCGGACCAAAGTAGGACATGCTCTACGTTGGATCGTAAAGGAGCAACGGACCGTCAAAAAAACGGAAGTGTGCATGGTCCCATTGAAATGAATGGGTTCAGGGTGCTATCAGTGACAAAAACGGATAGCACCCTGAAGGAAAAAACTGAAGTGTGCATGAGGCCTAAGGCACTACGTTTATCTTGTATGTCGGGAAAGCTCCTGACGTACAAGATAAACGTGTATATAGGGCTCCATTATCCCGACAGAGATCAAAAGAGTGTCCTTTTGGCCTCCGTCGGGCTGGTATACGTTAGTATAACTTTTTTTGAAGGATGGAGTAGCGTAGTAGACTACAATATTCCATCCTGAGGGATCTCGCAGAAAAAACGTATACCACACATTATAAGTTTTTTAATATGGGACACTATGGGTGACGGATGCCAGTGTATGGCATCCACCACAGGTATACGTTAAACGTATGAAAAATGTAGGTATAGGGAGAGAGGAGGAAAGGTAGAGCATGGTGGACAATGTCGTCTTCAATTTTTTATTGATACCGACTAGTGTAGTAGGAGAAGGATTATACTGTGCAATGTCCCCTTTATTGCCACATTGTGTGGTATTTTGATTAAATTATTGCACAGTGTGATTACAGCTTTAAACAAATTCCACTGGGTAGGGAGCTTGTTGGCCCTACTACTCAGGTGGAAATAAACGAGGTGGTGTTGCAAGGGTTATTTTTGTATCTGAAAGATACCTTGCATATGCACACTACAGGAGGTTGTGTTAAAACTCTATGAGCAACTGCCTGATCATTGACTACCTTTTAAGCGTTGCCGCTCCAAACTTTTGGTGAGTAGCAGCGCATAAGGATTACATTTTTTGTGTCAATGAACAGTTAATTAGTCTTCAGATTGTGTTGTATTTGTTCTGTTACCAGCGTTGCTGTTCCATTCCTGGCTCAAGCAGCAGCTCGGCCAGCAACGTGGACAGAAGGCAATCTATCTCAGTGAGCAGCTAGCTGGTCACCGAGTGCGTTTTGTGTTCTTAGCGTTGCCACTGCGGTTCTTAATTATGCGGCAATGCAGAGAGACAAACTGCCTGTTGTGTTTTATTTAGTGTTCTCAGCGTTGCCGCTGCGATACACAATTCGGCGGCAATACAGAGACAGCAGCGTACGCTGTGTTTAGGCAAACAGACAGCCTGCCTGTTAGCAGTGAAAACGACTGGTTCGTGCAGTTGTAAGGATTGCTGTCTGTTTCAGAGTATTGGCTGTGAGTGCCGCAACGTCATGGGCACTCAGCAACACACTGGTCTCAAGTGTCGTCACTACGTCCGTTCCCTCCAGCTGTCTGGAGCGGACTTGAATTCGGCAGGATTAGTTAATTATTATTCATGGCTCCAATCTTGCCCTGTGTAATCTGTAATCTTTCCCTACTGTCAGGGTCGGTATGTCCCGACGTACGTTTCACTGAACTGAGTCAGCTAATATAAATTGGAGGTCTACTCTACCAATTTCATACGTTAAACGTATACCTCGGGGATCTCCCGTCATCTTATAGGGATAGTGAAGTCAGGAGCTTCCACAGTGTTGAAGTCCCTGGGCAGAGCGCTATTAGATGGCTCTGTCCCCGGACTCCGGCCCCCTGAAAACTCCTAAAGTCACTGTCCATATATGGACAGTGATGTCAGGAGGAGTGCTGGAGTCCCCGAGCAGAGCATCAGCAGATGCTCTGTTCAACAAATCCAGTCATAGGGAAGTCCTGAAGCTGCTGTCCTTATATGAACAGTGACATCAGGAGGAGTGCTGGGGTCCCGAAGCAGAGCATCAGTAGATGCTCTTCTCTCCGAATCCAGCAATAGTGAACTCCTGAAGTCACTGTCCATAATGCACAGTGACTTCAGTAGTTTTGCCAGGGCCAGTCCTTGGGCAATGTGTCCCACTGTATGCCATACAGTGGGATACAATTGGGCCTTTTGTCGGAGGTAAGCGTCGGGGTCTTCCCGACGTATACCTCAGACGGAATACCCTAACATGATGTGAATAGGGCCTTAGGTTGGATTCACACACTGCGTACACTCCCGTTTTCGGTGGCATTTCTCACAGTTTTGGTTTTGTGATTTTTTTTCACCCCAAAACAAACACAATGCAGCGAGATGTTACTTCATAGTCTATTAAAAAATTAGAAAACCTACAGTACTGTGCAAGTTTTAGGCAGTTGTGGAAAAATGCTGCAAATTAAGAATGCTTTCAAAAATAGAAGGGTTAGTAGTTTTTTTTTTTTATCAATTAACAAAAAGCAAAGTGAATTAACAGAAGAGAAATCTAAATTAAATCAATATTTTGTGTGACCACCCTTTGCCTTCAAAACAGAATTAATTCTTCCAGGTACACTTGCACAAAGTCATGGATTTTGTAGGATTATACTCAGGCATATGATTAACCAATTATAGCAAACAGGTTTTTTAAAGCAGCTTAAGAGCATCTCTTGTTCTGAAGGATCTGCCACGTCTGTGCATTACATGGACAACTCATTGCTTTCAACTGGCACCATGCAATGTTTAATTTCTCCTGTGGTGGCACTGTACAGAAATTTAACACTTGATGCGAAGTTCTCAAGCAGATTACAGTTGATCGCCCTGTGATCGGTCTTTATAACAAAAAGGGATTGTGCAAAGTGGACAACTTTTTTAATCCAGAGTTCATGCTTGATGCACAGTACAACACGAACACAGCTACCACACAAGCTATACCTTGATGCCATTAGCTATGCAGTTACTTGTATAGTTTTGTTAATATGAAAAGAAATTTGATATTTTGTGCTTCAGAAATTGTAACATAGTAATTTAAAGTGTAGCTAAACGTTGGACAAACTTCTGACATGTCATAGTGACATGTCAGAAGTTTGGATTGGGGGGGGTCCGAGCACTGAGACCCCCACCAATCGCTTAAATGAAGCGGCAGAAGTGCTCTGTGGGCGCTCAGCCGCTTCATGTCTGTTCGCCTTTCTCCGGAAAGCCGATGTATCGGAGTATGGGCTCATAGACTTTCTATTGAGTCCGTACACAGATACATTTATTTCCAGAAAAAGCCGAACAGACACAAAGCAGCTGAGCGCTCACATGAGCACTTCTGCCGCGTTATTTTAGCAATTGGTGGGGGTCTCAGTGCTCGGACCCCCCCCCCCCAAATCCAAACTTCTGACATGTCACTATGACATGTCAGAAGTTTGTCAAGTTAGCTACATCATCATTATCACATTTAGTATTCAGATATAATTTCACAATGCTTGGTGTATTGTATCTGCGCGGTCCCGAGTCTGCTATTATACAGCATTTATAGCAGCATTGCTCTCTTGCAGAACGCCCCACCTAGCGCTTCAATTATAGTAAGTTATATTGCGATCATTACCCCTTACCTAGCGGCGTAATTACCACTGAATCAGCCATGGCAGCTGCTACAGTGCCCTCAGCATGAGGGGGTCCATGCTGCCGACCAGCGCAGGCCCCCCAATCCACAGTGGCCCCGCTATCAGTCGCTATGGCTGGTACAGTGGTACTAACACCACATTCAATATTCTCTGCGTCCATAGGACACGGATACTTTTTAACACTATGGCAGAGTAGTGAGGTATCTCCCTGCTCTGTCATTTACTAGGCTACTGTCTGTGTTCGGAGAGCAGCCTATTAGGGTAGGTGGGGGCACTATATACAGGGGCTGTTTTATGGCACTAGCTTCCAGTGTGAGTTGGGTGTAAAAATCTACATGGGGTGGCTGTATGGTACTCTCTATAAGAAGGAGGTGGGGGCACTATCTACAGGGTGGGCTGTAAGGCACTATCTATATTGGGAGGTGGGGGCACTATCTACAGGGTGGGCTGTATGGCACTAGTTACAGGGGCAGCTGAATGGGACTATCTATATGGGGGAGGGCACTATCTACAGGGTGAGTTGTATAGCACTAGCTATAGGGGGAGATGAATGGGAATATATACATGGTGGGCTGTATGGTACTATCCATAAGGGTGAGGTGGGGAAGCTATCTACAGGTTTGGCTGTATGGCACTATCTACAATCATTTTTTTATTTTTGTAAAAAAAATTCAGCTTTCAGAAAATGATCAAAGTGCATTAGATGACACTTTTGAAATTAATCAACCCTCGCAGGACGATGAGGTTTATATTTATTTTAAAAAAATGTTTAATATATTCTTTTAAAAAATCTATATAGCCAGTTATCTAAATAAGCTTTTCAGTTCCATTATCCAAAAAAGTTAATACATTTTATTATATATTGTAAAAATTGTTAGGAACAACTCTAAGGCCACGTTCAGATGTGGCAGAATTATTGTTGAATTCCGCTGTGGACAGTCCGCAGTGGAATTCTGCAGCAGCCGTTTTTTACATTTGTTTCTATACATTTTTAGGAAACTTAGTTCAAACGTTGCGGAAATTAACTGTGCGGAAATCAGGCTGTGGTGCAGAATTTCCCCTCCGCAGCATGCACATTATGTTGCGGAGAAGCAGCTGAATTTCACTGCGGATTTCAGCCTTTGCAATGCAAAAACTGAAATCTGTGGCAAGTCCGCTGTGATATCTGCAACGTCTGAATTACCTGTCAAATATGCAAATGTTGCTGCAGATTCATTGCGTAATTCCCCCGAATCTGCACCAACATTTGCAGCGGAAAAATTCTGCCACGTGTGAACGTGGCCTAAGAGGAAAAGTTAGAAAAGCACATCCCGGTGAGGATTATTGTTTTCAAAATGATCCAACTTGGGCACCAGGAGAAGAAAGACCAGGTCCTGAACCAGACTCAGAAAATCGGCTAACAGATAAAAGTTGGTGTAGTTGCAACAACTGTACAATTATGTCCACTGTAACAGAAAGTATTTGTTGAACTGGATTCTTTGGAGAATTTGATGGACAATAGTCTTGCATGCATTACCCAAAATTCTTCTTTTCAATCTATCTGCATGGACGAAGATGATTTGAAAAGAATACTAACCTTAACCATCAACTTACTCTGTACGTTCCTTTGATCATACTAACCCAAGGTTGATTTATGAACCTATAATAATGTATTTTTATGTTTTTTTTCACATCTACAATCTAAGAAAATAATAGTTGTAATCTTTTTAAATAATTTTTGATTAAAAAAATACTAATTTTATTTCATCATCATTACAGATGTCTAAGCCTAGCTGCATAACGGGCTTTCACAACGTCGGTATATGGATTCCTTGGAAAATACAATTGTCAACCAATAGCATCTTGTGTAGTTCATCAAATTAGACAACAATTTCCATATCTTAATCAAAGATACAGTGGCTTTCAGTATTATGAGGATGTTCCTTTATCAGATACAAATTTCCGTGGATTGAGCGGTGTGAGGACTTATTTTTTGCGGGACGAGCTGTAGTTTTTATTGGTACCAATTTTTGTACGTACAACTTATTGATCACTTTGTATTACATTTTATTTGCGAGCTAAGGTGACAAAAAAACAGCGATTTTGGCGATTTAAATTTGCTGTTTTTTACTGTGTTCATCCTTGCGAGTTAAATGATGGTATATTGTAATACTTCAGACTTTTACGGATGCAGCAATAACAATTTTGTTTATTTTCTACATGACTTTAGAGGAAAAATGGGAAAAGGTTTTTTTTTTGAACTTTTAATATCTATTTATTTCCACTACTAATAACTGTATTAAACTTTATTTTGACACAGTATAATAGTCTAATGTATTGCAGTATATCGTCACTTTCACAGGCTAATATATGCCTCAACAGCTGACACACGCAGGGTACATAAGCGCCCTCCATACTTCCCTATGACACTTATCACGAACATGTACGTGATAATGCGTCAAGGGGTTAAGGACAACTATGATAGATAGATTTTTTTATTTAATCCATTTTTAAATATGCTGAACCTGAAGTAAAATACCATTTCGGAGAGCTATTTGAATGAATGACCTTTGAGTTACTTTTCATAAGAACCTTTGAAAGTTGCTTTTTCTACCACTGAATGCCTCTGTACCAGCTAATGAATCCAATAGCATTAACACATTCACCGCTTGCATTTATTCTCACTCTTCGTTTTAGAAATCTACGCTGCTCTGTTCTGTGATATACTGGCAGTACAATAAAGCAGCCAGAGATTATGAAAGGAACAAAAATATTGAAAAACATTGTTTTGGGCACTGTTGATGCAAGAATACAATGGTAAGGCCCTGTTAATAGGGTTCTTTTTATGGGAGAGCACTGTGGTATTGTTGAGACTATGTTCACACTGTGCTTGCAGTGTACGTTTGGCGTACACAACGAACATGTCTATAGGGCCCCATTGATCTGACATATGCCAAAGGATGTCTTTTGGCATACATAATACACCTTTTTTTTACGGTTTGGAATCGGATAACAGACTATGTTATTCCATACAACAGCATCCTGAAAATATGTATACTGTGCGGAATATGTTTGTTTTTTTTTTACAAAGGATGATGTATGCCAATGTACAGTTAGGTCCAGAATTATTTGGACAGTGACACAAGTTTTGGCATTTTAGTTGTTTAGATAAACATATTGAATATACAGTTATATAATCAATATGGGCTTAAAGTGCAGACTCTCAGCATTAATTTGAGGGTATTCACATTCTAATTTGAGGAAGGGTTTAGGGATTACAGCTCTTTAATATGTAGCTGCTTCTTTTTCAAGGGACGAAAGGTAATTGGACAATTATCTCAAAAGCTATTTAATGGGCTGCATGGGCTATTCCCGCATTAATCCATCATCAATTAAGCAGGTAAAAGGTCTGGAGTTGATTCCAGGTGTGGCATTTGCATTTGGAAGCTGTTGCTGTGAACCCACAACATGAGGTCAAATGAGCTCTCAATGCAAGTGAAACTGACCATCGTTAGGCTGACAAATGAAGAAATCCATCAGAGAGAAAGCACAAATGTGCCAAATCAACAGTTTGGTACATTCTTGAAAAAAAAGAGCGCACTGGTGATCTCATGAACTCCAAAAGGCCTGGACGTCCAGGGATGACAACAGGGGTGGATGATCGCAGAATCTTTTCCATGGTGAAGAAAACCCCTTCACAACATCTACCCAAGTGAAGAACCCTCCCCTGGAAGTAGGTGTATCACTATCTAAGTCTACTATAAAGGGAAGACTTCATGAGAGCAAATACAGAGGGTTCACCACAAGGTGCAAACCATTAATCAGCCTCAAAAATAGAAAGGCCAGATCAGACTTTGCCAAACAACATGTAAAGAAGCCAGCCCAGTTCTGGAACAGCGTGAAACTAAGATCAACCTGTACCAGAATGATGGGAGGAAGAAAGTATGGAGAAGGCTTGGAACGGTTCATGATCCAAAGCACACCACATCCGCTGTAAAACATGGTGGAGGCAGTGTGATGGCATGGTGGGGGCAGTGTGATGGCATGGGCATGCATGGCTGCCAAAGGCACTGGGTCATTAGTGTTTATTGATGATGTGACTGAAGACAGAAGCAGCCGGATGAATTCTGAAGTGTTCAGGGATTTACTTTCTGCTCAGATTCAACCAAATGCAGCAAGGATGATTGGACGTCGCTTCCCAGTACAGATTGACAATGAAGGCAAAGAAGTCGAATATTCTGCAATGGCCAAGTCAATCACCAGATCTCAACCCGATTGAGCATTTCACTTGCTTAAGACAAAACTTAAGGCAGAAAGACCCACAAACAAGCAACAACTGAAGACAGCTGCAGTAAAGGCCGGGCAAAGCATCACAAAGGAGGAAACCCAGCGTTTGGTGATGTCCATGGGTTCCAGACTTCAGGCCGTCATTGCCTGCAAAGGATTCTCTACAAAGTATTTAACAAAAATTTAAAAACTTGTCCAATTACTTTTGAGCCCCTGAAATGAGGAGTCTGTGTAGAAAAACGGTTGCAATTCCTAAACAATTCACAGGACATTTTTGTTCAACCCCTTGAATTAAACCTGAAAGTCTACACTTCAATTGTATCTCAGTTGTTTCATTCCAAATTCAATGTGGTGGCAGCAGAGCCCAAATCATGAAGATTGTGTCACTGTCCAAATAATTCTGGACCTAACTGTATACCTAGGAAGCCTTTCAGTGGAGGTATAGGTTGGGAAATCTGACAGATGGCTCAAACACGATGTGAACTGAGCCTTATGCCTCTCATATAAGTGAATGGGAATTTTCTGAATGCCATTCACACATTGCAGAAACAATTCACACACTGAAATCCACAAAGCCCTTTATCATTAATTTTAATTGATGTGGAAATCCGTCAAGCAAAAATACATCCAGATTTAAAAGCATGCAGATATGGTACAGATGGAGGAATTTTTCTGCAGCCATTGACAGTGTGGGACAAGTGACATTGCAGTGACTCTAATGCAGTGTTCCACAACCAGTGGCTCGGCAGCCACATGTGGCTCTCTGGCCCCCTATATGTGGCTCCCCGGCCCCCTGCATGTGGCTTTCCAGCTGTTGGCAGCTTCAGATACTACTGTGCACAAGTGGCACAAGGGAAGTCAAATCATAATTAGAAGTATATCACTAGATCATATCTTTACTATACTTTTTGACTTTTATTGTATAGTGTGGTTCAATACTACCCTCTCTATTTCAAAGTGTCTCACGACCAACAAAAGGTTGGGGAGCTCTGGTCTAGCGTATCTCAATGGTGGTCACGTGGCCACTATATCGCAATCATAATAAATCTCCATAGTTTCATGCATTTTTTTTCCCCCCATAGGTTTCCAATAAAAATTCTGTAGAATTGTGATATTATACAATTGCAATTTTACAGATTTACATTTTTTTTCACCTGTGGGCTAGAGCTACACGGCGACTTTGGTCGCGACATATGTCGCGTGTCCAAAGATTGCTGTGTCTCGACAGTCGCAAGAAATCCATCAGGTTTCTATTTGTTGCGACGGTCAGGGCAACTTGTGGGTTGCAACGCGGCCATATCCACCAACGTTACTGGATTGGTGAATATGTACGCAGCGTGACACAGCGATCTTTGGAAGCGTGATCTGTCGCGCGTACAAAGTCGCCATGTAGCCCTAGACTTACAAAAATGGCTCTGCCTCTTAATCAAACAAAATGTGATTTTATGCATGAGATTTCCATTGATGCGATATCGCATAAAATCTAAAAACACATGTGATTCTGCAGTGTGGTGCGATAAGTCGCCATGGTGTCAGTCCGATCACTCCGCCATGGTGTCAGTCCGATCGCTCCGCCATGGTGTCAGTCCGATCGCTCTGCCATAGTGTGCCATTCTGGAAAAATAATCTCTCATTCAGAGTCTACAGTCTCTCATTTTTTTGTTCTTTATTCAGGCAGCATGAAAAAGAACACAGCACAAGGCAGATACCAGAACCTCACAGCTGGCGGGCAGCATCAGGGAGGCAGCGGATAGACAGGACCGGCAATGTTGGGACTGATGGTTTCCACTCCCCACATACACGTTTCAGTTTCAGCTGTCAAAGTAGCTAAACATTGCCCAGGATTATCAATCAATACACCGATATGAAACTGTACCATCTTTTCCAGCGCTGCTCCTGCCAGGCAGTAAGAGCCGATTGCCGATGCGAGCAGGAAGTCTAGTGGTTGGCATCTTGCCGGGATCACTGTGCAGGGTCTATAGGTTTTCTTGAAGATGTCGGAGGATCGGGAAGTGTTCTTGAGAGCTCGGGGCAGGACTTTCACTTCATTCGGACAAGGTAGTGGCATTGCCTGGCGGTAGAGTAGGAGAAGCGTGCTGCTAAATACAGAGCCGCCGCTGACTCTTCTAGTGTACTGGTCTGCAGCCTATAGATCACCAGCTGATGTGAAACTACAACTCCCAGTATTCAGAGCAGTATTCAGAGCATGGTGGGGTTGTAGTTTCACAACAGCTGGAGATCTACAGGGTGCAGATGGCATACATAAGACAGTGCGCACATTTATCAGGTGTCCTGAGAATGGAGAACGCCTGGTGTTTTTTTTTTGGAGCAAGTAACGACAAGTTCATCAAGATGGTGCACGCTTCATAATATATTTGGGGCACATGACAATATATACCTCTTGATGCAAAAAATCGTTCTAGTTGGTAATAAATCTGACAGAACTATTGTGTTGTCATTTTTTATGATTCTCAGCAAATTATAAATGGCGCAGGTTTTTTACAGACATGGTGCATTTCATATGATATATGCATTATAGTGTGATTCAGTAAGGCTCTGTCCACAGAAAGAAGCGTAAAAGCTACTGTACCTTGCTTCTTATAATAGAAGTGATTGATATATTGTAACGTGAAACTGAAGAAAGTTGTACCATGCGACGTGTCTCCGTGGATCCTCTGACATTACAAAGACATGTTTTGCCTCCCCCAAAAATCTTTATATATTCGAAAAAGCATATCTATAAGACAAGTTTTATGAATCGGCAGGCTTAGATACAGCAGTTTATCTCTATATATGATAGTATAGCTCTAAATAAGACACGCCAAATAATGGTCAGGTACCAGTTCTACACAGAGGAAAAGTGACTACAGTTACATCCAGTGACTCACAGGTGACGTCTTCCAGCCACGACTTGTCTCACACCCAGGGCCCGCCTTTGGGGTGTGCAACCTGTGCCATCGTACAGGGCGCATCATTCCAGCAGGGGGAAGAGGACACCTCTCTGGCTCCCTTCCCCTGCTTGTTTCTGAAGCGCCTGGGCCCGGTGACTCTAAAGCTGCCTTTCTGCCCGGGCGCTCCTCTGCTCAGTGGCGTAACTACCGCTGTAGCAGCCATAGCGGCTGCTACTGGGTCCGTGCCGCTTGCCGGGATCGCCTCCCATGTTGCTAGCAGTCGCTATGGCTGCTACAGCGGTAGCGAAACCACATTCAACAGTAAGGACGCAGATACTATTGAACACTATGGCAGAGCGGGAAGGTATCTCCCTGCTCTTTCATTTACTAGGCTACCTGCCATTCGGACAGGATCCCTGCGCAGGCTGGCATGATGACTTAACTGGATCACGCCAGCCTACGCAAGGAGCCCGTTGGTGTTGAGGAGCAGGGCACGCGGCCTAGGTGAGTATATTTTTTTTGTTTTATTTATTTGAGGGGTGCTGTCTACAGGGGGGCTGTATGACACTGTCTACAAGGGAGAGGTGAGGGGCTGTATGGAAGGATCTACAAGGGGCTGTATGGCACAATCTACAGTGGGTCACTATATACAAGGGCGGGCTGTATATGGAACCCAAGGGAGGGGAGGGGGACATTATACTGTGTGGGGGCCACTAAGGAGACATTATACTGTGTCGGGGCACTACAGGGGGCAATATAATGTGTGTGGCACTTAGGGGGCATTATACTGTGTGGGCACACTTAGGGGACAAAATATGGTGTCCTTAAAGGGGTTATAATATATTAAATATTATACTGCATGGGGCAGCTATGGGGGCATTATGTTGTGTGGGGGGCACTAAAGGTGTATTATACTGTTTAGGGGCAAAATACTGTGTGGGGGCACTTAGGGGACATTATACTGTGTGGGGGGCACTAAAAGGGGCATTATACTGTGTGGGGCACTATAACGGGCATTATGATGTGCGGGGACACTAAAAAGGGCATTATACCGTGGGGGGGGGGCATTATACACTTTTTATGGCTCATTTTTTTCAGGATGGCTTGGGGCGCTGAAAGAAAGTTTCACACAGGGTGCCATCTATCCTAGGCCGGCCCTGCTCACACCAACCTCCAATGCCTCTCTCGGTGATCCTTGCATAGTAATAGTGCCTCCATTTGTGTCCCACACAGTACTAGTGCTTCATTTTGTGTCCCACACAGTAACAATTCCCCCATTGTGCCCACCACAAAATAATAATGCCTCCTTTGTGCCCCTTGCAGTAATAATACCCTTTGTGCCCCTTTTGAAAGAAATGTTTTTTATTTTTAATTAAAGGGGGATGTGACCTTTTTTTTATTAGTGGCTGTAAATTAAATGAATATTCTTGCCGCCCGGCGATACAGCGCTAAGGGTATGTTCACACGGCGGGGGTCCGTAACGGCTGAAATTACGGGGATGTTTCAGCCTGAAAACATCCCCGTAATTTCAGCCGTACCGGCATGTGCAGGCGCTTGAACGCCGCGTCGATTACGGCCGTAATTAGCGCTGCTATTCATTGGAGTCAATGAATAACGGCTCTAATTACGGCCAAAGAAGTGACAGGTCACTTCTTTGACGCGGGCGTCTATTTACGCGCCGTCATTTGACAGCGGCGCGTAAATATACGCCTCGTGTGAACAGACAAACGTCTGCCCATTGCTTTCAATGGGCAGATGTTTGTCAGCGCTATTGAGGCGCTATTTTCGGGCGTAATTCGGGGCAAAAACGCCCGATTTACGTCCGTAAATAGGCCGTGTGAACATACCCTTACACTCGAGCAGCACTCCCGGTGGTTGCTTACATGTAATCACTGCAGCCAATTGTATGTTGTATTTCTGGCATTATGCCAGAAATCTGATTCTTCACCAGTGAGCCCCGCTGAGCCCTCTGATTGGCAGCAGCGGTCACATGCTACGTTCATTTAAACAACCAGCGTGAGTGCCGCTGGAGAGTCAGCACTGGATCGCTGGGATCAAGGATAGGAAAGTATTGCTTTTTTGGTTTATTTATTTAATTTCCAGCCCCTAATAAAAAAATTCACATCTCGAATAACCCCTTTAAATCAATGTGTTATGTGTTTCAAAGTGACTTAATATTTTTACTTTTCACGATACAGCTTCTATGTATCCTGTATAAGTTTTGAACTTTGAGGTGATCAATATTAGCTGGATCATGTCTCAGAGACACGCAGGACCCGCTCTCAGCAGAGCCGTCAGTTCAGCTGAACTGACTGAATCAGCTGAGAGAGAACGATACAGCTTCTATGCATACAGGATACATAGAAGCTGTATCGGCAAAAACATTTTTAAATAAAACTCAGTTTGAAAATTGCTTAAAACACATAACATTGATTTAATATAAAATATTCCTTCAAAATGATGCACATAGCCTTTAAATTAACAGGCTAAAGGCGCAGGGACTGCTACTTTAACCTGTTAGTATACATGAAAGGGGTTAAAAAGAATCTGTCATGGAGGAACTATCAATAGTAATCATACAGCTTGTACCTCCATGACTCGGGAGCTCCCGCTGAACATACAAGCTTGTGTCCAGAGCATTAAAGGAGAGGTTACCTCCTAAAAAAAACCTTCTACACCAGAAATCAGGTGTTAGGCCCCATGCACACGAACGTTTTTTTCATTCGTAATTACGGACCATTCATTTCTATGGGCTGTGGACACCTTTCCGTATTTTTACGGATGGGTGTCCGTGCCGTGGAAATGATAGAACATGTCTTTTTTATGTCCGTAATTACGGCATGGACTCCCCATAGAAGTCTATGAGCGCTTCCATAATTACGGATGGCTACAGATGTGCATCTGCGATGCATAGATTCCTTCCGTTTTTTTGTGGATCCGTAAATACAGATGCAATACGGACCGTATTTACGGACACCCTTCTGTATATGCGGATGATTTACGGATGACTATAAATGACTACGGACAGTATTTACGGATGGATGAAAAATACGGTGGTGTGCATGGGGCCTAACTTCCTTTTTGCCCTAATAGGACATATTCACAGGGATTGACCAGATACGCCAAGCTCCTGACATTTTCCCACCCTATATGCAAGGTACATCATTGTGCTATCATCACTGCACTTGGCCCCATACACACGACCGTATTTTTCATCCGTAATTACGGACCCATTAATTTCTAAGGGCTACAGACACCTTACTGTATTTTTACGGATGGGCCGTAGAAATGATAGAACATGCCCTTTTTTTGTCCGTAATTACGACACGGACTCCCCATAGAAGTCCATGGGCGCTTCCGTAATTATGGGCGGCAACGGATGTGCATCTGTAAGAAGCATTGCTGTACAACGCCAGGGGATTACCCTAGATTCCTTCCTGTTTTTTGTGAATCCGTAGATACGGATGCACTACGGACCGTATTTACGGACACACTTTCGTATATGCGGATCATTTACGGATGACTACGGATCCGTATTTACGGATAGATGAAAAATACGGTCGTGTGCATGGAGCCTTAGGGTATGTTCACACGGCAGCATCCGTACCGGCTGAAATGACGGGGCTGTTTTCAGAAGAAAATAGCCCCGTCATTTCAGCCGTAACGGCATGTGCAGGCGCTTGAACGCCACGTCCATTACGGACGTAACTGGAGCTGGTTTTCCATGGAGTCCATGGAAAACGGCTCCATTTACGTCTGAAGAAGTGACATGACACTTCTTTGGCGCGGGCGTCTATCTGTCTTTTGACAGCGACGCGTAAATATACGCCTCGTGTGAACAGACAAACGTCAGCCCATTGCTTTCAATGGGCAGATGTTTGTCAACGCTTTCAAGCCGTAATTTCGGACGTAATTCGGGGGTTAAAACGCCCGAATTACGTCCGTAAATAGGCCGTGTGAACATACCCTTAAAGTGTATCTCCACTTCTGTTCTCCTGACATCAGGGGTGGAGAGACGCCTCTGCTCGCTGGGCTGTACGGTTTCCATGGCAACTCTACCACGGCCGGAGAGTGTCATGCAAGGTTCTATTGGTTAGGACTGGACCCATGCATGATACTCTCTGTCCGTCGTTCAATTGCCACAGCAGCTATACCGCCCAATTTGCAGGAGCGTCTCTCAACGACCTTTGTCAGGTCTGGCGGGGGATCGCAAGTGGAGGTACTGGCAAGCGCAGTAGCAGGAACCACGGTACCTTTGTAATGACGTCATCATTTTCATATAGGGTGCAAAAAGAAGACAACAAGCTTGTATTCTTCCCGGGAACATGGCTGAAGGCTACAGCTCTGTATTATCTTTTTTTATTCCCCCCTTTCCCAATGTATGTTATACATTTTTTAATTTTGAAGTTAGTCTTAGAAAAAGGTCAATCTGTATAAAATTTATATTTTTTATTTTTAATTACTATCCTTCATTGTGTGCGCAATTCTTTCTTTTTTTTTTTTTGTTTTCTGTTATTTGTGCATTATTTCTGTGAAGGAGAGATGTGAAATATATGAAACAAATGGTTATAAATTATTACTGAATATTTTCATCTGCTCCTGGTAACACAATGGGAATAGGGGGATGAGATAGGAAAAAAGACATTGCAATGGGATTTATCAAGAATGTGTCTTCTTTTTTTCCCCAGAATGCACTAAATTCACCGTGCCGGAGGCACCAATAATACACAGTTAGATTGGTTTCCCAGCATGTCACTGCACCTCTTTCAGGGAATGGGTTATTTCCAAGGCAGAAAAGACACAAACAATTGACTGCCCCGGGAATTATTTCACTTTGTTTAATAGAAAGGTCAGCGGCTTCCAGATTTGTACCGTTCTGAGTAAAGTTCCTCTTTGAGAAAGTCTAGCCTTTTCATAATTGGCTTTTTGTTAAAGGTCCTGGAGATGAATATTAAGAAGCCTTTTATTAGTATGTAATGTAATTGCTGTTCACGCTGCTCTATGGGGATGTGGTCTCTTACTGCAGAATATTGTAACATTGCTGTGTATTTTCTTCTTTTTGAAGATGATCAGAAGGAGTGGAAAGGTCCATTCTATTTCATACAAGGAGCAGATCCACAGTTTGGCCTGATGAAATCTTGGGCAATTGGCGAAAGTGACTATGGAGGAGATGAGTGGTATGAGGAGATCAAATTAACAGAAGAGGCAGTGAAAGCCATCAATAAGATGTGTCCCAAACCAAAGTTCCTTGTTCTGTGCGGAGACCTTGTACATTCTATGCCAGGTAGGCATAATACACTATAAGTCACCATTACCTGAAGACAACCCCTTCTCTGAAAACAGTCGCCCCAGTAGCCAGCTATTAGAACTAGAACCGACTGAGTCCACCAGAGTGGCTACCTGCACAAGCTCATAGAGGGGGGTCCCAAGTGGGGCGTCGACCCCCCTATGACACCCATATACTAATAGGGTTATAAAGAAAGGGGTCTGGCTTAATAAGAAAACACCTTTAAAGACATTTTTTTAAAAATGTTAGCAGTTTATGAAAAATGTGGCCATTTTTAAAGAGCATTTCCGCCTTCAAGCATTGTCAGGATCTGTGAGCTGGAACGCTCAACAATCACTAGAGTGGAGAGGACACATTGACATTACAGGTTGTCCCGGCTGTTCAGCTCACAGAGCATTGTCTAGACTGGATACAACTGTATCCACTTCTGACCTGAGAGCAGGACTGGCTATGTAACGGTCTTCTGCCTCTAGCCGTTCTTAAAGGGTATGTCCGTGTTATAACATTTTATTTATGCAGTGATTAAGGTTAAAGTGGGTCCCCAATCCGATGAAATTAATGGCTTATCCTCAGGATAAAAAAATCAATATCTCATTGGCCAATGGTCCAACTCTTGGCACCTCCGCGATCAGCTGTTTCCCCTTAATTTCCTTTACTGCTCATGCTGTGAATCGCCGAAAGACTTGTAGCGGCAGTTCACAGTATTACAGCTCTCTTTGAGATTCGGACCCCGACCGATGAGATATTGGTAGTTTATTCTGAGGATAAGCCATCCATTTCTTTGGACTGGGAAACCCTTTTTGATTACGAGTTGGAAACGAAAACAATAAAGGTCGTTCAGGTAATGATTTTTGATTAAACTTTTCTTTATATTATTTTGATCTGATAAACCTATAAACCAAACTACAACCACAACAACAATGCACTTGAATTTGCACAGTTGATTGTTTCCGGAAAGTCTATCACCAGGTGGCTCATGACTTGTTACAAAATTTTTGTTACTTTAGCCAGTTGCTACAACACTTAAAGGCAATGTATCAGTGTTTTTTGCGTTACTTTGTAAATAGTTTTTATTAAAAATTAGTTTTACATTTTTTGATACAGCTGCTCTGTATTCTTTATACAGAGCAGCTGAATTTAGCGCTCAGTGACTGGTTCAGTGTCGGCGGGTCCTGCGTGTACGCCTGTAAACTATCTCATCTATGTTCTTAACTTAGATGTGATAGTTTACAGGTGGAAGGACCCGCCGACACTGAACCTGTCAGGTCTGTGGGACTGACGGATTCAGTGAATAGCGCTAGATACAGCTGCTCTGTATGGAGAATACAGAGCAGCCGTAGCTAAAAAAGTAAAAAAAAATTTAACAAAAAATATTTACAAAGTTACACAAAACACACTGATGCAACTCTTTAAAAAAAAAATATATATGTATTTTTTTAGAGGTTTACATAGCCTTTACGCTGACCATACATATTAGATGTATGTCAGCCGCGGCCGAGCATCTTGTCGGGGAGAAAAGGGTTGGGCAGGTTGAATTTCAACATGCTGATCCTTTTTTTAATTATTAGATAATGATCCTTTTGTTCATTATTTCTCCCAGAGAACACATGCAGGGGGGGGGGGGGGGTCGAAGAAATAGTCGGCCGAACGAGCATCTGTCAGACACATATTTAAAATATATAGCCTTACTGTACCTATAAAAACTGACACAACACACACAGGGGCTCTGTCTCGCTGGAGAATAACTTAGGCGCTAGTAATTATCATAAATAAAGGGCTAGCAATATAATAAGGCTTGCTATTAGAATATTGATAGGTAGATAGACATGAAGACTGAAAAGTCCTATTTTAGGGACCCTCATTTGAATGTTAATTATAAGGTTATTTCATGTCATATGGCACAATTAGTATTTATAATTACAATAATATAGTCAGAGAATTCAGCGTGATACTGGGTTTTTAATAGATAATTATTCTGTAGTGCCTGAATGTGGTAGCACAAAACGAAGATTCCACAGCACTGGACTGCAAGTGGGTGCACGCCTCAATAAGACCTGGTCCGCGGTCCTGGATATCAAGCAGACAAAGAATGGACAGAGGCAGCACTTCCAAAAAGAGCAAGAGCTATTTATTCACCCATGCGACGTTTCAGTCCAACTTGAAAAAAGTCCAGTTGGACTGAAACGTTGCATGGGTGAATAAATAGCTCTTGCTCTTTTTGGAAGTGCTGCCTCTGTCCATTCTTTGTCTGCTTGAATGTAGTAGCAGTGTTTCTTAAAGATGCTGTCACATAAAGACAACCCTTTTCCATAACCTATTCTGACATAGATGGGGGTCCCCCACTCACAAACAGGGGTTCTAGTCAACATGGCATGAACATGGTTGGCCAGTCATATGAATGGCTGCCGTGTAATATTAAATTTACCCTGTTAGTTTAAGTGTCTGGCCACATGCATCTTCCCTGGGCAATAAAAGTTGATCATCGGAGGTTAGTGAAGACGGACCTGTGGCATTCAGCTGATCGCTGGGCTGGCTTCTGTTTAAAAATGGGTTGTTTTTGAGTCTATGTGGCAGCGTTGTAGTGATGGAGTCCGTATAGACAGGTGCACCTATCAGAAAAGCAGTCCTTTGTTCAGCTGTTCCCCTTTTGGCGTAGTCTTTGGCTCAATTATTGTGTTTGCATAGCCAAAACAAACACTAAATGGTTCAAATTGCAAAATCCTTTATTAATGATGATGTACAGATACAGGCGACGTGTTTCGGGGCCGTATCGGCTCCTTCCTCAGGCAGTATCACAGGGTTATGAGACTGTCTTTTAAAAAAGTACTCCCATAATAAGGGTATGTTCACACGATAGCAGGCATTTACGGCTGAAATGACAGCCTGTTTTCAGAAGAAAACAGCTGCGTCGTTTCAGCCGTAAATGCTCCTCCTCGTAATATACGAGGCGTCTGTGACGCTCGTATATCTTGAGCTGCTCTTCATTGAGTTCAATGAAGAACAGCTCAAATTACGTTGCAAAGAAGTGCCCTGCACTTCTTTGCCGAGGCAGTCAAACGACGACGCGTAAATTACAGTTCGTCTGCACAATACGTCGGCAAACCCATTCAAATGAATGGGCAGATGTTTGCTGACGTATTGTAGCCCTATTTTCAGACGTAAAACGAGGCATAATACGCCTCGTTTACGTCTGAAAATAGGTCGTGTGAACCCAGCCTAACTATACAAAATGCCCTTTGGCATGCATTAATAATGTGTACGAAAAAAACGATTTTACTATCTTGCTCCATACACATTAGATGAAACTAAGCTGAATCCGCTGACTCCAGCAGGATCGGTTGATGATCTAATGTGTATAGGGGCAGCTGACGCCCTCCGGAAGGTAGAGGTTTCTGGAAAGACGCATCAAGCAGGTTGAATTTTAAAACGCACGATCCTTCGTTGCCACAGGTGATAAGCCACTGCCAGGCATGTCTGGCAGCAGATAATTCTCCTCTCTTTGTTTAAATAAACATTCACGCACGGCAGAGCCAAATCTGCATGTTTATGGAGAGTTGGAAAAAATAACTGTTGGTTTGGGCTTTAGACTAGATTTTAGTTGAGGTTATAAGCCTGATGGCTATATGTCTTTCGCTGCTTTCTGCACTGTGCTCCAGCATTGTCATAGGGACATTGTATGGAATCTCAGGGCAGCGGATTTACAAGTGGTCCTGCCCAATACTCAGTGATCACATAGGGAGAGAAATGATTTAGAAATACACCATCTTGTTTATTACACATTGAGTTACATGCAGAACCGGATTGGGATCAGAGGTTGCTATAAACTATTATTGGGCTGTCCCGGTGACGCATAGATTTACAGTATTTGTCTGCCTAATGTAAAAATGCTTTGGGCAGATGTTAACCCCTTCCCTCTTTAGCCACTTTTGACCTTCCTGACCGAGCCTCATTTTTCAAATCTGACATGTGTCACTTTATGTGGTAATAACTCCGGAATGCTTTCACCTATCAAAGCGATTCTGAGATTGTTTTCTCGTGACACATTGGACTTTAAGTTACTGGCAAAATTTGCTCGATATGTTCAGTATTTAATTGTGAAAAACACCAAAATTTAGCGAAAAATTGCAAAAATTTGCATTTTTCTCAATTTAAATGTATCTGCTTGTAAGACAAGCAGTTATACCACACAAAATTGTTGCTAATTAACATCCCCCATATGTCTACTTTAGATTGGCATCGTTTTTTGAACATCCTTTTATTTTTCTATGAGGTTACAAGGCTTAGAACTTTAGCAGCAATTTCTCACATTTTCAAGAAAATGTCAAAAGGCCATTTTTACAGGGGCCAGTTCAGTTGTGAAGTGGCTTTGAGGGCCTTATATATTAGAAACCCCAAAAAAGTCACCCCATTTTAAAAACTTCACCCCTCAAAGTATTCAAAACAGCATTTAGAAAATGTCTTAACCCTTTACACATGTCACAGGAATTAAAGCAAAGTAGAGGTGAAATGTACAAATTTCATATTTTTTTGCAGAAATAAATTTTGAGTACAAAAAAGGTACAATAAGACGTAGCTTTGTACGCATGTAGTGCAGTGTATTAGATTAGCGATCAGGGCCTCCTGCCCTCAAGTCCCATAGTGGGACAAAGCAATAAAGTAAAAAAAAAGTAAAAAAAAGATGTGTAAAAATAAGAAAATAAAAGTTTTAAAAGTAAAAATCCCCCTTTTTCCCTTATCAGTCCTTTATTATTAATAAAAATATATAAACAAACAAATAAACTATACATAATTGGTATCGCCGCGTCCGTAACGGCCTGAACTACAAAATTATTTCGTTATTTATCCCGCACGGTAAAAACGCCGTAAAAGAAAATAATAATAAACCGTACCACAATCACAATTGTTTGGTCACTTCACCTCCCAAAAAATGGAATAAAAAGAGATCAAAAAGTCGCATGTATCTAAAAATGGTATTGATGGAAACTACAGTTCGTTACGCAAAAAATAAGTCCTCGCACGGCTTTATTGATGGAAAAATAAAAAAGTTATAGCTCTTAGAATAAGGTAACACAAAAAGTGAATGATTTTTTACAAAACGTATTTTATTGTGCAAACGCCATAAGACATAAAAGAACTATAAACATCTGGTATCGCTGTAATCGTATCGCCCCGCAGAATAAAGTGAATATGTCATTTATAGCGCACGGTGAACGCTGTAAAAAAATAGAATAAAAAAACAATAGTAGAATTGCTGTTTTTTAGTCACCACGCCACCTAAAAGTAGAATAAAAACTGATCAAAAAGCTGCATGCACCCCAAGAAAACTACAATGGATTCCTCAAGGTGTCTAGTTTCCAAAATGGGGTCACTTTTGGGGGGTTTCCACTGTTTTGGCACCACGAGACCTCTTCAAACCGGACATGGTGCCGAATAAAAAGAGGCCTCAAAATCCACTAGGTGCGCCTTTGCTTCGGAGGCCGGTGCCTCAGTCCATTACCGCACTAGGGCCACATGTGGGATAATTCTCAAGACTGCATAATCTGGGCAATACGTATTAAGTTGCGTTTCTCTGATAAAACTTTTTGTGTTATAAAAAAAAATGGTATAAAAAGGATTTTCTGACAAAAAAAATAATTTACATTTCACCTCTACTTTGATCTTAATTTCTGTGAAACCCCTAAAGGGTTCATAAACTTTCTAAATGCTGTTGTGAATACTTTGAGGGGTCTAGTTTCTAAAATGGGGTGTATGATAGGGGTTTCTAATATATGGGCCCCTCAAAGCAGCTTCAGAACTGAACTGGAACCTAAAAAAATAAATAAATTAGGCAATACTTCGCTTCTTACATTATACTGATAATGAGCCGTGCCCACCCCGAGATGACCCCAGTTTTGACCGTTTGTATAAACGGAGACCCTATTAGACCGTTTCAGTGCCCGGTTTTCACAAGCATTCACCCCTGAGAAGTGTATTTCTATTGAGGAGTCCTTGGTACATTTTAAAGGGAGGCTTCAATTCCGCCAGTACCGGCCGGGTAAGAGGGCAAGGTATGGCGTGAAGATGTATAAGCTGTGTGAGAGTGCATCAGGGTATACCTACAGATTTAGGATATATGAAGGGAAGGACAGCAGTATTCAGCCCCCAGAATGCCCCCCCCTTACTGGGAGTTAATGCAAAAATTGTGTGGGATTTGGTGCACCCACTGCTGGACCAGGGTCACCACCTCTAACTGGATAATTTTTATACCAGCGTCCCACTTTTCAACTGCCTCGCTTCCAGAAGTACTGCGGCATGCGTCACTGCTAGAAGAAATCTGAGAGGCCTCTCTAAGACTCTGCTTGGGCAAACAAGAAGGGGTGAGAGCAGGGCACAATCTAGTAGCAACATATTGTGTCAAGTACAAGGACAAGAGAGATGTCGTTGTATTGACAACAATACATGGCAACACCAATACCCATGTACCAGTATGAGGTACCAGTACAGAGACCCCCAAACCAGACTGCATCCTGGACTACAATAGGTACATGGGTGGGGTTGACTTGTCAGATCAAGTCCTGAAGCCCTACAGCGCCATGCGGTGTGGTATAAGATTCTGGCCGTGCACATCATACCGATGGCTTTGTACAATATGTACGTACTACGTCGATATGCAGGCCAGAGGGGAACTTTCCTTGAATTTCAAGAGGTGATTATCAAGAACCTAATCTTTAGGGACCAAGAAGGGGGGCGGGCACCCAGTACTTCTGGAAGAGAGGCCACACGCATCGTACCAGGGCAACACTTTCCAGGAGAAGTTCCCCAAACTGGCAAGAAGAGAAAAAGTCAAAAGAGGTGCAAAGTATGTTATAAGAGGGGGATAAGGAAGGACACAATATATCAATGTGACACGTGTCCCGAAAAACCAGAGCTCTGTATGAAAGAGTATTTTAAAACTTATCATACATCCCTTGGTTTATAATTTACCCTGATGCACTCCGCACAGCTTATCCCCCCTCGTCTTTCCCCTCTGGGCCCTGCTGTGTGCCCAGGCAGCTGATAACAGCCACATGTAGGGTATTGCCGTATCCAGGAGAACCCACATTACAGTTTATGGGGTGTATGTCTCCGGTCAAAATGCTCACTAAACCTCTAGATGAATGCCTTAAGGGTGTAGTTTTTAAAACTGGGTCACTTCTTGTGGGTTTCAACTGTACTGGTACCTCAGGGGCTTCTGCATGCATGACTTCGCACCAGAAAATCCCCAGTAGGCCAAATGGTGGTCCTTTCCTTCTGAGCCCTCCCATGGGCCCAAACCGCAGTTTATCACCACAAATGGGGAATTGCTTCACTCAGAACAAATTGCACAACAGAATGGGTTATTTTGTTGATTGTGAAAATAAGAAATTTTCAGCCAAAACTACATATTATCGGAAAAAATTAATTTTGTTTTAATTCCCAGCCCAATTCAAATAAGTTCTGTGAAAAAACTATGGGGTCAAAATGGTCACAACACCCATAAATGAATTCCTTGTGGGGTGTAGTTTCCAAAATGGGGTCATTTCTGTTGGGTTTCCATTGCTTTGATACCTCTGGGGCTCTGCAAATGCCACATGGCACCCGAAAACCAATCCAGAAAAATCTGGACTCCAAAGAACAAATAGCGCTCCTTTCCTTCTGAGTCCTCCCATGGGCCCAAACGGCAGTTTATCACCACAAATGGGGTATTGCTGCACTCAGGAGAAATTGGGCAACAAAATGGGGTATGTTGTTCCCTGTGAAAATAAGAAATTTTGATAAAAAATGACATCTTATTGGAAAAAATGACATTTTTTTCATTTCACAGCCCAATTCAAATAGGTGCTGTGAAAAAACTGTGCGGTCAAAATGGTAACAACAACCATATTTGAATTCCTTGAGGGGTGTAGTTTCCAAAATGGGGTCACTTATGGTGGGTTTCCATTGCTTTGATACCTCTGGGGCTCTGCAAATGCGACATGGCACCCGAAAACCAATCCAGCTAATCTGGACTCCAACAAACATATAGCACTCCTTTCCTTCTTAGCCCTCCAATGGGCCCAAACGGCAGTTTATCACCACAAATGGGGTATTGCCGCACTAAGGACAAATTGGGCAACAAAATGGGGCATTTTATTCCCTGTGAAAATAAGAAATGTTGATCACAAATGACATTTTATTGGAAAAAATGAAATTTTTTTAATTTCACAGCCCAATTCAAATAGGTGCTGTGAAAAAACTGTGCGGTCAAAATGGTAACAACAACCATAAATGAATTCCTTAAGGGGTGTAGTTTCCAAAATGGGGTCACGATTGGGGGATTCCTACTGTTTTGGCACCTCAACACCTTTTCAAACCTGGCATGCTGCCTAAAATATATTCTAATAAAAAAGAGGCCTCAAAATGCACTCGGTGCTTCCTTGCTTCTAGGGCTTGTGTTTTATTCCACAAGCGCAGTAGAGCCACATGTGGGACATTTCTAAAAACTGCAGAATCTGGACAATACATATTTAGTAGTGTTTCTCTGGTAAAACCTTTTGTGTTACAGAAAAAAAATTGAATAAAATTGAAATTCAGTAAGGAAAATGAAATTTGCAAATTTCACCTCCACTTTGCTATAATTCCTGTGAAATGCCCGAAGGGTTAAAAAACTTTCTAAATGCTGTTTTGAATACTTTGAGGGGTCTAGTTTTTAAAATGGGGTGTTTTATCAGGGTTTCTAATACATAGGCCCCTCAAAGCCACTTCAGAATTGAAGAGGTACCTTAAAAAAAAGGCTTTTGACATTTTCTTAAAAATATGAGAAATTGCTGTTTATGTTCTAAGCCTTGTAACGTCCAAGAAAAATAAAAGAATGTTCAAAAAACGATGCCAATCTAAAGTAGACATATGGGAAATGTGAACTAGTAGCTATTTTGGGTGGTATAACCGTCTGTTTTACAAGCAGATGTATTTAAATTCTGAAAAATTGTTAAGGATCTGCCAGGCACAGCTTCTGTATCCACGCCCATAGGTAATCAGTGTGCACTTGCTTCTATGTCTGTGAGACTGACTCCATCTTCCACCACTCAGGCTGGCAGGCTTAGGAGTGGGAGAGCCTATCACAGCCTGGCCAGACGGAGCTAGCTCCCGCCCTCTGTCTATTTATACCTGCCTTTCCTGTTCCTCCTTGCTTGTGATTCTTCTCTGTTGGTTTCCTGGCCCTGCTGCAGCTTCTTGAACTACTTGTCCCTGCTTCGTATTGATCCTGGCTTACTGACTACTCTTCTGCTCTGCGTTTGGTACCTCGTACACACCTGGTTTGACTCGGCTTGTTCACTCCTCTCCTGCTCTACGTTTGGCACCTCGTACTCTCCTGGTTTGACTCGGCTCGTTTACTACTCTTGTTGTTCACAGTGTCGCCGTGGGCAACTGCCCCGTTTCCCTTTGTTCTGTGTTTCCTTGTCTGTTGTCTGTCGTGCACTTATTGAGTGTAGGGACCGTCGCCCAGTTGTACCCCGTCGCCTAGGGCGGGTCGTTGCAAGTAGGCAGGGACTGAGTGGCGGGTAGATTAGGGCTCACTTGTCGGTTTCCCTATTCCTGTGATTACAAAAATGCTATTTTTTCAAAATTTTCTAAAAATTTTGCAATTTTTCACCAATAAACACTGAATATATAGACCAAATTTTACCACGAACATGAAGCCCAATGTGTCACGAGAAAACAGTCTCAGAATCGCTTGGATAGGTTTAAGTATTCCGACGTTATTACCACATAAAGTGAAATATGTCAGATTTGAAAAATGGGCTCTGAGCCTTAAGGCCAAAACTAGGCTGCGTCCTTAAGGGGTTAAGGAGTTAACTCTACCTGCAGCTGATTTGTACTAGTAAGCTTAGCAGTTGGGTTATTGCTTTTAGGCTTTATTCAGACGAACGGGAAAAACGTCTGCAACGCGCGTGATTTGCACGCGCGTTGCACGGACCTATATTAGTCTATCGGGCCGTGCGGACATGTGCCTGATTTTTACTCAGCGTGCTGAAAAAAAGTCACGACATGTCCGTTCTTTCGGCGTTTTTCGCGCATCACGCACCCATTGAAGTCCGTGCGAACTGCGTGATTCGCGCAAGAGCTGTCAAAAGGATGAATGAAAACCACGTGCTTTTCTGTTTACAAACATCCAAACGGAGTGTCTTTGAGATGAGCGAACCCGGACAAGCGAACTGAACTTCACCGGGTTCAGCCGAACTCGTTTTGACCGAACCCGGCAAAAAATACGCAACGTCAGGAGATAGTCACTGTCCATGATGCTGAAAGAGTTAAACTGGTTCAGCACCCTGGACAGTGACTTCCGATCCCAATATACATGAACGTGTAAAAAGAAAAAAAGTTCTGACTTACCGATAACTCCCGGCTTCTTCCTCCAGTCTGACCTCCCGGGATGAAAATTCAGTCCAAGTGACAGCTCCAGCCAATCACAGGCCAAGCACAGGCTGCAGCGGTCACATGGACTGCCGCGTCATCCAGGGAGGTGGGGCCAGATGTCAAGAGAGGCGCGTCACCAAGGACGCGTCACCAAGGTAACGGCCGGGAGGGAAGTTCTCGGTAAGTATCAGTTAACTCTTTCAGCACCCTGGACAGTGACTGACGTCGACTAGCCTCATCTCTATGATGGCGGCTGCGCGAAAATCACGCAGCCGCGCATCATACACTGATGACACACGGAGCTGTCAAGTGGTTTTTGCGCACGCAAAACGCCACGTTCGTGTGATTCCAGCCTCAGAGTCAGCATTTAATTCCCATGTTGTCTGATATGTCCCATGTGACCGGACGCAACCTGGTTTCACTTCCTATCTAGTATGAAGCTTAGTGATGTGTAGCTATAGAAAATAAGGAAGAAATAAAAATGAGAAGAAAACTTTTTACATTTTGTTGAAAATTCAGATTTCATGTGAAAAAGACAAGATGTGTGTGAGAAAATAATAAAGCGATATACGTTATAATACCCTATCATTTTTCTATAGGCTCATCATAGTAGCCCCAGCAGGCAGCTCAGCTATTAAAGGGATAGTTTCATAAAGACAAACCTTTTTTAAAAATAATTCGGGGATCACTTTTTTTTTTCCTCCAGCAGCCTCTGCAGGGGCATGCACGCATCGGGCAGGGGCATGCACGCATCGGGCAGGGGCATGCACGCATCGGGCAGAGCCATTCTTACAGGGTTACTTTCCGTTCTGTGACATATAGAGCGGGTGTCCGAGCGGGGACCCCCATCTATGATATCTCCTAATAGGGCATATTGACAGGGATTGTAGTGGTGAGAAAACCTCTTTAAACTAATGTTCTCAATATCAAGCCAGGTAATTATTTTATAGAGTCTAGGGCAGAAGTCTCAAACTCGGGCGGGTGAATGGGCTGCACATAGAAAAAATGTGAAGTTGACGGGCCGCATTACTTTCAAATTTGATACCATACAAAATTATTGTTAATCATTTAGTTATTTGAACTACTATAATAATACTAATTACTGTAACAATACTAGATTACTATACTATAAATACTACATTACTATAATAATACTACATTACTATAATAATACTACATTACTATAATACTACCACATTACTATAATAATACTACATTACTATAACAGTACTACATTACTATAACAATACTACATTACTATAATAATACTACATTACTATAATACTACATTACTATAACAATACTACATTACTATAATACTACATTACTATAATACTACCACATTACTATAACAATACTACATTACTATAACAATAATACATTACTATAATACTACATTACTATAATACTACCACATTACTATAACAGTACTACATTACTATAACAATACTACATTACTATAATACTACATTACTATAACAATACTACATTACTATAATACTACATTACTATAACAATACTACATTACTATAATAACACTACTATAACAATACTACATTACTATAACAATACTACATTACTATAATACTACATTACTATAATACTACATTACTATAACATACTACATTATTATAACACTACATTACTATAACAATACTACATTACTATAATACTACATTACTATAATAATACTACATTACTATAATACTACATTACTATAATACTACATTACTATAACATACTACATTATTATAACACTACATTACTATAATAATACTACATTACTATAATACTACATTACTATAATAATACTACATTACTATAACAATACATTACTATAATAATACTACATTACTATAATAAAACTACATTACTATAATACTACATTACTATAATAATACTACATTACTATAATAAAACTACATTACTATAATACTACATTACTATAATACTACATTACTATAATAATACTACATTACTACAACACTACATTACTATAATAAAACTACATTGCTATAATACTACATTACTATAATACTACATTACTATAACATTACTACATTACTATAATACTACATTACTATAATAATACTACATTACTATAACAATACATTACTATAACAATACTACATTACTACAACACTACATTACTATAATACTACATTACTATAATAACACTACATTACTATAATACTACATTACTATAATACTACATTACTATAATACTACATTACTATAATACTACATTACTATAATAACACTACATTACTATAATACTACATTACTATAATAACACTACATTACTATAATACTACATTACTATAATACTGCTACATTACTATAATACTACATTACTATAATAATACTACATTACTTTAACACTACATTACTATAATAATACTACATTACTATAACAATACCACATTACTATAATACTACATTATTCTAATACTACATTACTATAACAATACTACATTACTATAATAATACACCATTACTATAATAATACTACATTACTATAATAATACTACATTACTATAACAATACATTACTATAACAATACTACATTACTACAACACTACATTACTATAATACTACATTACTATAATAACACTACATTACTATAATACTACATTACTATAATACTACATTACTATAATACTACATTACTATAATACTACATTACTATAATAACACTACATTACTATAATACTACATTACTATAATAACACTACATTACTATAATACTACATTACTATAATACTACATTACTATAATACTGCTACATTACTATAATACTACATTACTATAATAATACTACATTACTTTAACACTACATTACTATAATAATACTACATTACTATAACAATACCACATTACTATAATACTACATTATTCTAATACTACATTACTATAACAATACTACATTACTATAATAATACACCATTACTATAATAATACTACATTACTATAATAATACTACATTACTATAACAATACATTACTATAACAATACTACATTACTACAACACTACATTACTATAATACTACATTACTATAATAACACTACATTACTATAATACTACATTACTATAATACTACATTACTATAATACTACATTACTATAATACTACATTACTATAATACTACATTACTATAATAACACTACATTACTATAATACTACATTACTATAATAACACTACATTACTATAATACTACATTACTATAATACTACATTACTATAATACTGCTACATTACTATAATACTACATTACTATAATAATACTACATTACTTTAACACTACATTACTATAATAATACTACATTACTATAACAATACCACATTACTATAATACTACATTATTCTAATACTACATTACTATAACAATACTACATTACTATAATAATACACCATTACTATAATAATACTACATTACTATAATACTACATTACCATAATAATACTACATTACTATAATAATACTACATTACTATAACAATACTACATTACTATAATAATAATAATAGTTTCTCAATGGACAACTGGGCGTGTTTTTACTTTTTGACCACGTGGGCGTTGTACAGAGGAGTGTATGACGCTGACCAATCAGTGACCAATCAGCGTCATACACTTCTCCCCAGTCATTTACTCTGCAGATAGTGATATAGCTATAGCGTTATGTGCAGTCACATAAACACACTATTAGGTTATGTTCACATGACAACGCCAAATACGTCTGAAATTACAGAGCTGTTTATAAGGAGAAAACAGCTCCTGAATTTCAGACATTTTTACAAGTGCACGCGTTTTTCGTGGCGTCTTTTACGGATGTAATTGGAGCTGGTTTTCATTGGAGTCAATGAGAAACTGCTCCAATTACGTCCCAAGAAGTGTCCTGCACTTCTTTGACGCGGCCGTAATTTTACACACCGTCTTTTGACAGCGACGCATAAAATGACAACTCGTCTGCACAGAACATCGTAAGACCCATTGCAAGCAATGGGCAGATGTTTGCCGACGTAATGGAGCCGTCTTTTCAGGCGTAATTCGAGGCGTAAAAGCTTATCGGAACAGAACGCCGTTTTTCCCATTGAAATCAATGGGCAGATGTTTGGAGGCGTTCTGCTTCCGATTTTACGGCCGTTTTTCGGGCATTTACGGCCCGAAAATGGACGAAAACACTCTGTGTGAACATACCCTCAGACAGGCAGTTATACCACACAAAATTTTTGCTAACATCCCCCATATGTCTACTTTAGATTGACATCGTTTTTTGAACATCCTTTTATTTTTCTCGGGCGACACTAGGCTTATAACTTTAGCAGCAATTTCTTACATTTTCAAGAAAATTTCAAAAGGCTATTTTGTCATGGCGCGTGAAGGTGTTAATGCGCAGCAGATGGTGCAAAGTGAAAATTTTCATTTTCCACTGATATGCCATTTTAGTGCACAATATGTTGTGCCCAGTTTGTGCCACTGAAGACAAATACCTCATACAATGTTCAGAGGGTTATCCCGGGTATGGCGATGCCATATCTGTGGAAGTAAACTGCTGTTTGGGCACACTGTAGGGTTCAGAAGGGAGGGAGCGCCATTTGGCTTCTGGAGCGCAGATTTTGCTTGGTAGTTGTTCTGTTTGGGGTTTTACTGGTATTTCAGTTTATAATGTGGGGGCATATGTAATCTGTGCAGAGTACATCAGGGTATAATAAGAGGATATAATAATGCGCTAAATAAATAATTCACAGATGTGTGGCCAGTGTCGCACTGATAAATGGTGCCCAATCTTAACCACTTTTGGACACTGCACATTTTGCGTCACTATATTCTGGGAGCCAGAACTTTTGTATTTTATCCCCAACAGAGCTGTGTGAGGGCTTATTTGTTGTGGGACAATCTGTTATTCCTTTTTTTGGCAAGCAAGGTGTCCAAAAACCAGCAATTCTGATAATGTTTTTTGATTCTTTTTTTTTTTTTTTACAGTGTTCACCTTGTGCTATAAATGACATTTTACTTTATTCTGCGGGTCTATATGATTACGGCAATACCAAATGTATATAGTTTTTTTATGTTTTGTAGCGTTTTTTATAGAATAATTAATTTTTTGTGTCACCATATTCTGAGAGCCATATGTTTTGTATTTTTCCGTAAAAAAAGAGCTGTGTAAGGGCCTGTTTTTTGCGGGACAGGTTGTAGTTTTTATTGGTACTGTTTTGGGGTATATGCAAAGTAGTGGATGAAAGAAGTGGTGTTTTTATTCACCCCACAGGTAGGCAACGTTTCGATCCGGCTTACTGAGAAAAGTGATTCTGGCATTGTTCTTTGCTTTTTTTTTTTTTTTGCAGGGTTCGCGTGCAGGAAAAATAACATTATATTTTTATAGTTTGGGTTGTTACGAACGCGGTAATACCAAATATGTGTACTTTTTTTAACGGTTTCATTTTTTTTCCTATAATAAAAGTCTTCCTATAGGAAAAAAAAAGTATTTTTTGTTTTTGTAACTTATAACTTTTATTTTTACACTTTTATAAAACATTTTTATTATTTATTTTTTGACTTTTTTTTTCTGTCCCACTTGGGGACTTGAAGACTTGCAGCACTGATCGTTGCTATAATACATTACACTACCTACATAGTGTAATGTATTCTAAACGGTCAGTGTGACGCTGAGCGTCACACTGACAGGAAGCCTATAAGGACCAGCCTCCAGCTGGTCCTCATAGGCTTCTGTGCATGGCAGAACCGAAGGCCATTGAATGGCCTCCGGTTGCCATGACAACCAACATTAACATCCACAATCGGTCCCTGGGAAAGTTTGTTGCTACAACAAACTTTCCATGCGATGTCACATGATCGGGACCTGAACCAATCAGGTCCCGATCATGTCTCTGGGACCAGAGGCAGGTGTTAAAGAGGCTCTGTCACCAGATTTTGCAAGCCCTATCTGCTATTGCAGCAGATAGGCGCTGCAATGTAGATTACAGTAACGTTTTTATTTAAAAAAAACGAGCATTTTTGGCCAAGTTATGACCATTTTTGTAATTATGCAAATGAGGCTTGCAAAAGTCCAAGTGGGTGTGTTTAAAAGTAAAAGTCCAAGTGGGCGTGTATTATGTGCGTACATCGGGGCGTTTTTAATACTTTCACTAGCTGGGCGCTCTGAAGAGAAGTAACATTCTCTTCTCTTCAGAACGCCCAGCTTCTGACAGTGCAGATCTGTGACGTCACTCACAGGTCCTGCATCGTGACGGCCACATCGGCACCAGAGGCTACAGTTGATTCTGCAGCAGCATCAGCGTTTGCAGGTAAGATCGACTTACCTGCAAACGCTGATGCTGCTGCAGAATCAACTGTAGCCTCTGGTGCCGATGTGGCCGTCACGATGCAGGACCTGTGAGTGACGTCACAGATCTGCACTGTCAGAAGCTGGGCGTTCTGAAGAGAAGAGGATGTTACTTCTCTTCAGAGCGCCCAGCTAGTGAAAGTATTAAAAACGCCCCGATGTACGCACATAATACACGCCCACTTGGACTTTTACTTTTAAACACACCCACTTGGACTTTTGCAAGCCTCATTTGCATAATTACAAAAATGGTCATAACTTGGCCAAAAATGCTCGTTTTTTTAAAATAAAAACGTTACTGTAATCTACATTGCAGCGCCGATCTGCTGCAATAGCAGATAGGGGTTGCAAAATCTGGTGACAGAGTCTCTTTAACACCGTGATCCGGGTGTCAGCACTACTGTGAGACACTCGATCGCTCTGTTAACACTAACCGTGAATTCACGTCAGCGCTGCACAGAGCCCAGAAAGCGCCAATGTGAATTTACAGTGAGCGGTCGGGAACCGTTTAAGCTACAGCTGCAGTCTAAATAAGTTCATTGAATTGCATGCAGTCTTGTATTTCAGTCACTCAAAATTTAAAATCAATCAGTAGTACTACAAAAAGTCTCAGTGCAGCCCTGGCATTAGATGTTTGCCCTGAGGATAAGCTGGTGTCCTGCAGCTGGGGTGCCAGCGATCAGTTAAAATTTCCCTACAGCACCACCACAGGGGAATTGAAGAATTACATTGTGTCCATTGAGATGCTTTTTCTAGCCGTTCTGGTTAATATATAAGCATTCTGAACAGGGGAACTTCCCCTTTTAATGCAAACTTCCCTCTTCGAGTATTTAAAAATGAGTTTTCTAAACCAGACAACAATCTTATAAAGGCTTACTTGGAATTATGGTTCTGATATGCTTGAATTCATGCTTCACAAGTAAAATGTTGATGCCACATTTATCAGTGTCTTTAATTTCTGAAGATTTCACAGCTCATTAGCATGCAGATCTCAGACTTTCTTGAAGAACATGTTTAAAAATTAAGCTCATGTTTGCTAACACCAATGAACTAGATCTGAACTTATTGAGGTCAATATGATAATAGTAACTGCGTGATTGTGTAACAGACATTCTGAAGCGTATTCATCTCTAAACACTTCTCTACAGATAAAAACACCAGGAACCGAGATTAATTTATACATAAACAGAAGAGAAACAAAAAGCCTTACACGCTGACTTATAGAACTACCATCTAGTCAAGCAATGGCATGGAGTTTGCCTGTTGTCTTATTGTTCACATGGGTTTCTTCTCATTAACCCCTTAAGGACGCAGCCTAGTTTGGGCCTTAAGGCTCAGAGCCCATTTTTCAAATCTGACATATTTCACTTTATGTGGTAATAACGTCGGAATGCTTAAACCTATCCAAGCGATTCTGAGATTGTTTTCTCGTGACACTTTGGGCTTCATGTTCGTGGTAAAATTTGGTCGATATATTCAGTCTTTATTTGTGAAAAATTGCAAAATTTAGAGAAAATTTACAAAAAATAGCATTTTTCAGAATTTAAATGCATCTGCTTGAAAAACAGACGGTTATACCACCCAAAATAGTTACTAGTTCACATTTCCCATATGTCTACTTTAGATTGGCATCGTTTTTTGAACATTATTTTATTTTTCTTGGACGTTACAAGGTTTAGAACATAAACAGCAATTTCTCATATTCTTAAGAAAATTTCAAAAGCCTTTTTTTGAAGGTGCCAGTTCAGTTCTGAAGTGGATTTGAGGGGCCTATGTATTAGAAACCCCCATAAAACACCCCATTTTAAAAACTAGACCCCTCAAAGTATTCAAAACAGCATATAGAAAGTTTTTTAACCCTTCAGGCATTTCACAGGAATTAAAGCAAAGTGGAAATGAAATTTGCAAATTTCATTTTTTCTGCTGAATTTCAATTTTATTCAATTTTTTTTTAGTAACAGAGAAGGTTTTACCAGAGAAACACTACTAAATATGTATTGTCCAGATTCTGCAGTTTTTAGAAATGTCCCACATGTGTCTCTAGTGCGCTCGTGGACTAAAACACAAGCCCTAGAAGCAAAGAAGCACCTCGTGCATTTTGAGGCCTCTTTTTTATTAGAATATATTTTAGGCAGCATGCCAGGTTTGAAGAGGTGTTGAGGTATCAAAACAATGGAAACCCACCAGAAGTGACCCCATTTTGGAAATTACACCCCTCAAGGAATTCATTTATGGTTTTTGTTATCATTTTGACCGCACAGTTTTTTCACAGCACCTATTTGAATTGGGCTGTGAAATGAAAAAAATGATATTTTTTCCAATAAAATGTCATTTTTGATCAAATTTTCTTATTTTCACAGGGAACAACATACCCCATTTTGTTGCCCAATTTGTCCTTAGTGCGGCAATACCCCATTTGTGGTGATAAACTGCCGTTTGGGCCCATGGGAGGGCTCAGAAGGAAAGGAGCGCTATGTGTTTGTTGGAGTCCAGATTTTGCTGGATTGGTTTTCGGGTGCCATGTCACATTTGCAGAGCCCCAGAGGTATCAAAGCAATGGAAACCCACCAGAAGTGACCCCATTTTGGAAACTACACCCCTCAAGGAATTCATTTATGGTTTTTGTTATCATTTTGACCGCACAGGTTTTTCACAGCACCTATTTGAATTGGGCTGTGAAATGAAAAAAATTATATTTTTTCCAATAAGATGTCATTTTTGATCAAAATTTCTTATTTTCACAAGGAACAACATACCCCATTTTGTTGCCCAATTTGTCCTTAGTGCGGCAATACCCCATTTGTGGTGATAAACTGCCGTTTGGGCCCATGGGAGGGCTCAGACGGAAAGGAGCGCTATGTGTTTGTTGGAGTCCAGATTTTGCTGGATTGGTTTTCGGGTGCCATGTTGCATTTGCAGAGCCCCAGAGGTATCAAAGCAATGGAAACCCACCAGAAGTGACCCCATTTTGGAAACTACACCCCTCAAGGAATTCATTTATGGTTTTTGTTATCATTTTGACCGCACAGGTTTTTCACAGCACCTATTTGAATTGGGCTGTGAAATGAAAAAAATTATATTTTTTCCAATAAGATGTCATTTTTGATCAAAATTTCTTATTTTCACAAGGAACAACATACCCCATTTTGTTGCCCAATTTGTCCTTAGTGCGGCAATACCCCACTTGTGGTGATAAACTGCCCTTTGGGCCCATGGGAGGGCTCAGAAGGAAAGGACCACCATTTGGCCTACTGGAGCTTTTCTGGTGCTAAGTCATGTGTGCAGAAGCCCCTGAGGTACCAGTACAGTTGAAACCCCCGAGAAGTGACCCCATTTTAAAAACTACACCCCTTAAGACATTCATCTAGAGGTGTAGTGAGCATTTTGACCCCACAGGTACTGTGTAAAAGATAATGCGCAGCAGATGGTGCAGTGTGAGATTTGCAATTTTATATATGTATATGCCATTTCAGTGTCCAATATAGTGTGCCCAGCATGCGCCACCGGAGATATACACCCCTTAAATTGTAATGTGGGTTCTCCTGGGTACGACAATACCCTACATGTGGCTGTTATCAGCTGCCTGGGCATACGGCAGGGCTCAGAAGGGAAAGATGAGGGGGGTAAGCTGTGCGGAGTGCATCAGGGTAAATTAAAAATCAAGGGATGTATGATACATTTTAAAACAATCTTTTATACAGAGCCCTGGTTTTTCGGGACACGTGTCGCATTGGTATATTGTGTTCTTCCTTATCCCCCTCTTATAGCAGACTCTGCACCTCTTTTGACTCTTTCCCTTTCCACCGGTTTGGGGACCTTCTCCTGGAAAGTGTTGCCCTGGTACGATGCGTGTGGCCTCGCTTCCAGAAGTACTGGGTGCCCCCCCTTCCTGGTCCCTAAAGATTAGATCTTGAAATTCCAGGAAAGTTCCCCTCTGGCCTGCACATCGACGTAGCACATACGCATTGTACAAAGCCATCTGTATGATGTGCCCGGCCAGCTTCTTATACCACACCGCATGGCGCTGTAGGGCTTCAGGATTTGATCTGACAAGTCCATCCCTCCCATGTACCTATTGTAGTCCAGGATGCAGTCTGGTTTGGGGGTGGCCTTTCCTTCATATATCCTAAACCTGTAGGTATACCCTGATGCACTCTCGCACAGCTTATACATCTTCACGCCATACCTTGCCCTCTTACCTGGCAGGTACTGGCGGAATTGAACCCTCCCTTTAAAATGTACCAGGGACTCATCAATAGAAAAACACTTCTCGGGGGTGTATGCTTGGGAAAACCGGGCACTGGAACGGTCTAATAGGGGTCTCCGTTTATACAAACGGTCAAAACTGGGGTCATCTCGGAGTGGGCACGGCTCATTATCAGTATAATGTAAGAAGCGAAGTATTGCCTCATTTATTTATTTTTTTAGGTTCCAGTTCATTTCTGAAGTTGCTTTGAGGGGCCCATATATTAGAAACCCCTATCAAACACCCCATTTTAGAAACTAGACCCCTCAAAGTATTCACAACAGCATTTAGAAAGTTTATGAACCCTTTAGGTGTTTCACAGAAATTTAGAGCAAAGTAGAGGTGAAATTTACTCTTTTTATACCATTTTTTTTATAACACAAAAGGATTTATCAGAGAAACACAAATTAATACTTATTGCCCAGATTCTGCAGTTTAGAGAAATATCCCACATGTGGCCCTCGGGCGGTAATGGACTGAAGCACCGGCCTCCGAAGCAAAGGAGCACCTAGCGGATTTTGAGCCCTCTTTTTTATTAGGCACCATGTCCGGTTTGAAGAGGTCTTGTGGTGCCAAAACATTGGGAACCCCCCAAAAGTGACCCCAATTTGGAAACTAGACCCCTTGAGGAATCCATTGTAGTTTTCTTGGGGTGCATGCGGCTTTTTGATCAGTTTTTATTCCATTTTTAGGTGGCGTGGTGACTAATAAACAGCAATTCTACTATTGTTTTTGTATACTTTTTTTTTTTACAGCGTTCACCGTGCGCTATAAATGATATATTAACTTTATTCTGCGGGGCGATACGATTACGGCGATACCAGATGTTTATAGGTTTTTTTTATGTCTTATGGCGTTTGCACAATAAAATACGTTTTGTAAACAATCATTCACTTTTTGTGTTACCTTATACTAAGCGCCAGAACGTTTTTATTTTTCAATCAATAAAGCCGTGCGAGGACTTATTTTTTGCGTAACGAACTGTATTTTCCATCAGTACCATTTTTAGGTACATGCGACTTTTTGATCTCTTTTTATTCCATTTTTTGGGAGGTGAAGTGACCAAACAATTGTGATTGTGGTACGGTTTATTAATATTTTTTTTTACGGCGTTCACCGTGCGGGATAAATAACAAAATAATTTTGTAGTTCAGGCCGTTACGGACGCGGCGATACCAATTATGTATAGTTTATTTGTTTGTTTATATATTTTTATTAATAATAAAGGACTGATAAGGGAAAAAGTGGGACTTTTACTTTTATTACTTTTAAAACTTTTATTTTCTTATTTTTACACATCTTTTTTTAACTTTTTTTTTACTTTATTACTTTGTCCCACTAGGGGACTTGAGGGCAGGAGGCCCTGATCGCTATTCTAATACACTGCACTACATGCGTAGTGCAGTGTATTAGAACTGTCAGCTACTCACTGACAGCAAGCATAGTGGGTCCTGACGTTGTCAGGACCCACTAGGCTTCCGTCTATGGCATAGCCGGACGCCATTGTTTGGTGTCCGGTTGCCATAGTCACCATCGCCGGCCGCTATCGCGTAGCAGGCCGGCGATGGCAGCTTAACCCCTAAAAAGCCGCGATCTCTATAGAACGCGGCTTTTAAGGGGTTAATCAGCGGGGACACAGCGATCGGTCCCCGCTGTAGGAGCTGTGACAGCTGCTGAACAAGACAGCAGCGTCACAGCTCCTGTATGTGTCGGGAGGACGGCCGAAACGGCCGTTACTCCCGAGACGTACTATTACGGCATGGAGCGCGAACGATACAGCTGCCATGACGTAATAGTACGTCAAGGAGCGGGAAGGGGTTAATACGGTTTCTCTCATGTTCCAAAAATAAAGGCTTAGATCATATGGTTCCCTATGAAATTAAGGTTTTATTCACACGGCCATGTTTGGACCATATGTCGGGCGCGTTTCCCGGATCAAATACAGTTCAGGGGACCGTACTGCTAGGGTGATAGTGTTCTGTATGATGCTAGGTGTTCCTGCCTCCCTGCCGGAATACTGTCCCATACTGTAATCATGTTTTCAATACAGGACGGTAGTCCCACTGGGAGGCAGGTAGAGCTAGCATCATACATTACTATGATTCTTGAAGTACGGCTTCCTGAGTTTGGTCCTGAAAAAGCGGCCGACATACTGTCCGTATCTCACGGCCTTGTGAATAAGGCCTAACTCTTCAGTGTGGGCCTGCAATAGAAAAATGAGATTGGCAGTCCAATGGCTTCCTATGAAACTGACTGATTTGTAGTGAATTAAGTCTTTAAGGTTATTTTGGGCATTAAAGAGAACCTTTCACCTCCCCATACATGTACAGTTGAGTGCAGCATGTAATTGGGTGGGCTGAACAAACCCTGGGGCACATTACATTTTTTTCTACCTCCCTCCGTTATTTAGATATCCGTGCCGTTATATTTGGCACCCGATATTTAAATAACCCCCTGAACAGTCAACGGGGCATGTACTTGCAAGGGGACGTGTTACTATGGCTGTGACACTTTTCACCCGAACAGGCAAGGGGTCGTGTCAGTGCTACGGACAGAGCTGTGGAGAGGATCTCTTCAGCTCTTGTGAGAGATCAGTCTTGTACTTTGTCTGCCGAACTGGCAAGGGGGCGTGTCTCTGCTACGGACAGTGTAAGAGCGCTTACACTGTCCGTAGCAGAGACACGCCCACTTGCGAGTTCGGCAGACAAAACAAGACTAACCTCTCCACAGCCCTGTCCGTAACACTGACACGCCCCCTTGCCTGTTCGGGTGAAAAGACTGAAATCGCACACTCTCTCTCCTGCTGTGGCACTGTCTATATCTGTCACATGTTAAATTATGCGCCGACACCGAGTGGAGTAGGTAGAACTTCAGGTCACATATAGCGGTGTTGGCTCGTCATGAAGAACAAGACAACTACAGAGTAAACGGATCACGTGACCGCTGTATTGACTGGCGTTATCATGCAAATATGCAAAAGCAAGTATATTGAGAAGAGTATTTATATGTAGTAAAAAAACAGTTTCAGAGTATGTTTATGGTGTCTGGATAACCCCGTTAACCAACATTAAAAAAAAAACACATTTTAAAACTGCAACTCAGTGTGAATGCAGCCTTCTAGTGAAATGCTCAATGGTGAATCATATAGGGATGCATGAGCAGGAAGGTGATGATTTAATGGGTATTCCTATCTTAAGGATTTATGGCATACCCACAGTATGTTTTATAAGGGTATCACTGCATTTGTAAATATGGCATGTAAAAAAATGTCAGCAGTGTCCGCCACGTGCCGGTCCCCAGGTAAATCATCTACAGTAACTCAGGCTCCATAAAAAGTAGATGCCATACTGAAAGACTATAGCCACTCATCTCGTAGACGTAGTTTGATAAAGACTAACACGATGGCTTACTTTAGGGGGTTATTAATTTTATGTGTCATATTTGTCCAATGAGGCAGTCTAAGTCATGCTGAGACCGGGGTATTGATAGTGGAGAGATGGCCATTCATGCGCGGCCATTCTGCCTTATAGTCTGAGATACAAAGACAACATATCGCCCGATACCGACATTCCATATTGATATTCAGAAATGTGTGAGTGAGACAGCCCCTTTAACTAAGCACTATTGGCAGAGTTGAAGGATATGTGTGGGGTGTTTCCTGGTCACCCACCAGGTATTGTAAATGGTTACGTGTTTTGCTCCCTCACCCTTTCGTCCGTGTCCCCCGGTGTCTGTCTTGGTTTTTTGTATCCTCCTGTTTCGCTACGTCTTCCCAGTGGGCGGGGGTGAGGCTGGGTTTCCCTAGCATCCAAGGAAACACAGTAGCCCCGCACTAAGGGGGGTACCCATTGAGCCGTGTATTAGTGCAGAGATCAGATGACCGCACTGGTCAAGGTGATTGGTGCGGGATGTGGATAGAAGCAGGTTAGAGAGAGAGAAGGGGTGGAGTTAGAAAAAGGCGGGAAAGTGTGAGGTAATGACAGTGGAGGGAGTTAGAGTGACAATAGGTAGAAAGAAACAGAACATTAGAGTGTCTGGCCGAGTGTCTGAGAATCTAACACCACAAAGAGTCATCAAGTCAGAGGGACCTGAGAATAAGGTCTGAATATTGACTGAATAAATTATATCCAGAATATAATTATCAAGGGAAGTCTGGTCATTCCTCCACTCCTTGTGGTAATTTGAGTGAACAGTCATCTTTGAAGTAATATATCCTGGTTATAAATATACAAGTTACAAGCAATTTATGTTATAGCCAGAGCAAAGCGGTCTTAAAGGGGCGGTAATCATCTTATTCAATGGACTGATTTGCATGGACTTTGGACTACCTACTTACTGTACAATACCCCCTCAAATAATTGTGCCTAAGGTACTCGGACTGTTGCCAGAGTACCACCGAGTGTGTCCGTGTGCGAAAGGTAGCGGTGCCTCTAAAACGACCCGCGTAATTGTAGCAGGGTTAGGAGGGCGTCCTCCACAAAGGAATCTGGTGGAACCCGGTGACATAGGTAAATAAAGACATCGGGATAAGCCGTGTGGTAGAGAGTGGCGTGTCTGTGACCCGTGGCAGCACCATAGAAGGCGGGACCTGTGTGTCCACAGATTCCTTTGAAACAAACAGGCACGGCCCCGACCTCGGTTATTGACCGCTTTGCCAAAACTTATACACTACTGTTTAATAAAGAATTTGATTGGTTGTTAGTCTGCCTACAGTGTATCATCAATAAATCCACGTTACACATTTGCACTGTTTTGATATGTGATGGAAATATTTGTGTTAATCCGAATGAATTCTAGCGATCAGTTAGGTAACCAATTTATAAACCCCACTAAGATGTGTATATAGGCACGTACTCTGAAATCTGTACTCATTAGATACAACACAGATCTTGTATTCATCTGTTCTGTATCTCAAGTTATGTATTTTTCTTAAGATGGTAATTGCATCTTATGCTGTTCTATCGCCCTTACAGCGACAGACAAGTAGTGTTGTCGTCATGTACATCTTGTTCTACCGCAGTGCCAAGCACTCTTGGATAGTCAGCTGTCATTACTTCCATAAATGTTAACATTATTATGACACCGATAGAGACTTGTTGTCTTTGCCCTAAAAAAATAAAAATTTTGATTACGCATTTCATTCCAGGGTTTCTCCATTTTTAAATTGTGGGGTTCCTGGAGACCAGCAGATCACGGCAACCCCCTTTCGTTAGCTGCTAATGCAGACAAGAACTCCAGTTTATAGCCTTGTTCACACTAAGGATGCACGATGCATCGAAACTTCGATACTATTTCGACGCCGTGCACCCTGAAACAATTCAATACCGTTATTTCATGTATTTCGACCGCACATCTTAGTATTGTAACACATGAATGTATGGGAGCGGGGCTGCGACTGTGTAATAGTGCAGCCGCATCACCTCATGCTGACCGCGTGCACACTTGTCAGGAGCGGGGCAATGGCTGTATTACACAGCCGCAGCCCTGCTCTAACGTTGGAGATGAGGGAAACATCTAATCTCCGCTGCTATTCCCCTGAATGCTGCAATCAAAGCTGACCGCAGCATTCAAGGGGAAAATGAGAAGAGGGGGTGCCCCTTGGTTCGCGTCACAGGGAATTCCTGTGACGCTTCCCTGTGATGCGATTGAGGGACATACCATATATGGGCAGACAGCCCAGGGTCCATTGAAGGACCCCAGGGCTGTTTTACTATATTTCCTGTTGTTAGGGCATACTTAGGTATGTCCAACAACTGCCTGTGTACTATCCGTTTATAGATATATGCCAGTACATTAAAGTTTAAATATAAAAAATTAAAAACATAAGGTAATGTTAAATAAAATAAATACACGTACACATTTTTTACAATAAACATTAAAATAAGTCTCAATACATAAAATATACACATATTCAGTATTGGCGCGGCTGTAATAACCCGCACAACAATTTATTGGCGTAATTTATGATGTGTATGCCATCAAAAAATAAAATAAAACCGTCTTTCTTTCACTTATTGATGTAAGCCACGAAGTGTGATGAATTTAACATCCGTGTGCCTCACATTAGTAGTAATTAACCCCATCATGTACCTTACACATTAACCAAATGTTGTCCATTATGACTGAGAAACATGATGGGGTTATTTATTATTAATGTGAGGTACATTTAAAATTTATCACACAATGTGCCTCACATGAGAAAATGGAAGAATTTTTCTATTACCGTTGGCAAAGTATCGTTTTGGAATCTAAAATTGCAATACTACACAAAGTATCGGTATCGAAGTCCAAATTCTGGTTTCGTGACAAGCCTAGTTCACACATAGTTTAGCTGGGACATTTGTGGTGGCATTCGGAACTGTACCCCTAAGGCTATGTTGACATATGCGTCAGGGCTACGTTCCGTCGGAGCGGAGCCCTGACTGGCACAAACTGAAACCATAGGTTTCCGTTTCCATTACCATTGATTTCACTGGTGAGGATCCGGTGCCAATGATTTAAATTTGTCTTTGTTGTGCAAGGGTCCGACGGAGACAAACTGAAACCATTGGCATCGGATCCGTCACCATTGAAATCAATGGTGATGGAAACGGTAACCTATGGTTTCAGTTTGTGTCAGGCAGGGCTCCGTTACGGCGAAACGTCGGAACAGAGGCTTGACGCAGATGTGAATAAAGCCTAAGGCGGGATTCACACGACCGGGTCCCGCCCGAGCCCGAGTGTCGGCCGGTAAAATCGGCCATTTTGCCCGGCCGGTTTGCATAATGTTTTGCATCCGTTCCGGGCTGGGCAGATCTGGACAGTGACATCAGCGGCAACTCCTGAATGGGAATCCCCATGTGTTCGGGGATTCCGCTACAGGAGTTTCCCCTGATGTCACTGCCCAGATATGGACAGAGACATCAAGCGCTCTGTCCAGGAACGGAATCCCCGAAAATACGGGGATTCCGCTACTTCAAGGAGCTAAAGTGGGGCTAACACATAGCAGAGCGGGGAGATACCTCCCTGCTCTGCTATAGTGGCGTCGCTACAGTGGTAGCAGCAGCAGCTGCTAGCGGCGCCATGGAAGGTGTCGCCGGGCCAGGGCGCTTTTAACAAGCAGGGGAAGGGAGCCAGCGCAGCGCTCCCTCCACCTGCTGTACACCCCGGCCCTGCAACACAGTGTACAGCGTAGCCATTCGTCCGAATTGCATCAACTCCTCCTCACATGCACTCTGCGCTGTGAGGAGGAGGAGATAGAGCGCAAGCCACGGAAAACCCGGCCATCACTCGGGACACATTCCGGTGATGGCCGTGTATTACCCGGCCCCATAGACTTCTATGGGAGCCGGGCGGCCGGGTACCCGGCCGAAAATAGAGCATGTCCTATTTTTTGACGGCCGGTTTTCCCGGCCGTCAAAAAAATTGGTCGTGTGAATAGCCCAATTAGGGGTCTATTATTGCTAATGCAGCCGGGTGCCAGCCGATTTATGAACGTCCGGCACCCGGGCGGGAAACCCTGTCGTGTGAATGAGGCCTAATGTAGTAAAAATTTTAGTAAATATGTATGTTTGACATGCACTGTATTTGTTTTTTGCAATAGGAGTTGTATTTTTCAATGGCACCATTTTGGGGTACATAAAACGTATTGATTATTGTTTTAATAATTCTTTCTGGGGGGAATGAAAAAAACAGTAATTCCGTGAATGATTTTTGCATTATATATTTTGCGATGTTCTCCATGCAGCATAAATAAAGATACTTTTATTTCATGGGTCGGTACGATTACGGCGATACCATAGTTTTTTGTTTTACCACTTATGAACAAAAAAATATAATTTTGTTTTAGGTTGCCGCATTAGTTCTAACTTTTTTCTATTTTATTGATGTAGCTGTATGTGGGGTTGTTTTTTTTATTGATTAAAGTTTATTTATTTTTTTTGGGGGGGGGGGGTTGGAAAAAAAAATAATTCCACCATTATTCTTGTGGGTTTTTTTTTTATGCCGTTCACCTTGTGATAACTTTATAATAGAAGTTGTTGTGATTCCGGAAATATCATACATGTGTAGGTTTTTCTTTTTTTTTTAAGCTTTTGCAAAACAAAACCACTTTTTATGGAAAAATGTGAACAGTTTTTTTTTTTCCTTTACTTAACTTTATAAACATTTATTTATTTTTTAGTCCCACTAACGGACTTCACAATGTGATCATCAGGGCGGATTTACACGAGCGTGTGCATTTTGCGTGCGCAAAAAACGCGGCATTTTGCGTGGGCAAAAGGCACTTAACAGCTCCGTGTGTCATCACTATATGATGCGCGGCTGCGTGAGTTTCGCGAAGCCACCATCATTATGACACTGTTTTGCGCAGCCACCATCATTATGACACTATGTTGCGCGAATCACGCACGTCCCACGGAAGTGCTTCCGTATTGTGCGTGTGATTTTCACGCACCCATTGACTTCAATGGGTGCGTGATGCGCGAACAGCACACAAATATAGGACATAACGTGCGTTTCACGCAGCGGGCACACGCTGCGTGAAAATCACGGTCTGTCTGCACGGCACCATAAACTAACATAGGTATGTGCGACGCGCGTGAAAATCACGCGCGTTGCACGGACGTATTACACATTCGTGTAAATCCCCCCTCAGTCTGTTCTTTCAGCATGACAGGCAAAGGGGCTTTTGTTACTGTTGGCACCCACTGTACGTCCATTTGTGGGACGGCACCACTAAAATGGACATACGGTTAAGTTCACATGAGGGAAGGGGTTAAAATACGGTATGCGGCACAATCTTTATTCTGCATCATATAAAATACCCCACTCGTGCATTGTTGGCATATTTCTTGCAGATTCTCTCTGGATTTAGGCGTTGTTTCTGAACCTAGATTCTGACAGAATCCAATTGTGAACATGGGCTCAGGCTATGTTCAAATTAGGGTCATAGATTCTATTCACGAAATCACGACAATCGGCCAGATCTGTCGTACGATGCATACCACTGGCAACTATTGACTCACAGTGTGGTTCGTTGGGTTCGGTTGTGGTCTCTATCGTTTTGACAGGAAGAGTAGTGCTATATGTGGCTATATTCTTCCCATCCAATGGGATGGAGTTAGCAACAGCGGCTCCGAGCAGAGTCTCCAACAGTCAGTAAGACGGCTTTTAATGCCTAATTATAATTAGGGGATGTAATGCCAGCCGCTCCGCTACTTACCTGCTCCTGACGTCATGGCCGCTGCTACTCCTCTTCAGGCGGTCTACCACGCCGCTGACGTTCTCTACTGGGTCATAGTGCATGCGTGCGCTGACCCTCACTTTCATAAAGTGCCGGTGTGTGCCAAAATACATCTTCAGCTTTCCCTGGCTATAAAGGTTCCTCCCCACTCCTTCCTTTCTTGCCAGAGCAATTTAGTTCATGCTAGTGCTCCTAGTGTCCCTCAGCTGTTTTGTCTATTGGATTTTCTGTGTTTTGACCTCTGTCTTCACCATCCTTGCCTGCCGCCTTCCCTGGCCTCTTGCTAATTGACCCATGACAAACCTCTGCCGTCTGCCCTTACCAGTTGCTACGTGACCTGTTATTCTGGCATTTTTGTGCAATTTTTTTATAACAAAAAGTATTTTTTTTAAAGTGGTAATATATTAAAAAAAACTATATCACCATAATCATATTGAGCCACAGAATAAAGTTAAGTTGACGTTTTTACTGCATGGTGAAAGCCGTAAAAATGAAATCCAAAAACAAAGCAGGAATCGCAGTTTTATCCAATTTAAGCCCTTTTTCCATTTCCCAGCACATTAAATTGTACTTTAAATGCTACCAATAGAAACGACAACTCCTACTGCAAAAGATAAGCCCTCACGCCACTCTATGGACGGAAAAAATAAAAGAGTTATGGCTCTTAGATGGCGGGGAGTGAAAAACGAAAATCATAAATGGCTTTGTCTCGAAGGGGTTAATGTATAATTAAAGTGACTTTGCATATAATGTGACAGCTGACTAGTTATATTCAGCCTTGCCACTCTGTTTTCAATAAGATTGCACTATCGGCTAAAAGCAATCGTATCAGTAGTCCATCGCCATGACTTCATAATATCGCTATGGCGTGAGAGTCACTCTCCTTGACTGTGTTGGTACCTAATAATTGACCAGCACAGTCTTTCCTACATCACTCACCTGTGTCTCCCCACTCACTATGCAATGGCAGGCAGGAAGAGGAGCACCCGATATAGAGGCTTAATTTTATTTTATACTTTAAACCCTGACCGATGATTTTATGTTTTCCTAGGAGGGGCCCAGAACAACTATGTAATTGTCAAGTCACTTTTAAATGTTTGTTAATAAGACGCTGACCCATTCGCGTGTATTATACATCAAATCTTATTTTCTCTACAGCTTTATAACTTTATGCACATTTTTCTAGGTTGGGAGATATTTAATATTTTAATTTAGTAACAGTCCTTATGGAGTAACCGAACAGCAGTGAATCTAAACATCTGTATTTCAATAATGCATGACCTCTGTATGGCAAAGTCTTGAGTAAGGATCTCTCCTTGGAATGGAAAGTCTTCTGCATTATTTAAGCTGGATCATAAGGCATATTGCAAGGGCCAGTTTAGAAAACGAGCACATTAGTTGGGCACACTATAGTAATCCCATGACAATAGCTGCAGTAGTAACCTACATTTATGTAGAATACATTATTTCTTCATTATCTATTTATTGTCATATAGAGGACAAAAAGCTTTGAAAATTATCTTATATGGAAATGTCATAGTTACTTAAATTTTAACGCTTTTCCATAACTGGAATGCTAAACAATTTACATGTATTAATGTGGTTGTCCTATTGTATGATTTGTATCATAGGCCCCCTAACAGTGGAAAGTCATGTCTCCGTGGTAAGTACCCCAATGCTCTGTGGTCTGTGAAATGGAAAGGTGGAGACTGCTGTCAAATCAGAGCCCCAATCCTCACCTATTTAGAAGACTTTATTGGTCATTATGCATGGCCAGGGGACTTCCGTTTGACCTGACCCTGGCACACGTCAGATATCTTTTTTTTCAGCCTGTGACTGCAGCATAAACTTAGGGATGGTTAACAGGAAGAAGGTGATGTGTGGGGTTCTGTGGCCGCTTAGGGCAAGTGACAATGTGGACTGCGGCCCATACCACCTTCAGTACTAGGATCTTTTTAGGAATTTGATGGCTTGCCATGGGCCCATACCAGGAGGAGCTCTACGAGCCAAATGAGGTTTCTCTTCTATGGACGTCCACATGCCGTAATCATGGCATATGGAAAATGGTAGACTAAATGACAGATGTGTACATTTTTAACTGTGGCATTTGGTATCTTTGCATTTGGACCCATGACTAATCCACATGATTTGAAGTGACACATATAAGGACAAGTTTAGCTTGTTCACTTATCCACTTTGGCTTGTGCATCAAAATTAATCAGGTTTTACTTGCTTTTGATTACACACATTAATAGGCAGTTGTCCCGATTCAGCAGCGTTATCTTCCCGTCAAAGGATTAAACATTCATAGAGCCGGTCAGCAAAGTGCACAGAATGTCACGTCTCCAGCTATTTAAATAAGCAGAAGTATATTACGTCCTTAGAGCCATCTTATAGCCTTGGCCTTAATAAGCTTAAATATACCAAGGAAATCCTATTATGTGTCATAAAGGCTCCTTCCGTGTCTCTTGTTTTGCACTGGCTGACAAAATGCTTATGGGTCCATCCTGAAAAGAGGGACGGACACTTTGAAAAAGTAGTGAAAGGGAACCATAAATAATAGTTAACTTCTCCATGTGTGAATACACCCTTAGATAATATTGTATATCAATTCAGTCTACTGAAAAATATTGTGGGGAATTTAACCTCTTAACGCCGAAGGACGGATATATCCGTCATCTGCAGCTGCTAGTTCGCGCAGGAGGACGGATATATCCGTCCTGTGATCGCGTGGGTACTGACAGTGTACACACGCGATCAGCGGGAGGAGCACGGCTGTTATACACAGCCTGGCTCCTGTCGCAACTGCCGGAATCAAAGCGCGCTCCGATTCCGGCAGTTTAACCCATTAAATGTTGCTGTCAATGGTGACAGCGACATCTAACGTGTTTGACAGAGGGAGGGAGCTCCCTCTGTCACCCCATTGGCGCCCCCGCAAAGAAATCACGGGTCACCGTCGGGTTTCCATGGCAGCCGGGGGCCTAACATGGACCCCCAGGTCTGTCTTCAGCAAATCCCTGTTAGGCCATGCCGGAGGCATGGCCTAATAGATTGCCTGTCAGTTTTACACTGACAGGCAACAATGCTTTGATATACTAAGTATACCAAAGCATTATATATGTGATCAGCCGATCGCATAGTGAAGTCCCCTGGTGGGACTAAAAAAAAAAATGCAAAGCAGTTAAATAAAGTTTGTGGAAAAAAAAAAATATTTAAATTTACAGTCAAAATAAAATAAAACTGGTTTTATTTAGTAAAAGTGTTAAAACAAATCACACATACACATATATGGTATGCCCACGATCATAACGACTTGAACATTAAAATGAACACATTAATTAAACCGCCGGATGAACGGAGTCCAAAAAAAATGCAAAAAACAACGGCAAAATTCTCTCTTTTCTCCCTCCCCACCCCATAAAAAAATGTAATAAAAGTTAATCTATAAGTCATATGTACCCCAAAATAGTACTAATGAAAGCTACACCTTGGCCCACAAAAATCAAGCCCACATATGGCCACATTGACAGAAAAATAAAAAAATGACGTTTCTTGGAACGCGGCGATGCAAAAACAAGTAATTTTTTTCTAAAAGGCTTTTTATTGTGCAAATGTAGGAAAACATATAAAACCTTTACATATTTGGTATCCCCTTAATCGTGCCGACCCATAGAATAAAGTTAACATGTTATTTACGCTGCATAGTAAACGGTGTAAATTTAGAACGTGAAAATCAATGCTGGAATAGCTGCTTATTTTCAATTCACTCCTAAAATAAAGTTAATAAAAGTCAATCGATATATTATAAGCATCTAAAAATGGTGCAAATACAAAATACAACTCGTCCCGCAAAAAACAAGCCCTTATACGGCTATGTCAACGGAATAAAAAAAAGTTACGACTCATGGAATGCGACCGTGAAAAAACAAAAAATAATCCTTGGTCATTAATGCTCAAAATGGCCTGGTCATTAAGGGGTTAATAAGACTGGCGTTTCATACGCCAACCTTAATCTGAAACACGCTGGAGTAAGATGTACTTGATTTATTAACTGGTTGCCGACACAGGACGAGAATGCTCGTCCTAAGTGGCGGGTACTTCGTGCATTAGGACGAGCATTCTCGTCCTGTGTGACAGCCGTCTCCGCGCGCGACCGGGAGCGGGGAAATGGCTGTAATACATGGCCCCGCTCTAACGACGGAGAGAAGAGAAACATCTACTCTCCGCCGTTAACCCCTTGAATGCCGCGATAAAAGCTGATCGCGCCGTTCAAGGAGGGGGGACTGCCCTTTGAGCGTGTCACAGAAAATCCCTGTGACGCGATCAAAGCCTATAACTCAACCGAGAAAGCAACATGAATCAATATGCCCCAATATTGAAATAAGTGAAATACATATAAAATTTAATGGGTTGATTCAAGGGTGTTATACCCAAACAGCATCACGACGAAATATATAAGACCAAAAGAAGAAAAGGATGCTGGGAAACCAAAGGGTAATGCAAAAATACAAAAATTCTTTATTAACATACATGAGTCATACAATGATAAAAGAATCCATAGGCCAACAGTAAAAACAAGGATACTCAGCTGGAGATTGACCAAATAATCACCAATAATGCGTATAATGTGTGTAAAGTCCCTGATAGAGCTAGTGCAAGCGATAAGGATATCTAATGTATTCAATTTAGGTAAACAGATCAGATGTAAATACATGCATACTTGCATGCAGTGAAGATCAAAAAATACATTAATCCTAGTTCAAGTTAAGTTGCAATCAATGACTGATGTTTAAGTCAGGGTGCAATATATGCTAGACACCACACATATGTTGTGCATGCAGTAGGAATAAACATGCATATACAAAAGTAGAGCAAGAGAAGGGTATGTTACATCAGTAAATAAGCCATAGTATGAAAGTCTGACATACCCATAGTGTAGAGACCGGACAATCACAGCTGGGATCCACCCCAACGCGCGTTTCGGCGCTAATGCCTTCGTCTGGGGGTGGTGTTAGGTTGGAGTCATAGACCTTTTATATGGGAGCGTACCAATGGGCTAGGTTTACTGCACCTGATGTGCGTGCTAGGTGATAAGGCTATATACCCTGTATAGTTACAGGTCGCTGTTTCCTGGAAGCTAGAGAAGCCGCGCCCACGTCGGCGTTAGCAGCGACGAGCCAGAGTCTGAAACACGTGACCGCGTCAGTAAGAACCGGTCACGTGGACCAGACAGCAGGCACGTCACCAGTGACGAGGACGGGGACCGGACCCCGGCCACCAATGAGAGAGCGACACAGGGAGAAGAGATCATATACGATGGAGGAGATAGCGAATTTAGTAAAGTATAATACGTAGAGGTAACATGAGTCCTGAAAATACGTTAATGCTGCAGTTGATGGATGGTAGACATGACACATCCATGATCATAGATACATGTATATAATGTCAGTTTGTATTATTAGACATTTGTATGTGAGGTAAGAGAAAGTGAAGTGTGAAGAAAACCGCTGAGTGCGATAATGTGTGAACAATGGTGACAGGCAAATGCCTGCATGTATAGCTAGAAGTGAGAATGCAATGAAACCAGACTCGTATGTATGGTTATCTAAACTGCCTGCAATCTGAAAGAAGCCTGCAGATGAAGAATAGTGTGAGTAATAAGGAAGTATGTCGCATAGTGATAGAAAAATGTGTATATATGTAAAAAATAATGGTGATTAACCAATAAAAGTACAGAATTACTATGTGCAAGGTATGGATATTGCGTGAAACTGAGAAGTGAGATAAGGATGTGCAAGCATGTACATAAGAATATATGCATACTTGCGAATCAAATGTAAACAAATGTGAAGTAAGATCAACTGGGTCAGTTGATAAAAAATAAAAATAATAATAAGAAATAAATAATAAAAAATAAGTAAAAACAAATAAAATTGCGCAACGCACAAAGTGAATAAAAATAATATAATATAGTGATAATAATAAATAAAGTGCAGTGTGAGTAAATGTTTTAACATATATATATGTATAAACATATGTATAAACAATCAAAAGGCCAATAAACTCAAAAGCCTATAACTCGTATGGCCAGACAGCCCAGGGTCCATTGAAGGACCCCAGGGCTGTCTGAATATATTTCCTGTTGTTAGGGCATACTAAGTATTTAATGATTGAGCGATATAAAGTGCGAGATGGTTAGAAAACATTCCTCCCGTCTCCACTGGATGTCTGTTTGTCCTGGACTGTAGTTGCTCAATTGTTTGTGTAGCCATATTCCTTTTGACATTGTACCGGAATAATGACCTTGACCACCTAATGTCACAAGAACGTTCCGTGTGAAAGGAGTTATCCCAAAAATCACTTTTATAACATGTAAATTTTATGAATTTTGTAATAACGTCCTGCTCCCCATTCAATAAGTCATTTTAATGCAGGATAGGGCTGTCAGCGTTATCACACTTTTTGCAATTATTTCTGACCCTTTATCATATATACTTATGCATATAATTTAACTCCTGACAATTGGCAGGTTTTTTTAAAATGAATCAGAAAATATTTTTGTTCTTGTACATTATTTAAAATCCAGGAGGGAGGAATTAAGGTGAAGTTGTCACGTTTAAAGCTAAACCTATCTTCCTTGCACAGCATAGTAATAAGAAATATGAGAGATTGTTATCAAGCCTGACATCTCATTAAAATCTCTGCATAGCCTTGAGTGGCTGAACTGTTACACGTTAATCGGATATTGTGTCACAACTTGGATTCGAAGAGATGTACCTCTGTAGAGCGGATCAACAAATACATTCATCCAGGCTCCAGACGCAGGAAGTTTTTGTTTCAGAAGTAGATTACATGTTATTAAAATGCTTGGTTACAGAAACAAGAAGGATTTTCTGGTAGGAAATGATATTCCTTAGAACAAAACAAATGGCACCTCGGCACATCTCTCTTTTTAGCTGAACCGGAGCAGGTAATCAGGTGATGTCCAGACACCCAAAATACTGTATAAAGAAAAATACAATTTTCACCGCTCCAACAGTTACCATCTACAGTCCAAAAAGGGCTTTAGTGCATAGTCCTTCCCCCACCACGCTTACGATTACGGTTATAGGTATTCCCGGTAACAAGAATTAGATTTTTATATAAGAATAGGATAATAAGAACATAATCCAATTTATTTTAGGGGTAGAGATATTTTACGATAAGTCGATGACACTGCATGAAAAATTATATGTAATATGTATGGACCTTGATGTTTTTAATTTCAATCGAGACTGTTACTATTTTAATTGCTACATATGGGATTATTTTTGGATTTACCATGGCTTTTATGTATTGATGTACTATGGATTTTCTTTTGAAACATCTGTACATTTTGTTTATTGGAAACATTCTTGATTGATTCACAACAGAGCAACCGGCTATTTAAATTTGACCTATGGTTCACGCCTAGTATGCCCCAAAACAAGCCGGAACGGCAATACCCAGGGTCAGGCAGCAGACTTTTATATTGATGCGTGGATGACACTTCTATACACAACGCCCAGCTAGTAATAGTAGTAAACACGCCCCGATGTACGCACATAATACATGCCCAGTTGTACTTTTACTTTTCAACACGCCCAGTTGTACTTTTGCAAGCCTCATTTGCATAAATACGAAAATGGTCATAACTTGGCCAAAAATGCTCGTTTTTTAAAAATAAAAACGTTACTGTAATCTACATTGCAGCGCCGATCTGCTGCAATAGCAGATAGGGGCTGCAAAATCTGGTGACAGAGCCTCTTTAAGCCCTTTTTGGACTGTAGCTCAGCGTTAGAGTGGTGAAAACTGTGTTTTTAACTGATATTGCTTATTACCACATTTTCCCTGATAAAATTAACATAGGATGTGTATCAATAGAATATGTTATAAATTTCTGATCTGTAGGAGTCTAACCACTACAGTGTCTTTGGTGCCCCCCATCAATCTCGAGAACAGCGGTGCTTGGTACCTCATTCATGAGAGAGAGGTGGCTGTTAATGCCCGGTTACTCTCCATTACAGGCAGTAGGAAACACATAAACAGCTCACTTGAGCACCCCCATTCTCTGCATCAGCCATTTATGGCATGTCCTATCAATATTGTCACGAAAAAATACACGGTAAACAGTGAGGTCCCTGTTCTTCCCAAACCTCTGTCCCTACCTACTTGTACGACCCGACCTAAACGACGGCGCACAACTGGGCGGCGTTCCCCATACTAGTACAAGTGAAACAGACAAATGGATAAGACAGAGACAGTACGAAATAACAACGGGTCACCTGGGAAGTACACGGAGGGAGAGGCAGGACAATTGTGCCACGGACAAGTCCGGGCGCAAAAGACGGAGTCAGGCAGGCAGGGTCAAACCGGGAGAGAGCAGAAAAACAAGTCAGAAGGCAAAGAAAAGTCAGGGGTCACAAAGGAGTCAAAATGCAAGTCCCTCAGGGAAGTCTGAAACAAGGGAAAGCACCAGGCTAGGTAACTCTAATTACAGTCAAAGGCCTATTGCCCCAGGCTGAACTAAATAAGGAGAGGGCGGGAGCTCAGGAACATCAGCCAGTCTTTGATTGGCCTGACGCTCCTGAGCTCTTATTGGCTGCAGACTGCCTCAGTCTGCCAGGCCGGGGCGACGCCTGAGCGAGTGACTCTCGACGTCCTGGAGACTGAGGGAGCCGCAGGAAGGGAGTACGTGACAAATATAGAGCAAAAAAACAACAAAAGGTCAGACACTCAAAATAAACATAAGGAGTGCAGCAAAAACTACCTCCAAAGTACAATATATCTGTAACGCCCCGCCGCCAGGTCTCGTACCTTACCCGGCGGCCTTTCAAGGTTTTGGAGAGCTTTGTGTGGCCTGCTGGAGTTCATGCTAGACTTTTCTTCTGCATACAACCCACAGTCCAATGGCAAAGTGGAGAGAGTCAACCAGAAACTGGAGAATTTCCTTCGCTATTTTGTGTCTGTCAAATGCGACAACTGGGTGAATCTCTTTCCCTGGGCGAATTCTCATATAACAAACACTCCGGAAAATCCACTCGCTCCTCACCATTTTCATCGTATACAGTAAGCATCCTCATATACCTCTTCCTGTGTCTGCTTCCTCTGAAGTTTCTGCTGCCAACTCCACATTTAGGATTTTTTTTACGTGTTTGGCAACAAACCTAATCTTTCTCGTATGAAAGAGTACGCAGATCAGAAGAGGAAATTCCCTCCACAGTATGCTCCTGGAGATCAAGTGTGGCTATCTTCCAAAAACATCTGCATGAAGGTACCATCATATAAATTTGCTCCTTGTTTCTTGGGTCCATTTGTAGTCCTGAAGAAAACAAATCCGGTGAACTACAAGCTCTGGTTACATCGTTCCCTTTGAATCCCTAATTCTTTCCATGTATCGCTACTCAAACCTGTGGTGCTGCTGAACAAATATTCCAGAACGTCTTCTGTTCCTGTCGATACTAGATCTGAAGTTGAAATTAAGGACATTTTTGACTGTAAAAGAATTGGTAAGAAGTTTTACCTTCTAGATTGGAAGTAATTTGGTCCTGAGGAAAGATTTTTGGCAGCATTCTGAGAACATCAATGCCACAGTGCTCCAGATTTTGAAAGCTTTTATATGTTGTTAAATTAATACCTTGAGGGGAGGGGTCTAATTTCCTAAAAATAAAAAAAAAGCTAATTTTGTTGGTTTTGACGGCTTTATGGCACTTTACAACATTTGTAATTATAGTATGTTGTCAACAAACCAGCTTTGGAAAATTTGCTCTCCAAAAGCCCAGCATGTAAGTAATTCACACAGATTTGGTATCGCTGAAGTCATCAGAAGTTGCCAAATATGTGTTCAGGTGGGTGTGTTTAACCAGTGGTGTGCACCAGATGTAAAAAAAAAAAAAGTTACCTAAATTCACCTATTCACTGTTTTTTCTTTTCTTTTTTTTCCTTCTGTATTTAAAAAAATAAAAAGGTAAATATATAATAATTGTTTTTACACAATTTCAATGTCCAATATGTTCTGAGAAAAACAAGGTTAAATACACGAAGAGTAATAGAACAACAATCTTCTTTTAAATTGGCACATGGCTAAAACGTGAAAATGTGCCTGGTCAGGAAGGACAGGGGGGGGACGACAACTTCTGCTCAGAAAGTGGTTAAACAATCTGTAAGGATCACTCCTCTTGCAGTGGTCGGTGCCGGAAGCAGATGGCTTTGGTCACTGTATAGCAGCCATGCTGCAGTATTGCAGCTCTGCTTCTATTCAAGTGAATAGGAGCAGAGCTACAGTAACCCAGCGCGGCCCCTATACTGTGACTGGAGCCATCGGCTTCCGGCACCGACCACTGTATAGCTTCCGGTACCCGGAACAACTGATCGGTGCGGATTCCGGGTGTTGGACCGCCACCGATCATATACTGATGACCTATCCTGTAGATAGGTCATCAGTATAAAAAACAACCCCCAACCTGCACAACCCCTTTAATGAATTTATAGTTTAGCGAAGGGATAATTTGCAACAGATTTCACATATCGACCAACAAGCTAACTGGGAAGCTGCTGGGACATGAAACTTTCTCAGCTGCTCTTCTGTCTGAATTTCATTACTTGAGCCTCTTCCCTGGGCCTGCAGCTACTTGACAGAGCTACAGAGGCTCCCCAGGCACTACACGAGGAGTCAGCCACACACACTGCACTTCCTGCTACCAGCTACCCTTTATCACATCCTCCTGGCCCTTTTCTGTATGGCAGCGTCATACACGAGTAATAGATAATAATACCATATAAACTCTAAGCATTAGACATCATACAAACAGTAACAAGGGGGAAAATAGTGAATACAGTCACATTACCAAAAGTCACGCTTACCCCCCTTGCCCCTTTACAGGCTCCTGCTGCAATTTTAATGTGAACTCTTCATTAGGGTATTGCTGTTTTAGCAATTTCCTTATAAATTATAAATGGTAAAACAATGTTTTATTTTACTCTGGGCTTTTTGAGAAGAAATCAGTCATTATTCATCAGTTATTTTGTTCTCATAGCTTTCAACATAGGCTTGAAGAAAAGAAAAAAATTACAAGTTTAGTTCTGCTACATCCCTATCAGGGAAGACTAAATACCTATTTCATTATACTGTATTGTCACCCACTGTATAATCTGTACTCTACCGGGAATTCTAATTTTTTCTGCATGTCCCTAGGCTTAGCGGGGAATTTTTATTGCCTGTGGTCACAAACCTCTAATCATTTTTGCTTATGAAAGGAAAGATTCTGTTTTGTAAAAAATAAATGATAGAATTGCCCTTTATGTGCTTCCTGATACATTATTGTCGGTTAATTCACACTGGACAGTGCCCACACAATGTTGTTTGCCTAGTATTTAGAGATTACTGATAACTCGACAATCCCTACGGTATTTCAAATGGTTCTTTATCATATTGTCCACAAGTCTTCTTTCTGCTTGACTTCCTGCAGCATGTTGAAAACATGCCTGTTCTCAGAGGGGCTTTAAAATTATCTTCTAAACCAAATGCTCACATCCCATTCTTGGCTTATGCCGTCTTTCAATTTATTGCATGAATAAGTTGCATGATGGGTCAGTGGTAAAGAATTCCTTGGGTAGGCATAATGCATAAATAGTAAACTTTGAACCGTTGTGTTGTAACTCCAGGGCTTCTATTATATATCATTACATGTCATTTCTCAATATAATATGTCGATATTTTTTGTTTAAGATAATACTCAATTATTACTAATTCACTGATCATTACTTATATTTTAGGCAGCTGTTTTAGAAAATGTTCAGCGAGCAGTTGTAGATTGTATGCTCGTGCCCAGGCATTGATTATTGGGCATTTGCCCAGGACAATTCTAGATTGTAGGCATGCGACATCATGGCGTACCTGATAGTCCATTTCTCCTTCCATTTTACTCATGTTTGGTCATGACTGTGTTTGAAAAGCTGAGTATTTCAGAAAGTGAGGGATCCAATAAACTTTCAACACAACTTCCGTCTAAGTGACCAAATACTTGCCAGTACTTTATACAACCGAACATGGGTCATTTTAATATTCTACTGTTTTTACTGTTTGTATTGAAAGTTCAATAAATTATTTCGTTTTATATATATATATATATATATATATATATATAGTGCCTTGCAGAAATATTTGCCCATTGCAGATGTCTTTTATTTCTTCATGCTTGTTATACTGAATTCTTTCAGATTTTTATTCAAAGTGTAATATAAGACAAAGAACACTACGAAGCCTATGAGCCTGAATTATTCTTGCATTTAGCATAGCTTTCTCAACCCCTGTCATTTTGACATAAATGCATGAATTTTCTACAACAATACTGTGCCTACTCATGTGTAGCTTCCTCCTAGGGTAAGACATTGTGGCAGGTAGTGGCGACAAAGTTGGCTTTGTGGCTTGTAATCAGGGCTCTGTGAGTGGCAGTGGCTCTGTGGTTGACAGGGGATTCTGTGTCTAGTAATAAGACTCTCTGGCTAGTCCTGATATGAGGACAGTCCGGGTCTGTGTGTTTGTAGGTGTGTACGCACACGTGAGTATATCCATGAACCACTCACTTGATTAAACATTGTCTTGTGCAGCAAGTCAATAATAAACAACTCAATAGTATTGGAAAAACATGGCGGCTTTCTTTCAAAAACAGTGCCCGACCTGTCAACAGATTGTGTCTGGTGCAGCTCAGCCCCATTCACTCCTATGGAACTGTGCTGCAATACCAGACACAACCCCTGGACAGGTGTGGTTCTGTTTCTGGAAGAAAGTAGCCATGTTTTTCTAATCATGAACAACCCCTTTAAATAGGCCAGAATCTTTAGCAATATCTGTTATCATGGACATACTCCTTGTTATCCACTATTTGTGGTCCAGATTCTATATGTAGCCAAGGATAGCTATATATTTACATTGCTTCCTAACAACATAGACAGTAATACATTCATCTTCAAACTGCTACTAAAAGTAGTATTTTAACTAAAGATTGTTTTTTCTCTGAGTGGATGCACCATATAAAATAATTTGGGTGAGTCTTATACTGTAGATTTTTAGTATAAGTCCTAATGCACACGACTGTAGTGATTTTGAGGTCTTCAAAACCACGGATCCGTTGTGGTCCAAAAAACTTCTGTAGTCATCAGTATTCACAGATCCGCAAAAAAAGGAAGGCTGGAAAAGGCCCCAACTCCCTGAGTAGGTCACATGATCCGCCCCCACACGGATCCGTGAACATCAAGGTCATGTGCATGGGGCCGTAAAATTGAATGGGGCCGTGTGCTATCCGCAAAATTACAGATAGCCCGCGGACAGAAAACTACAGTCGTTTGCGTGAAAATAACTCACATATCAATGAGTGTACAGATGAGTGTGGCCGATAAGGTTTCAATGGGGTTTTTAAAGGGTTGGACGTTGACGTACAGCATAGCCACCTATTGGTGATGCTAGAGAGAAAGGTTTCTTTCTTCTGGGGGAGAGCTATTTCGCTTACTTTTTCCAAGGGAGTCTTGTCCTACAAACTCCCTACCAGCTGACTCTCTGCAAGAAAATCAGTACCCCCCAGGAGGCTCCTATCTGAGAGTAATGCATTAGGGCAACAGTCACTATAGAATGCAAGAGAAATTGACACTCTTGTACCGCAATACATATTTATTGACTTCAGGTATCACATAATCTTCTTTTAGCCTCTTGTATGCAATTTTTGCCAGTTTTCTTTTGGAAAATGAATCCATAAAGTATAAAGTTTTTTTAAAAGTTGAGTATATTTTTTACTTTTTAAGGGAGAACAAGTCGAGAAGCCATCAATAATTTGGAAATATAGCTGTTGAAGTAGCAGTGATGTTTTACCAATGAAGTATCGTTTTCTCCCTTGTTTTCTAAGGAAAGTGACCTTTTTTGTATCATGGTTCCAGCTCAAGCGTCTAAAGTTTCTCAGAACTTTTTGTTATGTCCCCCCCGTACTTAATATAAAAGTGTTAAGTGATAGTGGGAGTGATAAATGAAGCAATACTTTTTTTGAGGAGCATGTGTGGATTCTGTGGCGAAGATCTGCTGAAATGAAGCATGGAGGTTATTTTCACAGCGCGAGGTGAACTAATAATGTGCACATATAGGCAGCTAAATGGACACTAGTGTATTTCAAAACTTAGAAAAATGCTTCAGAAAAGCTAGTTTAATAACACATAAACTTGAGACAGACACGGCAGGCAAAATAAGACCCAGGATCAGAGCAATTTTCTTGGTTACAATGGCATTTCTTTCCTGCCTTGTTAACTCTCTCAGTTTTCTTTTCTTATCTTAAGTGAATTATGCTTGGAAATTTCCTTTTTCTTCATTTGCTTTTGTTTAATTTTTCTCTATTTCTTGCAATATATTTCTTTCGGCACCAAAACAGTTTATAGTTCGGGATAAAATAAAATTTGCTTTCTGTTAAAGAAGAACTCCATACTTAATCATACCTCGACACATTTTGGAAGAACTTTTTGTATGACTTTAGTAAAATCAGGGGAAAAGTACAATTTAAATGCAAAAATGACCATAAAAGAACATTTTGTTGTAACTACAGTTAACCAGATATCCTGTTCTTTCATGTTACGCAATCCATTGGTTCAATGAAGCTGAGATATGTGGAGACGTTTGATAAGACCCTTAGGCCCTGTTCACACTGCGTTTTTTTGCAGGTGGAAAAACCTTCCTCAAAATTCCTTCAGATTTTGACCTGCCTGCACTCTTTGCCGTATTTTTCGTCCGCAGCCATTGAGCGCTGCGGGCTTTTTTCTTTGCAAAAACGCTGCCTCCCATTGATGTCAATGGGAAGTCAGAGATGGAAACGCCAGAAGAAAGGGCATGACTCTTTTTCCCACAGGCATCTTTTTTCCGCTTGTGGGAAAAAAACCGCCTCCGCCTCCCATTGAAATCAATGGGAGGCGTTTTCGTTCATTTTTTGGCACGGTTTTCGCGTCAAAAAATCTGCCAAAAAACTCTGTTTGAACAGGGCCTTACATTGGAGAGCAGCTTGTCACTGACTTTGTTTTCACCTTAAAAAAAAGTTGGAGCTCATGCATAAAAATTGTTAAAAAATAGATTCCTTCTTTTATTGTCCCAGAACTTAGTTTAAAATATTAGAGGTGATCTGAAGTTATGGCCAACATGGGCATTTTTTCTTAAAATAATTTTCATGTATGAGGTCCAATCGATTTGTAGTGATAATTAGTCAGAAATTTCATTTTTGAGATTTGTTTTTTTTCTTCAATGAAAGAAAATCATGTGTGGGATATTAAAAATAATAAATTAGCCATGTAAGGATATTCCCAAAATCATAAATTATCACCTATCCACATGATAGGTTATAATTTTCTGATTGCTGGGGACCTCACAGCTGGGACCCCCACCAATTGTGAGAACGGGGGTCCCAAACCCCCAGATTCTCGTCACTGCCCGACCGCAGTGAGAAGTACATTGAATGGAGCGGCAGTTATGTATGCGCGCTGTTGTTCCATTCAAATGTCTATGGGAATGACTGAAACAGCCGAGTTGAGAGCTGTTTCCATCATTCTCATAGACAGTGACTGGAGAAGCGGATGAATGCTCAGTCGCCGTATGAATCAAGCTCCTCCCCACCGTTTTCACAATTGGTGGGGGTCCCTATTCAATAAGCTTAGTGTGCTCTTTCAATTAATATTGTAGTGGACCAGACTTGACCCCCCCTTCCAAATAAATAGTATAGTGATGGAGCAGACATAATTATCCCCTCCTATTTAATATAGTGGTGGACCAGACATCTGGCTCACAAGTTCGATCATAATCAAACAGGCAAAAGTATTTCCCAATTCCAGTACTCAATAAACTGGAACATGTAATGTTTTGGGGTTGGCGTTGAACACAGTGACTTCTGGAAATTATATATGTGTTTCTATGACTATATAGTATACAATATTAAGGAGGACCTGTCACTAGTTCATATAAGTTTAAATGGTTAACTGTCCCGAATAGCGCTGTCTCCCTGAAACCAGCGCTGTTTTTCTTTTTTTTTTTCCTGGACCCTCCCTTTCCAGAGTTATGGCCCATTTTTGTGTTGGCGAATTTGTTATAGTTAGCTACCCTCAAGCTACCTCATGCTGATTGGTCAGCATCAGAGAAAGGGAAGCCAGCTGCACCCCATTGGCTAACTACAGCAAATTGGCATATAGGGAGTAAACACAACAGTGGGCAATATCTCTGGAAAGAGGGATTCAGGAAAAAAATAAAAACAGTTCTGGAATCGGAGACAGCGCTATTCAGGTCAGTTAAACAGTTAAACTTAGTGACAGGTCCTCTTTAAAGGTGACTCTTTAAATTTAGATGGCCCTTCAACAAATACCTAATTAGAGCGTGTTTTGCCTATGATGGAGGATCCTCCGTTTGCACAGGCTGTATACCGTGGCATTTCATTATACAGAATTAGAAATACAGCGTAACATTTGTCCATACTTTGGATCTGATGTTGTCGCTCATCTCTATTCAAGTGAATGTGGCTAAGATGCAATATTACACACAACCTGGATTTTTTTCTTGGATCTCTTAAAATATATTATATGGAGAGTCTAACTCTAGTTTATATTTTCAGGTATTGAATGGAAAGAAGATCAAGAACGTGATCTGAAAACTGTTCTCCAAAAAACCAACCCTGACATCCCAATGGTGTTTGTCAGTGGAAACCATGACATAGGCAACGCCCCAACCCCGGAGACTATACAGACCTTTTGCAACAACTGGGGTGATGACTACTTCTCCTTCTGGGTTGGTGGAGTGTTATTTCTTGTCCTAAATACACAGTTGTTCTTCGATTCATCAAAATGCCCTGAGCAGAAGGAAAATCAAGACAAGTGGCTTTCCGAGCAGCTGGCCATGGCCAAACAGCGTCCGTGCCAGCGAGTTATCGTTTTTCAGCACATCCCTCTTTTCCTCCAGAATCCAGATGAAGATAATAACTATTTCAACCTGGAAAAATCACTTCGACAAGAGCTATTAGAGATGTTTCATAAAGCAGGTACTGTGCTTTAATATTGATAAATAATTCATGTTGATGTGTCCTTGTCTGCTTTGTATAGAAGAAATACTACACTTATATCCCCAGTATGTTTTGAGTGAGATTTACAGAAACATATTACTCTTATCTGATGTGCCCTCCAATGCGGAGAAACACGTTTTGCCTGAAGAGTTTTGATGTGGCCTTAATCCCTATTTATTGAATCTGCCAAAAGGCATAATATATACCTACTTCCGAGATAGAGAGCACATGGCTTGATATTGTCAGTTGCACTGACTTCTAGTAAAAATAGGCTCTGTAATGCAGTTTGCTTCATGCTCCGAAGATATAAATGCCTAAACTGGTTAGGAAAGTTAGATGGAAATTGTAGAGTATATACCTTATGCGTTTATTGATCATATTTAATGCAGAAGTTCTGTTAGCCATTGGTCCATCTGCCCCCTTTTCTTGCTAACCTACTAAGCCCTATGACAAACAGTACCTTCCCAATAACAATGTTTTATAATTAATGGATAGCTTTAGGGCATGTTCACACAGGTTATTTTGAAGCGTAAAACGCCTGTATTACGCTGTGAAATGCACTTGAAATATGCCTGTAGTTCATATAAAGCGTATTTTTGCGCTACTGAATCTAAAAAAGTCTCGTAAAAATATGCTTCGTAAAAATGAAGTCATGTCACTTCTTGAAACGTTTAACCAGCTGATTTTCCATAGACACGACAAAAAACACTGAAAATACGCCTTAAAATATGCTTCAAAGACGCTAGAAAAAAAAACGCTTTGAAAATCCGCTCCAAACACGCCTGGATTCAGAGACTGTTGTCTCTTGAAATCAGCCTCGTATTTTTCTGCTTTAAACATATGCCGTGTGAACAGTCCCTAAAGAGTAAATGTCATTTCATAAAAGTTTTGACATGAAATAGTGACATGTCAGAAGTTTTGAACAGTGTGTTTGCCGGGTGATGAGACTCCCAAAAATCGCTGAAAAAAAGGGGTAGAAGCGCTTAGCCGAGCTCAGTGCCCCCTCTGCTGTAATGATACGTCAGCTCATCTTGCCTCTCTTAGAACAGGCAGGGTAAGCTGAAGACGGGCTCATAGACGTCTATTAGCCCATCTTCATCTCACCCGGCTTTCCAAGAAGAGCCAAAGTCAGATCATTACAGCTGCATGGGGCACTGCGCTCAGCTGAGCACTTGTGCCCTTTTGTTTTAGCGATTGGTGGAGGTCTCAGCACCTGGACCCCCAGCGATCAAAACTTCTGACATGTCACTATGACAAGTCAAAAGTTTTATGAAACGACAGTTACTTTGTAAGCTGGCCAAACACGTTAGATAATTGTTGGCAGATAATGCTTGTGTTGATTTTGTTGCCAACAGTCTAATGTGTATGACGGCAGCCCAACTGATCGCTGATTTATGCTGTTGGGGCAAAACAATAGTCGGACATGTGATATGTTAAGGTAAACAGAGCAAGAGGTGCCTGGCAGCTGCTTATTTACCGCTCTCTATGGCAATAAACATGAAAATTCGGCCACGGGATTTCTTCTTGTTAGCAGTATAGGGCATCGGAGCTCCGAACAAAACAGTTTCCAACAGTTAGTAACCTATATAATAGTAAAAGCTGCATAATCCTTTCTTCTGACACCTATTAAAACGTGTATTCTTGGCGGTACACTAAAAAACTTTTTACGTCTTGTTGCTGGGAGTGTCTGGGAAGAAATTGAAGGGTACTCGAAGGTGGGGGGTGGAGTAACATATGAATGCAGATCAGACTATACACAGGGACTATATGGAAACACTTAAGTGTGCATTGGAGCTGTTCCTGCAAAAGTGTTTCATTTTAAATAAATTGGTGGAATTCAAATAACAGCTGCCATACATAGATAAATTTGGTTGGTCACAATGCTTGGGTGAGCCCTACTGTTCAAACATCCATCCAAAGGTATCAGAGGACCCAGGGTGTGCCAAGAAATGATTCCCCACACCATTACTCCACTTTCACCAGCCTGAACTGTTGACACCTGACAGGAAGGGTTAATCGATTCATGCTGTTTGCGCCAAATTATGCCCCTCTCTGCAGCATGGTGCAACAGAAATATGGATTCATCTGACCAGGCAATGTTTTCCTACTGCTCAGTGTTCCAATTTCTGTGCACTTCTGCCCACTGGGGTCTTGTCTTTCTGTTTTCCTAAGGCCTCATGCACACGACCGTAGCCATGTGCACGGCCGTGATTTTCGGGTCGGGTCGGGTCACCCACGAGCCGCCCGCAAATCGCGGGTCGTGCACATGGCCGCGTCCATTATTTTCTACGAGCCTGGACCGTGCACGGACCGTGAAAACCACGGTCGTGTGCATAGGCCCATAGAAATGAATGGGGACGTAATTCTCCCATGGATTTTTGGGGGAATTGCGGCCGCAAAAGCACGTTCGTGTGCATGGGGCCTTAAACAACAATGGCACTCAAACTTGTCATCTCCTGTTATAACCCATGTGTGATAAGGAACGACGAGTTGTGCGTTTGTTAGTTGGAGCACCATCCTTGTATTTCGATGCAATTTGCTTTAATGTGCACCGCCTGTTCATCAGAATGATTCTTGACATCCTCCTCTGACCGCTTTTGTCTATCAGTTTTCGAAATTCACAGGATCCAATTTCGCTGGAGGTTTTTCCTCAATCACACTATTCTCGGTTTACTCTTGACAACGTTGCACGAGAAAACCCCACAAGGTTGGTTGGTTTTGAAATACTGGCCCTGGCCAGTCTAGCACCGATGACTATGCCTCATTCGAAGTCACTCTGGTAGCTTGATATTCCCATTCTAATGTGGATCCATGCTGAATTGAGCCTCCTGTCTTCTTGGGCATGATGCCACAAGGTTGGCACACTTAGATTTGGGGATTTTCTCCCATTCTTCTCTGCAGATCCTCTCAAGCTCTGTCAGGTTGGATGGGGACCGTCGGTGGACAGTAATTTTCAGGTCTCTCCAGAGATGTTTGATTGGGTTGAAGTCAGGGCTCTGGCTGGGCCACTCAAGGACATTCACAGAGTTGTCCCTAAGCCACTCCTGTGTTATCTTGGCTGTGTGCTTAGGGTCATTGTGTTGTTGGAAGGTGAACCTTCTGCCCAGTCTGAGGTCCAGAGCATTCAGGATCGGGTTTTCATTAAGAATATATCCGTGCTTTATTCCATTCATCTTTCCCTCAACCCTGACCAGTCCCCTGTTCCATCTGCTGAAAAACACCCCACTTCAAGATACTGCCTCCACCATGCTTTACTGTAGGGATGATATTGGGTGATGAGCAGTGCCTGGTTTCCTCCAGACATGGCTCTTAGAATTGAGGTAAAAATATTCAATATTGGTTTCACCAAACCACAGAATCTTGTTTCTCAAAGTCTGAAGGTCCATAAGGTGCTTTTTTGCAAACTCTAGGCAGGCTTTCATGTGTCTTTTACTAAGGAGAGGCTTCTTTCTGGGCATTCTGCTATAAAGCCCAGATTGGTGGAGTGCTGCAGTGATGGTTTACCTTCTGGAAGTTTCTCCCATCTGCACACAGGATCTTTGGAGCTCAGCCATAGTGACCATTGGGTTCTTGGTCACCTGTCTTACCAAGGCCCTTCTCAGTGATTACTTAGTTTGGTGGGGTGGCCATCTCTAAGAAGAGTCCTGGTTGTTCCAAACTTCTTCCATTTAAGAATTATGAAGGCCACTGTGCCCTTGAGAACTTTCAGTGCAGCAGAAATTTTGTACCCTTCTCCAGATCTGTGCCTCCTCACAATCCTGTCTCTGAGCTCTACAGGCAGTTCTTTCCTCCTCATGGCTCGGTTTTTGCTCTGATATGCATTGTCAGCTGTGAGACCTTATATAGACAGGGGTATATCTTTCCAAATCGTTTCCAATCAAATGAACTTACCACTAGTGAACTCCAATCAAGGTGTAGAAACATTTCAAAGAAGTTCTAGAGAAATGGGAGGTCCTCAAATCTAAATTTCAAGTGTCATAGCAAATGGTCTGAATACTTATGTCCATGCAAAATTTGAGTTTTTAATTTTTAAAATTTGCAAAATTTCTAAAATGTTGTTTACACTTTGTCATTATGGGGTATTAGGTGCAGAATAATGGGAGAAAACGTGATTTTTATTTTAGCACAAGGCCTCAACATAACAAATTCAGGACCAGGACAAGGAAAGCAATTTTGAAAGAGTTCGAGAGTAGTTCAGGTGCCGTTTTTTAAAAGATATAATATTACCACTTATATATACTAAATTGCTGAAATGTGTTATTAGTCCAGGGATTTATTATGACTGTCATTTTTCAGGACAGACTTTTCCCCCCTAATGAGGCAATTGGCAACTGCCACGTAGGTTTTTTTTATGCCAATCTCTGGATAAACCCTCTAAAGTTATGGGTTGACCTTGATGTTGTCTTTACTAAGCCTTATTTACTATGTTACTATGTATTTAACCCCTTAAGGACACAGCCTGTTTTGGCCTTTTTTTTTAAAATATCCTTTTTATTGTCAGTTTTCACATTTTCTTACAAACACTTCACGTAAGAGTTACATCATGAGTGCGCAGCACTCAACTGTCATGGGATTAACTTTTAAATTAAATTCAACATAACATATAAACACACCAACATAGAAACATGGCATAATTGTCGATCTTCAGATGGACCAACCAAACATGACTCCCCCAACTCCAACACCACCTAGATCATCAATGAGTTTCCACTCATCCTTTCTCCCCCAGCTGGTTCACAGTTGCATCCTCCCTAAAACGCCTGCCAAGAGCTGCGTGCAGTACCACTTTGTGTACTGGAAAGGCCTAACAATTTCCGCTATTTCTGCTGTTGTACATTGCGTTTCTATAAATACTTGCCACTTATCAAATAGCTTCTTGGTTCCCGTTTCCTTCCGCCTTTCCACCTCCACCCTCTCAAGAACCAATAACTGTTTCAGCCGTGACACAATCAATTCTAACCCCGGCGTGTCTGCCTCTAACCAGTGACTCAGGAGGCATCTCAAAGCTACCAGTAAAATCGTGTGCACCAACACGGGAGGTGATCTTACTCCTCGAGCACCCTCTTCCTCCGGCGGCCGCGCCTGATGGAATAGTAGCGCTTGCGGCGTCATTGGGAGATTCGTTTTCCAATGGTCCTTAATATATTTCTGTACCATCCCCCAAAATCGTTTCGTATGTACACACCCCCACACTCCATGCCACAAATTCGTCAGTGGTGTATTGCACTTGGGACAACTTGTAATGCGATCAGGGAAAGATTGTGAGGGCAAGATATTAAAGCCATATATAGCTGTATGCATCAACTTGAAATAGGTTTCCCTCCAGTTCTCATTTATCACACTCTTCCGTACCGTCTCCCAACCCCCCAGTATGGTCTCTCCTATATCTGGATCCTGAGTCCACCGTTCCCAGCTTTTAAAACTAATCCTTAATTTCGGACGAACAAAACCCTCTCTCAATGCTCTATACATTCCTGAAATGGTCGCCCGCCCAGTTGTTGGACCTATGACCTCATCCAGAGTGTGCGTAGTAGCTTCCTTACTCAAATCCCTGAGCCTGGAGGTACAAAATGTTCGTACCTGAAGTACTTGCAAAAAATTGACTCTATCTACTATGGGTCTGAGTTTAGCGGTGATTTCCTCCCCAGTTAACCACCTCTTTTCCTCTGTATGCATAAGATCCCCTGCGCTACCAATGCCTACCCTCCCCCATGAGGCAATTCCGTCCCCCTTGTCCATTCCCGGTAAAAACTCCGGATGACCGCTCAACGGCATATACTTCGATACCAGGTGGGGTAACCCAAACTGCTTACGTACCACTTTCCAAGCTAGAACTGTATCTCTCAATACAATGGAGGTTTTGAGACGGCACGGAAGAGAAGCGATTCTACAATGTAACAAAGCTTTCAGGTTCCAAGGTGAAGCATACTCCCCTTCCAGATCTAAATTGGAATAATTACTTGTTTCATGAAGCCAATCTACTACATGACGCATAAGACAGACCACGTTATAACCCCTGATATTCGGAAAGTTCACACCCCCTTCTTGTTTACCCATCATGAACTTGGTGAGTGCTATGCGCGGCCTTTTTCCTGCCCATATAAATTTAGTGAATGAAGCCGTCAATTTCGAGACATCCACATGCTTCAATAAGAAAGGTAGCGTCTGAAAGGGGTATAGCAATCTAGGAAAACTAACCATCTTGATCAGATGACATCTTCCCAAGAGGGACAACGGCAATTGGCCCCATCTAGTGAGTTCCGCTTGTATTTTTTTAATTAACGGGGGATAATTTAGGCCATACAGAGTGTCTGGTACCCTCCCTATTTTGATACCCAGATAGGTAATGCAGTGTTCCACCGGTGATATCCCGCAACCCAAGGATTGCCAAAAGGTCTTTGGCAATGGCCTGCCCAACTCCAGCAGTTCGCTCTTAGCTATATTGACTTTGTATCCCGAGCATTGCCCAAATTCCTGCAAAAATTGAAAAACCTTCCCTAAATGCTCCTGAGGGTTTGACATAAAAAGTATGACATCATCAGCGAACAGGGCTAATTTCACTGCACAAGATCCCACTTGAATGCCTCTGAACATATCCGATTCCTCCAGGAATCTGGCCATAGGTTCCAGTGCTAGATTGAATAGCAGGGGCGACAAGGGGCAACCCTGTTGTGTTCCTTTATGTAATTGGAAGGGATCTGATAGGAACCCCGAGGAGTGAACACGTGCTTGCGGGCTATTGTAGACTCCCTTCAGGAAGACCCGGAAATCTCCCTGAATGTTCATTTTGTCTAGCACCATCCCCAGCCATTCCCATTGTATGTTATCAAAGGCTTTCTCTGCGTCTAGCGCTAAAAGTGCCGGCCTGGTACCTGGCTGGGGATCGTGCCTGACTGTTTCTAGCACCGTCAATACCTTGCGTAAATTTGTCACTGCAGCCCTGCACTTTACAAAGCCTACCTGAGATTTTCCCACCAGTATGGGTAGATAAACCAGAACAAGAAACAAGTCACGACCAGGTGTTTGAAAAAATACAAATAATCTTTATTAAAGTCAATTAGACACATGGAGACAACGTATAACACTTAGACATAATAAAATGCCATGGACCCTCGAACACAAACGGAATCCGAACGTAAAAGCAGAGTAGCCCCCCAGATGTAAAAATGGTCTGACACAACCTATATATGGCTAAAGTGCATAAGTACATATTAATGAGCAGGTACTAGGCATGGTACGCTTTGCACAGATGAACACATAAATAAGTGGGTTAAGCAGAGGTCCCCCTCCTGGTCTTGATCTCCTATTTATCTTCTTATACGCAGGTGTAGGTATACTACTTTACATGTCGTTTTTACTTAGATTGTACCTTATATATATTCTCTATACTTATTTATGTGTTCATCTGTGCAAAGCGTACCATGCCTAGTACCTGCTCATTAATATGTACTTATGCACTTTAGCCATATATAGGTTGTGTCAGACCATTTTTACATCTGGGGGGCTACTCTGCTTTTACGTTCGGATTCCGTTTGTGTTCGAGGGTCCATGGCATTTTATTATGTCTAAGTGTTATACGTTGTCTCCATGTGTCTAATTGACTTTAATAAAGATTATTTGTATTTTTTCAAACACCTGGTCGTGACTTGTTTCTTGTTCTGGTTTAGTTTTAATTAGTCACTAGGACCACTAGTATCATTCGGGGTATTATTCGGTTTGCAGTATGGGTAGATACATAGCCAGTCGATTGGCCAAAATTTTTGTGAGCAATTTCTGATCTTGATCTATCAGCGAGATGGGGCGGTACGACCCCGGGTCAAGAGGATTCTTCCCCTTCTTGGGTAACACCTTTATATGCGCTACCTTGGCCTCTGCTGGTAAAGCTCCCGTTCCTAGTAAAGTATTATAATATGCCACCAAGGTAGGGCTGATTTCTTCTCTCAGAGATTTGAAAAACTCCCCTGTGAATCCATCCGGACCCGGGGCCTTTCCGTTAGATAATGTTTTAATGGCGCTCCAAACTTCCTCTAGTGTAATCTCCGCGCTCAAATGACCATTCTGCTCCTGGGTGAGCCCTGGCAACTTCACCTTCTCCAAAAATTCCCTCCCTTTTTGGAGATCTATGGGTGTTTCTGAGTAAAGGGCTTGGTAATATTTACTTAATATGGTATTGATTTTTTTTGGGTCCGAGGTAGGAGTTCCGTTTGATTCTTTAAGTGTTGAAATATGTGCCGGTGCATACCTCCCCTTTGCTAACCGCGCTAATAATTTGCCCGCCTTATTGCCGAAACGCATTAAATCAGCATCAAATTGGGACCGGTAAATACTCTCTCTTTTGTCTAACCATTGATCAAACTGTCGCTTGGCTTCCTTCCATTCCTCCCCCAATAGCATTGATGGTGAATGTAGGAATGTTGTGTACGCACGGCGTAATCTGTCGCTCGCTGCCTTGTATCCTTCGGTCGTCTTACGTTTAAGATTAGACATATACTGCATGATTTTCCCTCTTATTACCGCCTTGGCTGTACGCCAATACAATGACGGTTCCGAGCGATGCGCTACATTATCCCCATCAAATTCCATCCACCACCCCTTAAGCTTCTGTGTAAAGCCCTCATCCTTTGCCAGAAAAGCGGGAAACCTCCAGATAAAATCCGTTCCTCTAGCTACTGTGTCAGCCAATGTAATGGTAACCGGAGCATGGTCCGAAATAACTAAATCTTCAATTGCCGCTTCACGTAAACGTCGCGCCATTGCGTCACTAACTAACAAATAATCAATACGCGACCATGACTGATGAACATGAGAGAAATGTGTATATTCCCGCGCATCTGGGTGTAAACTCCTCCACGCATCTATTGGGGCCGTGTGTCTTAAAAATTCGGGCAAGACCTTATCTCTATTTCTCTGCGAACTAGTCCCTGCGCTCCTATCCTCCTTTGAAGACCTTACAGTGTTAAGGTCTCCCCCTAAAATCAAAAACCTAGTGCGATCCTGCTGGAGTTGGGTTTCCAAGTGACCAAAAAAACCAGTGTTAACCGTATTTGGGCCATACACATTATGAATACTGATGGTTTCCCCTGCATGCTCCATCACTAGATGGATCCAACGGCCCTCGTCATCCCGCTCCTGGGACACCAGCGTAAACGCAAAGTTTTTATGTACCAGAATTATAACTCCCGCCTTACCCTCCCTTGCCGACGAGCCAAAAACCTGACCCACCCAGAACTTTTGCAAATACTTAAACTCTGGCTCGGTAATGTGAGTTTCCTGCAATAGGGCCACATCAGGATGCAATCGTTTCATGTGCCTTAAAAGTTTGGTCCGTTTCTGTGGGGATCTCAGCCCTTTAACGTTCCAAGAAACTATTTTCATGTTATTGGACCGTGTTTAAGATGAGCTAAAATGCCTAAAAGTCGTGTGGAGTCCAGGGAGTCAGATCCGTCTTTTCCCAAGTGCCATGTACAAACATTAACATTAACATCATAACCAAACCCTGGCTTGTAAGCCAGAACCAACAAGGCCAACCATCCCTTACCTAACAAAATCATAAAATCACCTGCGGCAAGGGTTAGCAGTCCCTTAATACCCACTGGTGTATGTGACTTCACTTTTTTCTGTTATGCCAGAACGCGCCCCTCCCTCCCCCTCCCCCCCCCAGCCTGCCTATATGGCTCCTTCCATGAGGAAGTAACACCTGCCTTTGCCCCCTCAGTACCTCTTTGTCACCTGCGCACCCTTATGTACATTCCCTTATCATTACTTTAACAGCCTAGAGTCCGCTAGGATTGCATCCTCACATTTCCCTATGAACCTTGCTTCGCTTCAAGGTTTCCCTACCTCCGTGTCCCCTATCTCCTACCACAATTTCCCTCAGTCTGCCATTGTAACAGATAACACTAATCCCTTGCGTGGGGGAGGCATTGTATCACTCCCGTTCAATCCCGCCCACCAGGGACAATCTCCGATCCTGATCTAACTCCCTCACAAATATCTTGCAGTGAAAAAGCAGGGAAATATCAGAATGCATATACTTCAACCTTGATAACATTGTAGCATTGTAACAATAGGTCAACTATTGACCGATACATAGTGCTGTATAAGACCGCAAAATATCCCCCTCAATAACTTTCAGATTATCTGTAAACTTATCTGTATCTGGTCGGAATCTGCAATTGGTCTACAGCGTCCACAAAATCATCATCACAACAGCTTAAATAAAATGCGCCAAAAAAGGACTTCGTCCGTCAATCAGGAGACGTGGATCGGGTGCGGTCCCGTGTTCGCCTCTGCGGCTTCGGAGAGTCCCCTCTATTTCCGGCTCGACCCCCCCGGGATCTTCCAGGTGTGGGCATTAAGGCTTCTGCCCAGGTACGCTCCATATTTAGCCGGTTCCTTTTGTCTTCTCTTGACTTGCGCTGCGGACTATGTACTGGACTGTGACGCTCCTCTTGCTGTGATCTGTTCCCACAAAGCTCCGCAAGTGCGTCCTCCGCTTCCTGTGGAGTGGTGAAAACCTTGTTCAGCCCGTTCTCTTGAAACACCCGCAGGATGGCTGGGTACTGCAGGCTAAAGCGTATTCTTGCTTGGAACAGCGCTGTGCAGATCTTGCTGAAAGCCCGCCTTCATTTTGCAACCTCCGCCGAGAAATCCTCAAATAGTAGCACTTTCATGCCCATTATTTCCAAAGGACGCGATCTGCTGCGGAAAGCTTTCATGAGTGCCACCTTGTCATTGTAATCCAACAGTTTGAAGATCACTTGTCTGGGACGATGTGAATTGTGGTCAGCTGTTGCTGGAAGGTTTCTGGGGTCCGGCCCCACTCTATGCGCCCTCTCCACCCGGCATGGACGGGGGAGACCTAAGGCTTCCGGCAATGTCCTCTCACACACTCGTTGCAAATCAGCAGATATCACCGCTTCTTTCAGCCCCACCAGTCGCAGGTTGCTCCTCCTGGAGCGGTTTTCCAGATCCTCCACCTTGTCCCCCAACTGCGCAGTAACAGACAGCACCCCTTTGAGTTTGGATTGCAGGCGTTCATTTTCATCCTCCAGCAGCGTCATACGCTGTTCTAACTCATCAGCTCTGATAGTGACTTGTGCCAGCTCCACATGCACGCGGTTTAGAGAATCTTGCACCGTTTTTTCCAGCGCCTTTTGCAGGTCTGGCGCTATCTGTTTGGCTACTTCACGGGCCAGGGTTACATAGTCAATGGCTACTGGAAGAGCGGACAGTACATGCTCTGCCGGGCTTGAAAGCTGGGACTGATGGTGCTGCAGCTCATCTTCCTGTGTGTATAGCAGGGTCGCAGTGGCGGGAAGCGCCGCCATCTTACCTCCCTTTACCACGGCCGCGGCTGATTCCTCCATGGCTGGCTTCTGCGCGCTTCTGAGGAGGTACCTGTCCATACAGGCACCACCGATGATGTTGCCGTGTGCAAGGCTGGTGACTTCCCCGCTGATTATCGTCGCCGTAGCGACTATTGCGAGCTTACAGGCTGGACGGGAGCGGGAGCTCAGTCACTCGCGTCCTGCATCCCCAGCGCCGGAACCGGAAGTTTTCCTGTTTTGGCCTTAAGGACACAGCCTATTTTTGCAAATCTGACATGTGTCACTTTATGTGGTAATAACTCCAGAATGCTTTTGCCTATCCAAGCGATTCTGAGATTGTTTTCTCGTGACATGTTGTACTTTATGATACTGAAAAAATTTCGTTGTTAAATTCAATATTTATTTGTAAAAAACACCAAAATTTTGAGAAGATTTGCAAAAATCTGCATTTTTCTAAATTGTAATGTATCTGCTTGTAAAACAGATAGTAATACCACACAAAATATTTACTAGTTAACATTTCCCATATGTCTACTTTATGTTTGCATCGTTTTTTGAACGTGCTTTTATTTTTCTAGGACGTTACAAGGCTTAGAACTTTAGCAGCAATTTCTCGCATTTTCAAGAAAATTTCAAAAGGCTATTTTTTCAGGGACCAGTTCAGTTGTGAAGTGGCTTTGAGGGCCTTATATATTAGAAACCCCCTATAAAACACCCCATTTTAAAAACTGCACCCCTCAAAGTATTCAAAACCACATTCAGAAATTATTTTAACCCTTTAGGGGTTTCACAGGAAATAAAGCAAAGTAGAAGTGAAATTTACAAATTTCAATTTTTTTTTTACTAAATTCATTTGTAATACATTTTTTTTGTAACACAGAAGTTTTTACCAGAGAAATGCAACTCAATATTTATTGCCCAGATTCTGCAATTTTTAGAAATATCCCACATGTGGAACTAGTGTAAAAATGGACTGAAACACCGGCCTCAGAAGCAAAGGAGCACCTGGTGGATTTTGGGGCCTCTATTTTATTAGAATATATTTTAGGCACCATGTCAGGTTTGAAGAGGTCTTGTGGTGCCAAAACAGTGGAAATCCCCCAAAAGTGACCCCATTTTGGAAACTACACCCCTCAAGGAATTTTTCAAGAGGAATAGTTAGCATTTTTAGCCCACAGGTTTTTTGCTAAATTTATTGGAACTGGTCTGTGAAAATGAAAATCTACTTTTTTTCTGAAAAAACAGACGATGTTTTAGTTTTTACAAGGAATAAAGGAGAAAAAGCACCCCAACATTTGTAAAGCAATGTCTCCCGATTAAGGCAATACCCCATATGTGGTAATAAACTGCTGTTTGGACCCACGGCAGGGCTCAGAAGGGAACGAGGGCCATTTGGATTTTGGAGCGCAGATTTTGCTGGAATGGTTTTCGGTGCCATGTCGTGTTTGCAAAGCCCTGGAGGGACCATAACAGTGGAAACTCCCCAAAAGTGACCCCATTTTGGAAACTACACCCCTCAAGGAATTTTTCAAGAGGTATAGTTAGCATTATTAGCCCACAGGTTTTTTGCTAAATTTATTGGAACTGGTCTGTGAAAATGAAAATCTACTTTTTTTCTGAAAAAACATACGATGTTTTAGATTTTACAAGGAATAAAGGAGAAAAAGCACCCCAACATTTGTAAAGCAATGTCTCCCGATTACGGCAATACCCTCAAGGAATTTTTCTAGGGGTATAGTGTGCATTTTGACCCTACACGGTTTTTGCTGAATTTATGGGAATTATGCCGTAAAATTGAAAATCTAATTTTTTTCTAATAAAATGTAGTTTTAGCTCAGATTTTTTAATTTTTACAACAGATAAAGGAGAAAAAACACCCCAATATTTGTAAAGCAAACTCTTCTGAGCACAGCAATACCCCATATGTGGTAATAAACTGCTGTTTGGACACATGGCGGAAGTTAGAAAGGACGGAGCGCCATTTGACTTTTGGAGCTCAAGTTTTGCTGGAATGGTTTGCAGCACCATGTCACATTTGCAAAGCCACTGAGGGGCCAAAATAGTGCAAACCCGGCAAAAGTGACCCCATTTGGGAAACTATACCCCTCGTGGAATTTATCTAGCGGTATAGTGAGCATTTTGACCCCACAGTTTTTTTGCTGAATTATTGGGATTATGCAGTGAAAATGAAAAATCTACATTCTTTTCACTAAAATGTTGAATTGTTTTCATTTTCACAAGGAATAAAGGAGAAAAAGCGCCCCAACAATTGTAAAGCAATTTCTCCCGAGTACGGCAATACCCCATATGTGGTTATAAACTGCTGCTTGGATACACCGCAGGGCTCAGAATGGTAGGAGTTCTACTTGGCATGTAGATTTTGGTTGATTGTTTTTTGGGCACCATGTCGCATTTGCAGAGCCCCTGAGGTACCCGTACAGTAGAAACCCCTGAGAAGTGACTCCATTTTGGAAACTTTACCCCTCAGGATAATCATCTAGGGGTGTACTGAGCATTTTGATCCCACAGGTGTTTCATAGATTGTATTAGAATGAGGCAGTAAAAATGAAAAATTATTTTTTTCCCCAAAAATATGTAGTTTTGCACCCAATTTTTTTTCCCACAAGGGGTAATAGGAGAAAAAACAACACATAATTTGTTACCCAATTTCTCCCGAGTACGGCAATACCCCATGTGTGGCCCTAAACTACTGTTTGGGCACATGGCAGAGCTCAAAATGGAAGGAGTGACATGTGGCTTTTAGAGCACAGATTTTGCTGGACTGGTGTAGGGGCGCCATGTCTCTTTTGCAGAGCATTCTTAGGTACCAGAGTAGAGTGTAAAACAATGAGAAGTGACCCCATTTTGTAAACTACACCCCTCAAGGCATTTATAATTTGCCTGGACATATGACAGAGCTTAGGAGTGACAGGCGCATGTGAGACCTATTTTGGTGATTTTCGCAGCATTAGCCCATAACGGCAGGGCTCGGAGGTCAAATAGTAAAACAAACCCCCAAGTAGTGACCCCCATTTTGGAAACTGCACCCCTCAAGGCATTTTGACCACACAGGTTTTTTTTTCTATTAGAAATGAATGCTCAGTGGATGGTGCAAAGTGAAAATTGCAAATTTCCACATGTATGTGCCATTTTAGTGCACAATATTTTGTGCCCAGTTCGTGCCACTGAAGACAAATACCTCAAACTGTTAAGCGGGTTCTCCCGGGTATGGCGATGCCATATATGTGGACGTACACTGCTGCTTGGGCACGCTGCAGGGCGCACCATTTGGCTTTTGGAGCGTGGATTTTGCTCGCTAGTTGTTTTGTTTGGGGTTTTGCTGGTATTTCAGTTATAATGTGGGGGCATATGTGATCTGTGCGGAGAACATCAGGGGTATAATAAGAGAGTATAATAATGGGGTAAATAAATAATTATCCACAGATGTGTGGCCAGTGTCACACTGATAAATGGCGCCCGATCTTATCCGCTTTTGGACACTTCGCACATTTTGCGTCGCCATATTCTAAGAGCCAAAACGTCTTTATTTTTTCTCCACCGGAGCCGTGTGAGGGCTTATTTGTTGCGGGACAATCTGTAGATTTCATTGGTACCATTTTGGGGTACATGCAATTTTTTGATCACTTTGTATTTAATTTTTTTGGCAAGCAATGTGACCAAAAACCTGCAATTCTGATGTTTTTTATTATTTATGTTTTTACGGCGTTCGCCATGCTCTATGAATGACAATTTTACTTTATTCTGCGGGTCGGTACGATTACGGTGATACCAGATGTATATAGTTTCTCTTATGCTTTGAAGCGTCTGCACGATAAAATCACTTTTGTTTCAAATAATTTATTTTTGGTGTCACCAGATTCTGAGAGCCATAACTTTTTTATTTTTCCGTCAAAAAAGCGGTGGGAGAGCTTGTTTTTTGCGGGACGGGCTGCGTTTTTTAATGGTATAATTTTGGGGTACATGCAAGTTTTAGATCCCTTTTTTTATTCTGTTTTGCGAGGGGTAGTGACTAACAAACAGCGATTCTGGAATAGTTTTTTATAAAAAATTTTTACGGTGTTCACCGTACGGGTAAAATAGCGTGATATTTTTATAGTTTGGGTCGTTACGGACACGGGGATACGACATATGTGTACTTTTTTTTATGTTTTTTGGTTTTTCCTATAATAAAAGACTTATTATAGGAAAAAAGGCTGTTATAGTGTTTTTTAACATGAAACTTATTTTTTTTTACAACATTTTTATTAACTTGTTTTAACTTTTTTTTTTGTCCCACTAGGGAACTTGAAGGCATGAAGCCCTGATCGCTATTCTAATACACTGCACTACCTACATAGTGCAGTGTATTAGAGCTGTCAGCTATTCACTGACAGCAAGCCTATTAGGCTTCGCCTCCCGGCGGGGCCTAATAGGCTTCCGTACTAGGAAGCGATTGTTAGGCTATGGTTGCCATAGCAACCATCGGAACACTCGCAGGTGCCGATGGTTGTTATTAGCAACCATAGGGTACGATCTAATCATTTAGATGCAGCGATAGCTGCATCTAAGGGGTTAATCGGCCGGATCGGAGCCTTGCTCCGGTCCTGGCCATTAGGGCACGATGTCAGCTGTGACAAGCAGCTGACACCCGCGCCCGTGGCAACCATCGTGGTTGCCGACAGGCTACAAGCCACTTCGATGCATCGATCACGTTGATCGATGCATCGAAGGGGTTAATTGGCCGGATCGGAGCCTAGCTCCGGTCCTGGCCGTTGCAGAGGGGCGTCGGACAGTGATTTCCCGGCGGTGATAATGCTGGCTCAGCTTCTGAGCCAGCGTCATCACATACACACGTCATAGAGCTGTGATTGGTCAGTCTGCTTTGACTGACCAATCACAGCGATCGACGGCAGGAGACCGCTGTGAATGGTCCCCTGCCGTCTTACTGTGCCGGTCAACTGTCATAAACAGTTGACGGCACAGTTCTGTCACCTTGTCCATTGACAGGGTGACAGTTTTTAGCCAGGACGCACCGGTACGTCCCTGTGCCTTAAAGCACTTCAATGCAGGACGTACTGGTACGTCCTGGTGCGCTAAGGGGTTAAAAAGCTACTCAACTTTAAGGGTATGTTCACACAGGGCAAATACGCTGCGTAAAAGCACACAGCGTATCCGCCCTGGTTGCTGCAGGAAAAATTGACCAAATTGTGGTGCAGTTTTTCCGCCGGAATGTCTGCTGCGGAAAACTGCACATGATGACGTGTCCCTCTGCCATCCTGCAGCCCAGCCTCCTGGGATAACGTTTCAAGCCATGTAACCGCTGCAGTCTGTGATCAGCTGAAGTGGTCATATGGTTTGTAATGTCATCCCAGGAGGCTGGTCCAGACGAAGAAGGACAGAATTCTGGGATAGTTGTGATTTTTGCGTTGGAATCGCAGCTTTTCCGTCGCAAAAATTGCAACATCTGTTATTGCGGGTTTTACCTCCCTATGTAATTCAATGGGGAAAGCCTGCAACAAAAAAAGCAGTGATTACGCAAATACAACTGATATGCTGCGGATTAAAAAAAACGCACAGCAGGTCAATTTCTTAGCGTTTTTTTCCGTTTATCAATTACGCAGCGTGTGGATGAGATTTGTTCAAATCTCATCCACTCTGATTCTACAGTATTATGCTGATGATTGTCCGCAAAAAAATCCATTGCGGAAAATCTGCAGTATTTACGCTATGTGTGAATCTGGCCTATATGTAGGCTATATATTACATATAAATCCTCTTGCGGTAGGTCTTCCATAAAGCATTATTTCTTTGCTCTACTCCAAACAGCTAAAACCTCTCCCACATTTGTAGAATGAGATTCTTGTGGTTTGTGCTTCTGGTCAGTGAGCAGAGAAACCTTTCACTTGAATAATTAACCACTTTACCTGTGAATAAAATAACTAAATCCTTACTCCGGTTGCACTCAGCATGTCTTCTTACCTGTCTTTTTGTGTAATTAAAAAGGCCCCTTTCCCTAGTCCATCATGTTGCTGCAAAGATAAGTGGATCATAATAGACAGTAAAACAATCTAACCACTTAATGTTTATTATACACCATTGCCGTACACAGCATGGGATATATATCAATGTCAAATATTATCTTTACTTATTCTTTCTTCATCGGGACAGAACATCGTCAACAACAATATGACAGTAACATGAGCTCAGATTCCCTAATTCAAGCTGTATACTGTTCCATCAATGGTACCCTCCGTATATAGTGTTATGAGAATTTTATTGGAGCGCTGCGTCAATTGTACAGTAGCCCAAGAATTGTAGAGTATCATAGGAGTTTAACTTAAGGAATTAAAGGGGGAACTTACAGGCTCTCACTAATAACCTCTTCTGCACTGTCACTGATAGAGTGCCTACTGAGTGGATAGGTTTTTACTCCTGTATTGTTCGCAGCAATAGTCAGAGCTAGTCAAAGGTCTCTTCACGTCTGCCCGCAGTTTCCTCTCACAGCATGCAGTCTTACAGACAAAGAGAGAAACTGCAGCTGCATCCCCCTCTCCTCCCTACCAGCCTGTTTTGTATTTACTGCCTTACTATAGACAGATTTTGTGGTGACTGATTTGGTTTCTGAACATTTACAGAGGGCCATCAGTCAGGAAAAGGGAAAATACAGGCTGCCGGAAGGTGAGGTGGATCACCTCCTCTAATACTATTACCAGTTTTAATTTTCTTATTGGACTATGTAGTAGTTCAAAAAAAAAAAAAAATTAAACAGTAGGTGCACTTTGAAATAATTTTTGGTGCGTAATCATTAGTGATACAAAAATTAATCCAAAATTTTAAAAAACACTTTTTGTGACAATCTGACTATATTTATCTGCCAGTAGTCTGATCGATGCCACCTTTAAGTATACCCAGGTTCCTTGGGGAGAAACAAAATGGCATCATTTAAATCCGATCTCAGGTTTTCATATAACGGGAACCTACATTGATTTTATGTGTCTGGTTTGATTGCAATGGCTTCTCTGTCCTTTTTTACTTTTCACTCGATAGTTAAAGCAAGCAGCTTCCTGACAGGAAAAGTCTACTTTTTGTTAACCACCTTTGATACGCTGACTATTTTGATCTCTTCAGTTGGCAGCTTTTTAAGCCATCACACCTGCCAGAACATTTTTGAAGAGAACAAATGACACCTACTTAGATCTTCATACTGCTTTTATTATAGACCAAAATGGACAAGTTTTAAAAGCTCCGATGTAAGTGTATTCGAGCAGCAGAAATACAGAACGAATATTCAGGCTTGTAACTTATGGCCAATTTCATTTGCAAACACTAAAACACACTGGAGGAAATGTATTAATATAAAGTTATAAAACTAGACCAGATGGGCACAAATTGTGCCAAATTATTCACACTGGCGCATGTTGTATAATACATTTGCCGCCATAGTAGACATTTTCTTTTCTCATGCTTTTATCTTTCTCATGGCTGGTGTATTTTACAGCAATATTTTACGGCCCAAATATGGTGCCCGCCATTTAAAAATTCTGGTTCACTTTACAACTCCTCTTAGCCATGCCCGTTTTTCTAGACACTTTTGAAAACCGCCTAAAACACATAATAAATTTGGTGCACGGCATATACATGGCATTTTTTGGAATTCTGGGGCATTTTGCTATGTAAATCTCCCTAAAAGTTCTGTACTAGTGGGAAATATGAAAATAGGCTTATCTTATCTGTGACCAGGGTGGAAGTGATCACTGTGGTTTCTTGCGAATGTGATTTTTTTTTTCTAGTACAGTATTTATGGGCAATTGTTGATGTGCATCAAAACCTACCTGCAATGTTTTTGAATAATGTCTAATAATTTTGTAATGAATAAAGTATGGCGATGCTTATGGCTCTGATACCTGAATCCTCCATCAAATAAGCTTGAGCAGGTGTACTCCATGGAGGGAGACTTTGTGAGAGTAATAAATGAGTCCACAATTCCTTTTTAGCAGGACTCTCTGCAAAGTATTTTTTTACTTTTAAGCGTGGTTTTGTTAGGTATGGCCTCCTTCATGCCCTAATACACATATTGTTTGGCTCTGCTGACATTGGTCCAAATCAGTGAGGGTCAAACTGAGGGTATGTTCACATGCTGTGTTTTCAGCCGTTTTTTGGGGTGTAAATGTCTCGAAAAACTATTAAAAAACAGAAGCTGAACGCCTCTAAACATCTTCCCCTTGTATTTCAAGGAAAAAAACTGTGTTTTGTTCAGACGTGGCGTTTTTTTTACGCTGCCATTTGAAAAAAGGTGCGTAAAAAAACACCCCCCTGTAAAAAGAAGTGCATGTCACTTCTTGAGCCGTTTTTGGAGCCGTTTCTCATTGTGTCAATAGAAAAACAGCTCCAAAAACTGCTCTAAAATACGCATGAAAAGGCATTTGATGCTATAAAAACGGCTCAAAATCAGAGGCTATTTTTGAAAACAGCTCCGTATTTTACAGCCGGTTTTACTTTAGCATGTGAACATAGCCTAAAACATTATCCGTTCCTACAAACCCTGGTTGCAGCAGAGCAGTGGCTGCATGCTCTCCAGTCTGTTTGTAATCTGTAACCATGGAAACACAATCTGCATAGGAGCTGTAGACACATAATGGTAGGAGATTTTTTTTTTTTGGAGATGCACTGGAGCAATGAAAAAATTCTTGCAAAGGTGCATATAGCCTTTAACTTTAATACCACTTTCTAATCACTTTTCTGACTAGAATTAGCCTTGATTTATGTTTTTTTTCTGCTGCTTAACCCGTTAGTGACCGCCCCATAGTGTTTTTACGTCGGTCACTAATGGGCTTTATTCCGATGCAATAGACTTTTTACGTCACTGCATCGAAATAAATAAGGTGTCAAATCTCCCTGCTCTCAGCTACAAGAGGGGGCTGGGGGCATCCCTGCTCGAACGTGTGAGATCGATATTAGTATCGATCTCACCCGTTTAACCCCTCAGATGCGGTGCTCAATAGTGTGCGCCGCATCTGAGTGGTTTTGGAGAGAGGGAGGGAGCTCCATCTCATCCCACCGGCACCAGGCGATAAAATCGCTGAGTGTCTGTGTCTCTGATGGCAGCCGGGGGCCTAATAAAGGCCCCCAGGTATGCCTGTAGTGAATGCCTGCTGGCATGACCTAGCAGATGCCTGTCCATTTTACACGGACAGGCATAATACACTTCAATACAAAAGTATTGCTGTGTATTATAAATGCGATTGGAGGATCGCATAGTGAAGTCCCCTAGTGGGACTAGTAAAAAAGTTAAAAAAAAAGTTTAATAAAAAGTGAAGAAAAAATTAAAAACCCACTTTTCCCCCTTACAAACTGCTTTATTATTAACAAACAAAATAAAGTAAAACAGTTACACATATTTGGTATCGCCACATCCGTAACGACCCCAACTATAAACTTATTACATCATTTAACCCGCACGGTGAACGTTGTAAAAAATAAAATAAAAAACCATGCAAAAATTGCTGTTTTCTTTGAATCCAGAATTAAATAAAATGTGATAAAAAGTTATCAAAAAGTCGCATCTACTCCAAAATGGTACCGATAAAAACTACAAGTCGTCCCGCAAAAAAAATCCCTCCTACAATTGCATCGGCGAAACAATAAAAACTTTACGGCTCTTCAAATATGGAGACCTAAAAACAAATAAGTTTGAAAAAAAGTGTTTTCACTGTGTAAAAGTAGTAAAACATACAAAAACTATACAAATACAACCGTTGCAATCGCAACAACCCACTGAATAAAGTTATTGTGTTATTTATACCACACGGTAAACGGCATAAATTTAGGATGCAAAACAGTGTTGCGAAATTGCTGTTTTTTTTCTATTCCCCCCCCAAAAAAGTTAAGAAAAGTTAATTAATAAATTCTATCTACCCCAAAATAGTGCTATTAAAAATTACAACTTGTCCCGCAAAAAACAAGACCTTATACAGCTATGTCGACGCAAAAATAAAAAGGTTATAGCTCTGTGAATGAGACGATGGAAAAACGTAAATTAAGGTCTAAAATAGGCTGGTCATTAAGGGGTTAATGTTTCTGAGCTGGAAAGGGCTAGATTGACTTCAAAGGCTATGCACACCTTTGAAATAGTTATTTTTTTTCGGTTTGTTTGTTTTTTAAATAAAAATGTCTATCAGTGTGTTTGGTGCACCTTTCAAAGTACTTTTTATTCAAAATTATTTTTACTTTTTGAGATAGAGCTGCTTTGTATCCTGTATACAGAGCAGCTGTATCTAGCGCTGAAACCTAGATCTGTCAGATCAGCGGGACTGACAGGCTCAGTGTCAGCGGGTCCTGCGTGTGATCCACCTGTAATCGATTATATCTAAAAGTTATAAACATAGATGTGAACGGCAACAGCTCGATCCTGCATGTCAGAGACACGCAGGACCCGCTGACAATGAACTCGTCAGTCCTGCGGACCTGACGGACTCAGGTCTTAGTACACAATGCAGGTGCTCTATATACAGAATACAAAGCAGCTGTATCTCAAAATTAAAAAAAATGTTAACAAAAAAGTATTTTGAAAGTTGCACCAATCACACTTAGGTTCCTATTAGACGGGCAGATATTCTGTCATGATCGAGCGATGATGCGTTTGCGTTCGAAAGACTGTCTATTACACGTGACAATTATTGCTAAACATTTTTGCTGTTCAGACGTTACTGCGAACGTTTCTTGTTTGCACTCCTCATCTTTCAACTGCTAATGACTAGAAGATTTTTTATCAGACTAGGGGATCTGGCGGCGACGAACGATAATCCTTCTTATAGGTCGATGTGGTCAATGCCCAGAAACTTAACGCTATTATACAAGGTAATTATCTCTTAGGCCCAATTCACACTGGCGCCAAAAAACTTCCGAAACTGCCTCCCATTGATTTCAATAAGAGGCGGAGGCGTTTTTTTTCCCACGAGCGGTTAAAGAAGCGATATGCCCTATCTTCGGGCGTTTACATCTCTGACCTCCCATTGACATTAATGGGAGGCAGAGAAAGCGTATTTTGTGGTGTTTTTGCCCGTGGTGCTCAATGGGTGCGAGCAAAAAACGCCACGAAAGTCGTCTGCAAAAAACACAGTGTGAACATACCCTTACAGTCGAACAATTAGGGTATGTTCACATGCAGAGTCAAAAACGTCTCAAAATACGGAGCTGTTTTCAAGGGAAAACAGCCCCTAATTTTCAGACGTTTTCTGAGCAACTCGCGCATTTCGCTGCGTTTTTCGCTGCGTTTTCTACGTCCGTTTTTGGAGCTGTTTTCAATAGAGTCTATGAGAAAATGGCTCCAAAAACGTCCCAAGAAGTGTCCTGCACTTCTTTTGACGAGCCGTCATGTCACGCGCCGTATTTTGACAGTGACGCGTAAAATGACAGCTCGTCTGCACAGAACATCGTAAGACCCATCGCAGGCAATGGGCAGATGTTTGCCGACGTATTGGAGCCGTCTTTTCAGGCGTAAATCGAGGCATAAAACGCCTCCATTACGTCTGAAAAGTGGCCGTGTGCACATACCCTTATACAAAAATTAGTACGATAATCAATCTGTCTAATAGTGCCTTTAGTCAATTTAATTATGTGGAATTGCCTTGAGAAAATATAGAATTCTTAATATTTTACTAGAAGAATATTTTACTAGAAGAATTTTACAGACCTTAGCAAGGTGAGCTTGCTATCCATATGGAGGATACTTTGAGTGGTGAGGGGAAGTAATTGACTTTTACTTGTCATGTGTAATTTTGCTTATTGCAATGCAAATAAAATTGTAGATAACTATTCTCAAAGGCACATTACATGCCAAATAAAGAAAAGCTCAATTAAGATACTAAACCTACTTAACCCCTCACCTTATTGCTTTCAGTTGCACCATTCTCGTTGGTAAGCCATGCCAGTAAAAGTGGTTTATAGAGCTCTGTCTGCCATGTTCATAACTAGATTATTCCCACAGCTCTTCATGCTTAGACCCCTTGTTTCCAAAGAACTGTACATTACATTCTTTACTCATCATCTTGACTTCTTTATTAGCCATATGTTCTTCCCTCTCAAGCCTTGCTGTCCAAGAGGGAGCACAGTCTGTGAGTGAAGAGATCATGTTCATGCTTACATTACAGTTTGCACCGTGTTCTCTGGAGATAGAAACAGGCAGACAAGCAAGCTGACCCTCCCAAAGGTTGAGAAACGCAGCTGAAGCTTCCAGTATGAACAGAATTTAAAAAGCCTCAGGAAAGTCCTGAAAGTGAAAATAAATGTCGAAAGCAGTCGATTGCACTATTGATTCCATCAAAAAAACGGAACCCTTTCAAAATGGTGTCAAACGGAAACCATTAGCAAAGTATTTGTCACCGTAGACCATTGAGGTCAAAGCTCAGACGGAACCACTCAACGGAAACACAACGCTGATGTGAACAGGCCCTAATTCTGCTGGATGCTATAGTCTAATCGTATCTATACTGATCCACACAAATCTATTCTATTAGAGAAGAGAAGAATTGTGTTCTTCATTCACGATCAGCTGCTGGAACGTATCCCTCATATCTGTCATGGATTGTGTAAAAACAGACGTATGATGCCAGCTTTCGGAATTAATGATATGTGCCCATCTGAGGCCAGAATAAAAAAAGAGAACTTATTTGAAACTGGTTCTTAGATAGTAAGTCTAAAAGCTAAATCAAGGTTTCTTTGTATTCTCCATATTACTGCAGGTTGCCATAGAAACAGATACAGCCTGGTTTACTTTTGGATGTTTTTTTTCTAACCCCTTTATGAACGTATGTTTTGCATGCTACAAAATATTGTGAAAATGTACAAATAAGCAGTTATCACGGCAGGACAGATACGCAGATGTGCACTGACACCGGTAATTTTCTCTTTTAGTGTCTTGCCCAGTGAGTGATAATCAATTTTCAGCACATCCTTGCTTATAAAATTGCCTTTTTCCTTAAATCAACCCAAGCATACTTGGAGGACGAAGAGACAGACAGTAGATAATGAAATCCATCGCTATTTTTTTTCCACTTTGCAGTTTTTTTCCCCGTTTTTTTATACATTTAAGGAGCTTAACCTTCTGAACATTTAATATTTATTCCAATTTTCTGAACCTAATGAATATAGAGCAAAATTATTCTGTCGCTTTGATGAAAGTTATTCCTGCCTTTCTCCGATCTGTTGCTCTCTTGACTATCCATATACTTATTGGAAGTGTGTAAGATTAGTAACTAGGTCAACTGGTAATTATGGAACCTGAAAAGTAGAAAAGATTACATTTGTAGACAGTGTTCTAGAAATGGAAGGAGGACAGTTTTGAAAGATGCCTCGCTGATTCAAGCATCTGTTTACACGGCACAAGGAACTCAAGGAGGCATTAATGTTTTTAATTTCTCTTCTTTTCCATCAAGTTTTCACTAAGGATATGGGGATTACATTATATTTCAGAAGATTTTGTCAAATAGCTTAGAGAAGTTTGCAGAAGTTTGAAATGCAAACAGTAGTATAGCCAAAGGTTTATCAGTAAGTAATTCCTATATTCCTATCAGCGCTTAGTTAGGATTATATTAATAGAATCTTATTTCCACTTGGGCTATATCTTGAAAACAGAAGCCATTTGAAGTGAAGCTCTTACTAAGATATTTCTGTAGATTCTAAAGTACGCCTCAAGCTTTTCTGTAGGTGGGTGAGATCTTCTTTTCTGAAGGGTTGCAAATTGGTAAATGCCAACAACCCCTTTCATAAAGAAGCCACGGCGGCGATTGGGTCCTGCTCCAGGCTACCCCGGCAAACAGATGATTTTACCGTGGGAAGCCGCAGTCAATCAAGGATTTCCCCTGCAGCGACTGCTGCTGGGGAAATGTAGTATTACATGGCAGCCATTCAAATAAATGTCCGTCCTTGTAATATATGGATGAAGGAAGTCCACCCGAAGATGAACCACTGTTATAGAGCTGTTCATTCTGGCTCATTGAGTGAGGTGTCAAGCAGGGGAACCCCCTCTATGACATCTACATGTCTAAATAGAGCATATGACAGGGGTTTTCTTCATGATACAACCCCTTTAAAGGGGTTTTCGGGGACTGTGAATTAATGGCATATCCTCTGAATAAGCATCAACTTATGATTGGTGGAAACTGACCGCAAGTCCCCCACCACTCAGCACAACGAAAGGGCACAAGGCTCTTACTGATCGAGGGGGGGGGGTCCCAGGGTTTGGACTGCCACTGCTCATTTATTGATGGCCAATCCTAAGACCTAGACAAGTCCTTTAACTAATTGCATCTAGAATGTATCTTGGAAGTGGGAGGAAGGGCCACCGCCTTTCTGAACCCTCGGCCAAAACATTTAAATAGTCGTAGTTTACACAACTGCTTCTATATTTTGCTGTAGTTCTTAAGTATGCCTCAAAAATAGTTCTTTAGTGACTAAGGAGATATTCCATCTTATTCCTTTTGGAGACCCCCTAATAAAGAGCCACTCTTGCTCTGAAGAATCTGGCCCGTCCATGTATTGCTTGGATGGCTATTCATTTGAGTGACTGGCATGTAATGCTACTTTAGCCTTGCAGTTAAATGTACGGCCAGCTGCAGATTTCCCTGCAATAACAGCTGTTCGCCAGGGGTATTTGAAACCATCCGGGCTTCAATTTAGAAATTGTTCATCTTGATGACCCCCTTTACTGAGTGCATGTAGAAAGCATGCGATTTAAAGAATAGCTATTACCAGATTTTCTTTCTAGGTTTTTAAGTATGCATCAAAAGGTTTCTTTTGTTGGTTAAAGTGAATTTGTCTCGAGGGTTTCTTGATCGAAAAAAGGTATTTCTGGTTTTATAAAAATGGCTTAATTAATGTATAATGAAATGTTCTGCAACTTTCTAGTTATCGTCTCCTTTTTAAAATTTTTGCCTGCTGTCAATATATAAGAACATTCTTGCTGAAAACCCTGTACGTACCTAATACATTTTCTAGAATTATACTACAATGATCCAGTCCACGTAATCCTATTTAAGCTCAATATATCAGCAGCACAAATCTCCCTCCTGTCTTGATAGTTTGGTACACTATGGGGGTAATTTATCATCCTTTCTATGCCAGTTTTCTGGCATAAAAAAAGTTGCAAAAGGGACAAAAAGTATAAAATTTTAGCCTTTGTACGCCACTCTCGCCACTTTTGTGGGAAGGGGTGTGGCTTCGCAAAAAGACGGCGTTGACACTACAGGCCGACAAATTTATTATAATTAACTCCAGAAAACTAGCGTAAATTATAGTGGAAATCTATGCCAGCTCCTAACTGGCATATATTTCACTCTATGGGGCATAGCAAGGTAGAGGCCCATGCTTTGCCGCTACCGTGCCCCCTCCCTGATCTTAATTACCCCTCCACGACCTCACTGGACAGTTAAAATAAAAAAGAAATAATTTAAAAAAAAATATTCTTCTCCACTCCTCTTCTCCTCTCCAGCTCTCTCATCACTGTAGCACAGCTCAAACAACGTAATGAGGCCAGGCAGCGTCAGGACATTGTATGTGATGCAGCACTGATGACGTTGAAGTGCTGCCCCACATATATGGCCCTGATGCTGCTCGGCGTCAGGACCTTGTACGAGCAGTGCAAGAAGGATGAGGGAGTCGAAGGGGAGAAAAGAAGAGAGGCGGTGAGGTGAGTAAGTTATTTTTATTTATTTTATGGGCTAAGGAGGGGGAGAATATGGCGCATGGCCACTGTCGTTGCGCCACTAATGTGTCGCACGACCCGGCTGAAGGTTGCAACACATTTATGAAGAAGTTTTCGCCTATTCATAAATGTTTGCCGTTTACTAAAATTTTTCTTTCTATTTAGTCCCCATGCACACAACCGTAGAATTCGTCCGTAATTGTGGGCCTTAATTGTGGTTCGCAATTACGGACCCACTTATTTGTATTGACCTTGGACACCTTCCCGTATATATACGGGAAGATGTCTGGGCCATAGAAATCCACCGCAAAAGATAGGACATGTCCTATCTTTTGCTTTTAACGGACCGTGCTCTCATACTTTGTGACGGGCTGAAAATGTGGGTGGCTGTTCGCGGCCGGCCGTGCACGCAATCACGGGCAGTTATTACGGGCACGGCCATGTGCATGATTTCTGTAAGAAATTCCAGTATTAATAAATTCCCACCTATATCTGTATAGGTAAATGTATCAGATTTAGCTCCCAGAAGATTGCCTAAACTTGATAGAATTGTAGCATACTCACAGCTGTGAAAAGTATTAGGTCTGTACAGTTTTTAGCATCTGGGTGTGAAAAAAAATATTACCATTTCCTGTGAACAATCAGAAATCTTGAAAATTGGGATGGATTGGAATACAAAATATAGTAGAAAGGGTTTGCCTAGAGGGGTTTCATAATACAATTAAAGGGGTTGCCGAGAGCTCAAGAAATTCATACCTGTAGTGGTCACATGGATGTATGCTTCAGGAAAAGGAACAAAGACTGGCCAGGAACACTGGAGCATCAGCGATGGAGCTGCAGGGGAATTAACAGGTGAGTAATGTTTTTTATGTTTATTTTCTGTAACACTTTTAAAAAAGGAAACTTTTGTTTATCCGTATTTTCTCCATTTACTTCGTTCCTAGTTTGTTATCTCTGTTTCTTATACAGCCCGCTTACTTTGTAATATTTACTTGTATACAACCCTCACAGACACTTAAATATATAATAATACTTTACTTATAACATAGAAGTGACAAAGCAGTATACATTACATAAAGATACAACACATTACATGGAGAACACAACCACACACAGCCATCTCCTTTTCCTACCTTCCCTGCTTACTAAGCAAATGTGACCAGTAATGTCATATCATATATATATATATATATATATATATATATATATATATATATATATATATATATATATATATATGCAGGTCCCAACACTGCACAGTTTCCAGGAGCTACATGAATAACCAAAGCCATTAGTACATGTACATACAGTATAGAGACTCATGAATAAATAGCATATATATATATATATATATATATATATATATATATATATATATATTCATCTTTAATCCATATAAGAGATTCCTAGTATATCTCTATGTGAACATATAAAGTCTGCTGTAATTGTATTATACTTATATTTATATACATACACAGAAAGCACACATATAATATAACTTACCCTGTTCCAGATGTAAGTGCTGTTTGTCCAGGGGTGGCAAGAAAAGAGAGAGAGACCCAGAACTTCACATTGCCTAAATGTTCCTAGATCTGAGTTGACTCCGCTTACTCCATTGACTCCTCCCTAAGACCACCCATATACCTTCCAATGTGCATCTGTACAATAAATAAATTAATCTATTCCCAGTATGCTCAGCTGTCTCTACATCCAGTTTACAACGGCTCCTTTCTGTACTGAGGTCCATTGAAATGCTAATCAGGCAGTAGATAAGAATCTATGACCAAATAACTTCTGGGCATACTGACACCTCAATGGGTGAACATCACTGAATAATATCAGTATATACTATCTCCATTCACCAGGTATATTTTATGTGGTCATAGGTCAGAGCGTCTGGATGGGAACAATATTCTCCTCTTACAACTTTCTACTGCTAGTTTAATTTCTTGAACACTCGGACAACCCTTTTAAGCTTTGTTATATAAACCTGGAAAATCCCTTTAATAGATGTCAAACTAAGAAAGTGCATATATGAAATGGACTGAATCATTGCCCCTATCAAACATATGTGCTACTGTAAATGGCAATGTTGGATTTGGATGGTTTGTAATGTATTTTTCCAATAAATAAAAAAGCAATCAATGAAAAATAAAAAATAAATAAAGTCCAAGAAAAAAACATGAGTTTAAAAAAGCTGGTTGCCATGGTGCCTAAGAAATGCCTAAAGGCACCAATACTTCCCTAGCTGTGACCTGTTTTAACAGTGCCAATTGGTAGTTGAGTAATCATGTTCTTGGCTGCCCGCTGAAGAGGTTTGTGGCGTCTTTAGAGCATAATTAGTCCCGTGAGCTAAGAGAATGTACAGGATTCACTGAAAATTGTCAACACAGGAGTGCCTGTGCTATTTCCTGATAAGAGGTCCTGCTCTTTTTTTTTTTTAATCAAACAAGTTTTTATTGATAATACAACATCAGTTATACAGCCTTTACATTTCTTACAGTACTTTACAGAAAACATATAAAATTAACATAACATCACTTAAGTAGTGCAAAATTTCTTCAAGTACTTTATGGCATGTATACAACATCTTTGGTTATACCATCACCTATTTCTCCCTCCAACTGAACTACCCCCCTCCCTTGCAGTACTCCCTCTCTTCCCTGATTTTTCCACCACTCCTCCTCCGTGTCTCTTTCATAGTAAACCGATATTTCACCAGACCTTAAACATGTATATGTGCCATCCCTCCTCCAAATCTTATCTAGTGATCCGCATTGCCATAGGCTTGTACCCATTTACCCCATTGTTTCTCGTATTTCTGAATTGTCCCTCTTTTCAGATATATCCGCTGTTCCAGTGATACCGTGTGGTTAACATACCCAACCAGTTCAGCTACCTCCGGGGGATCCGCCTGCAGCCAATATTTTGCGATTAGTTTCCTAGCATGATACAAAATCTTTTTAATAGACATTAGCTCCATTCCATCCCCTCCTTCCTCCCCAATGCAACCCAGTAAGAATATTTTAGGTTCTATTGGGAAATCTCTCCCATATACTTTAGACACCACACTTTTAACTTCCTTCCAATAGCCTTCTAGCAGCGGGCAGCTCCAAAACATATGCTTTATGTCCGCCCCATCAAACATACACCTGGGACATTCCTTAGTTAGGTCCTGCTCTTTAAATGATAATATCCTCCAGAATTCTGTGTGGTTGTGCAAGATTTTTGTTTATCCCATTTGCTTAAAGCAAAAGTGACATTCCACAGAGTCATTGCTGCTGCCTTCCTGACAATGAAGACATGTCTGTATGTAGACCATGGTATCCTAGAAAGTTGTTTCCCGCTCCACTGGAAACATTATATGTATGGTGATATGCAGCTCATCTCAACATTTTGAATAATAAGAGCAATTCTTCGCTATGTGTATAACCATCCCCCGGATGAAGAGTGACAGATTATTTTCGAAATATGACCTCTTGCTGCTTCCAGGGGCAAATAAATGGATATTGATGGCTACTGGAAGAGGATTGACTACAAAGAAGCACTTCATTTATTAATGAAATCTTCCTTCCTTTGAACCTAGGACTTCCGGTAAAGGCTGCTATTAAAGCCCTGGTTCTGGAGATTTAGACTAAAAGAAGCTGTTAATCATTTACATATAGCAAATATCTAACAACAAAATTGACTTAAGAGGTTGAAGTAAAGTCCAGTGGTTGAAAACTCCGGACCCCAGGCCTTAAAATGCAGAATGTCCTAAATCATGGAGAGTAACACTGTATTATATATTATTATTATTATTAAATGAAAACTCCTTCTTGCAGCTAGCACAAGTTCACACCCTTTGTTTTAAGGGATTTCTAAAACCCCATTCACATGTAGTGAGCTTTATTGCAAATTTTCAATGCGCAATCTGAATGTATGAACGTGGCCTAATTCTATCCTTAATAGGGATAAAAAGGTGTTTAGCATCCGCAGAAGGGCTCTGTAAACCTGGCCTCAATGGTGTGTTATTCAGAATAGGAAAATTAACACGTTCATTACCTGTGCTCAAAATATATGTAGCATTCAGTCTTTTTGGGTAGAAGTCTATCAGCATGGCACATTTTAACTTGCCAATTGTTGCCCACTCTTCCTTGAAAAAGCACTCAAAATCTTCTGTGTACAGCCCTCTTCAGGTCCTAACACAGATTTTCAATGGGATTAAGGTCTGGGATCTGGCAGATCAAAATGTTGATATTGTTCTGTTGATTTGGAGGTATGCTTTGGCTCGTTGTCGTGCTGAAAGGTAAAATTCCTCTTCATCTTCAGCTTTTTAGCAGAGGCCTGCAGGTTTTGTGCCAATATTGACTGATATTTTGAACTGTTCATAATTCCCTTCACCTTGACTAAAGCCCCAGTTCCAGCTGCAGAAAAACAGCCCCAAAGCATACTGCTGCCCCCACCATGCTTCACTGTGGGTTCGGTGTTCTTTTGGTGATGTGCAGTGTTGGTTTTGCGCCAAACATACCTTTTGGAATTATGGCCAAAAAGTTCAACCTTGGTCTCATGAGACCATAACACATTTTCCCACATGCTTTTGGCAAACTTGATGTAGATCTGTGCAAAACATAGCCGGGCTTGGATGTTTTTCTTTGTTAGAAAAGTCTTCTGTCTTGCCACCCAACCCCACAGCCCAGATATATGAAGAATATGGGAGATTGTTGTCACATGCACTACACAACCAGTACCTGCCAGAATGTCCTGCAGCTCCTTTAATGTTGCTGTAGGCCTCTTGGTAGCCTCCCGTACCAAATTTCATCTTGTCTTTTCATCAAGTTTTGATGGACGTCCAGTTCTTGGTAATGTCACGGTTGTGCCAAATGTAATCCGCTTCTTGATGACCGTCTTCACTGTGTTCCATGGTATATCTAATGCCTTGGAAATTATTTGGTACCCTTCTCCTGACTGATGCCTTTCAACAATCAGATCCCTATGATGTGTTGTGAGCTCTTTACGACCATGGCTTTTGCTGTCACATGCAACAAAGAAAATGTCAGTAAAATCCTAATAGAACAACTGAACTTTATATGGGGTTACTCAGAATCACTTTAAATAATGGCAGCTGTGTAGTGACTACTATTTAACATGAATTTGAATGTGATTGGCTAATTCTGAACACAACCACATCCCCAATTATAAGGGGGTGTTCACACTTATGCAACCACATTATTTTTGTTTTTCATTTAAATTTTTCCCCTTTAGATTATTTCAGTTTGTTTTTTAATGGAATTGTACAGATTATGGGTCACATTAAAAGTGGAAAAAGTTCTGAAGTGATTCATCTTGTACTGACTTTGTTACATGACAAAAACTGGCATTTTAACAGGGGTGTGTAGACTTTTTAGATCCACTGTATGTATGTACAGAATGCACATTGAGAGGTTCAGGTTGCACTATGGGGTTGGCAAATTTCTGCATCTTTTTACAAGTTCTGCATTCTCTGACATACCTACTTGTGCAGCTGCAGGTTTAGAGTCCAGTTGGTTTTCCCTGTGGACTATGCCCTCTCTCACGCTCTCTCTCTCTCCCACTTCTTTTAATACTTTAGTTTGCGTGCTTGTGTCTCACCCTCTTACGCTGATATGACAATCAAAAGTTTTGATTTGTGTAAGAAAATGCAGTCGGTATATCTCCTCCAGAAAATACAGATGTAGCAATTTTTATCTTGACTTTAAGTACGCAGTGGCAAGAAACATTAACTTGACTTTTTCAATGGCTTTCCAATTGCTTTTGTTGTGTGATATCACGCTGCAGCAAGTTATCAGAGTCAAGTTCAACTTTGCTACATCTGTATTGTATGATCAATCTGCTGCACCTAGTTCTACATGGGAGCACTATACATAAAACGATATTTGCTTCAAATTTGGTTTTATATACATTAAAGCAAACTGTGTACATATCTATACCTCCCAACATTTGTATCCCCAACTAGAGACACTTTTAAGCCCTACCCTCAGGAATGCCTCAGGAATGCTCACAAAACATACATAGAGAGCCTACCTTTATGCAAATTTGACCTTTTCGGGGACAATCTCACAAGAAAACAAAAACGATTCCGATGGAAGGTATATATCGACCTTTCATTTAGCTTTTCCTGTTATGTATCTATAGGTAGTTATGCAAGGAGCTGTTTTGGCTTACAGGAAGATGAAGAGTGTTTCTTATCCATAGAGAACTACATTGCTCTATTTACATGTGTTGGCCAGAATTAAGTAATGGAATTCACCGTCCTTTAAAAATATGCTGTGAGGAAATCACTTCTAGTCTACTTTGAATTTCCAATTTTTATTCAATCAGATTTATGGGTGCAATTTAAACCTTTTTTCATATTGTCTTGCTGAAATGGCACTATTTAAATCGAGTTTGATATGATTAGTACCACTTGTGCTCAGAGTTTACCCTACTCTCCTTAATCAGCCTAATGGTGCAAAGATAAAATATCTATTTTTGCTAGCTAAAAAAAATACATTTAAAATCTGTTGGTGCTACCTCACAATAAAATCCATTTTTCCTTAGCCTACTGCTTTACTAATGTGATGGTATTCATCATTAGCTTAGATGAAAGACCGACTGCCGAAACTACATCTGGTGTGCAGTAATGAAACACATTTCTCATATTTGAGGAACATTTAACATTCAAGTTAATTGAACATAAAATTTATATTATTAAATAGAAAAGCCAATTGTCTCTTCTTATTGTAAGCATTTGTTTCCTAATTTAACCAACCCTTTGGTTTAGTGGAAGTTGAATCCTTGAGTACAATATAAAAGGGGTTGTCTCATGAATACAAACCCTTTCCATATCCCCTATTAGGGCATTAGGAAATCATAGAGGATCCACTTGAGACCCCCTCTATTAGCCAGATTGGAGAGCTATTAACAGACAGCGGTTCTTTCTCTGGAAGACCCTGCACGCCTGTGTTTTACATGGCATGGCATGTAATACTACATTTGCCCTGCAGCATCCAATCAATGGCAATCTGTATCTTTTCCAGGTGATAACAGCTGATTAACAGGGGTCTATAAAGCTGATCAGCTTATCACTGGAGCAGTTTAAATCTAAATAGTGTTTATCATGGTGAGAAAAACTCTTTTAAAGCATGGATTTAGGCTTCGTTCACATCTGCGCTAGGTTTCCGTTTCCATCATCATTGTTTTCAGTGGTGACGGATCCGGTGCCAATGGTTTCTGTTTGTCTCCGATGTGCAAGGGTTCCGTTGTTTTGACGGAATCAATAGCGTAGTCGACTACGGTATTGATTCCGTCAACCATTCTGCTGCTCACTTTTCAGCTTTGCTGTGTAGATTGGGACAGGGTCAGCAGATCTGGTTATTATCATTATTTAAGTGTGGGCAATATGACAGCTCCATTGTACTGCATAAGGGCTCATTCAGATGTGCGTGTAACTCGTCTGTGTGACTGCTGTTAAAACAACGGCCGTCACACAGACACATGTATTTTAACGGGGCTGTTCACACGGCCGTTGTTTAATCAGAGCGTGTGAAGGGACCGTGGAAAATTAGTCTTAATATTTGTAATGAATGTATATTTCTTGTTGATATTTGTTTTACGATTTGGCAGAGCTTTTTTTTCCGTTCATCAGTGCAAAAAGAAAAATATATATATCCAATGTGTTACAATGCTGATTCAGGATAAAACTTGGAAATGTCCAAGATGGTGAATACTTTTATAGATACTGTAAGTTCAGTTCCGACTTTTAAATACTTTTATGTTGTTCTGGGGTTTTATAAGGATAAATCCAAACAAATCTTACATTTGACTATGGATAGGTAGTGGGGGAAGTTGAACAAGCAGTTACCCTGCCTAGAACCCTGATTGTCCTGATCTCTCTGCCTATTTTTTTATTTTATTTTTTTTCAAGTGCACATGTACAATACGGTAAATTTTTACTTGGCTGAACGGTTTGCTTCTTTCAGGCTTCACTAGATCTGAATATAAAAATGTAAGCTATTTAATGAAAAATGCAATAATCCATGAAGATATTTCCTCGTCATTATGAACATCAAGGGAGTTGATCAAGATACAGTTTTTATAAATATTTACTAGCAGATTGATGAAGCATTTCAGCTTTGTACAGTTTTTATTAGAACTGCAATGTTTCCTTCGCTTCTTGATATCTGGTAAACAGGTAATTGAATTTAGAAAAGTGTTAAGCAATGATGTATTGTGTATATGAAATTCATGATGTGATTGATTCCTCTGATTACACAATGCTATAACATTCATTCAGGTGTAAAACAAAAATATATATTTTGCTACTGAGTATTCCAGAAAAAAGACAAATGCTGCACTGAGGTAGAGATCTACTGTTGTAACTTGGGAGGGTCTTGAGATCTACTTGGTACCGAGTTGTGACAGGACCATGGGGGAAATTATGTGTAAGTTATCAGGGGCTTTGCTAGGGTCTTAAAAGACACGATCCCTGGAAGGATATTACTTTTTAAATTGACTTAAGTGCTACAGAACATACAGGACAGAACTGATCAAACTCAGTCACAGGCACAATACAGATCAATTACATTCAGTGACTCACAGGTGACGTCTTTTCTGATGGTAGACGTACTCTTTCCTCATCTTCTCCACCCGGCCCAGGTCACCATGAACGCTTTTTTCAGTCACGACTTGTCTCTGCAGCGTTAGGTTCCTCACTTTTCCATCATCCTCCCCACCTTCTAAACTCAAACTCCTCATCCTGGTGTCCTAACAGTGTCACCCTGCTGCTACCCCTAATACTGTGCCTGCTGTGTTGTTCAGTGCTTCCAAATACTGTACTACAGAAATATTAGTGCCATACAGATAAACCCCCTGAAAATACTAGCACCACACAGATGGTGCCCCGTCAAATACTTAGTGCCACACATACAGTACAGTTCAAAAGTTTAGGGTTGCTTAGAAATTTCCTTATTTTTGCAAGAAAAGTACTGTGTTTTTCAATTAAGATAACATTAAATTAATCAGAAATACACTCTATACATTGTTAATGTGCTAAATGACTATTCTAGCTGCAAATGTCTGGTTTTTAATGCAATATCTACATAGGTGTATAGAGGCCCATTTCCAGCAACCATCACTCCAGTGTTCTAATGGTACATTGTGTTTGCTAACTGTGTTAGAAGGCTAATGGATGATTAGAAAACACTTGAAAACCTTTGTGCAATTATGTTAGCATCGCTGTAAACAGTTTTGCTGTTTAGAGGAGCTATAAAACTGACCTTCCTTTGAGCTAGTTGAGAATCTGGAGCATTACATTTGTGGGTTCGATTAAACTCTCACAATGGCTAGAAAAAGAGAGCTTTCATGTGAAACTCGACACTCTATTCTTGTTCTTAGAAATGAAGGCTATTCCATGCAATAAATTGCCAAGAAACTGAAGATTTCCTACAACGGTGTGTACTACTCCCTTCAGAGGACAGCACACACAGGCTCTAACCAGAGTAGAAAGAGAAGTGGGAGGCCCCGTTGCACAACTGAGCAACAAGACAAGTACATTAGAGTCTCTAGTTTGAGAAATAGACGCCTCACAGGTCCTCAACTGGCAGCTTCATTAAATAGTACCTTCAAAATGCCAGTGTCAACGTCTACAGTGAAGAGGCGACTCCAGGATGCTGGCCTTCAGGGCAGAGTGGCAAAGAAAAAGCCATATCTGAGACTGGCTAATAAAAGTAAAAGATTAATATGGGCAAAAGCATACAGACATTGGACAGAGGAAGATTGGAAAAAAGTGTTATGGGCAGACGAATCGAAGTTTGAGGTGTTTGGATCACACAGAAGAACATTTGTGAGACGCAGAACAACTGAAAAGACCCATAGCACACCTCCAAATTATGCAAGAACTATTTAGGGAAGAAGCAGGCAGCTGGTATTCTATCTGTAATTGAGTGGCCAGCGCAGTCACCAGATCTCAACCCCATAGAGCTGTTGTGGGAGCAGCTTGACCGTATGGTACGCAAGAAGTGCCCATCAAGCCAATCCAACTTGTGGGAGGGGCTTCTGGAAGCATGGGGTGAAATTTCTCCCGATTACCTCAGCAAATTAACAGCTAGAATGGCAAAGGTCTGCAATGCTGTAATTGCTGCAAATGGAGCATTCTTTGACGAAAGCAAAGTTTGAAGGAGAAAATTATTATTTGAAATAAAAATCATTATTTCTAACCTTGTCAATGTCTTGACTATATTTTATAGTCATTTTGCAACTCATTTGATAAATATAAGTGTGAGTTTTCATTGAAAACACAAAATTGTCTGGGTGACACCAAACTTTTGAACGGTAGTGTAGTTTCCTCAAAAATAATTGTGTCCAGCTAATAGTGCCTCTGACAGTAATAGTGCCACAGACATAGTGTCCTCCAAATAATTTTTCCAAGCTGAGAATGCCCCTGTCAGTAAAAATGGCCACTAAGTGCACCGAAAAATAATTTTGGCAAGTAAAAATAGTGCCCCCAATAGAAGTAATGCTACCCCAGAGTGTCCCCATTAGTAACAGTGCTCCCCATAGTGCCCTCAATTGTAATAATGCTCACCCATAGTGCCCCTATTAGTAATAGTACTCCCCATAGTGCCCCATTAGTAAGAATGTCCCTCATAGTGCCATCAAATGTAATAATGCTCCCTCACAATACCCTCATTAGAAATAGTTCTCCCCCATTAGTAGCAGTGGCTTCAATTTTAATAAGTCTTTCCCAGAGTTCCCCGATCATGAATAGTGCTCCCCACAATGCCCCCATTAGTAACAGTGCCTCTCATAGTGCCCTTAATTGTAATAATGTTCCCACAAAGTGCCAACATTAGTGCCCCCAATAGTGGTCACTGCCTCCTAGTGTCGCCCACTCCTTTCCCATCATGCAGCCAACCACCTTAGAGCTATCAGTGCGCATCACATGGCTATTCTATTGATAGAGCTGGGGGTGATGAGCACTAACACTGGAGAAGTTAAGCCCGCCCACTACCTAAGCTACTCTGCAAGAGCGTCAGTACATTTACACTGTCGATATAGAGGATGGCTGCGGCTCCATGGCAACTAGTAAACTTGGGACTCAGTCAGTACTGCACATTGATTTTTATTCTCCAGTACTGATTGTTGCCCAATGATCTACTCGGCACCTGTCAGCGATCAATGGGTTTGCCGACCTCTGACCTATAACAAGAAAGTGATTTTATTCATTCACTTTGCTGAACAAAACATGTCAAATCACCTGAACAAAACCTGCACCTGTGAATACAACCTTAGGATGTAATCACACATGCAGTTTTTTATACAGATTTGTATTGTATCCAACTTGAAGTAAAAGTCCTTCCTTTATACTTTCCATTTTTTTAATCCTTTCCTGATTTTGGCTCAAAAACGTATCCAAAAACTGTACTTCAAACTGCACCAAAAGCTACATGTGCGATTCCAGCCTTAAAGTGAATTTCCAGGACTATGCATTGATTACCTATCCTGCGTGATCGGTGAGGTGCAGCACTTGCTGGAGTGCTTCAGTGTTGTAGATGTAACTGTGCCTAGTACTAAAGCTCCACCCTATTCAAGTGAAATTAAATCTTGTAGTACATAAAAAGCTGTTAGTACTTAAAAATCATCTGTTCTTGGTAGCGACAACTACTACAGAGTTGGAAACTGCTCTTGGAAACACTTTTAGAATTGTTAATTGGGAGTTTAATTGATTTTGTTTCTATGGCCAAGTCATTCTGTAACAAGCTGGAGATAAAACATTGGCCAGAGTAGTGTCAAGCCAATATAGTCTATGGAGAAGCGGAGACTCATTCTCTGATGTCATGAAGCACATTCACAAGTCTGATGGATTAAATCATGGTTTGGTGGTCTACAGGAGAATGCTTTCTGTCGAATGTGCAGTGCCAACTATGAAATTTGGTAGAGGCGCAATTATGGTTTCAGCCTGTTTACATGGTTCGGTTGGTGGCCCCAAGATCCATTGAAAAGTAATCTTAATGCTGCTGCATACAAGGACTGTCTCGAAAATTTCCTACTTCCAATCACAATTTGAAGAAAGGCCCAAGGGTGTAACTAGACATTACTAGTCCCACAGGAAAGTTAGGGTGAGAGCACTCTTGCCGTCCGAGTCGCAATAAAAAACTCCCAGTATGGACTGACAATTGATCATCGTCAGATTACTGTGTCCTACAGAGATTAACCACGTTGCCATATGTGCCAGATATATTGTGCAGACAAGACCCCAGAGCAGACCCCCAAATTAATCCAGACCCTAAAATTAATTCAGACCTCAAACCAGACCCCAAAATGAATTCAGTCCCGCTGAGATTCTTCCTCGACTTCTTCCTTTCTTTATCTCCTGCTTGGAGGGTTTACCCATCCCCCCCCCCCATGCTCCTGTCCCATATTATTCTTATTCCCATGACTTCCATGTGCAAGTTATAGGCCTTTAGCCCTCTTGAACTCTGACTTAAAGATCTTCACCCATAGTTTGTGGAATCGACTGAATGTCTGGCTACCCTCCCTTTTTCATAAGGATCAAGTAGGGTAGTGACAATAGTAGATGTATTATTGACTTAATTGATGAAGTTAACAAACAATCCGATGCAGCCCTCTTTCTCAGTCTTAAAGGCATTTGACTACTTGGCATGGCCCTTTATGGGTTATGTTTTTTGGTGTCTCGGGTCCTTTCTTCACAGCTATGATAGTCCTTAGGCCTCATGCACACGACCGTGTTTTTGCGTCCGCAATTCAACCGCAAATCCACGGGTTAATTGCGGACCCATTAATTTCTATGTGGCCATACCCACTATCCGTGTTTTCACGGCTCTCCGCATGTCCGCACATCCGTGCCGCAGAAACTCCGGACATGTCTTATTATGGGCCGCAAATGCGGTGCGGACATGCCAATAGAAGTCAATGGGCCCGTGGAAATTGCGGATACACCGCCGTGTGTCATCCGCAGTTTGCGGATTTGCGGAAGTGTTGCTAGGCGTGTTGTTTAAAAGTCCTTTTTTTTTTTTTCATCCGCATTTTTGCGGATTACATACGGATGAACTGCGGATTACATACGGATGAACTGCGGATGACATTCCACGGAACACGGTCCTGGAATTTGCGGACCAGAAAAACACCACGGTCGTGTGCATGAGGCCTTACTCTAATTCATCAGCAGTATTTAAATTACCCTCCTCTTCTGATGCTTTTCGCATTTCTAATAGCACCAGGCAGGGCTGTCGTCCTTCCTTTTTGCCTTGTGTATGGAACCCCTAGCTGCCAGGGTCCGACAACATTCGGACATAAAGGGCATTATGCTGAGAGATAGGGAATTTGAGGTTTCTTTGTTTGCGAATGATGTGCTGCCCTTCCTGTCCTGCATACCACACTACAGGACTATGGTGGCCTTTCAGGGTACAAATGGAATACATCAAAAACAGAGGCTCTCCCTCCCAACCTCATCCATACTGAGCTGAATTTAATTTGACAATTTCATTTACCAGTGGAAAGACACCTCGATTAAATATCTAGGGGTGCATCTCTCTGCTAAATATTTCACTCTTTATTAGTGTAATCCCCCCTTTTACCTGAACTGCGAGCCCTCCACAATAAATAGAAATCTCATAATTTCTCATTACTGGAGTTGGTTTCTGCAGTTAGGATGATCCTCCTGACCAAGTTATTTTATTATGTTAAAATGCTTCCAGTAAGAATCCTATTGTCGTCACTAAAGTCCCTGCAAGCGACCACTTTTATTTTATATGAGACACTAAGCGTCATAGAATACCGAAATCAGTAATGCTTACTGGGACGGGCTGATATTCTAAAATATTACTGAGAGGTTCACCTAAGGCATATTTTGTCTAGGGTTTTCCAACATGCTTTTACAATTTGGACACAAATAGAGACGTTGTGGCTTGCCCCATGCATCCTACCTCCTTCCTGTGGTCTCAAGACCCCCCCCCCTTTTTCCTGTCAGCCTAACAGGCCGCTATGACATTTACGAGGGATATTTGGATCTCTTCCCCATGACGCTTCTCCTTGGGGTAAAAAAATGTCCTTAAGATTTCTAACTCATACCTGAAAGTTTATTTTCCACCATGGTGAGGGCTTGGTAATCGGTGGGTCTCTTTTCCTTAGCTGACATGGTTAATGCCTCCACAATTGAACTTTTATTCTTTTGAGTTTCTGACTTCTGCATCTCCAAGAAAATTAACATTTTCATTATCACCTAATTGCGTCACTTTGCAACAACGACTTTTGGCTCTGGTAAAGTCTCGACTCTCATCCCCTTTGAAAGGCTATGCCCCTTTGGCACCTCTACTAAGGGCCTTATCTTCATGATCTACTGATTTGTTTCCTCCGCAGTGGGTGATACACCTATCTAATACTGATGTATGACTAAGTGAGAAATTGCCCTAGGTAAAATTACCTCTCTGAATTTATGGCAAATCATGTGAGAAAAAGTCAACTTGCATTACCTACAAAGAAATACAATATAAACTTTTAATGCATTGGTGTCATAACCAGCTCTCCTTCAGGCTAGGCCATCAATATCTGAATGATCAGGTTCCGACTGCCGGGACCCCCGCCGATCAGCTGTTTTGAAGGGGCCGCAGCAATTGTACGAGCGCGTTTTCCCTTTCATTTCGGTCACTGCTCACACTGAATCGCCGACACTACACTGATGAAGTGAATGTGAGAAAGCTGTAATACTGTGAACCACCGCTACAAGTGTGTCGGCGATTCACAGTATGTGCAGTAAGGGAAATAAAGGGGAAGCAGCGCTGGTACAAGCGCTGCTATCCCTTCAAAACAGCTGATTGGCGGGGGTCCCGGCAGTCGGACTCCGAGCGATCAAATATCGATGGCCTATCCTGAGGATAAGCCTTCAATTTTTAGGAACTGGACAACATCTTTAAGTCCTTCCATTACGTCTATTTGTTGGCAATATCAGGCAGATGTTGGTACCCATGCCATCTTCTAGGACCGCCCCCTAATAGTTCCCTAGTAGGAGGAAGTGAAAGTGAGGAGATTAGTTGAAGACTTAGTCAAACTTAATATCCCACTGTATCTCCTCCACTTTTTGCTCAACAATCCTCCAAAGCACTGCAGCTAAATCACCTATTACCAGATCTTGGAAGCAAAAAGACCCCTCTCCAGACTTGACTTCTATGCCAGGTTAAAAGAAGTTCGCTCCCTGGAATACTTAACGGTCTCCCTTTAACGGATTTGATTGGACCCTTTGCAGTTGATCTGGTAACCTCTGGACACCTGGTGTATTCTTTTTTTTTTTTTTTTTTTATTCTTTATTTTGTTGACCCAAGAGGTCCATTTTGTAACATAAAGGGAACATACAACAAGGCAATGTACATTTAGAATACATAATCCCAAAGCAGATGTACAAAAAAGAATAAATACATTGTTATACAACAGCATACTGAATGAAAAAGAGAGGATAATGACAGGGGAACACGAATCTCCAAAGTGAGGCTGGAGCTGGGTTCCCTTTCTAGGGAATGAGGAAAGAAGGTGAAAGCAGAAAGAAGAAGGGGAGGGGGGGGGACCCTCCACAGCATCCCATAGACAAAGGTGTTATTCCGGCTGATTAAAGGGATATAGCTCTCAAATTATGTCTTTATAGGAGTCCGAATCCTGAAAAACTATCCATTGGGTCCAAGTTTGGCAGAACCTGGAGCTTGAGTCGTGAATAACGGATGTCAAGTCCTCCATATGCATGATGTCGTTAACCTGTGAAACCCAGAGGGATAGTGTGGGGGGAGATGGATCCTTCCACCTTAGTGGGATGCAATGGCGTGCTGCCATCACTAGAAAGTGAAGCAGAGAACGCTTATACTTGTTCGCTTGAATGTCGCAGTGATGAAGAAGGAAGAAGGCCGCATCCAAAGTTACTCTTGTATTTGTGACTTCCAGTATCACCCGTTTTATGCCTTCCCAAAATGGAGTAAGGAGTGGACATGACCAGAAGGTATGAAGGAGGGTACCAATATCTCGCCCACATCTCCAACACATAGGGGACACTGTGGGGAAGATGTTATGTAGGCGGGCTGGGGTCCTATACCAACGCGAGAGTAGTTTGAAGCTTGCCTCTTGGTATCTTGAACAGATGGAAGTTTTTTGAGCCATAAGGAGTATACGCTGCCCTTGTGCGGGAGAGAAGGATATCCCCAGGTCCTCTTCCCATTTTGAGATGTATGTAGAAGTGGGCATATCTGGGGGGTCCATGAGAATTTTGTAAATTGCGGACAATGTTTGTCTAATCAGGTCAGATCCTGTACAGAGGGTCTCTAGTGGAGTCTTTACCACTTGGTAGGACATAGGAGCCGAAATAGAGCATTTGCAGCGAACGCCAGTGTCCCAACGGAGGGAGATCAGGAATCTGGGCCAGGTCTGCAGCAGAAAGCCATTCACCGTCCATCAAGAACCGATCTGCACGATACCATCCCAAGGATTGCCATATACGGAAAATTGGGTCCGTCAAGCCAGTGGGAAAGGAAGGATTGCCCAGTATCGGAAACATAGAGGAAGGGATTGGCAAGCAAGATGTCCTTACCGAGGGGAGAGAGCAGCAAACTAATGTTGGGCCTATAGTAGGGTGATGATGGAGATGCCTGAGTTGGCTACGGTGTAGCCACGGAAGAGCCGATAATGGAATAGAGTAAAAACTCTGCTCCAGAGACACCCAAGACTTAACGGTCGCATGTCTGCACCAATCAACTACCCGAGCAAGATGAGATGCAATGTAGTAGGTGCGGACGTCAGGTAATGCTAGCCCTCCCGATGCCCTAGATCGGCACAATAGCGTGCGGGAAAGACGTGGAGTCTTACCATTCCACACAAACGTAATCTGAAGAGAATTGACCGTTTTAAAGAACTGCGTTGGGATGGCTATGGGAAGGGTTTGAAATAAATATAGTAGCCTAGGAAGTGCATTCATTTTGAAGATGGTACAACGGCCCATCCAGGTAAAGGTGCCTTTGGACCATCTGGCGCAATCTGCCTTAAGTTCAGCAAGGAGTGGGGGAAAATTTAATTGGAAGAGATCTCTCAGGTCTGCTGATAAGCGAACCCCAAGATATTTCAGAGCTGTCGGAGTCCATTTAAAACTGAAAGATTGTTTCAAGGTTGCAGAAAGATGGGGTGAGAGAGAGATGTTCAGGGCCTCGGACTTAGAGAAATTAATTTTAAAATTGGATAAACTTGAGAAACGTTGGAATTCCCGCATGAGATTAGGAAGGGAGACAGTTGGATTGGTCAGAAAAAAAAGCAGATCGTCTGCATAAGCAGCCACCTTGTTAGCTGAGGTATTCGTTTCTAGTCCCTTCACATCCGGGTTCGCACGTATATGGCGTAAGGGTTCTAGTGTCAATATAAAGATCAAGGGTGAGAGGGGGCAGCCCTGTCTGGTGCCGTTGTGTATAGCAAATTCATCTGAGAGAAGTCCATTTACTCGAACTCGAGCGGATGAGCATGAATATAGTGACATTATCCAGCCCATCATATGTGATCCAAGGCCCAGACGTGAGAGGGTTTCTTCCATAAAGGTCCAGTTGACTCTATCAAACGCTTTTTCCGCGTCCGTAGATAAAAGCATAAGAGGTATATTGGAGATTTTGGCCTTGTGGATCAGATTGATGGCTCTAGTTGTATTGTCACGTGCCTCTCTACCTGCCATGAACCCTGCTTGGTCCGTATGTACGACTCCTCCAATCAATGGTGCTAGACGATCCGCCAGAATTTTGGCAAATAATTTGATATCCGTATTGAGGAGGGATATAGGCCTGTAGCTGGCGCATTGTGTAGGGTCTTTCCCAGGTTTGGGGATCACCGCGATATGCGCCCTAAGGGCATCAGGAGGGATGGGGGAGGAGGCCGAGTAGGAATTAAAGGAGGCTAGGAAATGTGGGCCTAGGGTCGTCAGAAACTTTTTATAATATTGAATTGTGAATCCGTCTGGACCAGGTGCCTTGCCTGTTCGGGAGTGCTTTAAAGCGTATGAGAGTTCTTGTGTGGTAAGTGGTTCTTCCAGGCTAGTAATGTTGTCTTCCGATAGGGCGGGTAGACCAGAATCTGCGATATATTTAGAGATGTTAGACCTGAATTCACGGGAAGCCACGGACGGATTGGTAGAGTCTGTATTATACAGGGCAGCGTAGAAATCCCGGAATGCGGAAGCTATGTCCAACGGCAAACGAAGCCGTGTTTGTAAGGGGGATACTATAGAGGGTATATAATTCTGGGTTTGTTGAGTCCGCAAGGCTCTAGCCAGAGACCTACTACTTTTGTTGCCATATTCGTAGTAGTGACGTTTACATTTAGAAAGCGTAGCCTTGGCTCGGGCCATCAATAAGGTTCGCAGTTCCTCTCTTTACCTGGTGTATTCTTACTGCACATTGATAGTGATTATCTATGCTCCTGCGAGAGATACATACTGTATTTCTCTGTACCTACCCCTCACCTTCCACCCTGTGCTCTCTTTGTCTCTTCTTTTGTTAACTTTCCTCATTTTCCACTTTCAATGCTTAAAGCTTACCTTTTTGACATGTCCATTGCTTACCTACGGGAATGTTTATTTTCCTTTTTCTCTTGCTGTAATATTTAATGTTTTGTATTACTTATATTCCGCTTCCATGGATAATCCACCAACAAAGTGTATATCCTCATTCTTTATTGATTGTCTACATTGTTCTTAATTCATGTACTTAAACTTAAAAAAAATATTAAAATCTTTATAAAAATTACAGAGAAAAAAAAATTATTTAGTCACCAAAGCAGATACCTAAATAAATTCAAAGCGCAAAATTTATTCAGACCTGATGCCAGACCTAAAATAATCAATTCAGACCCCAGACCGGAACCTTTTATTTACTTAAAGCTCCAAACTCCTAGGTATTCTTCACTTCTGGGTGCTGCCACACACAGGGTCTTAAAACGAGCCAGCGTCAGTAAATGGGGTGTGCTGCCATAAACAAGGTTCTTATGCTTTCCGGCTTTGGGATTCTGAATGCGGTATCTCCCGGAGGCGGAGAGGACTCTGGAGTAAGGTGGGGTAGTTCATTCTGGCTGTTGTCGAGTGGATCAAATCCAATAGATAATGGGCAGTGCAGTGCCCCCTTGAGTCCACAGGCCCAGTGGCTACTGCAGTAGTTATGCCCCTGGCCCTTTATTTTTTCAGCAGGGCACAAAGCAATTAAAAAGTTTAATGAGTTTGGTTTGAAAGAGCTTGAGCTGGTCCTTCCTGACATCAACTCCATTGAATATCTTTGTAATGGACAAAGCCAGGACATAGACCAAGATTTGAGCCCATCCTCACTAATGCCATATTCCATAATATGGCATGCATAATATGGCATGGATTAAATCAAGCGAACACCACCCTTCCCCTACGTTAGTCTGGACTTTCATCATGACAGCAGCTGTGGATTTACTTTGGAAATGTATTTCATTACTACATAGTACAGTTATTTTTTATGGCAATAAAGCATTGTATGGATACTGTTATTTGGCGTTAATGGTGTTGAAATTTAGATACTATATGGTGATATCATTGGAGCAGTTTAATGGCAATATTACTCTCCTAGAAAGTTTCGGGGGAAGCTGGAAATGTCTTCCCAGGGCGCTCACAGACTGTGATCCAGCCCTGATTTGAGACCGGGGGGACACACATATATATATATATATTATTTATTTCAGTTACTTATATAGCGCCAACATATTATGTAGCGCTGTACAGAGGGAGAACATACAAACTCCATGCAGATGTGTCCTTAGTTGGATTTGAACCCAGGACCCCAGCGCTGCAAGGCAACAGTGCTAACCGCCGAGCTACCGTGCTGCACGTGCGTGCGTGCGTGTGTGCGTGCGTGCATACATACATATATATCATGTGTATATATTAGAATAACATTTATATTTAAAAATAAAGAATTTATATACTGCTCATATGAAGATGTAATATTAAATATTGTGGAAATAGTATTGATGTATTCCAGTATAATAATATGTTATGCCTGCAACAGTGTTTAAGGAAATCATTACTGAAAGATTTATCCACAAATTGATTTTCTACTGGTGGTGACGGTGTTGCGTATTTTCTGTATTTCTTCTCACCGGAGACCTTTCAATGTAAATAGAAAACCGCCCTGTAGAATAGAAAATAGACAATGTATTTCAGATTGTATTCTCGAGTGGGCTTCATACTGGGTATAATACAACAAATAATAAAGGCTTGAGAGCTGCTTATTTCTACAATTCTTTTGGAAAGTCTTCAGACCCTTACAATTTTTTTACCATTTTGTTATGTTGAGGCCTTGTGCTAAAATAAAATAAAAAATTCCCCATCATTCTGCACCTAATACACCATGATGACAAAGTAAAACAGAATGTTAGTGCTCAGCTAATTTATTGAAAAGGAAAAACAAAAATATGACATTGACATAAGTGTTCATAAGTAAGTCATAAGTATTCAGACCCTTTACTCAGGTTGAAGAACCTTTGGCAGTGATAACAGCCTCCAGTCTTCTTGGGTATGATGCCACAAGGTTTGCACACCTGGATTTGGGGATTTTCCATTCTTCTCTGCAGATCCTCTCAAGCTCTGTCAGGTTGGATGGGGACCGTCGGTGGTCAGCCATTTTCAGGTCTCTCCAGATATGTTCGATTGAGTTCAAGCCAGGGCTCTGGCTGGGCCACTCAAAGATATTCACAGAGTTTTCCCTAAGCCACTGCTGTGTTGTCTTGGCTGTGTGCTTAGGGTCATTGTCTTGTTGGAAGGTGAACCTTCGGCCCAGTCTGCTCCATTGATCTTTCCCTCAACCCTGACCAGTCTTCCTGAACCTAGCCGCTGGAAAAACACCCCCACAGCATGATCCTGCCTCCACTATGCTTCACTGTAGAGATGGTATTGGGTAAGTGAAGAGCAGTGCCTGGTGTCCTCCAGACATGATGCTTAGAATTGAGGCCAAAAAAGTTGAATCTTGGTTTCATCAGACCACAGAATCTTGTTTCTCACAGTCCTTTAGGTGTTTTTTTGCAAACTCTAGGCGGGCTTTCATGTATTTTTTACTAAGGAGAGGCTTCTTTCTGGCCACTCTGCCATAAAGTCCAGATTGGTGGAGTTCTACAGTGATGGTTGACCTTCTGGAAGTTTCTCCCATCTGCACACGGGATCTTTGGAGCTCAGCCATAGTGACCATTGGGTTCTTGGTCACCTCTCTTACCAAGGCCCTTCTCCCGCAATTACTTAGTTTGGTGGGGCGGCAAGCTCTAGGAAGAGTCCTGGTTGTTCCAAACTTCTTCTATTTAAGAATTATGAAGGCCCCTGTCCTTTTGGGAACTTTCAGTGCAGCAGAATTTTTTTTTGCACCCTTCTCCTGATCTGTGCCTCCTCACAATCCTGTCTGAGCTCTACAGGCAGTTCTTTCCTCCTCATGGCTCGGTTTTTGCTCTGATGTAGATTGTCAGCTGTGAGGCCTTATATAGACAGGGGTGTGTCTTTCCAAATCATGTCCAATCAAAGGAATTTACCACAGTTAGCCTCCAATCAAGGTGTAGAAATATTTAACATGTGATCTAGAGAAATGCGAGGCCCCCAGAGCTAAATTTCAAGTCATAGCAAAGAGTCTGAATACTTATGTCCATGTGAAATTTGAGATTTTAATTTTTAAAAAATGTCTAAAATTCTATTTTCACTTTGTCATTATGTTGTATTGAGTGAAGAATGATAAGGGGGAAAACTGGAATATTTTTTTTATTTTAGCACAAGGCCTCAACATAACAAAATGTGAAAAAAGTGAAAGGGTCTGAATTCTTTCCAAAAACACTGCATATGTGTAGATATTCCTGGAAAAATTTCTGGCGAGGTGCTAGTATAGTAAAGTAACATTTATTTTCTACAGAGCATTTGAAATATTATTTGAAGTACCATGTGAAAGTATGTCAGTAACCATGGCCTCTTCCACTTTCTATACAGGTATTTGTCATAAATATTTCATATTTGTGAAGGGTGTCATAATTCTAATTACATATCATAACCTATGAATACGAATTCTGTTTTTCCAAAGCCTGTCATGTGCTGTTAGGAGAATACTAATAACAGCTTCACGCTCTCGATATATTGTGGCCATCACCTCTCTCTGCTCAATTTCTTCTTTAATTCTGGAAACATGAAAAGTTTTACTAAGACTTTTGATTTTTTTTTTTATTCAATTACTTTGTTGGAAGGCTACAGCTCTGCCAGGAAAAAAGACTTTTGAAGTTTAATGCACTGAATTATAGATGTAACTGGTACCCTAGGTGGATATTCATGGCATGTACAGAATAAAGAAAACTTGATCAGCAAATGAAAGTATTGTATCACATTCAACTGACAGAGGAATTGCTTTTGAACCAATCGAGTCCATATTTTACTTATTGTTTTACACCAAAGACTGCTTGTATCAAGCAGACATTTCAAGAAAATAAACAAATCTCAGACTTTCATGGCTCATTTAATCCCTGTGTATTAAATCCCTAGTGTTCAACATGATGGAGAGCAGTAGGTCTCTGTTTAGTTGTTAAAATACTCGTAGACGTCAGTAAAATTAATGTCTTTCACCATAGACCTCTTCTAGGCTTATATTAATGTCAAGATAAATGACACTTTTATGCGTTCTAATAGTGAGGAAAAATCCCAAAGCTATTATGGAAGATCTGCGTATCCATTGGAGGGTCCCTTATTGAGCAATAGATCTTTTGGCAGGCAGTTTAACTCCTCCAATTTTCACAGTAAAATTCATGTATAGCTCCGCTAAACATTCGTGTTAATTATTATGTAGGTGAGAGTGGCTTCCAGGCACTGTGGCACTGCTTAGTCCTCGGGAGGTCTGGCTGGAGTAAAGCAGTAGAATCTACCCGGGAATTCAAACCCTCCATATTTTTTCTTTTCCTTAAATACAGATACCGAGGTGGCCACCCTTCATACACATTGGATTATATTATATTGGTTTGAGAGTGGTGCTTCACTGGGAAAAAGGTCAAGGTGGCCATGGAATTTTACTTTTGCCACTTCATATGCCATTACTTATTGTGATTGGTAAAATCCCTTTAAACTAATGGTTCTCACAAACCAGAACCAAAATGGCACAGATAAATGTGGATAACAATTGTTCAGATATCGTTCACCAAGATCTGGTAAGATATCTGCTTGTTAGACCTTCTGTATGCTGCCAACAATATCACAAAACCAGTGATAGGGATTGGTAAAGAAAAGGAAAGTTTGGTGACATTGCACAGAGATTATCCAACATGCTAAAAAGTTTCCATCTGCATTAGCACATTCTTTGATATTACTTATTATAGGACTTATTATATCCCCCATATAGAGTTTGTAGAGCCAATGAGACTATGGTTGTTCCTTATGCCACATGCAAGGAACTGTTATTCTAAAACAGGCTTTTACAGACGGTGTTAAACCACACTGGGTATTAACCCTTTAGTGTCCAGCTTCTTTTTTGGGCCTCAATGACCAAGAGAATTTTTTTCATGATCGCATTCCAAGATCTATCACTAGTCCTACTCGGCATACATTGTTGACAGACCTGGGGGCCTTTACTGAGCCCCCTCCCTCTGAAACTACTTAGATGCCACAGTGTAACGTCCATGGCCGCGGGCCGTCGGGTTTACTCACCCCCCGACGCCCGCAGCCATGGATCCGTGAGCGCTGGTCCCTGTCTCCTTCCTAGGAGACGCCAGCGCTCACTTCCGCTCCGTCCTGCTGTGTCCCGTAGAGTGTGCGCGCTCGCGCACGGCCTTAAAGGGCCAGCGCGCTCACAAATTATTCGTCATCATCATCAACTGCCCTGATTTCCTGGTCTATAAGAAGGCCCCTGGCCTTCTGATCCTTGCCTGAGCGTTGTTAGTCTATCCCAGTCTGTCTCGCAAATGGTCCCTTAGTGTTTCCCGTTCCAGCTGTTACCCGTTCCCTGTTACCCGTTCCCGTATTCCGTATTGTTCTAGTTCCTGTACCTACCTGCGTTGGAGTAGTGTCTTCTGCCACGTCCAGTGTCGTCTGCCACGTCCAGTGTCGTCTGCCACGTCCAGTGTCGTTTGCCACGTCCAGTGTCGTTTGCCACGTCCAGTGTTGTTTGCCACGTCCAGTGTCTTCTGCCACGTCCAGTGTCTTCTGCCACGTCCAGTGTCTTCTGCCACGTCCTGTGTCTTCTGCCACGTCCTGTGTCTTCTGCCACGTCCAGTGTCTTCTGCTTCATCGGATACTGCCCGCCACGTCTGGCGTGACCTGCCACACCAGCCTCCATCCGTGCTGAAGCCACAGCCACCGTCCGAACTATTTCAGGTACCCAAGCGTTACTGTCTGTCATTGACTTTCGTATAGACTGTGACCTGGTCAGCTACATTCCCGCTACGGCGGAGCGGCCTAGTGGGTCCACATACCCTGTGTCCGTGACACAGTCACTATTTGCTTCGGCATCTAAAGGGGGTAAACAACCGGGATCAGAGGTAACCACGGAAAACACATGCTGGGCTTATGACACATTATAATGAAAAGATGGCACTGTGGCATAAGTATTCTTAATGACTACCTTAAAAAGGCGTATTGCTAATTATTAGGAGTTAAATCTATATGATTAATTTACATGGCTTTTACTTTAGTATTAACTGGCAGTGATATGATTTTGACCCTACTACCAAGTTTATGTAATTCTTTGACATCCCGTGTGCCACTAGTGCACCATAATATTTAGAGCTGCCACCAGCTGAGAAGTCACATGTGGCTCCCGGGTTACTGACTGGGAAAGACTTGCAATCATGACTACCGCTATAGTGCAGTGAGGCACATTAGCCATCCACTAGATTTGATATCTGCTCACTATACATTTAACATTAGCTTCACGTGAGGTCTGCACTGTCTCCTTTATTGAGCAAACTTTGAGTCTGCTCCTTCTGTCTACATCTTTCTGATTATCATCATATCTATTTGTGTGTGTGTATGTGTGTGTGTGTGTGTGTGTGTGTGTGTGTGTGTGTGTGTGTGTGTGTGTGTGTGTGTGTGTATATACACTACCGTTCAAAAGTGTGGGGTCACCCAGACAATTTTGTGTTTTCCATGAAAACTCACACTTATATTTATCAAATGAGTTGCAAAATGACTAGAAAATATAGTGAAGACATTGACAAGGTTAATAATAATAATTTTCTCCTTCAAACTTTGCTTTCGTCAAAGAATGCTCCATTTGCAGCAATTACAGCATTGCAGACCTTTTTGCATTCTAGCTGTTCATTTTCTGAGGTAATCGGGAGAAATTTTACACCATGCTTCCAGAAGGCCCTCCCACAAGTTGGATTGGCTTGATGGGCACTTCTTGCGTACCATACGGTCAAGCTGCTCCCACAACAGCTCTATGGGGTTGAGATCTGGTGACTGCGCTGGCCACTCCATTACAGATAGAATACCAGCTGCCTGCTTCTTCCCTAAATAGTTCTTGCATAATTTTTAGGTGTGCTTTGGGTCATTGTCCTGTTGTAGGATGAAATTGGCTCCAATCAAGCGCTGTCCACAGTGTAGGGCATGGCGTTGCAAAATGGAGTGATAGCCTTCCTTATTCAAAATCCCTTTTACCTTGTACAAATCTCCCACTTTACCAGCACCAAAGCAACCCCAGACCATCACATTACCTCCACCATGCTTGACAGATGGCGTCAGGCACTCTTCCAGCATCTTTTCAGTTGTTCTGCGTCTCACAAATGTTCTTCTGTGTGATCCAAACACCTCAAACTTCGATTCGTCTGTCCATAACACTTTTTTCCAATCTTCCTCTGTCCAATGTCTGTGTGCTTTTGCCCATATTAATCTTTTCCTTTTATTAGCCAGTCTGAGATATGGCTTTTTCTTTGCCACTCTGCCCTGAAGGCCAGCATCCCGGAGTCGCCTCTTCACTGTAGACGTTGACACTGGCGTTTTGCGGGTACTATTTAATGAAGCTGCCAGTTGAGGACCTGTGAGGCGTCTATTTCTCAAACTAGAGACTCTAATGTACTTATCTTGTTGCTCAGTTGTGCAGCGGGGCCTCCCACTTCTCTTTCTACTCTGGTTAGAGCCTGTGTGTGCTGTCCTCTGAAGGGAGTAGTACACACCGTTGTAGGAAATCTTCAGTTTCTTGGCAATTTCTCTCATGGAATAGCCTTCATTTCTAAGAACAAGAATAGACAGTCGAGTTTCACATGAAAGCTCTCTTTTTCTAGCCATTTTGAGAGTTTAATCGAACCCACAAATGTAATGCTCCAGATTCTCAACTAGCTCAAAGGAAGGTCAGTTTTATAGCTCCTCTAAACAGCAAAACTGTTTACAGCGATGCTAACATAATTGCACAAAGGTTTTCAAGTGTTTTCTAATCATCCATTAGCCTTCTAACACAGTTAGCAAACACAATGTACCATTAGAACACTGGAGTGATGGTTGCTGGAAATGGGCCTCTATACACCTATGTAGATATTGCATTAAAAACCAGACGTTTGCAGGTAGAATAGTCATTTAGCACATTAACAATGTATAGAGTGTATTTCTCATTAATTTAATGTTATCTTCATTGAAAAAAACTGTGCTTTTCTTTCAAAAATAAGGAAATTTCTAAGTGACTCTAAACTTTTGAACGGTAGTGTGTGTGTGTGTGTGTGTGTGTGTGTGTGTGTGTGTGTGTGTGTGTGTGTGTGTGTGTGTGTGTGTGTGTGTATATATATATAATATATAAAAATAATGATTTTACACCATAGTTTGCTAATTAAACACCTTTCTAGCATAGCATCACAACTTAAAGGGTTTGTCATATTTGGACACCCTTCCTCACATTGCAGACTCTATGTCTAGGAGCTGTTGTGTAGGGGGCAGCCATAGTGTAAATGCTTCTTTTCCCTGACACATCGCTGCAGGCAAATCAAGCATTGTAATGCGTTCATGAACACTTGTGTTCCTCTAGATCAATGACCCATGCCAGCCGTGATTCATGGGTCTGGAAAAGCCAAATCAGAAGTTAACCATGACATAATAGGGTTCATTAAAGTGTTGTCAGAACCAGACATGAATGTGGTTCTGCAGTATTGCCAGAGCAAAAATCTTCACTTCTACTATAACCAACTGATTGTTTTAAAGCCATGGAGTGCTAATCAATCAGTCTGTACTTTTATTGGACATAAAACAATGCTTAAAGTGATTGTCCGCGCACGGGGCGGTTTTTCATACTGATGACCTATCCACTGGATAGGTCATCAGTATATGAACGGCGGGGGTCCGTCAACCGGACCCCGCACCGATCAGATATTCTGGCCGCCGGAACAGCTGATCGTTGCAGGGTCTGGGTGTCAAACCCCCGCCGATCATATACTGATGACCTGTCCTGTGGATAGGTCATCAGTATGAAAAACCGGCCTGTGTCCGGACAACCCCTTTAAAATGTATTCTCCGTTACTAGTTGTTATCAGAGATTTGACCAATAATTTTCCATGCTCTCTATGCAAATATTTTAATCGTTATTATTTTTACTATGGTGGACACAATTTGGGAACAATGGGAGAGATGTATCAAAACTGGTGCAAAGGAAATGTAGAGTAGTTGCCCATAGCAACCAATCAATTCACTGCTTTCATTTTCCAAAGGGCTTTGGAAAAATGATAGGTGTAATCTGATTGGTTGCCATGCCACTTTTCCTTTTGCACCAGTTTTGATCCACATTCCTCCATTTCTTCACGTCAATGTTGGACAGATCCTAGAAGCCAGTCTGAGTTGTTTTCTTTTGGTTTCTACGGAAATTCTTTATGCCAGGCAACTAACGCCTCATGCACACGGCTGTGCCCCTAATCGCGATCGGCCGCTGGTGCCCGTGGACAGACACCCGAATTTGCGGCCCGTGCTCCATATAAAGTATGGGAGCACGGTCCGTAAAAAGCATAAGATAGGACAAGTCCTATCTTTTACAAAGGCTTTCTCCGGCCCGCACACCTTCCTGAAAATATACAGAAAGGTGTCTGTGGTCAATAGAAGTGAATGGGTCCGTAATGGCGAACCGTAATTATGGTCCGCAATTATGGACGAAATCTATAAGCGTGTGCATGGAATTAAATTGACTTCAGTGTTCTGACCATCCCTACTTTTTATGTATTTGTCAGAAGTTAAGCAAATTTCACACCACCGGTGTTGCAACTATCCTATCGAAATTTTAGCATCTCGTGTACCTCCATAGTGTCACAGCAATACAATGTAATTTATAGAACAATAATAGGGCCTCCTACTGAATAAATTGTGGAATATAATGAAGTTGATAATCTTGTTGGAAAGCGTTAACACATTAATTTCCTAAGATCAATAAAATCACATTATTTCCTAGCTAAGCATGGAATACAAGTTCTGACTATGACACAACATACCACATTCACTTGTCCTGTTTATGTCTTGCAGGAGTAAAAGCCATCTTTTCAGGACACTACCATAGGAATGCAGGAGGAACGTACAAAGATCTAGACATGGTAGTGACATCGGCTATCGGGTGCCAGCTTGGGGAAGACCAACACGGCCTTCGTGTGGTAGTGGTCACGGAAGATGAGATTGTGCATAGATATTATAGCCTAGACAAACTCAAAACCCAAGGTCTCGATGAGGATCTCCTGGACTTGATTAAGAAGTAAAGTAGTGTCTGTAACGCGGAGCAGTTTTTCCTTTTTGAACACAATTTATTATAAATTCTATTTTAGGGATGCTTACACTATTTGAACGTGTTATCTTATGGTAATTGAATGGTTATTGACAACTATAATTGGTATAGAACTGAATATAGTTTGATGAGCATACCCTACCAAAATGAAACATGTAAACCCTAGAGACGTCATATTCTGTCACACTGAAAAAAATTATATTTACATTTCTTACTTTTTTGAGAAAAGCTGATTGACAACTACACCGCATTCCAAATTATTATGCAAATGTTATTTTTCGCTGATTTTCCTAAATAGTCGATAAAAATGACAGTCAGTATAATCTTCAAGCCATCAACCGTTGGAGTATAATGCAAATTTTATTGAACAAATATCCTAATGATAACAGATTTTTTTTTAGAAGTAAAAAACTGAAAATGCACTGTTTCACATTATTATGCACAACAGAGATCAAAACATTTTAAAGGTTGTAAAGAGAACTAAAATGGTAATACAGGAGGTCATATTTACAGAAATCAAAAGCTCTTTCAATCAAAAAAAACTCAACAGGCCAAGTTACATGTTAACATAGGACCCCTTCTTTGATATCACCTTCACAATTCTTGCATCCATTGAATTTGTGAGTATTTGGACAGTTTCTGCTTGAATATCTTTGCAGGATGTCAGAATAGCCTCCCAGAGCTTCTGTTTTGATGTGAACTGCCTCCCACCCTCATAGATATTTTGCTTGATGATGCTCCAAAGGTTCTCAATAGGGTTGAGGTCAGGGGAACATGGGGGCCACACCATGAGTTTCTCTCCTTTTATGCCCATAGCAGCCAATGACACAGAGGTATTCTTTGCAGCATGAGATGGTGCATTGTCATGCATGAAGATAATTTTGCTACGGAAGGCACGGTTCTTCTTTTTGTACCTCGGAAGAAAGTGGTCAGTCATAAACTCTACGTACTTTGCAGAGGTCATTTTCACACCGTCAGGGACCCTAAAGGGGCCTACCAGCTCTCTCCCCATGATTCCAGCCCAAAACATGACTCCGCCACCTCCTTGCTGAGTCGCAGCGTTGTTGGGACATGGTGGCCATTCACCAACCATCCACTACTCCATCCATCTGAACCATCCAGGGTTGCACGGCACTCATCAGTAAACAACACAGTTTAAAAATGAGTCTTCATGTATTTCTGAGCCCACTGCAACCTTTTCGGCAGCAGAGAGATCCTTTTTCTTTCCCATATTGCTTGAAACATGTGGCCTGCTTAATAATGTGGAACGTCCTTCTTAAGTAGTTTTCCTTTGATTGGGCACACCTGGCAAACTAATTATCACAGGTGTCTGAGATTGATTACAATGATCCAAAGAGCCCTAAGACACAATACCATCCATGAGTTTCATTGAAAAACTGATAATTAAATGTTTATGACACTTAAATCCAATGTGCATAATAATTTGGAACACGGTGTAATGTAGCCACCAATATAGCACTCGCAGGGTGTTTACTAGGGTTGAGCAGTATACTTTGCGATCAATGTCCTGATCAACCGGAATGCCACAATCTGTTGATTTAGAAAATTCCACATTACATATTAATTCTGTGCTGAATTATCTTACTCTTCGTTCTTCAAGTTGTACCTGCCAAGAGACCGGATTATCAGATATTCCAAACAAGCGGTCGCCTCTACTTACTTGCAAACACCTATAGGTTGTTACCTGATCACCGGCAAGGGAGCCACCAAAGACCTGTCATGGGTAAACAGAGGGTCAGACTATGAGGTCAATTATCATTAATCTGGCATGGGATTATACTGTATAAACAAAGGGTGTTTTTCCCCTATCCTCTTGCATTTGTATCTGTATTCCCTCTAAAATCTGCTTAATTATTGCCGTATTTTTTGTTATTGCAATCACTTTACCTAATATTGCTTAATCCCAGTTATTATCCATCTTTCTTAGTCTCCTAAATGACAGATCCACTTTCTTTCTCTGACAACGTAGCAGATTCTTCTAACTTGCTAAGTAAATCTTGTTTGCACATTGAGTTTATTGCTCGGTATACTCTCAGGTCAAAGTTTTCATTCTCTAATGCACTAGATTATGGCCATAATTGAGTTTAAATATGCAAATTGTGATCTCATATTTTGTTGAACTCTAAAATTATAGATTTGAGTTGTACAGGGTATTAATGACTTCACTGTCTCATTAAACTGTGACGTGTTAGTTCACCCTGTATGAAGTAATGGCACATCTTATATAGCGTTTGCCACTAATACATCTAACGTTGCATTACAAATGTTCACCTGTGTGCTAAATTATTACAAATAAATGGTTAGACAGACCATAGCTGTGATAAAAATGTAAAGATGATATCTCATAAAGACAACCACTAGTCATATGACCTATTCAGTCATATGGACATCATAAAGGGGGGGTCCCCACACATGCCTGCACCCACTGTATGAGCAAGAATGGAGAACGACAAAAAAAAAGGACGACTCTTGCTATGTCATGTATTACATGGTCGGCCATGCATCTGATATGTAATACTACATATCTCCAGCAGGTATCGTGAATAGACGGACTCACAGCGATCAGCTGATCGCCAGGGTGGCTGTCTTAAAAGAAGTGGTTGTCTTCATGATACAGTATGACCCTTTTAAGGACCTGCTCTAAAGTCATTTGGAGCAGATTTATTAAGACCGGTGTTTCATACGCCAGTGTTATTATTAAGAGCTCTGGAGTAAAATGCGCCTAATTTTATTAAGATGTGCAGCTTCCTTATAAATTAGGCGCATCTCTGGCTGTCTGTGCACCAGAAAGGGAAATCTATGGCCGTTATGAGCTGGAGTAGATTTCTGCTATAATTTACGCCAGTTTCTGGCACAAATTAGAAATTAATTTGTCAGGCCGCAAATGGCCACACCCTGCCCGCTTATTGAAAAGGGTCAGAGGCGGCGTAAAAATGCTAAAAGTGGATTTATTTTTTTTCGCAAATTATGACTTTTCTACGCTATATAACTGGCGTAGAGCACATAAAAAATTCTCCTCAATAAGTTGTCCCCTTGTGTCAAGCTGCTATAACATCAGTTTTAATGTTTTTATTGGGATTACTAGGTGGTACCCAATACAGCATCCATATTTAGCTGTCCGAGGCTCCTTAACTGTAAATCTACGTATTTATGCAGTCATACATTACCCACTCCTGTATTGCTGTATAACAAGGCAGACTTGCCATTCGGAAGCGCGGGACAGCTGGTTGACAATCTCTATGACAGCTATATTGGTTGTCACCCAGCTACCCATCTGAAGCTCTGTGGTACCTGACAAGGGGTACCTCAGTGGTGATCTTTTTAAAGGGGATCAGACTAATAGATTAAAAGTAAGCTTTATGACCATTAATGATTCTAGGATCAGATATTTTTTCTAGAATGATTTAACCCTTTTAGGTCATGCTTATTATAACGATTAATTCAATTTAATTTTACCACTTATTGTCATGGACTTTATTTCATACTCTTTATTATGTGCTATACAGGCTGTGATATATAAGTGGTAGTTGCTGTGATTGAGTAGAGTAGAGAACATTGGACGCTCGTTACTCATCCTCGCTTACATAAACAGGCTGATATACAGTATCAGTCATATATTACCTGGGCTCAGCCTGGACGTTTCAGATGGGTTTAGGCCTATTAATAAAAGCCAAGGCCCCCTTGTTTCATGCATCAATGGAGGACCCAGCTCACAGACCTTTCCAATGTTATCTTTGATTTATCTGTGATTTTTTTAGAAATTTTTTTTTAGGTTTATAACTCCTTGAACGACATTTTAGTTTTCTTGTAAAAATCTATCGCTGATATTACTTGATATATAATCACACTTGTGTATACTGTACTGTTACTCCATCCTGTTACACAAAACAATGGAATAAATTACAACCTATGCAAAATAAAGGATTACATTTTTTTTGTTTCCTTTCATTGTGTTATTTAACATTGAAATATAATTGCCTATTATTCAGCTACTAATGCAGTTGAGGATTTCTACAAACTACCAGTGTCAAAAAGATGCCGAACCTTCCCTGGCTAAAGTTCAAGGTGTCTTTATGTGTGACCTCCTTTTTAAGGTGACTTAGATGAGATATTAGATAAGATGTGATCGATATTAGCTGGATCCTGTGTTTTTGACACTTTGGACCCGATTCCAGCCGAGCCGTCAGTTCGGCTGAACTGACGGAATTGTCTGAGGGAGAATGATACAGCTTCTTTGTAAATTGGATACATAGAAGCTGTATCGTAAAATGTCACTTTCAGAGGCAGTTTTGTAGTGAAGGTTGCGATAGAGTATAGGATTTATATAGGCTTCAGCACTTCTTCCCTGCTCTCTGAGTTTGCATGGTCTACGGCTTCATGGCTGAGCTGTTGTTATATTTCCACTTCACAATAATAGAACTTATAGTTGACCAGGGCAGATCTAACAGATCAGAAATTTTATGGAGTGACTTGTGGCAAAGGTGGGACTCTATCACTGTGCCACATGTAAAGTCACTGAGCTGCTACCAATGTTTGTCTATAGAGATTGCATGGCTGTGTGCTTAATTTTATGTAACTGTTTGCAGTGGGTGTGGCTGAAAAACCTGAACTCAATACTTAGGAGGGGTGTCCACATACATTTAGCCATATAGTGGAACTGGTGGTACACTTTAAGTTTGTCTTTGCTGTGCAATTGAAAGTACTCTACAGTATGATTCCCTGTAATGCAGTATTTCAGACTGACTGTAATGTTCTCCAATTGGTTTATCAATAGAAAATCCTGGAAAATTTCCACCCCATGATCTATATCTCACAGCAGATCCTTTAAAGGGAATGTGTTGCCAGAAAAACATGTTTTTTTTTTAAAAATTAAACATTTAGTGTGTGGGTGATTAAACATTGTTCAAATTTTTTTTTTTTTTTCACGAGTCAGGAAATAGTCAGGAAATATTATAAATTAATTCTAATTTATAATACTACCCATTTTTGGTCACTAGATGGAGCTATTCCCAAAATTGCAGCATTGCAACATTGGGTTAAAAGCCCTCGCTCTAGTGATCTCTCAGCATCCCCCCCTCCTTTATCCTGTCTAGTGCCGGGATAAACGAGGGGTTTGAACGGTGTAACCTCCTACACTGTGTGTCGCCATTTTTTGAGCTAACACACAGTGTAGTAGGTTTACATACAGTAGTAAACACACACAAACACGAACATACATTGAAATCTCTTACCTGCTCCTGCCGCCGCGGCTCCCTCCGGCCCGTCCGCTCCGTTTGCTGCCGCTGGTCCAAGTGCACAAATCCGGAAGCCGCGACCGGATGTAGTAATATTACTGTCCGGCCGCGACTTCCGGTCCACAGGAAAATGGCGCCGGACGGCGCCAATTTCGAATTGGACTGTGTGGGAGCGGCGCATGCGCAGTTCCCACACAGACGCCGTACACTGAAGTCAATGGGACGGGAGCCGTTCGCAGTCCCTATGGGACTGTGGCTGCCGAATTCCATGTCTGTATGTGTCGTTAATCGACACAGACAGAAATGGAACAAAAAATGGCAGCCCCCATAGGGAAGAAAAAGTGTAAAAATAAGAAAAAGTAAAACACAAACACACAAATAAATATAAACGTTTTTAATAAAGCACTAACATCTTGAACATATGAAAATTTTTTGGGGTGATGACACTGTTCCTTTAAGTCCTGTAAATTGCGAGGTGGGGTCTCCTTGGATCAAACATGTTTTTTTAGCACATCCATAAGATGCTCTATTGGATTGAAATCTTGGGAATATGGAGGCCAAGTCAACATCTTGAACTTTTTGTCATAATCCTCAAACCATTCCTGAACAATTTTTGTAGTGCGGCAGGGCTCATTACCCTGCTGAATTAAGCCACTGCCATTAGGGAGTACCATTGCCATTGTGAAGGATGGTTTATTTGCTTATATTCTCTGTATGAAATTACATTGTGAATTATCAAGCAGGATGCCGAATTACTAAGATATGTATTATGTGAAAGTGATTATAATAATGTTTAAATGATTTAGTTTCGTGCAGCAGCCATCTTGTCTGGAGTTCCCATCTTGGTTCTTTTGTAGTGAATAGGAAAGACATTGTTCCTTTAATACAAGAAATCTTGATTTTGTATGTTTTATCTTTGACCTTGGTTCCCATGCGAAGTTTGTAGAGAAAGAACAGGGAGTGAGAAGGGAGGGTGGCAAGTATGCGTGAAGGAAGGTCTCCCCTCCCATCTCCACAAGAATATTCTGCCCAAGAGAGATAAGGCCACCGGCAAACCTAATGTGTGAAGAATTATAATGATGTATCTGGGATGTATTTTATTGTATGCTTTTTACTGAATAACAAATATTGTCACATTGTCTCTGATTGGTTAACCTCAAACCTACACCCCTTCTGAATTTCAGTATTACAGTTTGAGCTTGGTAATAAATCCTTCAGAGGAGTATTTTGAGCATATCAGCAGCGTCTGTGTGTTTTCTTCTCCTCTCTCGATATATATCGGTGAAATATCCTAATTAGGATACTGAATAATGGCGCCTGGCCTGAGTCTATTTGGACTCGTATAAATTTCAGTCTAATATATTTTGAGCCATTGATTTCCACGACACCATGAAGGGGTGTACTTGGTCTGCAGCAATTTTTAGGTAGGTGGTACGTGTCCATGTAACATCCACAAGAATGCCAGGACCCAAGGTTTCCCAGCAGAACATTGCCAAGTGCCTCAACCGGATTGCCTTCTTCCCATAGTACATCCTAGTGCCATCTCTTTCCCAGGTAGGCGATGCACACACATCTAGCGGTTCACATGATGTAAAAGAAAACGTAATTCCTCAGACCAGGTTACCTTCTTCCATTGCTGCATGGTCCAGTTCTGATGCTCACGTGCCCATTGTAGGCTCTGTCGGCAGTGGACAAGGGCCAGCATGGGAACTGTGACCGATCTGCGGCTACACAGCCCTAAAAGCAGTGCACTGACATCTTTCTATCATAGCAAGCATTAACCTTTTCAGCATATTGTGCTACAGTAGCACTTCCGTGGGATGAGACCAGACAGGTTAGCCTTCGTTTCCCAACGTGCCTTGGGCATCCATCACCTTGTCATCGGTTCACTGGTTGTCCTTATTTGGACCACTTTTGGAAGGTACCAACCACTGCATACCGGGATCCTGCCATTTTGGAGATGCTCTTACCCAGTTGTCTAGACATCACAATTTGGTTCTTGTCAAAATCGCTCAGATCCTTACACTTACTCATATTTTCTCCTTCCAACATGTCAATATATCGCGCCCTTTGACAGGCAACATTGTAACGGGATAATCAAGGTTATTCACTTTACTTGTCAGTGGGTTTTAATGTTATGGCTGTGTATAATGGTGTATGTGTGAATGATATTAGCAGCTCATCTAATAACACTGCTGAGTTTAGGTTCCGTGCTGCTTTCAATATTAGATAACGTTCTTCAGAAAACAGAACCCAGCATGTAAGCACAAACAATCCAGGCTGTCAGCAAAAATGACTGAGAAACAATGTTAGAAGTTGGCATTTGCTGAAGTGGTGTAAAAGTAATATCATTGTATCCACAAAGAATGACGTGCAATCCAATAAAATCCAGCAGCTATGTATATAATCAGAATGCTTGCTATATAGACACAAACCATAGTGGTCATGTATTATATCGAGGCGTTCTTCATTTTCCCACTTCAGACATTTATTGCATATCCACATGATATGACATAAATATTCGATTGGTGGGAGTCTCATCTTTGGGACCTTCCCTTATCGGTTGTAGTCTACTTATGTAACTTCCATAGACTTCAATAGAAAGAATTGCTATCATCTCCATTTGATCTCCTCCTAAATGTGGCTACCTCTGTGACTTCTATTCTCCAGATAGGTGGGTGTCCCAGTGGTGAGACCCCACCTCTCAAATATTTATGGTTCTGTTATTTGCCATATCTGAAAGATTTTGGAAAACCTCCATAAGTCAACATATAGTGGATCTTCAGGGTACCGTAGTGAAATACATTGTTTCCGTGTTTAAAGGGGAGGATAACCATAATGGTTATAAAAAAAAATGCTAAAAGTTTGCCTCGAACTGCAAATCTGAAGGTTCCCTGGAACCAGCCCCATCAACTTTCACCCATAGGCAATAGTTCATGCTGTAGTGCATCAGGTTTGGTAATATGTATGATCAGGCACCCACCCAACCACTTTATATTCATATGCCCTGAGTGTCCCAGATCCAGCAGGGCAGTTCCAAGTTCCTGCAATGTGCTGTTTTCTCATCCCGTCGATTCCAAATTAGCTAGAAAATCCTGCTGTGTAAGGCCCCATTCACACGACCATAAAAACGCCCGTAATTACGGCCTGTAATTTCGGCCCATAATTACAGGCCCATAGACTTCTATTGGCCACAGATACCTTCCCGTTTGCGTATGGGAAGGTGCCCGAGCTGTTGAAAAATATAGAACATGTCCTATTTCAGGCCGTAATTACGGCACGGGCAGGCCCATAGAAGTCTATGGGGCTCCCGTAATTACGGGTGGCTACGTGTGTGCACCCGTAATTACGGGAGCGTTGCTAGGCGACGTCAGGGGGTTTCAATATTTGAATAAAGAGAAGCAGAGAAAATGGCGTCTGAGCGATCATGCGACCCTTTTAAGGGGTTTGGACATGATTGTGACATCATTTCCAGCCCCCCTTTTTTACGGGTCTGTAAATACGGGTGGAATACGGATGACAAATGTCCGTAAATACGGGTTAAATATGGGTTAAAAACGTGTGACAAAGGACCCGTATTTACGGCCAGTATTTACGGGAGGGAAAAAATACGGCCTAAGGCCCCATGCACACGAATGTATGAACGCCCGTAATCACGGGCCATATTTACGGCCCGTAATTACGGGCCCATAGACTTCTATTGGCCACGGGTACCTCCCTGTATGCTAACGGGAAGGTGCCCGTGCCGTTGAAAGATATAGAACATGTCCTATTTCAGGCCGTAATTACGGCACGGGCAGGCCCATAGAGGTCTATGGGGCTCCCGTAATTACGGGTGACTACGTGTGTGCACCCGTAATTACGGGCGCGTTGCTAGGCGACGTCAGAGGTTAGTCACTGTCCAGGGTCCTATAAGAGTTAAACTATCGGCATTAACTCTTTCAGCACCCTGGACAGAAACTACCGATCACAATATAGATCAACCTGTAAAAAAAAAAAGACATTCATACTTACCCAGAACTCCCTGCTTCTTCCTCCAGTCCGGCCTCCTGGGATGACGTTTCAGCCCATGTGACCGCTGCAGCCAATCACAAGCTGCAGCGGTCTCATGGACTGCCGCGTCATCCAGGGAGCTTGGGCTGGATGTCGTAAGAGGGACGCGTCACCAAGACAACGGCCGGGTAAGTATGAATTTCTTTTTCTTTTACTACGGAAAGGGCTGCCCCTTCTCTTTATCCTGCACTGATAGAGAGAAGGGGCTGCCGATTAGTGCAGTGAAAGTTTGCAGCGAAAACGTGCCCGTAAATACGGGTGGAATACTGGTGACACCGGACCCGTACTTACGGGCACGGGTCCGTAAATACTGGTTCAATACGGGTCAAATACGTGTGACCGAGGACCCGTATTTACGCCAGTATTTACGGAAGGAAAAAAACACGTACATGTGCATGAGGTCTAATTATGTATCCTGTGCTGCTTTGTTGGGAGAGTGCTGCAAACAACCATCAGCATTGTAGAACATTTCAAGCAGAGGGAGAAGCATACTAGTCACCAGTACAAAATGTTTGTGTGTGTATATATATATATATATATATATATATATATATATATATATATATATATATAAAGCTTCAGCCATAACAGAAGGACCACCAGTGAACGGGCAACAGGGTCACGAGCGCCCAAGGCACTTGGGGAGCGTAGGCCACAGAAGAGCTACTGTAGCACAAATTTCTGAAAAGGTTAATGCTGGCTTTCTTTTTCATCATGTGGAGGGCCGGATGCGTGTGTTCCGCTTACCTGGGTAAGAGATGGCATCATGATGCACTGTGAGAAGCAGGAAAATCACAGAGGCAGTGTGATGCTCTGGGCAATGTTCTGCTGGGAAACCTTGGGTCCTGGCATTCATGTGGATGTTACATTGACACGTTCCACCTACCTAAACACTGTTGCAGACCAAGTACATCCGTTCATGGCAACAGTGTTCCCTAATGGCGGTGGCCTCTTTCTGCAGGATATTGTGTCCTGCCACACTGCAGAAATTGTTCAGGAATAACAAAGAGTTTAAGTTGTTGACTTAGGGTATGTTCACACGCTCTATTTACGGACGTAATACAGGCGTTTTACGCCTCGAATTACACCTGAAAATACGGCTCAAAACCGTCTGCAAACATCTGCCCATTGAATTCAATGGGTCTTAATGTGTTCTGTGCAGACGAAGTGTATTTTTATGCGCCGCTGTCATAAGACGCCCGCCTCAAAGAAGTGCATGTCACTTCTTGGGACATAATTGGAGCCGTTTTTCATTGACTCCAATGAAAACCAGCTCCAATTACGTCCGTAAAAGACGCCGCGAAAAACGAGTGCACTTGTCAAAACGTCTGTTTACAAAACGTAATTGGCGTTGCCGTGTGAACATACCCTTAGCCTCCAAAAATCACAATCCGATCGAGCATCTGTGGGATGTGCTGCAAAAACAAGTCCAATTCATGGAGTCCCCACCTTAACTACAGACCTGCTGCTAATGTTTGGTGCCAGATACCACAGGAAATCTTCACAGGTCTTGTGTAGTCCATGCCTTGTCTGAGCTGTTTTGGCAGCACGAGATTGACCTACATAATATAGGGCAGGTGTTTTTTTTATGTTATGGCTAAATGGTGTATAAATATATTTCATATACACAATTTCTTTTATTATAGTATGCCATAAGGCAACATTTTTCCTTGGTGACCCCATTAAGGTTCAAGGCACAGAGATGTTGAAGAATAAATTTGACCACTATTAGGGTATGTTCACAAGGCAAACTAAAAACGGCTGTAAAATATGGAGCTGTTATATTGACCCAATGAAAAACAGCTCCAAAAACGGCTTAAAAAGTGACATGCACTTCTTTTCACAAAGCTTTTTTTTTTACGCACCGTTTTTTCAAACGGCCGCATAAAAAAACGCCCCGTCGGAACGAAACGCCTTCTTTCCCATTGAAATCAATGGGCAGATGTTTGGAGGCGTTCAGCTTCCGCATTTTCAGCCGTTTTTCGGGGCGTTTATGGCCTGAAAAACGGCTGAAAATAAGCTGTGTGAACATGCCCTTACATATAAAGAAATGTGGTAATATTTACAAGTACAATTGTATGAAAAATAAAAATTGATTTCTATATATTTAGTAGTTTTGTTCCCGTCTGTTTGGACCATTTGAATCTTTTTGCCTCGTGTTGCTTTCCAACAACTTGATATCCTCGAAGGACGTAATTGTGAAATGTTTAGCTTGCAGCCTAATGATTAGCAGAATCCAATACATTGTCTGTTCATTGGAATTCCTGTACGCAGCTCTGATTAACACGTCTGTACTTCATTGACTAGCAGGTTCTACTTACAGGATTTAGTTGGATGCACCTTAGCGATGCTTGGCAAAATCAAATGGTATCCCTACCATCTGTTGCAAAACAGTCCCATCTGTTTCCCAGTAAATTGCTACTGAACACAAAGTGAAAGTTAAATAAGTACAGTATACTATGAATCTCGAATAAAAAGCATTCTTTATAGAACGCTAATTCAACTGTTGCAGTACGACGTTTTCTTATATACATCTTCATTTCTTGCAAGTTGTACATGCCTGCGGTTTTTATATATTCCCCATACTGAGGTTATGATTATTTGCCTATTTACACAGAACCGCCTCGCTCTTCTGACATTTCAGTAAACACACTTCCCATAAAATAACAATTCTGGAGAACTTCTTAGAACTCTGTATTGTACCGTTCCTCAGTTATCGATTTATTCATAACTTTCCAGGAGGAATAACAGAGGAACATCACAATTCAGAATACTATTTGTAATGGTCAATCTAATTTCCAATGCACAAAGATCATTTTTGTCATAACCCATATTGCTGTTCTTCCATATACGTGAAATACTTCCCTAGAGAGCTAAGGAAATAATCTGTCCATTAAACCTCCAGTTCAGACAAAGGCCATGTATCTGAAAGGGTTCCCTTGCTGCTGTAGGTATTGAGATCAGCCCTTGAGGGCAAAACTTTAACATGGTTCATATTGGCAACTGAGGATGCTACATATGCTGTTATTTGATCTTTATTCATTTTCAGCTATAAATTCCCTTTACCGTTTTATGATTTTTAGAGTTCTAAAATACCTCAGGTATTTCATCCACCGTTTCTAGAAAATGTTTTAAGGAAAAGTCTTGTTAGATCTTAGCTTAAAACTGAACTGTTACCATATTTGTCCTTAAGAACAATGTGTCAAAAGCACGATGAACCACACCTTTCAATGTCATGTTTCTGCAGTATTAATAGTCTTAAAAAGTATGACCATGGAATTAAAGATGTGTACCAAGAAAAGTTTATAGTAATGTGCAGAAATGGGCTCCCAGGAGCTACCAAGCTGAGGAGACCAGGAACCACCAGAAGGTTTCGTAAAATTGTTTTACAGAATAAGTACTTTTGACAATCTTGTACCTTGTCTACTTGTAGGATGACACTCACATTGCTGTTATAATGGAACTGTGGTCACTTGCCTGGAAGTATAGTACTTGTCTAAAGTACAAACTGGTGGGACATGTTCTTCTAGATAACACATTAGTTTAGGAACCGCCGTTTTGTTGAAGGAGGCCTATAGGTTAGACCAGGGGTCTCAAACTCGGCAGGTAAATAGGCCGCACATAGAAAAACATTGAAGTTGACGGGCCGCATTACTTTAAAACTTGATACAATCCAAAATTATTGTTAATCAATTAGTTATTTGAACTACTATAACAATACTACATTACTATAATAATACTACATTACTATGAGGGCATGTTCAGAAGTGGCGGAATTGCTGTGGAATTCTCCAGCGGCTGTTTTTGACATTTGTTTCTATACATTTTTAGGAAAGTTAGTTCAGACGTTGCGGAAAACTACGCTGCGAACCATAGGCTGCGGTGCGGAATTTTCCATCCGCAGCATGCACTGTCTGTTGCAGAGAGGAAGCGGAATTTCACTTCGTATTTCAGCCTTTGCGATGCAAAAACTGAAATCTGTGGCAAGTCCGCTGTGTTTTCTGCAACTTCTGAATTACCTGTCAAATATGCAAATTTTTGCGTAAGTGCCCCAAATTTTTGCGTAAGTGCCCCAAATCTTCACCAACATTTGCAGCGGAAAAATTCTGCCACGTATGAACGTACCCTAACAGTACTACATCACTATAATACTACGTTACTATAAAAATAATACATTACTATAATAATACACCATTACTATAATAATACTACATTACTATAACAATACTACATTACTATAACAGTACATTACTATAATAATACTACATTACTATAACACTACATTACTATAATACTACAATGCTATAACAATACTACATTACTATAACAATACTACATTACTATAATAATACTACATTACTATAACAATACTACATTACTATAATACTACATTACTATAATAATACTACATTACTATAATAATACTACATTACTATAACACTACATTACTATAATACCACAATGCTATAACAATACTACATTACTATAATAATACTACATTACTATAACAATACTACATTACTATAATACTACATTACTATAACAATAATACATTACTATAATAATACTACATTACTATAATAATACTACATTACTATAACAATGCTACAATACTACATTACATTAATATAATACTACATTACTATAATAATACTACATTACTATAATAATACTACATTACTTTAATAATACATTACTATAATAATACACCATTACTATAACAATACTACATTACTATAATAATACCACATTACTATAACAATGCTACATTATTATAACAATACTACATTACTATAATAATACTACATTACTATAATAATATATTACTATAACAATACTACATTACTATTGCAATACTACATTACTATAACAATACTACATTACTGTAATAATACTACATTACTATAACAATACTACATTACTATAACAGTACTACATTACAATAATAATACTACATTACTATAATACCACAATGCTATAACAATACTACATTACATTACTATAACAATGCTACAATACTACATTACATTAATATAATACTACATTACTATAACAATGCTACATTACTAGAATACTACATTACTATAATAATACTACATTACTATAATACTACATTACTATAATAATACACCATTACTATAACAATACTACATTAGTATAATAATACCACATTACTATAACAATGCTACATTATTATAACAATACTACATTACTATAATAATACTACATTACTATAATAATATATTACTATGACAATACTACATTACTATAACAATACTACATTACTGTAATAATACTACATTACTATAACAATGGTACATTACTATAACAGTACTACATTACAATAATAATACTACATTACTATAATACTACATTACTATAACAATACTACATTACTATAATACTACATTACTATAACAATACTACATTATTATAACAATACTACATTACTATAATAATGCTACATTACTATAACAATACTACATTACTATAATAATAGAGCTAGGTTTAAACTTAACTGAAATTTGCGAGTTTACTCCACGTGCTTATTTTAACAATCCAGATTTCTAGTTTAAGTGTCACTAAATGCAGTCTGGCTGCTCAGTTGGCAGCGTTTGGCAGACACAAGAATATAAAGATTGGGTAGCCGCTTTTTAGATAGTGCCACAGTGCCCTCTGTATATAATGCCACAGTGCCCTCTGTAGATAATGCCACCCCCCCAAATAATGCCACAGTGTCCTCTGTAGATAGTGCCACACACACATACGTACACACAGCCTTGTAGATAGCTCCATTGGGGCATACTCTAGGAGTGGAGTCACCAGCCAGAGCGTTGCCGACGCTTGGGCCGGGGATTCCTCTGCTGGTGGAGCCCCTGACGTCACTGTCCTACTAGCTCTCTGCCTGGGACTCCATCTCTGCTTCTGACAACATTGTCCATATATGGACAGTGATGTCAGAGGCAACCCCAGAGCCGGAGTCCCAGGCAGAACGCTAGTAGCACTCTTACTAGGACTCCAGCTCTAGCATAAGCTCTGCCCTGGGACTCCAGCTCTGGGGAAGCCCCTGACATCACTGTCCATATATGGACAGTGACGTCAGGGGCCTCGTCATTCGCCGGCGCACACCTCCTTCGACTTGCTCTCTCCTTTCCTGAGGGAGCTGCGTTCTCCCTGCGGGCCGCACATGACAGCCTCTTGAGCCACGTGTTTGAGACTCCTGGGTTAGACAATGGCTGCCAGTTAAGAAGGCAGTGTAGGACATAGGTAGTAATTGTATTGTGCTTCTTGCTTAGTTAGGAATAATCTTTATGAAGTATCCTTGTGGTTGCATTCTTCAGGTTGTACTGTGAAGCGACGTCCAATCAACCTTGCTGCATTTGGTTGAATCTGAGCAGAAAGTAAATTCCTGAACACTTCAGAATTCATCCGGCTGCTTCTGTCTTTAGTCACATCATCAAACACTAGTGACCAAGTGCCTTTGCCAGCCATGCATGCCCATGCCATCACACTGCCTCCACCATGTTTTACAGAGGATGTGGTGTGCTTTGGATCATGAGCCGTTCCTAGCCTTCTCCATACTTTCTTCCTGCCATCATTCTGGTACCGGTTGATCTTAGTTTCATGCTGTTCCAGAACTGGGAGGCTTCTTTACATGTTGATTGGTAAAGTCTAATCTGGCCTTTCTATTTTTGAGGCTGATTAATGGTTTGCACCTTGTGGTGAACCCTCTGTATTTGCTCTCATGAAGTCTTCTCTTTATGGTAGACTTAGATACTGATCCACCTACTTCCAGGAGAGTGTTCTTCACTTGGGTAGATGTTGTGAAGGAGTTTTTCTTCACCATGGAAAGGATTCTGCGATCATCCACCACTGTTGTCTTCCATGGTCCAGGCCTTTTGGAGTTCACGAGATCACCAGAGCACTCTTTTTTTTTTTTCAAGAATATACCAAACTGTTGATTTGACCACTCCTAACATTTGTGCTCTCTCTCCGATTGATTTCTTCATTTTTTTCAGCCTAACAATGGTCTGTTTCACTTGCATTGAGAGCTCCTTTGACCTCATGTTGTGGGTTCACAGCAACAGCTTCCAAATCCAAATGCCACACCTGGAATCAACTCCAGACCTTTTACCTGCTTAATTGATTATGAATTAACGAGGGAATAGCCCATGCAGCCCATTAAATAGCTTTTGAGATAATTGTCCAATTACCTATGGTCCCTTGAAAAAGAGGCAGCTACATATTAAAGAGCTGTAATCCCTAAAGCCTTCCTCAAATTAGGAAGTGAATACCCTCAAATTAAAGCCGAGAGTCTGCTCTTTAAGCCCATATTGATTATATAACTGTATATTCAATATGTTTTGGTAAACAGCTAAATTGCCAAAACTTGTGTCCACTGTCCAAATAATTCTGTACCTAACTGTATATGAATATACATGGACGCTTAGTTGCAGCGCCGGCCGCACGCCACAAGTATAAATTCTAAATACTCCTAAATTACTTAAAGTGTAACTAAACGTTTATAAAACTTTTCACTTGTTATAGTGACAATGTAAGAAGTTTTGATCATTGGGGGTGCGAGCACAGAGATTCCTACTGATTGCTAAAACGAAGCGGCAAAAGCACTCAGGTGAGCGCTGTGCTTAGTTTTCTGATCCACTCTGGTCGGCTTTCCTCAAAGAGCCAAGCGAGCTGTGTACGGTCTCAATGGAAAGGCTATGAGTACCTACATGGCGTGCTCGGCTTTCCGAGGAAAGACGATCAGAAATTAAATGTCACAGATCTCACCTGTGTGCTTCTGCCGCTTCATTTTAGCGATCAGTGGGGGTCTCAGCGCTTGGACCCCCACTGATCAAAACTTCTGACGTCACTATGACATGTCAAACGTTTTATAAAAGTTTAGTTACACTTTAAAATTAACTACTGAAATAAATTAAATCAGCATGTCACTCACTGGTTTTGTATGCAGCACCCAGACAGGGCAGCATAAATGTCTGACCGACCCACTCAATGAAAGCTGTTGGAAAATGGATTGGGAAACTGATGGTCACTGGTCTTGCTTAGTACATCAGTCACCCATTGACTTGAATAATATGTATGTGATTTGTAAAATTATTTTAAGGGCATGTTCTAATTGCTCTGCAGCCGGGATATACTTTATTACTATGGCTTTCTGCTTTTGTTTCTACAATAGACTCACACCTGACTTCTCACACAAAAATTAATCTTTGAGAATAATGAAACAAATGACAGTGACTAAGCAGTTAGCATCTTTGCATATTAATTAAAATAAAATTATTCAAAGGCTAAAAGCTATTTAAAGTTTTAGAGTAAGCTTCACTCAAATCTCCATTGGGTTAACTTAACACAATTAAACTTGTAAATCTCAATTCCTTCCTCGACTAATCAGTTTTTTACTGAGTCGTGATTGGAGTGTTTTGTTGTTAGGACGACACCGCTGCTCAGTAATCTAATTTTTGCTTTCGATGGCATCTCCCTTGCAGTATGGATTTTTACTTACTTCACAGTGATTCCTGCTTTAATCCTATTCTGTAAAGTCTCCCAGCTATTGTCATTTATGTGTACTTTAAGTAGAAGCACTTGATGATCCAGCAATGCGCGGGTACAGGACACAAACAATTCGATTTCTTCCAGCTGCTGTTATTCCATAAATTGATGATATGCTCAGTAAAGAGAAAACTGACTAAGGGTCCATTCAAACGTTGCAGTTGAGGTGCAGTTAAAACCGCATAGAAAAACTACATCTGAAAACCGCAATTTGATGCGTTTTTCTCTGCGGTTGCAGTAGAATGATGGTTCTACTGCAATGAATCCAGATCATTGTAGGGATATAAGTTTAGTTCAGTAGAACTGCAGGAGACTTGGGTATTGTGGCTTTAATACAGATCCTAAAATGCGGTCTGTTACCAGCCTATGGCCATGATCACCAGTGGTTGTATAGCATTGCCCCATATTTTCGTTTTTTTTGCAGCTAAATCTTTGATAGGATTCAACAGGAAAAAGAGAGAGTGTGGTGGACTTCATTTATAAATCCTGCCTGGAACTGTACACTAAAAAAATATATATTGCCACTCCAGTAATACATTTTATTTTTATGACTGTGAATGGTAGACGTATGCAACTATGTAGGCATTCGGATACATACATATGCCTATGTTTTCAGTCCAGAAGTCATGATGGTATATTCACACATATCAGAGATAGCTACAATGCAGAAACAGCATGTAAATACATCAGTGGCAGATTAATTCGACCATAGGCTCGTGGCGGTCCCACAAACTTGGGCCCCCCTTCACCAGCGATCTGCAGTGTCGTGTCTTTAGTTAACACCACCTTTCTGTGCGAACATTGAAAATAGGTGTTATGATTCCCCTTGTCAAAGGGCTGATTCCGTACATACTGACCGTTTCCAACCATAGCTGACAGTATCACACTGCGTAGGAACCCATCCTCTTGACAAGGGGAATGGTAACATCCATTTGTCTATTAGTCCTGGGCTACTCAAAGACTTTTCGTGGACTACAAGTATTTCCTATAACAGACATGTCAGGAGAGGTGACAGAGTCTCTATAAATCCAGTGACCCACAGGAAACGTCTTCTCAGATTCCAGTTGTTATTTTTCTCTTTTCTGCCCCATCCGGTCCAGACCTCATGACGACTTCTCCTGGCCACAACTCATTTCTGCAGAATTTGCCACTCAGATGTCTTCGGCTCCTCACTTTTCCAACATTTTCTCACCTATAAATGAAGATAACGTTCTCATGGGGCCACACGCTATGCCCCTGAATATAATAGCACCATACACTGTGACCTTGAATATAATAGTACCATACACTGTGCCACTGAATATAATAGTACCATACACTGTGCCCCTGAATATAATAATACCAATGCCTGGTTGTAGATAGTGCCCTATATAGAGCTTTCTGTAGATAGTGCCACTCACATTTCCCCCTGTAGATAGTGCCACTCACAATGCACCATGTAGATAGTGCCCCATATAGAATCCCGAGTAGATAGTGCCCCTCATATAGGCCCCTATAGATAGTGCCCCTTATAAAGCCCCCTGTAGATAATGCCCCTCAGAGCTACCTGTAGATGGAGCCCCATATAAATCCTCATATAGATAATCCCCCCATGGAGCCCCTATAGATAGGGCCCCCATAGACTCCCCTGTATAAAGTGCCCCCATAGAGTCCCCTGTAAATCGTGCCCCCAACAATGCTCACTGGAAAACAAAAATGACGTGCTCACCTGTCCTCGTTTCTGCGCCGTCTTCCTGTGATGCAGGCTTGGTCTCTTCTTACCAGGTCTCATCCAGCTGAATGATGCAGGCAGTCTGATGACGTCATTGTGCGCGTCCGCACCATTGTTAAAGCATCGAATGGCAGGGAACTGATAGTTCCTGTGCCTGTCAGTGATAGACTGTGCAGGGGATCGGTTCTGAGTCCCGGTTCTCTGAGCTGGCTGTAATTTTAACAGCCAGTTTGGGAGAACCTGAGCGAACAGGCCAGATACCACCCCTGCATGGGCCCCCTGGCAGCCTCAGGCCACGGGCGGCCGCCCAAACCACCCATATGATGAACCACCATTAAAATACTTGCATAGAGCCTCAAAATTCTTCTAACCTTAACCACAGCCATTAGAGTCAATTTACATGCTGCAATTGAGGTGTGGTTAGAACCGCATAAAAAAAACACATCCAAAAACCGCATGCTTTTTAGAGCAATTTGAAATCGAAAAACACATCAAATCGCTGTAAAAACTCATTCGGTTTTCAGATGCGTTTTTAACCGCATCTCAACTGGAACATGTCAATGGACTCTTAGGCCATGTTCCCACGTAGCGTAAATACTGCTGTAAATTGCGCCATTTTTACAGTAACAGCAAGGTGGATGAGATTTAGAAAATCTCATGCCCATGCTGCGGGAAAAAAACGCAGCGTAAACGTTAATAACTTGACCTGCGGTGCAGAATTTAATTCCGCATCATGTCAATTTATGCTGCGTTTCTGTTCATTTTCAGTTGCGGTTTTTCCCATTTAAATTAAATTAAATGCGGATGCAAAAGTCTCAACAGAAAGCCAAGCGTTGCGGTTTTTGCGGCATAATCACAGCGTTTACCCTGCAAAAAGCGCAACGCCGGAAGAAAAAAATTAACATACTTTCCAGAACACCCTCCTTCTTCATGCAGTCTGGCCTCCTGGGATGCATTTGCGTCCCATGTGACCGCTGCAGCCAATCACAGGCTGCAGCGTCACATGGCCTGAAACGTCATCCAGGGACGCCGGAGCGGACGTCAGAGGAGGGAGGGGGTAAGTATGAACGGCTTTCCTCTGCAGCGGACATGCTGCATGATTTTTATGCAGCTTTTCCGTCCCGTGGGAACCCAGCCTTAGGCTGGAAATGCTGCAGATTTTCCATACGTATGTGGGGATGAAAAATCCGCAGCAGAATACAGTACCAGCCATGAAGATCAGATTTGAATAAGGGCACAGTCACACGTAGCGTATTTGCCTTGTGCTGCAGAAAACTGTACAATGTCTGATTACAAAATATTCTGCAACTCAGACAGATTTCTCAATTTCTTGCGTTACAAAATATTTTTTTTCATAGACTTATATTGTAACGTTTCCTGCTACATAAAAACGACATATATATAGTATACTACGATACAAGGCAAATATGCCACATGTGACTGCACCCTAAGGGTATGTGCACACACACTAATTACGTCCGTAATTGACGGACGTATTTCGGCCGCAAGTCCCGGACCGAACACAGTGCAGGGAGCCGGGCTCCTAGCATCATACTTATGTACGATGCTAGGAGTCCTTGCCTCGCTGCAGGACCACTGTCACGTACTGAAAACATGATTACAGTACGGGACAGTTGTCCTGCAGCGAGGCAGAGACTCCTAGCATCGTACATAACTATGATGCTAGGAGCCCGGCTCCCTGCACTGTGTTCGGTCCGGGACTTGCGGCCGAAATACGTCCGTCAATTACGGACGTTATTAGTGTGTGTGCACATACCCTAATTCTCATGTACATGCTGCAGAATTTTTCCGCACGATGCAGATTTTAAAATCTGCAACATTTTAATTTCTGTTGAGAATTTTCACTGCGGATATTATCCATTCTGGGACTTTCTGTACTATGTATTCTGGGACTTGTTGCACTATTCAATGAACTAGTTCCTACTCTGTTACAAGTTCTCCTAATTAACCTCCCCATCTGCAAACACAAGTTGAATTTAGAGGACACAGTGGGTGATGCATGCCAAAAGGCCTATTATCTCATCCTCACTGCTAAAATGAACAGTACCTAATAATTTTCTTCTATCCAGATCGCATGGGAAGTTACACAGAGTTAACCCAACGTTTCATTTCTACGCCTATATTGCCCAAGATGATCCTTCTTTGGTGAGTCACAAACATTTCAGGAGCTACTCAAGAAGCACAGTAAGGCTAAGATCACACACTTCTGGCTTTAGCTAAAAACACTGAGCCAAAAACTGCATGTAAACTACATGTATGATCCTGGCCTTGGGCTAGGGTCACACACGCAGTTTTTGGCTGAGTTTTTTTTAGCCAAGGCTAGAAGTGGATCCAAAAGGCGGGAAAGGTATAAAGAAAAGACTGATGGATCTTTTTTTCCTTTTGTGTCAACTCCAGTGTTTGGCTCAAAAACGACATAAAAAATGTGCGTGTGATCCAGTTCTTAGGGTACATTCTGACGGTGCGGTCAAATCGCTGTTAATTACCACAAAACTGCAGCAAAACCTAGTATTTTGTTTTTGCAATACCGCTCAATTTTGCAGTTTTAAACTGCATTTTGACCGCACTGTCTAAATATACTTTTACAGCTTATAAATATTTAAGATGATGACTTAAGAAATGCGTTAAATGATAGTATATTAAACCTGACTATCACTATTAAGATGGGGCTCCACAGCGACATATAACACTGCAAACTCGCATTCGATATGCTAGCTGCGATATTTGTAAGTAAGGAGAGGGTACTCGTTTTATGTGATAATCACGATAAACACTGCATTTTTTGTTCAAAAACTTCCATATTTTGCAATCGCGATATCGTGAACACATGGCAATGCATGCACACATGTAATGTCATGCAACCTCTCACAATGTGCTTTCTCGGACACGCGCAGTTCAATTTTGTCTAACAAATACTTTTACACACAGCATTGGACTAACCCTTGCATATATGGACGGATAAGGCCTCATGCAAACGGCCGTAGCCGTGCATGGCCCGTGATTACGAGCACGAATGGCCGCGGACTGTTACCAGAATTTGCGGGCTATGCTCCCATTATAAAGTATAGGGGCACTCCCTGCAAATTCATAAAATAGGACGTCCTATTTTTTGCGGGTAATTTCTATGGCCCGGACACCTTCCCGTAAATATACGGGAAGGTGTCCTTGTGTCATATAAATAAATGGATCAGTATTTTTATTGGCAATTATGGATCTGTAATTGCCAATCAAAATTACGGTCGTGTGCATGAGGCTAGTATCTAACATCTTTTATGGTGATTGGGACTGACATATAGACCACATTAATTATATACTACATTGATTACAATGTTTTCAGCTCCAGCAATTTTAAGGGTATGTTCACACAGGGCGTATACGCTGCGTAAAAGCAAACACGTATCCGCCCTGGGCGCTGCAGGCAATTCCAGACAAAACTGCATGTAGAAAAAAAACGTTTGATACTTACGTAGCTGTGGAGACGTGTCCCTGTGCAGGCCAGCGTCCTGGGATGATGTTTCATCCCATGTGGCCTGGATGAAGAAGCACAGAATTCTTGGTAAGTATAAGATTATTTTTTTTGTGGTAGATATTTATCTGCTGTAAGTGAATTAGAACACTCTCTCTGTACATACCCTGTCCTGCTCTCAGCTGAGAAGTGGATACAAGAGTTTTTTGCAGACAGAAACAATCTGCCTCATGATTCCTTCAGGAATTTTGAGGCAAATTTTTAGCTGCCTGTGCTTTTTTTGCTGCGTTTTCACCCACAGCTATGAAAGCTAATGCAAGGACCGTGGGCAAAAAACGCAGCAAAAAAAAACCGCTTGGAAATGAGAAATGACATCCCACTGTTTTCCCCACGAGCGGATAAAAGCTGAAGCTGCCTGGGAAAAAGCGCCTCTGCCTCAATGGGTGGGGATTTCGGACATTTTTTTACGCCGATTCTGATGCGGTTTCCGAGTCAAAATCAGCGATAAAAAACATGAGCTGCTGCAAAAATGTATATGGTGGTTTGCTACAATGTATCAAGTCTGTGGAAGGCACACCTCCTCCCGCTAAATCTTACCCACTTTTCTCACCACTTATGAAAAGAAGCGTAAAATGAAAAAAGCACAAATTATTGTGCAAATATGGCATGCACTATAATTTGCGACCTTTTAATGCTACAAAAGTGGCGTAAAAAAATTATTTTTGCCTTTTTGGCTGATAAGAGAGCCGACCAGTCCCCATACTATGCTGCACTTAAATAGGGCAGCACAGTTTCAGCTTGTCCACACGTAACGGATTTGCTGCATATTTTCCGTCTGGAACTGCAGTCGGAAAATACACAGCAGAATACAGTAGCAACAAAGTGGGTGAGATTTATTATTTTTCATACAGCAGCATGTCAATTCCTGCTGCGGAACGTGAACTGAAATCCGCACCATTTTCTGCGGTAAAAAACACAGGAAATAGTGCGATTTTTCCGCAGTGGAAAGTCTACTAGTTTCTGCAGCAATTCGGTTACGTGTGTTAAGTCCTTTGATGACAGATCCGCTGCAAGTGAGCTATTCAATTTCTTTGATATTTGCCAAAAAATGCCATGTGTAAACCCAGCCTAGTAGTGTCCGTAACCTTCATAGTATTCAGTAGCTATTATCTGAGAAAAGAGCAGCATGGTGCTGTTACTGGATTTAAATGCAGGACTTGAATCTCCTGGGCTCTTGACCTTACCACCTATGACTTTCACACACTGTATATGTAATATTCATCACACTGTGAACGATCTGCATAAACTCTCAGAAGTATTAACTTGTGAGTCAGCTTCATAGAGAGGATGTGGTCTGCACAACAATCCCTATCTCATCACAACTCTGTCCGTCTAGTCATGACATTGTTTTCATGGACCATTGTGACCTACCGGTCCTCCAGACTCAGTTTCCCGCCACTACCACTGCAACCCCTTCAACTGCAATGGACCGGAATTGGGGAGGGATATTGGCGTACACCTGATGTCAGATGAGGGGTCTATAACCTGGACCACCCGCAGAGTAAAGGCACATTTAGGAAGGAAAACGACAATCCGTTGTGAACTGTCAATTACTCAACTTTGACTCTTGAGGCATACTCGTGATGGTTCACCAATGGGTACGGTTCGTTACAGTTACAGAGAATAGTTCAGTAAGCGTATTCGTACTCTATACAGAGGCACAACACTTGATGGTTACAATTAAGGTGGCAGACTCCGTGATGAGGCCTTGTCTAGCTTGTGGCATGGGGAATGGCTCATCCGCATCCATAAAGATATCTCTGTTATAGCGATTGCAGCACAGTACTTTTTTCTTCCAACTTGTCTGGGCGTAACTTCTCTCCATGCCTTTTAAAACGTCTGGTAAGAGCCAACTCGCACTTCCCCTGTGAAAGTTCCAACAATCCAGCCTCTTATTAGCAGCCCTCGTCCTGCCTGGCTTACACAAACTTTTGACCTATCCGGCAAGCTCTCTCGGTGCCAAATCAAGACTGCAGCTCTGGTTTTTGGCAACCTGGTTGACGGCACACTCGCTGACCCTCTAATTTGGTCAACCGGCATCACATATCGCTTTTGGCACCAACACCCCTTATATATCTCTTAGACACTTCCCTTAGATGTGGGGCTGCGCACAGCATCCACATGTACCCCAGGACCCAATGGCCACCGTCACCATGTCCAAACTAAAAGAAACATACATATTACATATGTTATTTTGTATTTTACTCTGAAAAAAGTAAATGTGAAAAAATACATTAAATTAAATAGCAACATATTACAAAACAGGACTTTGGCCTCGGCATGAAATTCTAACACCGCTCCTGTAGGAAAAGAAACAACATATTTGTTTAAAGGGACAGTAACAACCACAACAAAAGTCCACTTATCTCTTCCATCTATTTCGCAACTACAGCCCTTTTTTACTTAGAAAAGTAGAGAACATGTACAGCAGGTCAAACTGACGCTGATCTTATGTCCGGTTTAGAACAATATTTAAAACATTGGTAAAATGAATGGCGGTTTTTATATAGGACCATTGGCAGTACTGATAAATCTGCCCTGTCTGTGAGTGGGAGACATGGAGTTGACGTGGATTTTTTAGCAGTAAATTATTGTAACGCTCATGCTTGTCACGCAGACTGTAGAAGCTGTGATTTATGTAATGTATATTCAGTTTGGCTTCTCTTTATACAGAATTTATTAACAGGATTTGTAGTTCTCACTTTAACTTGCTTGCGGTAGCGTCTCATACAGATAATGCGAACACATAAGAACTTGTGAACTGGAGATTTTTAGTGCATTATTCTGGGTGTGAATGTAATGTTAGCAATGAACAGTTCTTGCAGAGAAAAGTCATATGTAAATATTTCATTAACCTACGTTTACCTGTATGCCCTAATGTATTTCTATATAGCGATCTGACAGTAGAACAAGGCAGCTGTAAGGATTTCAAGCCTGACTTATTGTGCGATAATGGAGAATTTCAGTTCTCCAGCGAAAACACATTTATGGCCTATCCTTAGTATATAAGGAAGAACAAGTAAAAAAAAAAAAGCTTTACATATATGTGTGCAGAATTATTTCTGGCTGATACCAGAAAGCACTAGCTTGGCCGCTCACCTTTTGTGAAAAAATACAGTACGTCATTTTGGACTATGCTCCCCGTCAGGCAGATGTGAAGACATAGTACTTTAGACACTTATTGTAAATGAATAAAAGTGTTTTTCATTAAAAGCTCTTTGTGTAACGCATTTTGGGATGCAGCTCCTTTATCATGAAAGGGTTGCTCCCCGAAATGCGTTACACAAAGATTGAAATAAAAACACCTTTTTTTTATTTTTTATTATAGTGATATTCCCCTTGGAAACAGATTATAAACTCCCACTTTGTATAAGGAACAGCAAGCAAACCTTATGCTAGTGCAGGGGCAGAGTCCATGGCAAATCCCCACATGGGCAGTTCGGACGGATGCCCGAAGCTCCCAGGTTGCCCATGCAGGGTGGGATGCAGGTCCGAGAACAGGACTGTGCACTCAATTGTAGCTCCATCCTTACGAAGTGGATGCAATTGATTAGTCTAGCGCTGGTGAGGCAGAGGAACAATCAGTTCCCTGCCTCACCATTCGGCGCTTTACCAAAGATACAGGCTTCGTCGTTCCGCTAGATAAGGCCTAATCAGAAGTTTGTCATTGCATTTGTAGTGAGCTCTTAGAGTGCGCGTACTCGCAGTGACATTGCTACTGTAGTGTCCTGTACAGTTCTACTGCAGATTTGCAACGGTTTTGTGATGCGATTTTGGTCACACGGCTTGTACAATTGTAGCACATGGTTTCAACGTGTTACACCTGCACAAGACAAAAACTGCATCTTAAAATCTCTGTAATTCGCAGCAAAACCATGTGGGACTTTGCCGCGCAGTTCTCGGCCGTGTGCCACACCACTGCGGTACGGCCAGCCTTATTGTTTATGAATGCACATTCTGGAAATCTGAAATTCCAACTACCCATGCAGGTTTTTATCATTAATGCAACAGATTCAGTGCTAAAGAACACTGCGGATTAGTTCTATTGAATTACAATGGGGCTAACTCGCAAGTGATTTCGCTGACTAATCCGTGGCGGAAATCTGAGTGTCAGCTGCGGTTTTCTCTTGCGGATTTTCTAGAGAATCAACACCAGACCTGTGACGTGTGAATGTAGCCTTGTGGCATGATGTTGCATGATCCCATTTCTCTAAAGCAGGTTGTTTACTGTAAAGTAGTAAACCTACAAAAGGACCTCAAAATAAAGTACAACAGGACAGAGGAAAAACCCCAAGCCAACTAGGAAAACAACCTATAAGCGCACGAGCGCCAGGGACATAACATCCCAGTAGAAACTGAAAGTAAATACCATGAAAAATAGGAAAATATATACTTTTATTAATGTATCACAATACATGGTATAACAATATCAGATATATAAAAAACTGTATAAGGCGGATCATATATCAAGAGGAGTAACAAAGCGGTAAGTATGACAGAATACCATGGGAAGCACAGAAAACAAAACCAAAAAATCCCCACATCTTAATGCGACCATACAAAAAGCACAGATGACAAGAATAACAGAGACAGAGAGACTCTATATCAATGTGAATGAAAAACCCACATGGAAAGAGTGCATGTCATAAATCTGCAAGAAATAAATAGCGTGCTTAACATATCGACATATTAGGTGAACATAATATTGAGAACATAACTCATGCAAATACCTGTCGACATGATGGAAGCAGAAGATGAGGGGAAATGGCACAGGAACGCCTCGACGCGCGTTTCGCCCACGACCGGCTTCGTCAGGAGGCTACCGTATATACAGGACCGGGGGTTTATATACCGCCATATGTAAACCGATCATTGATTAATTCATTGGTGGCATCTGTGGGGTGCACGTATGGACGGCGCTCACAGGCCATGATGCGAGCAATGCATCATCGGAAAGCGCCATGCTGTCTGCGATGTGACGATGCGTCTCACGGCATGAGACGCACGTCACCATAGTAACGCAGACAAACAGAGTGAGGCACCCTGAGATACAGTGCCCACAGCGCATGCGCCGGAGAGCGTCTGGTACACATATACCAGCAGAGACCATCAGGGAATACAGGAAAGAGACTATTTAATAGCGTCCATACAAACATTGGCAGAAGAGAAATAATAAAGAATAAATAGATAAATGACTATGTGATGAGCAAGCCCAAGAGGAGAATTTTAACAAATATTATAAGTGACCTAAGTCGGTACAAGTATATAATAATAAAATAATAATATCATAAACCTCTATATAGTATATATATCACTAAATGGTATCTTGATACAAAGTTCATCACAGACATAAACCAATTAAATGAATATATAGACACATGAAATATAAAAATAAATAAATATAAACTAAAACAACTAATTGTTATGTATAAAATAAATATGAATAAATATATAAATTAAAATTAAAAATTAAAAAATAATAAATGGAAAATAAAAAATAAAAAATAAAAAAATAAAAAATAATAAAAAATAATAAATAAAAAATAATAATAGAAAATAAATAGACTGAGAACAAGTATGTGCCTACAAATAAATAAAATAACAAAGAATAAAGTGGAACATAGAAACAAAAATATATATAATTTTGAGTGAAATATAAGACAGTGCTATATAAGGAAAAATATAGATATAATAATTAATTATAGTGAAAAAGTGTGTATAGATATGTACAGAAGTATATATCATATATATTACAGCAAAAAATCTGAGTACAGAAATAAATCAAAATAATCAAGTGATCAAAATTGAAAACAATAATATATAAAGAAATATATATTTTTAAAGAAAAATTATTATAAAAGAATTTATAATACACACAAACACAAAAGATTGAAAAGTGAATAAGCAGGATGATAACGCAACATACAAAGGCGTTAATATGTGAAAAAACAACCCTACATACATAATATACAATAAATGCATAATAATAAAGTGAAAATACACAATTGTGAACAATACTTATGAAATAAAGAATAAAATAAAAAAAAATAAAAAAAAAAAAGTTTTTTTATATAAAATATAAATAATAAAAGCAGTACAAAATAAAATATAAAAACTAAATGTGCAAAGCAAAAAGGCCAGAAGTATGGACAGCAAGCCCAGCAGATGGTCATTCAAGGTCCATACGATGAAGGATGTATTGCCCACATGATGGTAGATGTCACCAGTAGAAACAGCAACACTAAAATATAATATAACACAGCTGAAATTAATAACATATCGCAGAAACAAGAAAACAGAATAGTGGTCCCCCAAGAGCTAAAATTAAAATTCGCGCTAACTATGATGGTTTATAAAAAGGGTTTGAAGCTAGTGGCCTCATTGAGACCAAATGGTGTGGTAGTGTTAAGCAGGGTAATCCATTTCATTTCTTTCTTTAAGAGAGCCTTACGTACATCTCCGCCTCGACATCCCAATTTAACCCTATCGATCCCTCGAAATCTTATACTGCTAGGGTCACAGGAGTGGTATCGATAGAAATGTCTGGGAATCGGTTGAAGTTGGTCAATGTCTTTAGTGCTACATGCCGTGCGAATCTTACTGACATGTTCAAGAACACGTGTCTTGAAAGATCTACTCGTCATTTTTTGGTTTTGTTTTCTGTGCTTCCCATGGTATTCTGTCATACTTACCGCTTTGTTACTCCTCTTGATATATGATCCGCCTTATACAGTTTTTTATATATCTGATATTGTTATACCATGTATTGTGATACATTAATAAAAGTATATATTTTCCTATTTTTCATGGTATTTACTTTCAGTTTCTACTGGGATGTTATGTCCCTGGCGCTCGTGCGCTTATAGGTTGTTTACTGTAAAGAACAAATTTCACAGTTAGAAAACCGGCAACGCTGATGTGTCAACAAGACTTGTTCTGAGTGTTAGCAGAAAATGTCTGAATTCTCATTATATGGAAATGAGGCAGGAGAACAGACCTTGTATATCCGCTGCTGCCCTTTTGTGGGTTTGATCATTGCCTTATTTCATTTCTGCAAAAAAATAAACATGTCTTTGCTCAGTATTATTTCCTGTCGTGTTATGTTGTTAGGGTGTTGTACTATATTTGAGGATTATTATCTATAACTTTACTTGTATCATTTTATTATTGAAATAGCTCCACAATACAGCTCAGGTGAAATATCCTATTATAATAAATGTTTAAAAATTAATGGGTTGAAATAGTTTTTCAGTAAAGGTCTTCCTCAAATGGACAAAAAATATTGGATCAAGCTATGTACTTGGGGTGATAGAAGTGAGGAAAGGAACAAAAAAGGTTAATGGAGTATTTAGAGTTGTGGTAAAAACTGACTGCGTTTTTACCGTGATTTGATGTTTTTTTCAATGTGATATAAAATGTAGTTGTTGGATGCGTTTTTTAATGCAGTTTTAACTGCATCTCAACCGCAACATCTGAATACACCCTTAGACTAGGTCAGAAGCAAATGAGGCAAGGATAATATCAGTTGGACACATTTAAGCCAATTAACGTGTCACGACTATGGGTTATGTGGAGCCACTAGGCCGCTCCTCCGTAGCGGAGTAGCAGCTGGCCAAATGATAGTCTTTAGGACAAGAGTTCCTGGATAGAAGATTAGGCAGACACTTGGCGTGGCAGACACTTGGCGTGGCAGACACTTGCCACAGATGACATTTGTCACAGATGATAAACTCTACTCCAACACTATACTTCGCACTGGAACAAACACAAATACTGGATACCGGATACAACTAAGGGACCATTTGCAATAACGAACATGGGCAGACACAACAATGCTTAGGCAAGGCGGAGGAGGGCAGAGTCCTTTTTAAAGTACAGGGTGCATAGGGATTGGTTAGGGACAAATACCCAGGTGCGTGCGCTGGCCCTCTAAGTGCTGGGAATGAGCGCACGCGTGCACCCTACAGGAAGCAGTAGGAAGTTGCAGCCGTGTGTGCTGGCGTCTCCGGGGGGAGACGCCAGCAAGAAGACAGTGTCCTGCGGTCGCGGCTGCCGGTGATGAGTAGTACGTACCGGTGGTAACTGACCTGCGAGCATAAGATAACGTCTAATGTATTCATGCATATAAGACTCCTGAAAAAATGGTAGAACTTTTGGACTCCTGGAAGAGCAGGCAAGTCAACTGTGAACTTCATCCTAACTAAATGCTTACTTCTGCTCAATCCTGCAGTCCTCAGACAATGTCCTGGTGTCTGTTTTTATTTAGGGGTTTTGGTCTGAGATCTGTATTTGTTTTGTGGTTTGGGGTGGTTTTGTCTGTATTAATTCTGTGGTGTGATACAGGGGGTCATATTCACTACTTGCGATTTTAAATTCTCAAGTTGGGGTGCGACCTATATAAATGGGTGTGGCATATGTTAAAAATGTGTGTGCTGCATAATACACCGCTTCTTGGCCTCTCCCTAATGTCCCCTCTCAAAAGCAGGCAAGTATGATTTTACATGAGAACATACTGTCACGGTCACGGGGTATGTGGACCCACTAGGCCACTCTGCCATAGCGGAGAGGCAGCTGGCCTAGTCAAAGTCTATACAGGAGTCTATAGCAGTTCATAACACAAGGGTACCTGAAATAGTCCAGACAGTGGCCGAGGCTTCAGCATGGATGGAGGTGGGTGCAGCAGGTTGTGCCAGACGTGGAGGATAAGACTAGACATGGCATAGGACACTGGTTGTGGCAGACGACACTGGACGTGGCAAACGACAGCAGGTGCAGTAGGACACGACTCTAACACTAATAGGCTCAGGAACAAGAACACAGCACTGGATACAGGATACAAGTAGCAGGACATGGGAAAACAGGAACAGGAAAACACTAAGGGACCGTTTGCAAGACTGACATGGGATACACTAACAATGCTCAGGCAAGGATCAGAAGGGCAGGGCCCTTCTTATAGTCCAGGAAATCATGGGCAGTTAATGATGATGATTTCCACATGTGCGCGCACTGGCTCTTTAAGGCCAAGCATGAGCGTGCGTGCAACCTATGGGACACAGCGGACCGGAGCAGAAGTGAGTGCTGGTGTCTCCTGGGAAGGAGATGCGAGCCAGCAGTCACAGATCCATGGCTGCGGCCGTCGGGGGTGAGTAAACCCGACCGTCCGCGGCCATGGACGCTACAGTATCCCCCCTCTTACGCCCCTCTTCTTGGGGCCAGAGCGAGATAGGAATTTCTTAATGAGAGCAGGGGCACTGAGGTTCTCTTCCAGCTCACAGGACCTCTCCTCAGGACCAAACCCTCTCCAGTCCACCAAATAGAAAGTCCTTCCTCCTACCCTTTTGCAGTCCAGGATTTCCCTCACCTCAAGCACATCAGATGAACTGCTGGGAGCAACTGCGGAACTGGAAGTCTCACTGTAGCGGTTCAGGACCACTGGTTTCAGGAGGGACACATGAAAGGAGTTGGGGATTCTGAAGGTAGGAGGCAGCCGAAGCTTATAGGAGACAGGGTTTATCTGTTGCAATATCTCAAATGGTCAGAGGAACCTTGGAGCAAACTTGTATGAAGGCACATATAAACAAATGTTCCATGAGGATAGCCAGAATTTGGTACCTGGAAGATACTGAGGTGGCTCTCTTCTTTTTATATCCGCTTTTCGCATCATGCGATCGACTGCCAGCAAAATAGAGGACCGGATCTGTTGCCAGATTTGCAGTCCCCAAATGCGGAGTCAGCAGCGGGTACCTGAGATGTAGTCGACACAGGAAGAGGGACTCTCTAGGATGTTGACTGTACACAATGTAGAATGGTGTGGAAGTGGTGGACTCACTTGTGTAGTTGTTATACAAGAACTCGGCCCATGGAAGAAGCTGTACCCAGTTATCATGCTACAAGGAGATAAAGCGGCGGAGATAATTCTCCAAGATCTGGTTGATCCTCTCGACTTGTCCATTCGACTGTGGGTGATAGGCTCAGGAAAAGTCCAATCTCACATCCAGGAGTTTACAGAGGGCTCTCCAGAATTTTGAGGTATATTGAACCCCCCGATCGGACACAATGTGAAGGGGCAAGCCATGCAAGTGGAAGAAGTGCTGAATGAAGAGACTCGCCAGTCGGAGAGCGGGATAAAATGTGTCATCTTCGAAAACTGGTCCACTACCACCCAGACAGTGTTGCATCCTGCTGAGGGAGGAAGGTCTGTGACAAAGTCCATTGAAATGTGCTGCCAGGGGACACTGGGTACAGGCAGAGGTTGGAGCAGGCCGGCAGGCTTGAGATGAGCAACCTTGTTAGAAGCACACACCGTACAGGAAGAGGAAAAGCCCACAACATCTTTGGGTAGCGTGGGCCACCAGAAGTGAAGAGTAATAAGGTCTCGGGTCTTACGAACACCAGTGTGCCCAGCCAGTTTAGAGCTGTGTCCCCAGCGGAGAATTCTTCTCCTGTCTGCCAACCGAACAAAAGTCCTCCCTGGAGGGATGTCTCTAACCTGCAAAGGATTGGCAGAAACAATGCAGGATGGGTCTATGATGCTTTGAAGGGACTCCACCGTGTCATCCGTCGCAAATGACCTGGACAGGGCATTGGCCCTCAAATTCTTGTAATCGGGACGGTAGTGGAGCACAAATTGGAAATGGGTGAAGAACAGCGACCACCTGGCTTGACGGGGGTTAAGCCGTTGGGCCGACTGGAGATAGGTAAGGTTCTTGTGGTCGGTTTAGATCAGGATGGGGTGAGCTGCGCCCTTTACAGATGTCTCCACTCCTCCAGAGCCAATTTGATGGCCAGTAGCTCCCGATCCCCAATAGAGTAGTTGCGCTCTGCAGAAGAAAAACGTCTCGAGTAATAGCCACATACTACTGCCTTTCCTTTGGAGCTCCTCTGGAACAGAAGTTTACCTGCACCAATAGAAGAAGCGTCCACCTCCAATAAGAACTGCCGAGACACGTCCGGATGATGGAGGATCGAGGCTGAAGTGAAGGCTTTCTTGAGGCTAATAAATGCAGATTCTGCCTCTGGAGTCCACACCCTGGCGTTCACACCCTTCTTGGTAAGGGTAGAGATGGGAGCAGTCAGTGATGAGACGTTTGGGATAAACTGCCGGTAGAAATAGCCGAATCCCAGGAGACTCTGTATGGCCCTTAGGCCTTGAGAACATGGCCATTACAGGACCGACTTTACTTTCTCAGGATCCATCTTGAGATCTTGATCCGAGATGATGTAGCCCAGAAAGGGCAGAGAATTATTTTCAAAGGCGCACTTCTCCAAATTGGCATATAAATGAGACATCGGATCTGGGGAGAAAAAAAATTTGTAGTTCCCGTCTCGGGTTCTGAACGCCGTCTTCCACTCGTCCCCTTGATGGATTTGGATCAAATTATAAGCCCCACGCAAGTCTCATTTTAAAAAAATCCTGACTCCTCATATACAGTCAAACAGTTCAGATATGAGTGGCAACGGGTATTTGTTCTTGACCGTGATCTGGTTGAGACCACGGTAGTCAATGCAGGGTCGAAGAGATCCGTCTCTCTTCTTAATGAAGAAAACCCCGGTCCCGGCCGGGGAGGGAGACGTTCGTATGAAACTCCTCTCCAAATACTCCTTGATATAGGCTGGCATGGATAGTCTCTGGCAAGGAGAGAGCATATACCCGTCCACGGGGAAGAGAAGCATTTGGAATGAGTTCAATGGGGCAGTCATAATTCCGATGTGGAGGCAGCGTCTCAGCATCTCGCTTGCTGAAGACATCCGCAAAACTAGCATACTGAGAAGGTAGATCAGAGAGAGACTGAGGCAGTGGGGGAAAAACAGGACGAACTTGTGACACTGAGCAATGGTTTTGGCATCTGGGACCACATTGAAGAACCTCTCCGGAACTCCAGTCAAGAACCGGTGAGTGTAGGCGAAGCCATGGCAGGCCCAGCAGGATAGGATTGATAGCTTTGGGAAATACAAGGAAGGCGATCTGTTCTGAGTGAAGAGCTCTGACTTGTAGTGTCAATGGTTCCGTAATGAACACAATTGGATCGGGCAATGGTAGACCATTCACAGACGCAACATTCTCTCCAGAAGAACTGTGGGTAGATGTAAGCAATCCACTAGATCCTGCTGGATGAAATTAGCAGCTGCTCTGGAGTCTAGATAAGCAGAGGAGGGATGTGACGTCTCTCCGGAGATGATGGCCACAGGAATCGGCACGGCCCGGAAAGACTGCAGGAACAACGCTAGGTCCGAGGATACAGGTCCTTGTTCTTCCAAGATTGGGTTCACCCATGCGAGGGCCTTGGCAGTGAGGAGGGAGATAATAAATGCTACTTTGGCCTCCTCGGAGGGGAAGAGATGAGCCCGTAGCCTCCTGTAAAATGAACCGTGCATTGGTTGATGAACCCTCTACAGGCTCTGGGATCACCATCATAGCGAGGAGGAAGAGGCAGTGGAACTGTGGATCCGGAACAAACAGGGAGAGCAACGGGTAGTGGCACAGCAACAGCCTCTGGAGGAAGAACCGGAGGTGGAACAGTGAGTTGATCCAGACGGGCCATGATAGAATTTACAGCCTCAAGGAGTTGATCCTGACGTGTGCGTAGGTCATGCATCTCCATCTCTATCTTATGGACTGCAGTCTTTGGCTGGCCAGTGGATTCCATGGCCTGAGCGTACAGTCATGGCCGTAGCGGAGAAGCAGCTGGCCTAGTCACAGTCTATACAAGAGTCTATAGCAGTTCAGAACACAAGGGTACCTGAAATAGTCCAGACAGTGGCCTAGGCTTCAGCACGGATGGAGGTTGGTGCAGCAGGTTACACCAGACGTGGAGGATAACACTGGGCGTGGCAGACGACACTGGGCGTGGCAGACGACACTGGACGTGGCAGGCGACACTGGACGTGGCAAACGACAGCAGGTGCAGTAGGACAGTACTCCAACACTAATAGGCTCAGGAACAAGAATACAGCACGGGATACAGGATACAGGTAGCAAGGAACGGGAACACACTAACAACGCTCAGGCAAGGATCAGAAGGGCAGGGCCCTTCTTATAGTCCAGGAAATCATGGGCAGTTGATGATGATGATTTCCACATGTGCGCACGCTGGCCCTTTAAGGCCGGGCATGAGCGTGCGCGCACCCTACGGGACACAGCGTACCGGAGCGGAAGTGAGTGCTGGTGTCTCCTGGGAAGGAGATGCGAGCCAGCGCTCACAGATTCATGGCTGCGGCCGTCGGGGGGTGAGTAAACCTCGACAGTCCGCGGCCATGGACGCTACACATAAACCCTATAACATCTGCATTTTCATTTGCTGTTACGCTGCGTAAAGGCACGCAGCATATCCGCCCTGTGTGCCGCAGAGAATTCCGGTCGAAATTGTGATTGGCTGCAGCGGCGGTCACATGGGATGAAGCGTCTGATGTCATCCAGGCCAGCTTCCTGGGATGATGTTTCATCCCATGTGACTGCCGATACAGCCTGTGATTGGCTGCAGCGGTAAAATGGGATGAAACGTCATCTCAGGAGGCCCACTGGAGGGAGGAACACAGACTTCTGGGTAAATATGGAGGGTTTTTTGCGGCGGAAATGCTGCGAACCCTTTGCAAAAAACGCAACAACTGCTATTTGTTGCAGGATTTACCTTCCCATTGAACTTAATGGGGAAAACCCGCAATGAATAAGCAGCATTTATGCATATACAATTGACATGCTGCAAAATAAAATTCTGCACTGCAGGTCAATTTATGAGCGTTTTTTTTCCGCTCCATATTTATGCAGCGTGTGGATGGGATTTATTTTATCTCATCCACTTTACTGCTACTGTATTTGCTGTGGATTTTCCACAACTAATTAATTGCAGAAAAACCACAGTATTTACTCAACGTGTGAACTGACCCTTATACTCTTAGAAATCTTGTCAAAAATAGGAGGCTATCCCATAAACTAAAAATAGGAAAACATTTACCTATCTATTAGGGAATTCTGAGTTCATATAGAAACCCATTCAGGAACTTCATCTATTAATCCAAGTGGATAGTGGCTACAACGAGTTACAGCAGAGCAAGCGTGATCTTGTTGTAACCTATCATCTACAGCGTAATCTCGCGTGATTACGCTTGCTCTGCTGTAAATACCACAGAAACAGTAACGAAGTGCAGAGATTGTGAATAGACATCCCGTGGAATGTTTATTCACTGTCTAAACACTTCAGTATTGTTAATGTGTTAGTATAAGACAGAACATAGTGATCTAAAAGGATCCCTATGCGCTGACTAAATGAATGGAGAGGAGTGCATGATGCTGATTGGTCAGCGTCATACCCTCCTCTGTACAACGGCCACTTGGTCTAAAGTAAAAACACGCCCACTTGGGCATTAAGAAACTCATTAGCATAAATATAAAATCGCTAATAAAGTGGTGAAAACAGATCGTTTTTTAAATAAAAAGCATTACTGTCACCTACATTACAGCGTCCATCTCCTTATGTAGGAGATAGGGCACTTATAATGTGCTGACAGAGCCTCTTTAATGGAAATTTGCGAGTTTACTCCACGTGCTTATTTTAACAATCTGGTTTTCCAGTTTAAGGCCTTCTGCACACGAACATAAAAACGCCCGTAATTACGTGCCGTAATTACGGGCCCATAGACTTCTATTGGCCATGGGTACCTTCCCGTTTGCTTACGGGAAGGTGCCCGGGCCGTTGAAAAATATGGAACATGTCCTATTTCAGGGCGTAATTAAGGCACGGGTAGGCCCATATAAGTCTATGGGGCTCCCGTAATTACGGGTGGCTACGTGTGTGCACCCGTAATTACGGGAGCGTTGCTAGGCGATGTCAGGGGATAGTCACTGTCCAGGGTGCTGAAAGAGTTAACTGATTGTCAGTAACTCTTTCAGCACCCGGGACAGTGACTACCGCTGGAGTTAATAGTATTAAAAGTTAACTTACCTGCTTCTTCCTCCAGTCCGGCCTCCTGGGATGACGTTTCATCCCATGTGACCGGTGCAGCCAATCACAGGCCAATCACAGGCTGCAGCGGTCACATGGACTGCCGCATCATCCAGGGAGGTCGGGCTGGATGTCAAAAGAGGGACGCGTCACCAAGACAATGGTCGGGGTACGTATGAACTTCTTTTACTTTACTTCTTTTAATGGCTGTCCCTTCTCTCTGTCCACCACTGATAGAGAGAAGGGGCTGCCGATTAGTGCAATGCAATTTTGCATAGAAAACGGGTCCGTAAATACGGGTGGAATACTGGTGACAACGGGCCCGTAAATACTCGTGGAATACGGGTCGAATACGTGTGAAAAAGTACCCGTATTTACGCAGGTATTTACGGGAGGAAAAATATACGTTCGTGTGCATGAGGCCTAAGTGTCGCTAAAAGCAATCACTGGAGTAGGACTAGAGATTTGCTAAAATATAACTTTTACTCATATTTTATAAAAAGTGTGCAATAGAAACACACCACATAAATTTGACATAAATAGATATTCCCTATTAGAGAGAGAATCTTTCAATTTAAACACTGATTAAATGCCAGTTTGTGCAGATAATAAATATTTCAAAATATACATGCTCCAAAATATATCCATACAAGGGCATAAGTGTTTCTCCCAGGGGGAAAATATCGGTGTGTGTATAGGGTTAAGGAACCCTCCTACCCGCTCTGTAGTTTAGCGGAGTCCATTCTAAGGCTGGGTTCACACGACCTATTTTCAGGTGTAAACGAGGCGTATTATGCCTCGATTTACGCCTGAAAATACGGCTCCAATACATTGGCAAACATCTGCCCATTCAAAAGACGGCGCGTAAAATAACAGCCTCGGCAAAGAAGTGCAGGACACTTCTTTGGACGTAATTTGAGCCGTTTTTCATTGAATCCAATGAAGAACAGCTCCAAATTACGGCCATCAATGACGCCTCGCAAAATGCGAGTACATGCAATTACGTCTGAAATTACGGAGCTGTTTTCTCTTGAAAACAGCTCCGTAATTTCAGACGTAATGGTCGATATCGTGTGCACATACCCTAAGCCTCCAACTGGGGACTGGGAAACCTCATTATCCTTTTTATCTAGGCAATTAGTTTTGCCTTCTCCCGACGCGTTTCCTTATGCCCGGAATTCTTCAGGGGAGATAAGGCCAAATGGCCCCTTCAAATAGGAGCTCAAAGAAAAGAGTTGGAGCAATTTCAAAGTAAGTCTTCCGCAGTGGCAGAGATTCTCAGCAGGATCTGTTCCGTTCCAGCTGGAGTGAACGCCTGTCTCGGTGTCTGACGTCATCGCACTCACGTGCATATTGACTGCTATTTAACTAGGATTCCCTTCCCTTAGTGAACACCCCCCCAAGTGAGTTATCTAGGGGTGTGTCCGCTACAAGAAGCTTGTTGCAAAGACAAGTCCAGAACCCCTCCCACAAGGGGTGGAGCCTGTAATTCTGGTGACGCACCACTCCAAAACACAACAGAGTCACGAGTCAGCGGGTATGGGCCCGTTGTTACAGCCACCGCTCCACAACCATAGCAGAGTCGCCCGCCGTAAACAAGGGGTCGTTCAGGCGTCTAACCGTCACGTGTCCCCACAACGTGAAACAAACCCGCTGACAGGTAAGTCTGGGAAAGGGGGTGGTGCGTTTTAAATCTCCTCTGATTATTTAAGTGGTTACCGCAATACGTTTTAAATGCAGCTTACTAAAACAGAGTTAGGAGACTACACCAAAAGCTAGTTTATGATATTATGTTTTTGAGTTTTATTTAGTTAGTTGATTTTTAGTGGAACATTTACGACTGTGACCATCTGTTGTGTTCATTTAGATGGTCCTAAACTTCATATGAAAAATAAATAATTTTTGTGTATATATTTACATTTTAGGCTTGGCAAAGGAAAGTGATCTTATCTTTTAGAATAATCTATGAACGCTGAGACATAGTTATTTTGTTTTTTAGAGGGGTTAAATGAAACAGCAATAATTTAGTTGTTCATTCAATCCATGGGGTACCGAAGATCCCAGTTTAAATATCCATTTGGATTCTCTTTGGAGCACTATAGTGTCTATGTCTCCTCCCCTTATCGATGGATGAATTAACTCAATGGCTGTAAATTTGAGGCATTTTGCATCTCCCCAATGATTTTGATGTATGTGTCTGGCCACTGGTTTGTCTCGATTGTTCGCAATGTCCCCCAAATGTTCCAGGACACTCCTTCTCCATTCCCTAGTGATTTTGCCTACATAGTCTAATGGACAACTACATGTAATTTTGTAGACCACATTTTTGGAACTACAATTGATGAAATCGTTGATTTTATAATTTTTGCCTGTATGTGCACTTCCAAATAGTTTTGTGTTTTGTACCACCATACAGGCTTTGCAATGTCCACATTTGTAGCACCCCTTGGTTTTGGCCTGATCTAGTCAACTGAGATTTTTTATTGGGGGGGGGGGTGGTTTAAATGGCTATGTGTTACTCTATCTCCGATAGTCCTTCCTCGTCTATAGGTGACTTGTGCCCATGGAGATATGGCCTCTTTCAGGTCCGGATCCATCAATAGGATATCCCAGTGTTTTCTGAGTATCCTATTAATTAGTTGGTGAGATAAATCAAAGGTGCCAATTAGTCTTAAGGGTTGTTTAACCTGTACTTTTTTCTTTGGGACAAGGAGTTTGTTTTGCATATTGGTACGCCTCCTTAAGGGTTTTTAATGAATAGCCTCTCTCTAGGAAACTGATTTTGAGATCCCTTGCTTGTTCCTTGAATTCTTGATCACTAGAACAATTACGTTTAAGCCTAAGGTACTGCCCCTTTAGTATACCCCTTTTAAGTGGTATGGGGTGATGGCTCTCCCATTTTAGGAGATTATTTGTGGAGGTAGGTTTTCTATATATGGTTGATGATAGACCTCCTTTGTCATTCTTGGAGATATATACATCCAGGAAGGGTAAGTTTTTATTATTGGATTCGGATGTGAACCTCAGGCCGATAACATTGTCATTCAAAGCCTTGGCATAGTTTGTGAAGCTTCTTTCTGGTTCCCGTCCCCCCAAAGGACAAACACGTCATCTATGTACCGAGCCCACATTAATATTGGGAGATTTAGGGATTGTCGTTCATCCGTGAATACCATAGTTTCTTCCCACCAACCCAGGAGCAAATTTGCCATGACTTACCCATGGCTGTGCCCCTGAGTTGGTGGTAGATACGACCATTGAAGAGAAAATTATTCTTTGTCAATACAAATTGTAATAACTCAATAATCAAAGCGTTATGCCGTTGTAGATGCATTCCCCTTGTGTCTAAGAAGTATTTAACCGCCCTCAGACCCATTATATGTGGAATTGAGGAGTATAGCGCCTCCACATCAATGCTGGCCAGGATCGTATTATGGTCTACCGTGATGTCATTCATTTTTAATAATAAATTCATGGTATCTTTGGTATAAGATGGTAATGCCTCTACAAAAATTCTCAGGACTTTATCCAAATATATTCCTACATTTTGTGTAAGCTCTCCTATCCCTGATACTATAGGGCGCTATTTTAGGGGAGTGATCCCCTTATGAATCTTGGGTAGGGCATAAAAAGTGGGGATTTGTGGTTTAACAATAGCCATGAAGTTAAATTCATTTAAATCAATGAATTTGTCCATTCTTGCACAGTTTAGAATCTCCAGTAATTCTTCTTTGTCCTTCTGTATGGGGTTCTCTTTCAGCACTTCAAAGCTCTCCTTGTCATTTAGGATAGTCTGACACATATCTATGTTGTCCTTTCTATTGAGGACCACTGTGTTCCCCCCTTTGTCGGATGCGTTTATGATGATACTTTCATCCTTTTCAAGTGATAATAATGCTAGATGTTCTCTTCTGTTAAGATTGGATGATTTTCTGGATGTTTCGATGTCCATTAGGTCCTTAATAACAAAGTCCTGAAAAACATCTATTATAGAAACATCTCCAATCGGAGGCATTTTTTGCTCTTTAATTTGCATTGAGTAAAGGGCCCCTCTCCCCTTGCCTTTTCATTTAGGGATAGTAGGGTTGCTAAATCCCTTGCATGTGGTCATTGGGGTTAACCCCAGTTCTTGGCATTCTTTTCTGTCTTTTATTTTATACAATTTATGACATTTAAGTTTCCTGGTGAATAAATTGACCTCTTTTACCCAGTTAAAGGCCTCATATGCAGTTGTAGGTATGAAGGAAAAGCCTTTATTAAGTACATATGTTTCCATGTCAGAAAGGGGTCTGTGTGATAAATTAATGACTTTCATCTTAGTTTAATTTATCTTGCATTGTTTGCCCTGTTCTGTAGGTGGTAAGGTGCTCTCTGTCCTTTCTCTAAAAAAGGTAAAAACTTGTTGCTTGTATAGATATTTTGGTAGGATGCGGTACTTGGGTTTACTTGTGAGATTTTCCATGTCTGTTGGGGGTTCCTCCCTCTAGAGGTTCCCCGTCCCCTATATTGCCTAGGGTAATTTCTACCTCTAGATGTTCTACTTTTACTAATATCGTTTTGTTCCGGCTCCGTAAAATCCGTATCGGAGGATGATTGATCAGTCTGTGATTTATTTCTCCCTTTTTTTACATCAAAGCAGTATGCCTTATTTTCTCGGAAGTCCTGTAAATCCAGGACGAATTGATGATGTTTCCTTTCAATAAGGTTATATTGAAATTTTTCAAAGATGTTTTGTAAATTCGTTTCTTTTGTAGCATATTCTGGATCTGTTTTGAACTTTAGAATAACTTCAATCTGTTCCTTAAGTTTTTTTGCCGCAACTTCCAGTATGCATTTTTCTTCCTCCAATAGGATTTGCATAAATTACAAAGAGCTATTAGTAGCCTCCGTCTCCCACCTCCGCATTAATTCTGGATTTTGGAGTCTGGTTGCGGGTGAGTGTGATCCTTAGTCCTCTAGCGACTATACCATGGTTTATATAATTTTCGAAGGATTCCAACTCCCACCAAGATATTGCCTGTTCTTTGTAGCATTAAGTGATGGTGTGTATTTTTTATGAAGAAAATCTTTTTCTGAAAATACTTCCTTTGCCTGGTTCAGCCACGTTTCTATATTTGCCGTATTTGCAATAAAGCCTGTCATGTCCCAATTGATTTCAAAGGAGAATTGTGAAACCTTCCACCAAGGTGAATTATGAATTCATACTCTACTTAATATAACAATAGAATCACTGGAGTAGGACTAGAGATCTGCTAAAATATAACTTTTACTCATATTTTATAAAAAGTGTGCAATAGAAACACACCACATAAATTTGACATAAATAGATGTTCCCTATTAAAGAGAGAATCTTTCAATTTAAACACTGATTAAATGCCAGTTTTGAGTCGCTAAATTCAGTCTGGCTGCTCAGTTGGAAGTGTTCGGCAGACACATGAATATCAAGATTGGGCAGCCCATTTATAGATCGTGCCACAGTGCTCTCTGTAGATAATGCCACAGTCCCCTCTGTAGATAATGACACAGTCCCCTCTGTAGATAATGACACAGTGCCCTCTGTAGATACTGCCACACACCCCTGGATAATGCCACAGTGCCCTCTGTAGATGCTGCCACAGTGCCCTCTGTAGATGCTGCCACAGTGCCCTCTGTAGATGCTGCCACAGTGCCCTCTGTAGATGCTGCCACATTACCCTCTGTAGATGCTGCCACAGTGCCCTCTGTAGATGCTGCCACCGTGCCCTCTGTAGATGCTGCCACAGTGCCCTCTGTAGATACTGCCACCCCCCCTAGATAATGCCACAGTGCCCTCTGTAGATACTGCCACCCCCCCTAGATAATGCCACAGTACCCTCTGTAGATAATACCACACACACACACACACACACACACACTCACCCTATAGATAGTGCCACACACATACACACACCTCCCTGTAGATAGCTCTATTGGAGCTCCCTCTAGGGGTGGAATCCCCAGCCAGAGCATTGCTGACGCTTTGGCCAGGGATTCCTCTGCTGGAGGAGCCCTTGATGTCACTGTCCATACACAGTGACGTCAGGGGATCCCCCTGGACCGGAATCTGATGTTAGGGGCAAACCCAGAGCCGGTGTCCCAGAGCGGAGCACTAGTATAGACTCTGCTTCGGAACACTGGGGAAGCCCCTGATATCGCTGTCCATATATGGATAGTGATGTCAAGGGCAACCCCAGAGCCGGAGTCCCAGGCAGAGAGCTAGTAGCCCTCCTCCTGAAACTCCAGCCTTGCTCCTCACATCACTGTCCATATATGGACAGTGATGTCAGGGGCTTCCTCAGAGCAGCAGTCTCGGAGCAGAGCACTAGTATAAGCTCTGCTCTGGGACGCCATGAAGGAGCGCCGCTGCACTCCTCCTTCGGCCTGCTCTCTCCTCTCCCGAGGGAGCTAAGGTGCCCCGTGGGCCGCAGATGGCAGCCTCAGGGGCCGCATGCGGCCCGTGTGTTTGAGACCCCTGCGTTAGAGCAATACTTTTGAATAGATATTTATTTTGGGCCTTCTTACTTCAATTTACGTACTACTATTATAGATTAAGAACTGAGTTCTTGGCTAGAAGAGTATTACTCCTGATGTCTCATTATTTACATTAGACAAATAATAAGAACATATGTTCCTAATACACATAAATTACAGTAGCGGATACACCATTTTATATATATATATATATATATATATATATAATGTATGTATGTGTCAAGGATATTTTGTACTCATGCTGGTGTGCTGCCACTCTTTCTTCTGGATACGTTCCTGGGAACTTTTCATGACTGTGTCAGGTGGCGTCCATGGTCCAGATCCTTGAGGTTCAGCACCCATTACCTTGCTTGCTGTGCAGCTCCTATCCTGCGCTATTTGAAATATGTATATATATATATATATATATATATATATATATATATATACGGAAGTCAGCAAAAGGTTCCTTGACTATAAAAAACCACGTGCTGAGCTTTATTTCCTCTAAGAACTACGTTTAGTGGTGTAGGTATTACTATATTAGTGCGCTTTGTGGTAGACAACATAAAATATAATTTGACTACCGTCATGTAGTTCTAGCCAAGACATCTGCAATATAGCTCTGTTATTCTAACTTATATTTGAATTTGCTAAAATTTGAAGTCATTTCCACAGCTAAGTTGCACCAGAGGCGCCTTCGTATTGTATCATTATTGCCTTTATGTGATTTTTGCTTCCATAAAAAATAAACTTCAAAGACTAACAGAGTACAAGCAGAATTCACTTTGATAAACCTTGGGATGATATTTTATCATTCAGCGTCTTTGGGAATCTAGACCAAGGTCTGTCTACATAGAGAGTGGTCTGACCCACAGGAGTGTTAAATATAATAACAGTACTTTTGATGTTGGCATCGAGCAACTCCTAAAATAAGAATAATGATAAATGTAGTTTCATACCCTACTGTGTGCAGGAAAAAAGGAAATAAATATTTATTTTTATGCTTGTGGCCTTAAAGAGAAGCTGTTAAGAATATATTGTGGACTTGGTTAAATAGCGGTTCCATGATATTATGTTATTATATTAGATGCCTTAAACAGGCTCTGTCACCACATTATAAGTGCCCTATCTCCTACATAAGGAGATCGGCGCTATAATGTAGGTGACAGTAATGCTTTTTATTTTAAAAAACGATCTATTTTTACCACTTTATTAGCGATTTCAGATTTTGCTAATGAGTTTCTTAATGCCCAAGTGGGCGTATTTTTACTTTGGTCAGCGTCATACACTCCCCTGTACAACGCCCACTTGGTCTAATCAGCATCATGCACTCCTCTCCATTCATTTACACAGCACATAGCGATCCTGTTAGATCCTTATGTGCTGTCTTATACTAACACATTAACAATACTGAAGTGTTTAGACAGTGAATAGACATTCCACGGGATGTCTATTCACAATCTCTGCACTTCGTTACTGTTTCTATGGTAGTTACAGCAGAGGAAGTGTGATCTCGTTGTAACCTGTCATTTACCGCGTAATCTCGCGAGATTACGCGTCCTCTGCTGTAACTACCACAGACAGAGTAACGAAGTGCAGAGATTGTGAATAGCATCCTGTTGAATGTCTATTCACTGTCTAAACACTTCAGTATTGTTAATGTGTTAGTATAAGACAGCACATAAGGATCTAACAGGATCGCTATGTGCTGTGTAAATGAATTGAGAGGAGTGCATGATGCTGATTGGTCAGCGTCATACACTCCCCTGTACAACGCCCACTTGGTCTAAAGTAAAAATACGCCCAGTTGGGCATTAAGAAACTCATTAGCATAAATATAAAATCGCTAATAAAGTGGTAAAAATAGATAGTTTATTTAAATAAAAAGCACTGCTGTCATCTACATTATAGCGCCCATCTCCTTATGTAGGAGATAGGGCACTTATAATGTGGTGACAGAGCCTCTTTAAATACGCTTTTCCCTACACGTATCTTCCAGCTGCATGGCAGCAATAATCCAGCGGTTCTTCCAGGGTTATCCTAATGACTAGCATGTCTTCCATACACTACATACATAGAGGTGGATAATCTTGTTCTCCTCTCTCTATCACATATATGTAGAAGCTGCAGCAGCATGGATGATATCATACAGTATTAATGAGCAGTGTAGCTGAGAATCCAGCACTGGGGTGAGACACTAATACTTACCAGGAAGTTGTAGCACATATGTCTGTGACTTCCTCACTCTGCTCCAGCTTCCCCCTCCCTTCTCCATAGACTTGTATGGGTAGCGTATCTGTGTCTGACTCACTCTTCCCCCGCTCCCTTCTTCTGCTCCCCCTCCCCTCTCCATAGACTTGTACAAGCAGGTAGTGAAAAGACACAACTCCACTTCCTGCAGTCCGTCTCCTCTGCTTTGTAATTAGAGACAGATTTTGCTTGACAGAAGCAAATTACAGGAAGAGAGACACCCAGTGGCAGTAACTTCACACAGAATTTGCATGGATAAAACAACTATATTTTAACAATAAGTCAATTACAAAGTTGATATATATCAGATATACTATTAGATTATCATACAGTAAGCTGTTTGAATAGTTCATGTCCATTTAAGGAGTTCTGGTCAAAAGTATGGACAGTCTTCAAAACGCAGCGTATTCTCGGACTGTTCTTATGAAATTGCCCAGGTATATTTTGCCTGATATTTTATTTGTCAGAAACCTGCAAGACACAGCAGTAACATCAAATATAATGATTACAGGTGAGTATTTCCATGGGAGACTGTGGTCCTCAGCAATGTTTCATTTTAATACATAGTTTAATTGATTACTAAGTAGATTTTCACTAGCAATAACAATATTTAAAAATTGATTTCAACAAAAACTAGGTTGAACATCCAGAGTTGTACAGTTATTTTGTTTTTTTTATTGAGTGTATACGCAAAAAGAAGCATGGCTGGACAGGTTCAGGCTAAAATACCACAATTTTTAGATGAATATTGGTTGGAGGAATATTGATAATATGACTGTTGATGAGTACGCAGTTTGCTCTGTCGTCCTTTGCCTGTGCCACAGCAGTTGGACTCATTTAAAGATTGAATCTTCTGATATCTAGTAGAATGTATGGCAATATTTCAATTACAATGCATGTCATTACCCCTCAGTCTGAATATAGAAGCATTTTATAATTAGTCATGGCATTACCCCTTACGGACACAGCGTCTCATGTTGCTTATATGTGTCAAACAAGAAAGATCATACTGGGTCAGATTATTAAATAATGCACCCCTAGGTGAAATTCAATCATTACTTAGGAAAATTTGCCTTTGATGTGATGACAATGTATCTGATCTATCCCACAGAGATGAGAATGTGTGCACATCCTCAATGTCACTCGGCGCTGGTTTCTTCCCTCTCAATGTGTACATAAAAGAAATGGAAAAAAGTATGCTTGCCTTTGTTCTTAGAGTAAAAATGTGTTAGAAATTAAAAAAAATTGTGAGTAACCCAGTGCTGTTTACCTAAGTTTGACGCAGGTACTGTTGTTTTATTCATAAAGACCTAAGTGGCGGTTTCAACTGAAGAGTTTTCCACAGTGATAAGCGCTTATTCTGAAGGGGCTGTACAGTATGCCAAGAATCCTAAGAAGGCACAAGAAAGTGACAGTCTACCGGTTGCTTTTACCGCACCACAATGACAAGTGACTTGAATTGATAGCTATGGACAAAGAGTTACTCAGGATTAGAAACACATGGATACTTTCTTAATAAAGAAACCGCACCACACCTGTCCATAGGTTGTATCTGGTAATGCAGCTCGGCTTGATTGAGGTGAATTGGGCTGTAATGCCACATACAACCTATGGATAGGTGTGGTGCTATTTCTAAAAGAAAGCAGCCATGATTTTCTAATCCTGGTGACCCCCTTTAATACCTCAGCATTATTTCAAGGTCTATCCTGGATTCTTATGAAGTTGTTTTATTTTTTACTACAGTAGAAGCAGAGTGGGAAATGGGGCAATAATGGTAATATTCGAGGAGCAGTCCACATTAGAAGTCAGAGAGCAGGATGAAAAGTTTTATTGTCTGTTAAGGGGAGGGAGAGCTGAGCGCAGGACCTCCGACCCCCTCCCCTCCCCACACACATACACACACTTTCTGTACAGTCTTCCAGACACTGAGGGAGTAATATATGAACCTTTCTTTATGTTATCACCCGCTCTCTGTAACATATCGGAAAAAAAAAAAAAAATTCTGCTAATCACCAATCATTCCGGGCATTTAGTTTAGTTTTATGAGCTGTTGTCCATCTAATGGGTTGGATTTGCTGCGGAAAATTGTGTTTCATTTGATTCAGCTTTTTGGCCAGGTTTGATGTGGTGAAGAAGAGGAGAGAAGAGAAGAACAGATTAAAAAAATATATAATACACCATACTCTCCTCCCCTGGTGCTGCCATAGCAAATGGTCCCCGCTACCCTGTTAGTTTGTGCTAAGTCAGCCTCATGGAATGACGTTTCGTCCCATGTCCAAAATTCATGACTGGCAAATAGCGGCCAAATAACACCTGATATGACCCCTAAAGAAGAGAATAAAGTGCACAGCACATTAGATAAATAATATGGCATCCGAAGCATAAAAAAACCTAAAGTCCAAAGTGACCATGAACCAATATACTGTATATGTCTTTATGCAATGCATTGGGAAAAAACAGAGTACTGGTTGACTGACAGTACTACAGAAAAGTACAAACTATATTTATTAACATTTTGTTCTGTCTTTTCTGACTTCTCGTTAGATCCATCATCTTCACAGGGGGAGAGTTACTTGTTTGAGGTGAGCAGCCGGTGTGTTATGACTGATGTGAGGAATTTTGCAGTAATCAGAAATTTCTGTTATAGATATACAAAAATGGATGATGAAGGGATTCAAGTGATAGAAATGGAAACTCTGTGTCATATTGCGCCCCCTCTGGTCTGCACTAGGTATAATACAGTATATCAGTTTGTCCGGAGTGCAGAGTTGAACTAACATTGGAGCTATAGGAGCTCCAGGTCCAGGACCCATGTTTGTCGTGGTCCTAGGTCCCCCAAAAAGAAATAAAGCACTGTTATGCTGTGTTAGATATTGTAGTTCCGAGCGAGACCACTAGGCTGAATTTCAAGTCAATCAGCCAATCGGTCATTGTGGAAAGTGGGTGATAATAGCAAAAGTAGTAAAGTAACAGTGCAGGTTAAGTACAGACATAAGCAACAAAAGTTTGTGGAGTAAGACAGAGACGTAGTCAGGAAACAATCCAAGTTCGGTACACAGATAAGCGGCAACAGTTTGTAGTGTATGGCAGAAACATGGTTAAGAAACAATGCAAGGTCAATACAGATAAGCGGTAATAGTTTGTAGAGTAAGGCAGAGAGATGGTCAGGAAACAATTCAAGTTCAGTACACAGATAAGCAGCATCGGTTTGTAGCATAAGGCCAGGCCATGGTCCGTAAATGATCCAAGTTCGGTACACCGATAAGCAGAAATAATTTGTAGAGTAAGGAAGCAATAAACTAGACTAGATTCTGGAAACTCAATAGTCTGGAATGGAAAAAGTGCAAGGGCCAGACTTTTATATAGGAAGCCAAAAGAGTTGGACTAATCAGGTAATCAAAGAAGCTCAAGAATCAAGAGATCCTAGACCATAGATTCATCATTGGAGCTGTCCAGTAACTCAATGAGAAGAGCCACTGTCTGGGACACAGGAGTTTTTGGGTTTCAATTCTGACACAGATATTTAACATTCGGACTGATATCAAGATTTTTTATCCAGAAACTATGTTCACCTCTACAGAAGAAAAAAAATATGTTTTAGTCTAAACAGACCCCTGTAACACACGTTTTTAGAAAAACCACAAGTCCCAGCATGGCCTAAATGTCTGCAGCCCTCAAGGTATGCTGGGAGTTGTAGTTTTCCAATAAATGAGTGAACAATCCTATTAAAGGGTTTTTCCCCAACTTATAAAGTGATAGAACATCACTTTATAATTGTGAGAGTCTGACCTCTGGGACCTCGAACGATCCTAAGAATTAAGGAGCCGCAGCACTGATTGAGTGCTGCATCCCCTTCTAAGTTTGCCCTTCACAGCGTTGCTCCTGGGCACTTGGCAAAACAGGGAGCTTCAGCCAGCGGCGTTTACTTAAATGTGGCTATGCTGTAATTACATGCACAGAGGGAGGCCCGAGAAAACAGTGCTGTGGACCTTCATTCTCACAATTGGTGCGTGTCCCTGAGGTTAGACCCCCATTGATCATAGTGATATGCCATCCCTTTATTACATAGGAATAACACTTTTATAACCAATGGCACTATTAAAAGGTGTACTTCCAGAGGAAGGGTACGACATATGCTACTGTATTTGTATACATTGTCCATTGTGTACAATTATTCAAAAAACTTACACCGTGCAATAAATGTTTTTTTTTTGTTTTTTTAATACAAATTTCTATTAGAGTTTAGAAGCCCAGAGAAAGGACAATCCTTTCTTTGGGCTTAAAAGGCTAGTGTGATGTGTGTATTACTTACCTGGCCTGTGCTGGGGTGAGTTCAGGGATAATAGCCGCTCTGCTACATTTCCTGCTGCTCAGGATCCTCAGGACTATGCGGCTATTGTTCCTGAACTCTACAGATGGAAACTTACCACAGGCCGCTCCTGTGGGTGTAGAGGATCTGGGATTGGAGAATGCCAAGTCAAGCAAGTGGGGCAGCAGCAAGATGGCAAAGGTGCAGCATGAAGATGGTATGGAGAGAGATGATGTTCTAGGGCAGCCGAGGTGACATACAGCAGCAGAGATTTGAGGTGCGGGTCAGTAGGCATGAAGTTCTGGGCAGTAGGCACGGACTCATCCTGCAAGACATAAGAGGAGGACGTCTCAAAAACATATCTGCTGAAACTGTTAATATCTTAGAAGAATGATCTGTATAATAAACCGTTCAGCTATGTAACATTTAGATACAATGTAGAAATATAATGATAGGTGTCCTGTATGTATAGTGGCCACTCACCAGATGGTCGTGGATTCCTTTACAGTCCAGATCTTCTCATTAACCTAAGATGAAGCACAGACAAAGTCATTGGAAGAGACAGAAGGAGGAGACAAGGACAATGATGAGGAACACAAAGTAAAAAGAACATCTGATGAATGGTTTCCCCAGAGGAAGAGGATCTTACCGGGTTCAGCTTGGTTACATATAGCTGAATCCGGTGAAGGTCCTTTTTATTCCCTGGCCACTGCGGATGGGGGTTCTCCAGAACTGGCTCAAATGGTGTGAATGGCGGCCGTACTCTCCTCTCTTCCAGTTCATCCCAGCCGATGGTGGAAAAGAATGGATGCTCTCTGATGTTCCCGCACACACCCAGGCGCTACTTAGGATTCTTTTTCAGCAGTTTCTTGACTAAATGTTTCACGTCAGTATTAAGCCAAGTTGGAAATTTGGGCTTCTTGGTGGTGATGGCTTTGTAAGCCATTTGCTTGACTGGGCTGTTGTAAAATGGGGAGCGTCCTGCTAACATCCTGGACGAAACAATTCACAGGCTTCACCAGTCAACTGCTGTGCCATATCTCTTCCTAAGAAGCACCTCAGGGGCCATGTAATAAAATGTTCCCGTCACTCCACGGATCTTATTGGAGGCGGTGACGCCATCTTGGGCCAGCCCCAGGTCAATGATATGGATGTGGCCATCTGCATCCAACATGATGTTCTCCGGCTTTAGATCTCAGCAAAGAAATAAGACAAGAGAATGACAAATCTGCTCAGTGATACAGGAGATGGCTGATGGGGCACTGCAAGACTAGGCAGAAAAGCCATTCAGGACTCTAGGACAGATACTCTGTGATAAAATATGCGCTCTCCCGAGACTGACGTGCGGCATAGTCGTGGCATAGGAACTGACAGTCTCAGGCCACCAGGAGTATACGCCGCCCTCTCATTATTTCTTCTGCATTGTCCTGTTTGGTGATTATCTTGTTGGCCATGTAGGTGTTTCGGCTGGGGACTGATGCCCGAACCACCTGGGGAAAACAAATGGAGAATCCACATGAGAAGATAGAACTGGGGTGAACTGAGTGGTCGGTCAGTCGGGTAATACCCTGGACACTACAGCTGAATATAACTGAGCTCTCAGCGTAATGCAGTGTCTGTTGTTGGATTCTCTATGGAGACGTCTTAAGAACAAGAACTAGATAGGTCTTTGACTTTGTTATGTTGGGATCAGTGTTGTTCACATATCCAGGTCCATACAGGGTATTGTAAGGTGTAATCAAGACAGAGGTCAATGTATGTAGTTTCCCTACAGCAACTTAAATGGACCAGGACATGGAAATAAATAATGCCCCAAACACACACAGCTGTGATCCTTAAAATCAGCAATGAATCGGAATACCCCTTTATAGCAGCCCTAGACCTAAATGTGATAAGAGGAACAGATGACATATATGACATAAGGTTGTGGTCATATTGGCAGGAAATTTTCTGTATGTCCTATCAGTCATCCCATAGAAGAACACTACAATCAACATCTACCCAGCATTAAATAGCTGATAACAGAGAACAATAGATGTAGATAAAATCAATTAACAAAAAATAGGTTTACTGTCCCTTTAAAATTAAATAAGAAGTTGTAATACTTACTTTGCCAAAGCTGCCCCTACCCAGGACCCGGTGGAAGGTGAAGCAGCTGATGGTAAGTCTGGCATAGGGGCTGAATGTTCCAGAGTCTTGGCTGCTCCCAGAACTTGTCTCCTCATCCTCCAATTCTGTTCTTGTCTCCTCTCCTCTTCTTCCTCTTCATCTTAAATCTTGTGACGCCCTCCTCTTCCCTCTTCCTCTTCTCCTTTTACTTCACGCTGTGTCCAGTGGATGCCATTTTCGCTAATTTCTTCCAAACTGTAGACCTGCGTCCAATCGCTGCCGTCGACAGTTGAAAGTAAATGGCAGTTGGTCATGTGCAGGTCACATGATGTGAGAGGTCATAAAATCATCAGTTGGCACCAATGATGATGATGCTGCTCTGCCATATCTGATGTGGACATCATGAGTGACAATCTATTGTCCAGAGGAATGAGAATTTCATGGCGGGTTCTTCCAGTACTGTATTATTAGTAGATAGGGATGGGGCAGGAGAAGAGTCTGGTATTTCAGGGCTGACCGTGGTGCCCAAAGTTCAGCAGAAACTGTAAATAATATTTGTATAATACATGTTCATTGGTTTTTACTACTTACTACTTCTGTAAATCGATCTATATGTAGATATTGGAATGCACCGTTTATACTGAGATAAGATTCGCTACATAGACATCGCTCATCCCTCTACTAACAGAACTAAACTTCTACACCCCTAATGGAGGCAATATCTAGTTTTCACTGTTTATAGGGGCACTTTGGCACTGTTTAAAGGGGCATTCTTGCCCCTCAAGCACCGATAATTATAATGTGAACCAAATATGCTCTACTAGACATATGTGTAGTATCGGGGTAAGAGGGGTAATAATCATTTCACTGTATGGGGCCCAGAAAGATGTAATCGCGGCCCTGGCCACTACAACTACACATCTAGGTCTTATATATTTTATACAGATCATCCATACTACCATCTGTATAGGATTCCTCTCCCTACAGGTTCAATAGTTTCCTATGAGAAAACAAATTAAGCAATCACGCTGCCACTGCACTCTGTCCAATTTATCATCAAAAAGTGGAAATGATAACATCACTTAAATGGATATTCCCATATGTCATATCCACAGTGTGTAACATAAATGCCTGATAGGTGTGGATCCCACCCCTGGGAACCTCTCCTATCCAGAAAGGCAGAAGTATGCAGTTGTTTTCATAACTCCAATAGACTTCACTGTATAGCTCCTCTATATTGAATCCTATCTAATAGTAGTTTGCAGCGTCCATGAATCAGCAGACCGGGGTCACTGGACTCTTGTTCTCCCAATAGGTGAGTTTTCTAGAGGTGGTACCTGCACTTGTAAGGCATTCGCGACATACTCCGTGGATATGCCATAAATGTTTAAGATGGGAATAGACCTTTAATGATCACAGGTAGGGAGACCTTCCTGGCGGGAGGACAGCAGTTCTGCGTATATAGAAAGGCAGGAAAATTTCATCTTTTAATGGGAGCTTCTTTTACAGGCAGATTGCCAGAATCATTGGAAAGATGGTCTCCTTGCTGCTGTCCTCACCTGGGCTCCTTGACTGTTCAACATAAGTTCTGTGTTCTCTGTTATATACCTGCTGTGCCGTGATATTCCCATGTGCCTTGATCCATAGGGCAAAAATAGACCAGTGTCTCCTGACTATTGACCACAAAGGGATCTAGAAGACAAAATGTAATGTCTAGACTCCACTAAAACCCACCGCTGCATGTAGGGAATGGTGAAGGTATTGATCAGGCCACTGAGTGCAGGGCCCTGATCTGGTGTTAGGACAATGACATTACATTCCGCTGAGAAAAACAAGCCATCGTAGGAGTAAAAATTGTGAGATAAATGTAATTCCAGCATTAACAAAAGAAAGTGGAGATTTTGACACATGAGGGAAGGAAAAACATTGAGAAGATGAAACAATGGGAACTATATGCCCGCACCATTTGATAGGTTAGTTATACAATGCATTCAGAAAGTCTTCAGAACCGTTACATTTTTTCACATTTTGTTATGTTGTGGCCTTGTACTAAAAGTAAAAAAAAATTCCAGTTTTTCCCCATCATTCTGCACTCAATACCCCATAATGACAAAGTGAAAACAGAATGTTCGTAATCTTTGCTAATTTATTGAAAAGGAAAAACTAAAATATTGCATAGACATAAGTATTCAGACCCTATACTCTGCACTTAGTTGAAGCACGTTTGGCAGTGATAACAGCCTCCAGTCTCCTTGGGTATGATGCCACAAGTTTTGCACACCTGGATTTGGGGATTTTCTGCCATTCTTCTCTGCAGATCCTCTCAAGCTCTGTCAGGTTGAATGGGGACCGCTGGTGGACAGCCATTTTCAGGTCTCTCCAGAGATGTTCGATTGAGTTCAAGTCAGGGCTCTGGCTGGGCCACTTAAAGATATTCACAGAGTTTTCTCTAAACCACTGCTGTTTTGTCTTGGCTGTGTGCTTAGGGTCATTGTCTTGTTAGAGGGTGAACCTTCGGCCAAGTCTGAGGTCCAGAGCACTCTGGATCAGGTTTTCATTAAGGATATCTCTGTACTTTGCTCCATTCATCTTTCCCTCAACCCTGACCAGTCTTCCTGTCCTTGCTGCTGAAAAACACCCCTAGAGCATGATGCTGCCACCATCATGCTTCACTGTAGGGATGGTTTTTGGCAGGTGATGAGCAGTGCCTGGTTTCCTCCAAACATGACTCTTAGAATTGAGGCCAAAAAGGTTCATTCTTGGTTTCATCAGACCACAGAATCTCGTTTCTCACAGTCTGATAGTCCTTTAGGTGGTAGGAGAGGCTTCTTTCTGGCCACTCTGCCATAAAGCCATGCTGCAGAGATGGTTGACCTTCTGGAAGTTTCACCCATCTGCACACAGAATCTTTAGAGCTCAGGCAGAGTGACCATTGGGTTCTCTCTTACCAAGGCCCTTTTCTCCTCTTCTGTTCAGTGGCGGCGGCGGAGCTGCGCGTGCACGCACATGCTCTCCTCTCTCCAGCTCTTGCTGTGACAATGTCCGTAGCTGATTGGACAGTGTCACAGCGATAGTAACATGCCCCCTTGCCAATTACACGATCCAGTGACAATTCAGGGGGTTATTTAAATATCGGGTGCTAAATATAACGGCACCGATATCTAAATAACGGAGGAGGATAGGAAAAAACTTTAAAGTGCCCCAGGGTTTGTGCAGCCCTGCCAATTACATGGTGCACTCAGCTTCACATGTATGGGCAGGTGAAAGGTTCTCTTTAACAATAGGTAGGTATATACTCCTCATCACTGTTTTATGTGTGTTTTATGTGTGTTTTATGTGTGTTATGTGTGTTAGGGACTCTAAATATATATATATATATATATATATATATGTAATTTGGAGTACATTTTGGGTAGTGTTTGTTTTGTCACTGTATGATAGAGGTATAGTTTCTCAAAGTCTCTAAAGGCTCTGTAAGTCTGACAAGTCTGCTGAATATGGTGGAGTGGGAGGAAGCTACGTTTTTGAGGCGCTACCAAAGATTGAACTTAGTCATGGTCTGCTGCTGTGTCTTGGTCTATCGAATTAACTAATATTATGTGAGAACGCAAGGCCCACAGATCACTTGGAGGATGTTTTATGGAAAGATTCGGGTCCATATTTAACAGTAGGCACTAGAGGTTCAGTGTCTATGGAGAAGGCTTGGAGTGGAGCAACTGCTGGTACCTAATAAGCTATAATATATTTCTTAACATTTTTTTCTGTCTTCCCCACGCCTCCCTATGAGATTCCTATTAGATGCAGCAGTAGCTTATTTGTCTGATGTGAGCAGCCGATGTTTTGTCTATTATAAGAATAGTGGGCACCTCTAATAAAAGTCGGGGTGCTACATATGTGTCAATATTATATCATCATGACACAAAGGAAAGATGACACATAAATGTAACTGTTCACACCCAATAATGTATAAAAAAAAAAATCGCTATGTATACCTTTTGAAAAAGTTTTGTGTTTTTTTTTTACTAAAAATGCCTATCAGTATGATTGGTGCTACTTCATTATTACTTTTTGTTATAAAAATATTTGTACTTTTTGAGATACAGCTGCTTTGTATCCTGTATACAGAGCAGCTGTGTCTAGCACTAAAACCTGTATCCGTCAGGTCAAGTATTGGACAAAACGTCGCCCCGCAAAGCTGGATAAACATAGATCAGCCCGGGGAGCGGGGAGGTGACACTTCAAAAGCGCCAGGGAGATAAGTATAATATTTTAATTTTAAAGTTAAAAAATGTTTTTTTCTCTGTTGGTTGTGATTTTTAGGCTGGGTTCACACAACCTATTTTCAGGCGTAAACGAGGCTTTTCACGCCTCGAATTACGCCTGAAAACACGGCTCAAATACGTCGGCAAACATCTGCCCATTCATTTCAATGGGTTTGCCGACGTACTGTGCCGACGACCTGTAATTTTACGCGTCGCTGTCAAAAGACGGCGCGTAAAATAACAGCGTCATCAAAGAAGTGCAGGACACTTCTTGGGATGTAATTTGAGCCGTTTTTCATTGACTTCAATGAAGAACAGCTCCAAATTACGGGCGTAATTGACGCCTCGCAAAACGCGAGTACGAGCAATTACGTCTGAAATGCAGAAGCTGTTTTCTCCTGAAAACAGCTCCGTAATTTCAGCCGTAATTGTCGTTATCGTGTGCACATACCCTTACTGTGGAAATGCAGCCATGCCTCAGCAAAAAATCCAACATTTGACATTTGTTGCGAATTTTCCCTTCCGCATTAAACTGAAACGTAAAATGGTTAAAACCTGCAATAAATGCGCAACCATCTCACAGCATTAATTGACATGCTTCAGATAAAAAAAATCCACACCGCAGGCCAATTTCTGAACGTAAATTGTTTGCAGCACGTGGATGATATTTGTTATATCTCATCCACTTTGCTGCTAATGCAATATGCTGCGGATTTACTGCCTGCAAACCTGGACGGAAAGTCTGCAGCAATTACGCTACATGTGAACATCGTCTAAGACTCTGCTTGGGACAGACTCTTTGCTAAAACATTTTTATGCACTTTTTACAATACACTTCACTTTGATGCAAAATTGCATTAACTGGTTGCCGACACAGGACGAGTATGCTCGTCCTGAGCGGCGAGCACTTCGCGCATTAGGACGAGCATACTCGTCCTGTGTGACAGCCGCCCCTGCGCGCGTCTGTGCGCGCGATCGAGAGCGGGGCAACGGCTGTAATACACCGCCACGGCCCCGCTCTGACAGCGGAGAGGAGAGAAACATCTTCTCTCCGCTGTTAACCCTTTGAACGCCGCGATGACAGCTGATCGCGGCGTTCAAGGAGAGGGGACTGCACATTGATCGCGTCACAGAAAATAACTGTGACGCGATCAAAGCCAACAACTCGTATGGCCAGACAGCCCAGGGTCCAGTGAAGGACCCCAGGGCTGTCTGAACATATTTCCTGTTGTTAGGGCATACTGAGGTATGCCCTAACAACTGCCTGTGTACGATCAGTAACAGGCTAATGTACTGGTATATAGATCTATGCCAGTACATTGCAGTTACAAAATCAAAATAAAAATGATAAATCCCTTTATGGGATAAAAAAAAAAGTTAAATGAATGTAAAAAAAAAATTATGGTAAATAAAAAGTAAATAAAATACACAGAAATACACATTTTTTATAATAAATCAACTTTTTAAAATATAAGTCCCAAAACATGAAATAATATAGACATATTTGGTATCGCCACGACCGTAACAACCTGTACAACAAATGTATAACATTATTTATTATGATCGGTGTATGGTGTAAAAAAATAATATTAAAACTGCTGCACAACTGCTTTTGTTCTGCATTTTAATCTAATTAAAAATTTATAGAAATTAAACGATAATGCATTTGTACCAAAAAATGGTACGTACATAAAGTACAACTCGTCCCGCAAAAAACAAAGTCTCATACAACTACGTCGTACAAAAAATAAAAGCGTTATGAGCGTCGGGATGCAAAGAGGGAAATGTAAAAAAAATTGCTCTGTCCTCAAGGCTAAAATTGGCCGTGTCCTTAAGGGGTTAAAGTGCCCATCAGTTTTTTGTTACTATAATTGTTTTTTTATTTTTTTTGTAGTCATGGTGGTGTAAATACATTTAGGCCCTGCCAACCTTTTGACCTGGCACACAGATGTCACATCAATGTTACCATAAAGCTTACATCAACAAATATTACATCAGACATGTCAGCCTGACCCGTTTCACTCCTGAACCTCTCACTGAATTCTGAATGCCATGACCTGAACTGGATTTATTAATTCATATAATGAAAGCACAAACATAAATTAATTAGATCTATCCCAGAGACTAGGGCTGGATGCAAGATAATATCATATCTGAGCGAAAGTAAAGTTAGTCTATGGGACTAATATCATCAATTTAGTTTGTGTTTTAATTGAAAATATTTTGTATTTTTTTAACATTGTAACAATTGGATTGGATGGTAAAAACAATGTGCCCTGATAGAATCTCAATTGGGTTTAAGTATCTAAAAAAAAAAAAGGGGAGGTCTGTGACTATTTACTTTTTTTTAATAAAAATTTATGATTTCACAAATGATCAACAAATGTTGTCATTTTGCTTTTACTATGTTTGTCTTTACTTAAAGGCTATATAAAGCTTTGAAATTGATTTTTAATAAGCCAATCAGTGTGTTTGGTTTAACTTTCAAATTAGTTTTTATTAAAAATTATTTTTACTCTTTGGGATACAGCTGCTCTGTATCCTGTATAAAGAGCAGCTGTATTGTTCGCTGAATTCTGTACCCGTCAGGTCCACGGGACTGATGGGTTCAGTGTCAGCGGATCCTGTGTGTCTCTGACATAACTGTCCATAACTTAGATCTGATAGATTACTGGTGGATCCTGAGTGTCGGAGACACACAGGATCCGCTAACACTGAACCCGGCAAGTCCGTGGGACTGACTGATTCAGGTCTTGGCAAAAGATACAACTGCTCTGTATACAGGATACAAAGTTACACCAAACACATTGGTTTTTTTTAATAAAAAGGTCAATCAATCACTTTTAAAGGTTTACATAGCCTTTGAATCATATGTCTATTACATATCACATTTTATTCCCATACAGCATAAAACATTTAAAAAAACCACAAAAACATACTGTGTAGGCAGATAACCCTTACGTATCACGTACAGGGTAATTTTGCCATATGTTTTTGTGCAATACGTTAGGGATACCACAATGGTGCAGGGTTTTTTCTTTGCCACTGTGTGCTCCAAAAAGAGTCCAAATGGGAGTCAATGGGTTGACTCATGCGACTGTATGCCACACTTTAGTACACATTCACCTACTTATTTTTTATATAAATTTGCATAAATTGTATCCATTTCAAACAGATGTGAACATTTTGTAAATAATTATTGAAGGTTCTTAAAGGGGTTTTCCCAATTCAGAAAGTAATGCCATATTGTTAGAATAAGCCATTGGTGGGGTCTGACTGCCGGAACCCCCACCGATTGGCCCTTTACAGTTTTTTCCTGCACAGCGGCGCTCTTGGCCAACTGCTGTGCAGGGAACTGCAACACAGCTCCATTTTCAACAGAGCTCTTATTCTCCCAGCCTTTGAACCCCCTTCGATCAGAAAATAACATATCCTAACCATGTGCCCTCACTTTCAGAGATGGCTAAACCCCTTTGTGTCAACTGTAGTCACTGTTTTAGGACACATTTCTGACAATCCTTTATTGTATTTTGCCACACTATGGGATAGATGTACTGTATCAATACTATTGCAAAGGAAAAATTGAGAAGTTGCTTATGATGACCAATCAGTGTCTGTGTCTCTGAAAAATACTAAATAGAATCTGATTGGTTGCTATAGGAAACTAGTCCACTTTTTTCTTTGCAATAGTTTTAATACATCTATTTATAAATCTATTTATTAAAATACATAAAAACATGCAGCATGTGCGACATGGTATAAAAAAGACCTTTTTAGGCTCTATTCATATCACGTTTGTCCCCTACATCAGACATATACGTCTTCTATTGTGAAGACTTATGACAAGTTTGTTGCTTTAGTATACATTTGGAAAGTGTACATCTAGATAAATTTTTTCTTTTCACAGTACTGATAATTGTAGGCTAGCAAAAGAAGATTACTCGGGACACCAGTCTGCAGTGAAATATTATTTTTCTATTTTATTATGCCACTGGCTGTGTGCGACTTAGGGCCCATTCACACGAACGTGAATAACGTCCGTCCGTGTGCTGCACATGGAAATCACGTGCAGCACACGGACCTATTGATTCAATGGGGCTGTTCACACATGCGTGAGTTTTCACGCAGCGAGAGTCCGCTGCGTGAAACTCACTGCATGTCCTATATTGGTGCGTTTTCACGCACCTACATGCCCATTTGAATTCAATGGGTGCGTGAAAACCACGCATCACACACGTATGCATATCCGTGTGCGATGTGCGATTTGCACATCAATTCAATTGAAAAATATATATATTTTTAAAAAGATGTGCTTTGCAAGTGCGTGAATAAGGTGTGCCACTTGCAAAGCATACTGATGCATACGCAACAAACATGGACCATATTCACGTGCGTTTTTCACACGCGTGAATATGATATGCTCATGTGAATGTAGCCTTAGTCGTACTGGGATGCTGTTATGATCGCACTTAAGCAGGAGCGGCTGGCCGCATAGGAGCCGCTCTTGCTAAAGTGCCATCATAACCACATCCCAGTACGACTAAGGCGCCTGATGAAGTTGTGTTCCAGACGAAACGTCGCACACAGCCATTGGCATAATAAAATAGAAAAAACATATTTCACTGCACACTGGTGAGCCGAGTAATCTTCTTTTTGCTTTACTGCTGAATTGGGCCCCCTACTTGTGCACCCACCTTACCGAGTGCACCACTACAAATTGATAACTGTAGGCTGTTCTACTTTTTAGACCACCAAAAAACATGTACCTTGAAGTTCACATTTTTTATAATGTAAGTTATATGGAAGTAAATGTATACGCTTGGATCCATCTGAAAAAAAAAAAGTTTGGCTGCCTTCAATCACAATCACTCATAATATTGTCTGTTTGCAGAGCCGTCTTTTTTCTTACCCTACTAGTTTCTTTAAGACGTGTTCTTAGACCTTTTAACACACGTTCGTAGATCATGTCGGTTAAGGAGGGTTGAAGCGGAGGAACAGGATTGATTTATCTATGTTACGGTTTAGAGTTGGATAGGCACAGCTTATCCAGGTGACCCTATACCTATTGAAGACCAGGTAAACCTGGGGAATCCGGCCCTTTGTTTTATGACATCACCCTAGGGAGTGCCAGCCTTTTTTCTCCATTTTTTTTTTTGTAAAGTAGATTAATGGCATTTGAATCTAAACACATTGGTATATGCTTGGATCTGTCTGAAGAAAAAAACAACTTTCTCTCCAAAAAATAAAACATCGATCAACCGGCTGTATGCATCTGTATACCTACCATATAACTTTTTTCCTTTTTTTTTTTTTTTTAATTTAAGGATCCTTTTTAAAAAAAAAAAAAAAAACAAGTATGTAGTTGCATTACAAGTATACAGTTGCATTACTTTTTGCAGTATAGGTTTTCGTTTTTCAAATCGTATTCGTCGGACATGGGGCACACGTGATATAACTATAGAGACGCAGCAGTATTTTCTCTGTGTAGCTGCACCTTTTATGTAACATGGGTTTTTACTTCCAAATTAGAAAAGGACAAAACAAACAATGTTTAGCTCAGAATAAAATATTTTTCTACCCTGCAGAAATAAATGAGCAGCAATGGGATTTAGAAGCAATATAATATAATCCCAAGCAGACTTTTCCGCACAGTATTGTTAAGAAATGCATTAAACGCTACTTTTCACTAAGTTAATTCACATGATCTATGTTATTAAAACCTCCTGCTGACTTTACTGGATTGTAAAACAATGTCCTTAGCATATGTGCTGTACTTGTAGTATTTTCTGTGCTTCAAGGGCCCAGATAAACAGTCCCATTAACCACCATGAAGTGTGCTAACTAACGTATCCTAGTATAATCCTTTCTACAACACTGCTGAATATGGACAACCTATGGGCAAGAGGCTTAAAACTATACAAAACATCTTCTTATTTTGTTTTTCTGTCTTTCTTAATGGTATTTTATTTATGGAGCTGTAACATTTTGTATTAAATCTGCATACTATATATTATTAGAGACCTGTAGAAGTTTACCAAAAATATTTTTAGAATGTGCTTATAAAACTATTTTATATGGGTCCGATCTGTGTGGGTCTGGCCACCGGGACCCTCAATATATCAAGATCAGTCTGGTACCAGTGCCTTCAGTGAAGAGTGGCCTAAGATGCATGGCTATTTCCTCATTAATGGTCAGCAATGGAGATTGGTTGGGGTCCAGCAGCTAGCCCCTACCATTCTGACTGACATATCATATTAGGGCAACTTGTTAAACTGCTTATGCACATCAAAGTGTTGATGGGAACCTCCAAAAATCACATGCGTACTGAGATTTACAAAACATCTTGGCAGGGCCGGCTCCAGGTTTATGTGGGCCCTTAGGTGACACAGACTTAGTGGGCCCCTTTACGGGGGAACTCACGACAGTAAAATGGCAGAATAGTTACTTTGTGCTCCCATATAGAAGTTAGGCCCTGTTTATGCCCCCATAAAAAAGTTGGGCCCCCACTTTGTACCCCCATAAATTTAATGCAGAGGGCACATAGATAGTGGCACACAGCCCCCTTCCCAGGTAGTGCGACACAGCCCACCTCCCAGGTTGTGCCACACAGCCCACTCTCCCTGGTAGTGCCACACAGCCCCCCTCCCAGGTAATGCCTCTCAGCCATTCTTCCTTGTAGTGCCACACTGCCCCCTTCCTATAGATAACGCCTTTGGGGCTCCCTGTAGGAGGGGAATCCCCAGCCAGAGCATTGCCGACGCTCTGGCCGGGGATTCCGCTTCAGGAGGAGCCCCTGACGTCACTCTCCATATATGGACAGTGATGTCAGGGGCAACCCCAGAGCCATAGTCCCGGGCAGAGCGCTACTAGCACTCTGACTGGGACTCCCACACTGCTCCTGTCATCACGGTCTATATATTGATAGTGATCTCCGGAGCAGAGCTGAAGTCCCAGGCAGAGCGTTAGTAAAGGCTCTGCTCTGGTACTCCGGCTCTGTGAAAGCCTCTAACATGGCTGTCAAATATGGACAGTGATGTGAGCGCTTCCCCAGAGCCGGAGTCCCGGAGCAGAGCCGCTTCTATGTAATTAGGCCCCCAGCCTGGGACTCCTCTCCTCCTGGCATCATTATATGGACAGTGATGTTAGGGGCAACCCAAGAGCCAAAGTACCAGGCAGAGTGCTACTATCCCGCTCGTGCCGCAGGCCCTGTAGCAGCCGCTATGGCTGCTACAGCGGTAGCTATGCCGCCCCATAGACAGGGGCTCCCTCTAGAAGCAGAATACACGGCAAGAGCGTCGTCAACACTCTGGTCAGATATTCCACTTCTGGAGGAACCATGACGGCAGCATCAGCACCCGGCACTTGCCTGCGTTCGCCGGGAGCTGACGCTGGCCCTGCATCTCGGGCATCCATTCTTAGGATATTTATATCAACCATGTTGATTTGCATGGTTGATCCTATTGCTTCCCTTTCCACTTCTTCTTCTGAGATCAGCAACTCCTGTGCTGTCCGGCATCTACACTTACTTTTGTGTGCAAGCTGATCCCATATTTATGGAGGGATTGAGGGGTGAAGAATAAAGTCCGAAACAACTTTGAACCTGCACTTTGCATTGCGCGTGGTTGTGTGTGTCATCTTTGATATTAACTTGGACTTGGTTTACTAATATAACTGTATGTTATATTCATATTGCCATCTTTCAAATATAATGTATGAAAAATTTATTTTTGCTACTTCACGTATAATCAAAGGACAGGACTCAGTCGAGAGCTCATACAAACATTCTGTTCTTTGCAAGCTTTATAATGTCTGCATATATTACAAAATCTATACAGTATAATTTACCCACTAGAAAATTATTGGTGTTACACCCAAAAAAATGACAATGATGATATTCAGTTTTCAATTGCAGATCTTATAAAAAATACAATCATGTGAACCTCTTTAAAAAGGTCAATCACACCTTATATCTTTGAGTGCTCTTCAGTTTTGCCACTCCCTGCATTTAACATTTATCCATATTGGCAACTTATGCGTTAGAAATCGGATGTAAAAGCATTTAATATGTGTTCGGGCTAATAACATTTAAATTACAGCTTCCACTTTAACAACATGCAATCATGCCTGGAGGATTCCCATAAAGCTCTGCTCATATAAATTATACCTGGAGCTGTTTTTAACACTTACACAGGCATCAGTTATTAACCTTTATAAAAATATGCAAACATTAATTACACAATGAACCGCTAGCGTTCAGCCCCATTACATTTTTTATTGCGTTATCCTTGTTGCCAATGGCCTGATCATATTTATTTGCGTTGTGACATTCTCCTCTCCATTTCATAAGTAATATTCATTTTGCCATCTTCAATGTTTCTATCATCGTTTTCTTTTATATTTGCACCTTTTAAAACACAATCTTGATATATTTCTTCTAGCATTCCTTCCATTGTATCTCAGAATTCGACATTTGTCTTTGTAAAGTAAGTATTCTGTTACGCTTGGATAAAAAGAACAAATATTTATTTTACAAAATCTCACCTCCCTAGGTTTTTGAGGATTATTTCTTTACATAGGCTTATTGAAGGAGTTTTCATGTGAGTGAATGTTCTCTATTTTTGAAATATTTTTCCAAAACATTATAGTATAAGGAGAGAGGAAATGTTTGTAAATGCTTCTTTATTTTGTGTTTTGTTCTAAAATGTGACATTTGGGTCAGAATTTACGGGTTTTCAACTATTTTCAATAATATATGGGAACCGCATCAATCTTGAGAACAGGTGTCCTCTAACCCTGTCCCTGCCTGTTGAGGTGGCCGCTGCATCCAGGTGAAGATTTAGTGGGAAGGGGGCGGGTATTATCGAAGCAGCTGAGCTCACTGAGCTACGCAGTTTTGGTAACTCTCTTTCACTTCTATAAGAGTTACGAAAACAGCATAGCTCAGAGAGCTCAGCTGTTTCCATAATCACAGCCACGTTGAGTCTCTGCCTAGATGGGGTGGCCATCGGCTACCACATTAAGCAGGAATGGGGTTGGATGATCCCTGTTCTCAAGATAGATGTGGCTCCCAGATTTGGGACCCACATCTATCAGACATTTTGTCCACAGGATATGCCATAAATGTCTGAGATAGGAATATCTCTTTAAGGAACTGCATGACCTGACAGTGACTTTTATGTGCTTTCATCAAACAAGGGCAAGCTAAACTTGGGTGCAGAGTCCGAACTCCTGCAGGGAGGTGTGGACTTTAGTACAGGATATACTTGCAAGAAGCACCCAGGACAAGGCAAAATAGTTGTCTGACCAAAACTGATGCAGGTAACAGAGCTGCAGTCAAGAAGTGTAACCAAGGTCATAACTAGAAAAGTGGAGGGACAATTTAGAGATGATGTCAGGACTTACCAAATGTGGAAACTTGAAGGTGCACTAAAGTGACAATTAGAAGGATAAGAACATAATTGAGGACATATTGGTCTAATGGTTAAACTGTTGTAATTCTTTACCTTTTTCATGGCTATACGTGTAATTAAGTTTCTTTTCAATATATGCCCGAATGTATTTGAATCACTATCCTTCTGGCACTTAAATGGTGGTACTGTTATACCACTGGGAGAAGGATTTTACTGTGGGTTTATAGTTTGCCTGTCAATATTCTATACTGTTCGATATTCTGGCTGGACCCTCAGAGGGAGAATAGCCTGCCCTGTGATATACAGGACAAATGCATTGTAGCCCTGTTCCCTGATTCTGAGTTCATGGGGAATCTGTAATGGGGCTTGTTCTACTTGTTCTGGGGGCTGTTGGAGGGTTTGGGAGGGATGTGGGGGGATGGGGTGGGGTTTTTTGTTGGGATGCTCAAATGCTAGACATTGGGAGGGTGGAGTTACTTAAAGTTTGGGCCTACTCTTCTGTGTGTAGAAGTGAGCTTGAGTCCCTGGTGATTTTCTATATGGGTCATGGCTGATACGATAAAGGTAATTTCCTGAAATGTGAGGGGATTAGCAGATGCTAACAAGCGAAGAACTATAAATGATTTTCTGAAGGATGAGCATCCAATGGTTCTTTGCTTGCAGGAAACGCATATGACCCCTGATAGACTTTCACTCCTGGATAGACCTTGGATGGGACAGAAATTCCATGCGACATATACTGCGTATTCCAGAGGAGTGAGTGTTATTTTTCATAGAAGTATCCCCTTTGAGTGTTTTGCTTCAGATATTGATTCCCCGCTTAGAGTCTCTTTGAAGTGTGCTCCAGCATCATGTAGGTCCCTGGGATTATGGCGCTTTAACCCGTACTGGCTCCAGCTAATATCACCTAGAATATAGATATCGGATCAGCTCCATGAATTTTTCAACTCAAATGATGGATCGGCCTCGCCTTTAGTAGTATGGGATGCCATGAAAGCATTTCTGAGAGTGGCTCTCATTAGGGAAGTTAACAAAGTAAAGGCTATTTCTAGGCCTATGGAGGCGGAGGACGATCTGGTTGCTGATGATGGGGGGCTAGCGAGAAGAGAGGCTTTGTAAGGCACATTATCTTCTTAATCAATATCTACTCACCAAGGCAGGACATAAACGTTTTTTTCAGAAACAGAAATATTTTGAGCAGGGGGAAAAAGCGGGTCATTTATTGGCAGTGATCTCTAGGGCTCAACAGAATAATGCGTATATTAGGGAACTCTACTCGGGGCAGGAAATTTAGTAGATGACCCCGAGCAGATTCTGGAAGTGTTAAAAGATTTTTATTAATCTTTATGGAAGTCTAGGAATGATCTCTCTCGAGGGGAGCTAGAGGCGTTCTTTGAGGGTCTCTCTCTCCCTTCCTTGTCTCCTGAGGCTGCGGTGCAACTAGATTCTCCATTGACTCTCGAGGAGGCACTGGCCACAATGGCTAATGCGAAGTCCCCTGGTACGGATGGCCTGCCGGCCGAGGTGTTTGAATTGTATACTCAACCTCTGATGGCACAATTGCTTAAGGTGTATCAATCGGCTCTAGATAGGGGTCAGTTGCCGGACTCCATGAACAATGCCGTTATCATTGTAATACCCAAACCTGATAAAGCTGTTAGAATGCCTGAGTCCTACAGGCCTATTTAGCTCTTGACAGTTGATATGAAAATTCTAGCTAAGATTTTGGCTAATAGACTCTCTAAGGTGGTCACACAGCTGGTACATCACGATCAGGCAGGGTTTATGCTCAATTGGTCAACGGCTGTCAATTTATAGATTATATGTGAATCTTCAGATGCCTCGGCTGGCAGGGGAGGCCATGGCAGTGGCTTCTTTGGACGCAGCCAAAGCCTTTCATAGCATGGAATGGCAGTACTTATGGTATACTTTGAAGTGTTTTAGTTTTGGGGGGGTTTATAGCTTGGGTGTCCCCTATCTCCCCTTTTATTTGTGTTGGCCATTGAGCCATTGGCGGCTGCCATTCATAGAGCTGATGAGGTTTGGGAATTTTGTTATGAAGGAATACATGAAAAAGTTCTCTTTATGTGGATGACATGCTCTTGAGTAATTGGCCATTGTCCTTACGGCAGGGGTCTCAAGCACGCGGCCCACGGGGCTGTTTTCTGCGGCCCACGGGACACAGAGCCGCTAGTATCGGCTCTGCTCCGAGATTCTGGAATTCCCTGACATCGCTGTCCCCATATGAACAGCGATGTCTGGGGCTTCCCCAAAGCCGGAGTCCGGGGCAGAGCGCTAGTACAGGCTCTGCTCCGGGACTCTGTGGAATTCCCTGACATCGCTGCCCACATATGAACAGCGATGTCTGGGGCTTCCCCAGAGCCGGAGTCCCGGGCAGAGCGCTAGTACAGGCTCTGCTCCGGGACTCTGTGGAATTCCCTGACATCGCTATGGACAGTGTGTCAGGGTCTTCCCCAGAGCGGAGTTCTGGGCAGAGCGCTAGTATCGGCTCTGCTCCGGTACTCTGTGGAATTCCTTGACATCGCTGCCCACATATGAACAGCGAAGTCTGGGGCTTCCCCAGAGCCAGAGTCCCGGGCAGAGCGCTAGTACAGGCTCTGCTCCGAGACTCTGTGGAATTCCCTGACATCGCTGCCCATATATGGACAGTGTGTCAGGGTCTTCCCCAGAGCGGAGTCCCGGGCAGAGCGCTAGTACAGGCTCTGCTCCGGGACTCTGTGGAATTCCCTGACATCGCTGCCCACATATGAACAGCGATGTCTGGGGCTTCCCCAGAGCCGGAGTCCCGGGCAGAGCGCTAGTACAGGCTCTGCTCCGAGACTCTGTGGAATTCCCTGACATCGCTGCCCATATATGGACAGTGTGTCAGGTCTTCCCCAGAGCGGGAGTCCCAGTGATGTCAGCAGCACAGCTGGGGTCCCAGGAAGAGCCTACTAGCGCTCTGCCCGGGACTCCAGCTCTGGGGTTGCCCCTAACCGCATCAATGGAGGGCACTGTGGCCGCATCAACGGAGGGCACTGTGGCCGCATCAACGGAGGGCACTGTGGCCGCATCAACGGAGGGCACTGTGGCCGCATCCACGGAGGGCACTGTGGCCGCATCCACGGAGGGCACAGCGGCAGCATCCACCGAGGGCACAGCGGCAGCATCCACCGAGGGCACAGCGGCAGCATCCACCGAGGGCACTGCGGCAGCATCCACCGAGTGCACTGCGGCAGCATCCACCGAGGGCACTGCGGCAGCATCCACCGAGGGCACTGCGGCAGCATCCACAGAGGGCACTGCGGCACTATCTAAAAAGGGGCTGCCCAATCTTGATGTGTGTCTGCCAAACGCTGCCAACTGAGGCGCCGAACTGCATTTAGCAACACTTGGAAAGCTGGATTGTTGAAATAAGCACGTGGAGAAATATCTAAAATTTTAAACCTAGCGGTATTATTATAGTAATATAGTATTATAGGAATGTAGTGTTATTATAGTAGTTCAAATAACTAATTGATTAACAATAATTTTGTATTGTATCAAATTTGAAAGTAATGCGGCTCGCCAACTTCCTATTTTTTCTATATGCGGCCCACTCACCCGGCCGAGTTTGAGACCCCTGCTTTATGGCATGTTATGCTCATAATTGATAGGTTTGGTTCTTTATCAGGCTTAACTATCAATTGGACGAAATCCTCTCTTTTATTGGTGGGACCCCAATCCCATGTGGTGGAGGACGCCACAGGGCAATTGCAAAGGGTATCCAAATTTAAATATCTCGGAATACATGTTAGTGACAGAATTTTGGATTTTGAGTCTCTCAATATTGATCCGTTGTTAAGTAAGCTCCAGAGTAAGACGACCGCATGGTGCAAACTTCCGCTTAGTGTGGTGGGTAGAGCCAACCTTTCCAAAATGATATTTATGCCTCAGATCTACTTATTGCATAACGCCCCGGTATGGCTTTCTCAAAGGATTTTTCATAAAATTATTGGTATATTTCGGGATCTGATATGGAAAAAAGGCGTTCCAAGGATTCGTATGGAGACCCTGCAAAGGCCAAAGGAGGATGGGAGGCTAGCAGTACCAAACCCGTGGCTGTACTATATTGCTGCTCAGTTGCAACATATCAGAGGGTGGGGAGCTGAAATACCATGTACTACAGTGGGGAAGATAATTAGTGTGGTGACTGGTGAGAAACAGTTATTATTGGTTCTAGAATCTGGGCAACTGGGAGAAAGGAGGACGGCTTTTCCTACATTAGCTATGATCTATAAGGTCTGGGATAGAGTGAAGGCTCTGGTGGGGATAGTGGGGTACACTCCTTATTCCCCTATTTGGGGAAATACTCTTTATAAAGAATTTGATAAATTAGTAGGGTTTGAGGAGTGGCAGAGCAAAGGTATTAGATATATCTCTAATTTTAGACTCCTATGGTAGCACACTTTATATTTAAAAGTGTGAAAATATCAAGGGCTTTGTCAGCTTAGCCTATATATTGAAAGTGTAACATCCCTCTAAATAAGACCGACAGTATTATCTATGACTAACATTATCTGTACCTGAAAACTTTACTACCAGGTAAGAAATGTGCAGGAATTGGCATTTGGGTTAATACGATTGACCTTAATAGGGTGATGCATACTTTATAGAAAACATACCGCAGAAAACATTATTCTCCTCAAGTCAATGGGGAAGATCTGAAACAAAAAAACCCTCTTCAATAGCCAATTGTTAAAATATGGCTCTATAAAACATCTGCTCAGCTTACTGCGTCTGTCTCCCTTTGCAACCTCTTAACATTTTGAGCTTCGGTTTTCAGATGTGCAATCTCTGTTGGAAGAAGGATTTTCATTTCTTCAGTAGGAGAGCGGCAAAGTGATAGTTCATTGAGAACATTAAAGTAATTAGCTTATGATCAAAGCCGAGTCAGAGGGAATCTTTCCACTCCCCCCCACCAAGGCACAAATGGTACCACAGTGTGAAGTCGGTGACATTTAACTCCGTAATACAACCTATAGAGGCCCAAATCTCATTTGCACCTTCTTTGCTTACTTGAAGCGCCTCTACTGTATATAGCATTTGACAATAACATCCTACTGATTCAGGTTCTTGAACTTTATTATGTGTCTCTCCCCTTCTCACAGACTAACATCTTGCTCTCTGAAGAATCATACGGATCTTGACACTGCAATCACGGGCTTTGCCACTTCAGGTTGCTGCTTTGATTGTAAAATTAGCATATGAGAAGTGATTATACTAGCTTTCGATGTGCCATAACTAGCGTATCTTCGTAAAACTGCTATATGTTTGGAAGGGTTCACAGTTATATGCTGAGTACTGATAATATGCTGCATTAAATAATTAGTAATTCATGAAAGACTATGGACAAAAATTACTAATCAAAATGTGGCACAATTCTGTCTCAGCGGAAAAGGGGCCTGGTTTAAGATGTGCCAAACTTTAGCGCAAATAAAGATGGTGTAAAGTAAGTTAAGCAATAGGTGGTATAAAGCTAGACAGTACTGTCGAAAAATGCACCAACTTTATCAACCAGCATGAGCCACTATGATAAATGTAAAAAGTTATTACAGGGAAAAACCAAGAATGAAGAGTTTTATGTCTAGGATCTTTTTGCACAGGTGGGAGATTCAGGTAGTAACTTATTTAAGTTATGCTCCGCTTTTAGAGTTGTGCAGGAAGGCAAAACTATTCATAGATGCGTGATGATTTATCCTATCAATGAAGCTGCTGTCTGTCTACTGTCCATTTGTCCTTCTCGGTATTCCTATCGGCAGTAGGTTTCGAGTGTGTATTATGAAATGGAGATTATAATTTTGGACTTTCTTCGGCGTTGCTTCTCAAGGACAATCTTGTTTTGCATAAAGAATTTATTCCTAACGATAAGCAGTATACAATCTTGTACACTGCCTATCGTTGTAAATAAATACTTCAATCTCAGATTGTCCTTGAGATGCAGCACCGAAGAAAGTCCAACATTTTAATCTCCGTTTCATTATACACTGTGATAAATTTGGTGAATCCAGTCTAATTCTAAACTATCTAAATTAAAGTCATTATTCGTTAATCTTCTCCTATATATTTTCTCCTACAAATAAGATGCACTTTTAGGGAAACATAGGGACTGATATCCCCAACTGTCCCCTTCAGATGGTGTTGTCTTCTGCTGGACCACATGGGTACAATTGTGGCTTAGGTCGGTTATCACGTTAGAACCTAGGCCCACCGAATAGTTCCCTGAGGGGCCAGTTTAACCCTGGGCAACATATAGTTTGTTACTGGCATGTAAATGTTTAACAGGACCGTCTCCTGCTGCGATTTGACCAAGATTTCATGAGTGATCTGTGCGGTTATTATTTTGTAAATATTACGTCGAATACCTTTTTAAAATGTGCGATTTTTTTAATGTCTTTTTCCTATGTGTAATTGATGAATCCAGTTATTTGCCGTTGTAGTAACTTGTAAGCAGGGAATGACAACACAATGAAGGTACACAATGTTCTGACATATGTAGCCATACTTACTGGTGTCAGGCCAGCTGCATTGCTAGCTACTTGTACATTGTAAGAGCAGTCTATTCAATTATTCAAAACTTTCTGTGTTTTCTTCACGCTAAATTTAATCCATCAAATAAAGATTCCAATCAAATCTGTTTCAACAAATAGACAAAAATAATGTAATGGAGCTGGATCTTCACTGCAGGCGACTTCATATAAATATAATTCCATTAAAAATTTGTAATGGGGCAGGACTATGAAGCAGTAAAGCGCTGTCATCCACTTCTCTATGAGACTGGTGCAGCAACAATAAAATATTTCATTGTAGAACCGGTTTAGCTGCTCTCCGTGTGTGTGTGTGTGTGTGTGTGTGTGTGTGTGTGTGTGTGTGTGTGTGTGTGTGTGTGTGTATATATATATATATATATATATATATATATATTGGTAATATAGTGATATAAAAAACAACTGTTAGGCCTCATTTACACGAGCGTAATATACGCGCGTGCGACGCGCGTGCTTTTCACGCGTGTCGTACGCACCTATATTACTCTATGGGGCAGTGCAGACGATGCGTGAATTTTGCACAGCGCGAGTGTGTTGCGTAAAACTCACGACATGTTCTATAATCGTGCGTTTTTCGCGCATCACGCACCCATTGAAGTCAATGGGAGCGTGAAAACCACGAAGGTCGCACGGAAGCACTTCCGTGCGAACTGCGTGATTCGCGCAAGAGCTGTCAAACTCTGAATGTAAACAGAAAAGCACCACGAGCTTTTCTGTTTACAAACATCCAAAATGAGTGTCTTAGAGATGAGCGAACCGAACTTCACCGGGATCGGCCGAACTCGTTTTGACCGAACCCGGCAAAAAATGTTGCGGTACGCGACGTCAGGAGACAGTCACTGTCCAGGGTGCTGAAATAGTTAAACTGGTTCAGCACCCTGCACAGTGACTTCCGATCCCAATATACGTGAACGTGTAAAAAAAAAAAAAGTTCTGACTTACCGATAAAACTCCCGGCTTCTTCCTCCCGGGATGACAATTCAGTCCATGTGACAGCTGCAGCCAATCACAAGCCAAGCACAGGCTGCAGTGGTCACATGGACTGCCACGTCATCCAGGGAGGTGGGGCCAGATGTCAAGAGAGGCGCGTCACCAAGGACGCGTCACCAAGGCAACGGCCGGGAAGTTCTTGGTAAGTACGAACCTCTTTTTTTTAAACAGGTTACTCCATATGGTGATCGGAATTCACTGTCGAGGGTGCTGAAAGAATTACTGCCGATCAGTTAACTCTTTCAGCACCATGGACAGTGACTGACGTCGACTAGCCTCATCTCTATGATGGCGGCTGCGCGAAAATCACGCAGCTGCGCATCATACACGGATGACACACAGAGCTGTCAAGTGCCTTTTGCGCACGCAAAACGCTGCGTTTTTTCCGCGCGCTAAATGCACACGCTCGTGTAAATGAGGCCTTAGTCACAGTAAAGACGATATGTAGGGGATGCATCATCAGCAATTCCCTAAGGCTAGGGCTCCACTGTGTCACCTGGTATTTACTCTGAAATTGTGGTATTATCAAGATCATGGTGCAACCTCAATGTTTCACTATAGGGAAAAAAGTGGCGAGCGACTTTGTGTCCATGACTAATTACTCCAACAAATGTTTTCCTTTATAGCGAAATATTGAGGTTGCAGTATTCCACTTTGTCGCCATAGAGTCCAATATAATACTAAGATAGTAACTGCTCAGTTTAAAAGTAGGAGAATTCTGATAATAATCCTAAGGTCCAGTTCCCTACAAAATTTCTCAGCAGAATATAGGAAACCATTTATTGCAGCCTCTATTTTTCAGTTGCAACTGTTGTGCTGACATCACCCTGTGTTTTTATTGCAATATATAGCTGTACTCCACAAATGGTTCCTGAAGCCACCACTAGGGGGAGTTTAGGAGCTTACTGCATACTGTTTCTACAATAATAAAACAGTATGAAGTAAGCTCTCAGGCACCCCCTAGTGGAGGCTGCAGGCAGTCTGAATTTTATCATTTATGCAGAAGATTTGGAGCTCTAGATAAGAAAAAAAATACTTTTTGTATCGATTATATTCTGTAATAAATTAATGGGTACTGAATCTTAGACTTATATAGACTAAAACGAAACAAAAAAAGTGGGGTAGACACTTTAAGGCATGCTGTAACTTGAAATTTATTATTAGCCATACGAATTATGTCTAGTTATGAATGTTTTATATTTCCTATTCTGATATTTTCCATTATTGTAAGTGCATAAACCCGAGACCTGACTTCTAGAAGATTCTACTTATCCCTTTCTTCATTTTCTCTGCATTTCTGTTGCTGGCTAAAGAAGAATAAAGGTGACCCTTGTCTTTGTATTGGTTGAACTAATGAAAGGGTGCAGATCTCTCATATTTTCTCATTGGGACTGGGGAGCAGGGGTCTTATGCATTTTCTTCCTAAATCAGCATGTGTCCTAATAATGTTCTAGTCATTTACCCTGCAGCCTGTTCATATCTGCAACTCTTTGAATCTAGGACAATTACAACCTACAGTAAAATTGCTGAAGGTTTAACCTTCAAAATGGAATAAGCACAAAAAGGCCTTTGAAATTGTGTGTTCTCATTCATATAGGCTGAACATCGCCATCAGAAGTGACTGTAATTGTATTAATGTAAGCATACGTTTTCTAGTATGAGGATCAGAAATATAAAGGGTGTTATTCCTTACCTTACTCAAAAATGGAAAACTATTTATAAATATAATGCAGGTTACCAAAGTACTGGAACCAATGGCAACCAATGATGTGTGTTGTTTCATGAACAAAGGTGCCAAACAACAAGAATGTTCATCTTAAAAGGGATATTCTCACTAACAACATTTATAACATATACACATCATTGGTGATGAATGTTAAATCACTGGGTCCCCACCAATTACTAGCACTGAGGACCCTAGTCCTCTATTCCTGCTCTCCAGCACATTCGTGGTGAGGAGGAATTTTATGGAGTGGTGCTCTAGCATGCGGAGGAGGAATGAACGACTAGGTGTCCCTCATACTAGTGATTGAATTGATAGTGATTCCAGTGTTGGGACCTCCTGCTATCTAACATTTATCACCTATCCTGTGGCTGTGGATAGGGGATAAATAATTTTAACCAAAAAAAAACTCCTTTAAAGGGGTATTTACACTTTTGTAATAGTTTTTTTATTGCTTCAATGCGCCTAAAATAAAACCACAACTTTGCAAATAATCTTGTTTAATAATATCCTACAGTTTTACGTTTACAACTCCTATAGAGAGCTATATGTTTCCATGGTAACAGACTACAAACAAACCTTGTGTAGTCTGATCCTGCAGCCATACTCCCTTCCATTTGTCCCCTTCTTCTTTATAACATACATTCTGTAGGCTTATTTGCCTCTGTACATAAGGGGTTACTTTCTGTATTAGAGCAGGTAAGCGCCAGCTGTAGGTGGTGACTCGTATATCATTTTAACTGGGCATCCACTTTAAGTATTTACAAGCTATGTGCAACATATTAAGCAATTATTGTGTGTTAGAACAATATTTTCAGCTACAGAATTTCCATAATATGCTGTATGATGTTAACGTAAGAGCCAAGTGAGCTCATGTTAAACCCTTGCGAACATACAAACAGATGAACTTTTTCTCCTGTGTCTCCAGGACATTTCAGCAGAAGATAATTTATGAAATTGAGATGTAATTACGATATATTTTCCCGGAACAACTGGAACTAATCTCAGTTTCAATTCATATATCGTAAAGTAATAACAGCAAAGCCGTCCACTAATTAGAAGCAGAGAACGGCTTTAGAACATCATTTTACAGTTTGAGTACCTCCAGTTTGCAGGTACTTCAGATAAAATAACTAGGGAATTACGTAAACTATATTGCCCTAATATAATATTAACTATTTATTGCTCTGACTGCAGAATTGATTACAAAGCAGTACATTGAAAACAAAGCTCCACTAATGTTGCCTCAGTAGTCAGCTAATTTAAAATCCAGCATCTTTGTAGTGTATCATATCCGCTCTTTTACTGTAGTCACTTCTTTTTCAGTTTGTTTTTAACTTTCATTACTTGGAAATCAGCCAATAAGTTACTGTTGACAGATCTTACGTCTCATCAACACATCTATCCTTGCTGATCGTTATGCAGGCTGATTTGCATATGAAAATCTACTACTGTTAATTATGCACTCAATTCACTTATACGAAGCATTATAAATATAATCCATCAGCAGCAGCTTACTGACAGTTTCCAGGTACAATAAGGAGGTTTTTTTTCTAAATTGCAGATAAAATAGGCAAAATAAGCCTGTGGGCTAGCTTTACACTCTTGTAAACTCTATAATGAGGGTGAAAAATAATATGGATCGGGAGCCTCATACGATTCATGGACCTGTTTCATGTGACTTCTGGCTACCCAACCCAGGCCAGGATTCAGTTGAATACTCTTGGTTCCTGGAAATTGAACAGAACACGACACACATGACCCTTTCTTTTCAGCCTGTCTTCTCCATACTGAACTCTGGTCAAAACAAATAGCTAGATTTAGGTGGCTGCTGATTGGCTACTTGTATTTTAGAGGAGTAGACAGCAGTGCAGGAGCATGGATGAGATAAGTGTTCTGCATTATTAAAGCAGTCTGTCTGGCCTGTTTGTATGTGGACAGTTGTAGCAGTAATTAGAACAATTTTTTTTACTGTGTCCTGCACGTTATTATGGGTAATTCTATATGGTGTGCACAATAGTATTGGTAGATTTTGGTCTTGAAGGCACTTTTATTTGGCATACATTATTTAATTGGCACAATGATAGGAAATTACTACAGGGTGGCACCAATGTGTGCTTACTATGTGGCCCTAGTATGAAAGTGGGTAAAGTCCTCTGCAGGCACTGTTTTTATATATAAAGTTGTAATTTGCATCACTATTTCTGGAATTTGGTGTTTTGGAGTTTGGCCAGGATAATACAGGGTGAGGCTGTCATTCTGAAATATTTGCAGTGGTACCTGCTTATATTCGTAATCTTCCTGAAGGACAGCTAACTACTATTGTGGCTTCTAATATTCAGTTAGCTTGCAACCCCTGCTTCTTACAATTTATAGGTTGTCCATTTTACTCATTATAAGCTCCCATATACACATACAGTGGATATAAAAAGTCTACACACCCCTGTTAAAATGCCAGGTTTTTGTCATGTTACAAAATCAGTACAAGATTAATAATTTCAGAACTTTTTCCACCTTTAATGTCACCTATAATCTGCACAATTGTATTGAAAAACAAACTGAAATCATTTAGAAGGGAAAAATAAAAATAAGGAACAAAAATGTGGTTGCATAAATATGCACACCCTTAAACTAATACTTTGTTGAATTACCCTTTGTCTTTATGACAGCATTTAGTATTTTTGGGTAGATGTCTATCAGCATGGCACATCTTGACTTTTGTTGCCCACTCTTCCTTGCAAAAGCACTCCAAATCTGTCAGATTGTGAGGGCATCTCCTGTGTACAGCCATCTTCAGGTCACGACACAGATTTTCAATGGTATTCAGGTCTGGGCTCTAGCTCCGTGATAAATAGAAACTATGACGCAGGTGTGAACAAAGCCATATTTAGAACTTTGTATTTCAATCTGATTTAAAACTCATAGTAGAGATGCAAAATTTCTAGCTGAATACTAGTATATAAAATGTTATTTCATGTGTGTGCTCTAAATGCCAGGGTAATGTCAGTGTGTGCACATCATTTCATGACAGTCCTGAAGGTGTTAAAACTGAATGTCAGGACCTGTAACACTCAAAGCTAAAAATTGCAAGTTTGCTGGAGGGAAACATATTCCTAGAGATACATTAACTGGTACAGTGTTATTTTTATGGTCTAATTACTTTATTGAAGGTACTTGCTCTAGACAGTAGCTCACAAAGCCATTGCTGAACTATAATAAAGATGATTTTTATGGCTATTGTTAATATTCATCCATCAGTTCAAAATAAATCCTTCATTGCCTTACAGAACCATCTATACCGAATGCATGTACATAAATATGTGATGATGTGTTTATACTAATAATAGATACTTCTATAAAGAGTCCTGAGTAAAACTATTACTTGACGTTCTCAGACATTTTAGGATGTGTATGCCGTCATAACCAGAGCTTTGCATCGCATTGTGAAGTAGTATGGCGCAATTCTCTTAAAATAATTGTGGAGTGATATCGCTTGTGTGCTACTATTGTATATGTGTGTAAATATATGCACCATTCAGCCATAACATGAGAACTACTGGCAGGTGACATGAATAACATTGATTATCTTTTCGCTATGGCACCTGTAAAGGGGGGGGGGGGGTATTAGGCAGCAAGTGAACAGTCTGTTGTTAAAGTTGATGTGTTGGAAGCAGAAAAAAATGGGCAAGTGTAAGGTTCTGAGGGACTTTTACAAGGGCCAAAGTTTGATGACCAGACAACTGGGTCAGAGCATGTTAAAAACGGCAGGTCTTGTGGGGTGTTCCAGGTATGCAGTGGTCCAAGGAAGGACAGCCAGTGGATCGATGACTGGGCCATGGCTTCCCAAGGCTCATTGATGCACATGGGGAGTAAAGACTAGACTTCAACCAGTGGGGTATAGTTAGCATTTTGACCCCACAGATTTTTTGCTGAATTTATTGGAATTAGTCTATGAAGATGAAAATCTACTTTTTTTTCTGAAAAAACATAGAATTTTCGAATTTTTACAAGGAATAATGGAGAAAAAGCAACCTAGCATTTTTACCGAGTATGGTAATACACCATATGTGGTCATAAACTTCTGTCTAAACACACGGCAGGGCTTAGAAAGCCAGGAGCGCTACTTGGCATGCAGACTTTGCTTGATTGGTTTTTAGGTGCCATGTCGCATTTGCAGAACCACGGAGGTACCAGTACAGTAGAAACCCCTGGGAAGTGACTCCATTTTTGAAACGACACATCTCAGGGCATTCATCTAGGGGTATAGTAGGCATTTTGACCCCACAGGTGTTTCATAGATTTTATTAGAATAGGCAGTGAAAATGAAAAAATTTAATTTTCCCCAAAAATATGTAGTTTTAGATCCCAATTTTTTATTTTCACGAGGGTTAATAAAAGAAAAAATACCACGCAATTTGTTACTCAATTTCTCCCGAGTATGGCAGTATCCCAAGTGTGGCCCTAAACTGCTGTTTGGGCACATGGCGGAGCTAAATAGAAAGAGTGCCATTTGGCTTTTAGAGCGCAGATTTTGCTGGATTGGTGTATGGGCGTCATGTTGCGTTTGCAGAGCCCCCGATGTACCAGAGTAGAGTGGAAAACCCTGAAAAGTGACCCCATTTTGTAAACTACACTCCTCAAGGCATTTTATAATTTGCATGGACATATGACAGGGCTTAGGAGTAAAAGAGCACCATGCGCATTTCAGGTCTATTTTGGTGATTTTTTTCCAGCATTTCGGCCCACAATTTCAGGGCACGGAGGTCAAATAGTAAAACATCCCCTAGTAGTGACCTCTATTTTGCAAATTGCACCCCTCAATGCATTTTTTAAGGGGTGTAGTAAGCATTTTGACCACACAGTTTTGTTTTTTTATTTATTAGAAATGAACGCTCAGCGGATGGTGCAAAGTGAAAATTGCAATTTTCCACTGATATGCTGTAATGATGGGGTAGGGAGACAGACAGGTGAGCCCTAATCTACCCGCCACTCAGTCCCTGCCTACTTGCAACGGCCCGTCCTAGGTGACGGCGTCCAACTGGGCGACGGACCCTACGCTCAATAAGTGCACGACAGACAAACAGACAAGGGTACACAGAAGCTAAGGGAAATGGGGCAGTTGCCCACGGCAACACAGTGAGCAACAAGAGTAGTGAACGAGCCGAGTCAAACCAGGAGTGCACGAGGTACAAATCGCAGAGCAGGAGCGTAGTCAGTAAAGCCAGGGTCAAAAATGAAGCAAGGTCAATAATCATAGCAGGAGCAGCAGAGCCAGGAAACAGAAAAGAATCACAGGCAAAGGAGGAGCAGGAAATGCAGGTATAAATAGACAGAGGGCGGGAGCTAGCTCCGTCTGGCCAGGCAGTGATAGGCTCTCCCACTCCTCAGCCTCCCAGCCTGACTGGTAGAAGATCGTGTCACTCTCTCAGACTTAGGAGCAGGTGCAGACTGATTACCCACGGGCGTCGACACAGAAGCTGTGTCTGGCAGATCCTTTACATATGCCAGTTTAGTGCCCAATGTGTGGTGCCCAGTTTGTGCCATCGCAGATAAATATCCCTTAAACTGTTAAGCTGGTTCTCACGGGTATGGCGATGCCATATATGTGGACGTAAACTTCAGTTTTGGCACGATGTAGGGTTCAGAACGGAGGGAGCGCCATTTGGCTTTTGGAGTGCAGATTTTGCTTGGTGGTAGTTCTGTTTGGGTTATTGCTGGTATTTCAGTTTATAATGTGGGGGCATATGTGATCTGTGCGGAGTACATCAGGGCATAATAAGAGGGTAAAGTAATGCGGTAAATAAATAATTCACTGATATATGGCCAGTGTCGCACTGATAAATGGTGCCCAATATTATGCGCTTTTGAAACACACTGCACATTTTGTGTCGCCATATTTGGAGAGCCAGAACTCTTTGATTTTTTCTCCACTGGAGAAATGTGAGGGCTTATTGGTTGCGGGACAATGTTTAGCTTTCAATGACACCATTTTGGGGTACAAGCGATTTTTTTTTTTTTTTTATCATCACTTTTTATTCAATTTTTTGGAAAGAGCAAGGTGACCAAAAAATAGCAATTCTGACATTGTTTTTATTCTTTTTTTTTTTTTTTTACAGCGCGCACCGTGCGCTATAAATGACATTATACTTTATTCTGCTGGTCAATACGATTACGGCGATACCGTATGTATATAGTTTTTTTTTTTTATATTTTACTGTGTCAAAATCACAGATTTTTATTGATACAATTTTGGGGTACATGCAACATTTTGATTACTTTTTATTCTGTTTTGGCTGGGGTGGTAAACAAAGAACAGAGATTTTGAAATAGTTTTTGATTTTATTTTTTTATGGTGTTTACCATGCAGGGAAAATAACGTGATATCTTTATAGTTTGGGTCGTTTTTGGACGCGGTGATACCAAATATGTATACTTTTTTTAAAAATGTTTTCAATTTTTTTCCTATAATAAAAGACTTATTATGGGAAAAAAGGCGGGTTTTGTTTTTTATTAACTTTCTTTTAACTTTTTTTTGTCCCACTAGGGGACTTGAAGGCATGAAACCCTGATCACTATTCTAATACACTGCACTACCTACATCGTGCAGTGTATAAGAGCTGTCAGCTATTCACTGACAGCAAGCCTATTAGGCAACCCTGAGGTGGCGTAGCAGAACCAGCGTGGAATGTAGTACAATATGACGACAGCTTTGGCACGGTACTTGATCCAGATAGCATGGGAAACAGGATATAGGATACAGGAACAGGGAACACTAGGAGACCTTTAGCAAAACAAACTAGGCTAACAAACAATGCTTAGGCAAGGATCAAGTGGGTGGATCCCTTCTTATAGTCCAGCAGCCATTTGGGCTAATATTGAATGATGACAGCTGGATGCGCACTGGCCCTTTAAGGCCGTGCGCGCGCCCTGCGGAAACCAGTCCGAGGACCCGTAAGTGAGTGCCGGCATCTCCCTGAAGGGAGATAACGCCGGGAAGATGGCCAGGTCCGTCAGGGGGTAAGTCTGAACAATGGCCCTCGGCCATAGACGTTACAGTATCCCCCCTCTTCTTGGGACCCGAGCGGGAGAGAAATCTCTTCACGAGGACAGGGGCATCAATGTTCTCCTCTGGCTCCCAAGACCTCTCTTCTGGACCAAATCCCCCCCCCAATCCACCAAATAAAACGTCCTTCCTCTTACTTTCTTGGTGGGCAGGATCTCCCTTACTTCGAAAGTTCCAGACGAACCGCCAGGAGCCACTGCGGAACTAGGAGTCTTGGAGTAGCGGTTCAGTATCAAGGGCTTCAGCAAGGAGACATAGAAGAAGTTAGGGATCTTGAGGGTAGGAGGCAGTCGAAGCTTGTACGACACAGGATTGATCTGTAGCAGAATCTCAAAGGGTCAGAGGAACCTGGGAGCAAACTTGCAAGACGGCACCCTCAGCCGGATATTCCTGGAAGACAGCCAGACCTTTGTACCGGGAAGAAACTGGGGAGGTTCTCGTCTTCAGGTGTCTGTATTTCTCTTCATGCGATCCACTGCCATATCTGCAGAAAGTCCCTGAAGGTAGAGTCAGCTGCAGGCACCTGGGGCATAGTAGAGACAGGCAGAGGTATTTGAGGATGTTGGCCGTAGATTATGAAGAATGGACTGGAGGTTGTGGACTCACTGGTATGGTTATTATTAGAGAACTCAGCCCACGGGAGCAGCTGCACCCAGTCATCATGCCGCCTGGAGACAAAGTGCCGCAGATAGTTCTCCATAATTTGGTTAACCCTTTCGACTTGTCCATTGGATTGTAGATGATAAGCCGAGGAGATGTCCAACTTTACACCGAGGAGGCCGCAGAGTGCTCTCCAGAACTTAGAGGTAAACTGGACCCCTAGATCCGAGACAATATTCAGAGGCAAGCCGTGCAGACGGAAGATGTGTTGGATGAAGTCAGGCCAGTCGAGCAGCAGAAGGCAGGCCAATCAGGGGAACAAAATGAGCCATTTTAGAAAAACTATCCACCACCACCCAGATCCCACTGCATCCCGCAGGGAGAGGCAGATCTGTGACAAAGTCCATAGCAACATGCCGCCAGGGGGCATCGGGCACAGGCAGTAGTTGGAGCAGACCGTCTGGTCTGGAGTGGGCAACTTTGTTTGCTGCGCACACCGTACAGGAGGAGACAAAGTCCATGACGTCTTTGGGCAGTGTGGGCCACCAGAACTGACGAGCGATTACGTCTCGGGTCTTACGGGCACCCGCGTGACCTGCCAGCTTGGAACTGTGACCCCAGCAAAGGATTCTTCCTCTGTCTGCCAGGCGTACAAAAGTCCTTTCCGGAGGAATGTCTCTAACTTGCAGTGGGTTAACCGAATAGATGCAGCAAGGATCGATAATATTCTGTGTGGACTCCAGAGTGTCCTCTGTTTCAAATGACCTAGACAAGGCATCGGCCCTCACATTCTTGTCGGCACGTCGGTAGTGGAGTTCGAACCGGAACCGAGCAAAGAACAATGACCACCTAGCTTGACGAGGATTCAACCGCTGGGCCGTCTGTAGGTAGGTCATGTTCTTGTGGTCCGTGAAATCCAGTATAGGATGAGCTGCGCCTTCCAGTATGTGTCTCGACTCCTGCAAGGCCAATCGAGTAGTTGTGCCCTGCGGGAGAAAACAGCTTGGAGTAGTAACCACATACCACCGTCTTGCCTTTCGAACCTCTCTGGAACTAAAGTGCACCAGCACCAACAGGGGAGGCGTCCACCTCTAACAAAAACTGTAGGGACACATCAGGATGGTGAAGAATAGAGGCTGACATGAAGGCCTTTTTTAAGGTTTTAAATGCAACTTCTGCCTCTAGAGTCCATACCTTCGCATTCATACCCTTTTTAGCGAAGGTAGAGATGGGAGCTGTCAAAGAAGAGAAGTTGGGAATTAACAGTCTGTAGAAGTTGGCGAATCCCAGGAAGCGCTGTATGGCCCTTAAGCCTTGCGGGCGTGGAAACACCAGGACAGCCTTTACCTTCTCTGGGTCCATCTTGAGACCCTGATCAGAGATGATATAGCCCAGGAAGGGAAGATACTTCTTTTCAAAATACGCACTTCTCCAGCTTGGCATAAAGATGATTCTCTCTTAAAAGAAGCAACACCTGGTAGACATGACTCTGATGAGTTACTGGATCTGGGGAAAAAATCTAAATGTTATCTAGATAAACCACAACACAAACATAAAGGAGATCACGAAAAATGTCATTGTCAAATTCTTGAAACACCGCAGGGGCATTACACAGGCCAAAGGGCATAACTAGGTATTCATAGTGCCCATCACGAGTATTAAAGGCAGTCTTCCACTCGTCACCTTGACGAATCTGGATCAAATTGTAGGCCCACCGCAGGTCCAATTTAGAAAAAAAAATTGCCCCCCGTATACGATCAAACAGTTCCCAGATCAAAGGCAAAGGATACCTTTTCTTCACCGTGATCTGGTTGAGACCTCGGAAGTCAATGCAGGGTCAGAGGGATCCATCTTTCTTCTTGACAAAAAAGAACCCAGCTCCGGCCGGGGATGAGGATTTACGGATGGAGCTCCTCTCCAGATTATCTTTAATGTAAGCAGACAAAGACTGGGTCTCTGGCAAGGAGAGAGGGTACACTCTACCGCGAGGAGGGGACGACTCAGGCACCAAGTCGATCGGACAATCATATGCTCGATGTGGCGGCAAGGTCTCAGCCTCCTTCTTATTGAAGACATCAGAGAACATGGCGTAACAAGAAGGCAACCCTGCCAATGACTGAAGTGAGGGAGGTTGCGGTGGATGGATATGACCCAGACAGCGGTCGAGACACTTGGGACCGCACTGGAGAACCTCTCCAGAGTTCCAAACCAGGACTGGGACGCGCAAACGGAGCCAAGGCAAACCCAGCAGCATGGGGTTGACGGCCTTGGGCAGAACAAACAGGGAGATGAACTCGGAGTGAAGGGCTCCCACTTGAAGTCTCAACGTCTTGGTCACAGACAAAACTTGGTCAGGCAAAGGCAGTCCATCTACCGAGGCAACTATCAATGGCCTTTCCAGCAGGACAATGGGCAACTGAAGGAGATCCACAAGATCTTGGCAGATAAAATTGGCTGCAGAGCCAGAGTCCAGGTAGGCAGAGACCTGGTGGGGCCTCTCATCAGCCATGATGGTCACGGGAATGAACAGTTTGGAGGAGAGTTCTTGATTACATGCAGTAGCGCCCAGGGTCGTCTCTCCAATCAAACCTAGGCTTTGGGGTTTTTTGGCATCTGAGGACATAGACACACGACATGGCCAGCGAGGCCGCAATATAAACAGATGCCAGAGGTGCTCCTGCGCTGTTTCTCCTGGACGGACAATTTTTGCCGATCCACTTGCATTGGGACTTCGGGCAAAGCAGTAGAAGAAGGCAAGAGGGGTTGCTGGAAGTTGGGTGCCAGTCTAGGAAGCCTGACGAACCTCTTGAGATCTCTCCCTCCGCCTTATGTCCACCCGAGTGGCAAGCAGAATCAGGTCGTCCAAAGCAGGTGGCAGATCTCGAGCCTCCAGTTCGTACTTGATCTCGGGCGACAGATCATGCCAAAAGGATGCCACCAAGGCCTCATTGTTCCAGGACAGTTCTCCTGCCAGGGTCCGGAACTGGATTGTGTATTCGCCCACGGAGTTGTCCTCCTGGCGAAGGTTAAAGATAGCAGTGGCTGCCGATGAAACGCGTCCTAGCTCCTCGGAAACAGTCCGCAATAACTGCACGAACCCCTGGAAGTCTTGGGTCTCGGGTCCCTGACATCCCCAGATCGGGTAAGTAGAGACACGATGAAGGTGACCTTGGTTCCGTCCGACAGAAATGCTCGGGCGTGCAGGGTAAAGTGGATAAAGCATTGATATAGAAACGCCCGGCGCGTACTTGCTCCATAGAATCGAGTAGGTAATGGCAGCGAGAATCGAGGATCCGAACCAAAATTGCCAGGAGGTGTTGCAGGAGGGTCGATATGAGGAGCTTGTATAGAAGCTGGAAGGGAAGCAGCAAGCGCCCCTAGCTGCTGTGCCATCAAGTCCACTGCCACAAGAAGTTGGTCCTGCCTTGCTCGGAGATCCTGCAGGTCCGCCTGCATGGCTTGGGAGGGTGACATGCCCTTGAATTGGCCAGCGGGGTCCATGGCCTGAGCGTACTGTCACGATGCGGGTGTGGACCCACTGGACCCTACCGCGTAGGGGGACGGCAGCTGACCAACAGGTGTAATACAAAGTCTATTGTCAGAGAGGGTACCTGTGGCAACTAGGACAGCAGCAAGGCAAGCTCGGCAGGGACCACAGGCAAACAACAGGCGTGGTGTAGCAGAATCGGTGTGGAATGCAGCACAATATGATGACAGCTTTGGCACGGTACTTGATATAGATAGCACGGGAAACAGGAATAGGGAACACTAGGAAACTGGAAACACTAGGAGACCTTTAACAAGACAAACTAGGGTAACGAACAACGCTCAGGCAAGGATCAAGTAGGTGGAGCCCCTTCTTATAGTCCAGCAGCCATTTGGGCTAATATTGAATGATGACAGCTGGACACGCACTGGCCCCTTAAAGCCGGATACACGCGCCCTGCGGGAACCAGTCTGAAGACCCGGATGTGTGTGCCGCCGTCTCCCTGGAGGGAGATGACGCCGGGAAGACAGATGTCCATGGCCGGGGCCGACAGAGGGTAAGTCTGAACGACGGCCCTTGGCCATAGAATGTTACAAGTATTTTGAATATAGGAACTTATCTGAAACTTTTTCTGGAGGTTGAGAGGGTTGCAATCCGAAACTGATAGGATCTCTTGCTGGAGTTTCCACATGTGAGCCCTTGCCCAAGGCACGGTCTCAATAGATGCTGAGAAAAGCTTTAGCACTCTCATAAAGCGCTCTGATTAGGTGACTGTGGCCATCTTGTCTGATGGAAGAAAAAATGTCTGACTTACGGCATCTTATGACAATCTCCATAAAAACCTTCCTGGTACCTGCAACTAGGTTGGCTTTCTTTAGATTGATTAGGAGACCCAGATCTTTCAGGAGCTCCATAGTAGAGTGGAGGTGAGACGGTAGGATCTTTGGACGATGCGATGACTAACCAGCCGTCCAGATACAGAAGAATCCGTCTCCCTTGGAACTGGGGACATCATCTGCAGCTTCAGCCACCTTCGTGAAGACTAGGAGCCGAAGATAGATGAAAAGGCAGGCCCTGAACTGCAAGAATTGCTCCCTGATGTACAATATCTAATATTCTTAGGAATCTGTCAATTTGTCTCCCGGAAAATCTAGGGCCCCCTCTTTTTATTTTTTTATTTTTAACAACCTCCAGGCCCCACTTGTCAGTAATAATCTGCCAGAAACAAAATAAATGAAATAATTTTGCGCCTACAGCATACGAACTTCTGGTGTCAGAATTCCTGTTTAGCTTTCGTGGAACATTCTGTTTCCCTCTAGACCTGTTCTAGAATCTATCAATTCTAACCTGTTCAGGGCATCTGTGGTTTTTGGCTCTGTATTCTCTGAAATGAAAAGGATGAAATTTCTGACTTCTAGGAAATCTAGGAAACACTAGCACATTACCATCCTTGTTGGCTATTAGGATGTCATCAAGTGCAGTCCCCAATAATCTTTCTGGCTTAAAGGGAAAGGAAACAAAATTGCTCTTAGATTCGGTCTCCTTTTCAGAGTCTGAGTCAAATCGCTTTTTTCACCAGATTGGCTGGGACCATGTTCTTTAAAGAACCATGGAGAAAATCTAAAAGGAAAAACGCACATATAATCTGCCGCCAATTTTAATGTTCAGACCTGGTAAAGAAAACTGTCTCTAGGAACCCCATCTTGAATGTCATTTTAAAAGAAAAAATTCTCCTCAGACACCGGTGTCTCCGCCTCGGAGATCACTAAAACCTCTGGTAAGGGCCTGTTCACATCACTGTTCGCTGATGTGAACAGGTCCTAATTCAGTGTCAGATACTTAGGGGGTGGAGTACAAGTCATAGTCCCTGTCTACAGCTATGTCGTACCTCCTTAGATGTAGATGGCTTCACCTGTGTCTTGAGCCATGAAAAAAACTTTTTCGTTTCATATCTCTTGGCTGCATCACTGCCAGGAAAAGAACAATCAGCACAGATCTTCGAGTCAAAACTGACAGGCAGCGGCTGAATAGAACCGATGCATAAACTGTGCTTGGACTTGTGGTTCTTCTTATGACTCCTTTGAGAGGAGGCTTCAAACTGAGACCTGAACAGATCACAGGATTCCTCAGGTAAATAATCAGCAGAGGCTGAATACCACTGATGCATAACTGTGCTTGGACTTGTGGTTCTTCCTAGGACTCCTTTGAGAGGAGGTCTCCAGCTGAGACATGCAAAGATCACAGGTTTTCTCAGGTAAATAATCAGCAGAGGCTGAATACAAATTATGCATAAACTGTGCTTGGACTTGTGGTTCTTCTTAATACTCCTTTGAGAGGAGGCCTCCAGCTGAGACATGCAAAAATCACAGGTTCTCTGAGGTAAATAATCAGCAGAGGCTGCTCCATCAGAGAACCCGGACAGCTCAGCACCCCGATAGCAAAAATACCTGTCTAAGGCTGGGTTCACATGACCATGTTACGTCCGTAAAGTACGGAACGTATTTTGGCCGGAAGACCCGGACCGAACACACTGCAGGGGGCCGGGCTCCTAGCATCATAGTTATGTACGATGCTAGGAGTCCCTGCCTCGCTGCAGAACAACTGTCCCGTACTGTAATCATGTTTTCAGTTCGGGACAGTAGTTCCACGGAGAGGCAGGGACTCCTAGCATCGTACATAACTATGATGCTAGGAGCCCGGCCCCCTGCAGTGTGTTCGGTCCGGGTCTTCTGGCCGAAATACGTTCCGTCCATTACGGACGTAACATGGTCGTGTGAACCCAGCCTTAGGGTATGTGCACACGATAACTGCAATTACGTCTGAAATTACGGAGCTGTTTTCAGGAGTAAACAGCTCCTGAATTTCAGACGTAATTGCATGTACTCGCGTTCTGTGGGGCATCTTTTACGGACATAATTTGGAGATGTTCTTCATTGGAGTCAATGAAAAACTGCTCCAATTACGTCCCAAGAAGTGTCCTGCACTTCTTTTGATGAGGCTGTAATTTTAAGCGCCGTCTTTTGACAGCGACGCGTAAAATTACAGGTCGTCAGCACAGTACATCGAAAAGCCCATTGAAAGTAATGGGCAGATGTTTGCCGACGTATTGGAGCCATTTTTTCAGACGTAATTCGAGGCGTAAAACGCCTCCATTACATCTGAAATAGGTTGTGTGAACCCAGCCTAACCATCTAGCTGCTTAGTAGCTGCATCTAAGCACAGACCTCAGAAACAGGTACTGAGGTTCTAACCAGAAGTTCAGAGGAAACAACTCAGTATACTGTCCTTCTGGTATCATGCATGTTCTCACATAAACTGGTACTGTGAGGTAAAAGGAAAGTAACCCATGGAATCCACTCTATAAATAGGTTGTACAGTTTCCTAGTACTAGGAGACAAAAAATTAATTTAACCAGAGAAGCCCAGTGGCAAAAGAGACACCTGCTTTTGGTACCGAGTGAATATAACATTATTGTGCAATAACTTGTATACCTGACCAGAGAAACCTATAGTACTGTACGAAATTTGATAGTACTGTGCATCATTCTATAGTACTGCAGCATATAACATACCTGACCAGTACTGTTCATCATTCTCTAATACTATGCGTCATATAACATACCTGACCAGAGAAAACCTCTAGTACTGTGCGCCATTGTATAGTACTGTGCGCATTCTCTAGTACTGTGTCTAACCCCACTTTGGGGGGCTTCCACTGTTTTGGCACCACAAGACCTCTTCAAACCTTCTATGGTGCCTAAAATATATTCTGAAAAAAGGAGGCAAAAAAACACTAGGTGCTCCTTTGCTTCTGAGGTCTGTGTTACAGTCCATGAACACACTAGGGCTACATGTGGGCTATTACTAAAAACTGCAGAATCTGGGCAATAAATATTGAGTTGTGTTTCTCTGGTAAAACGTTCCGTGTTATAGAAAAAAGTGTATCACTAATCAATTTTGTAAAAAAAAAATAAAAAATTTGGAAATTTCACCTCTATTTTGCTTTAATTCCTGTAAAACGCCTGAAGGGTTAAAACACTTTCTGAATGCTGTTTTGAATACTTCGAGGGGTGAAGTTCTTAAAATGGGGAGTTTATGGGGTTTTCAAATATATGGGCCCCTCAAAGCCACTTCAGAACTGAACTGGTCCTTGAAAAAATAGCCTTTTGAAATGTTCTTAAAAATGTGAGAAATCTCTGCTAACGTTCTAAGCCCTGTAACATCCTAGAAAAATAAAAGGATGTTCAAAAAATGATGCAAACATAAAGTAGACATATGGGAAATGTTAATCAGTAACTATTTTGGGTGGCATTGCTATCTGTTGTACAAGTGGATACATTTAAAATTTTCTCTAAATTTTGGTGTTTTTCACAAGCAATTAATTTATCCACCACATTTTTCCACTAACATAAAGTACAATATGTCACAACAGGGGCGTAGTTAAAGGCTCATGGGCCCGGGTGCAAGAATTCAGCTTGGGCCCCCCTACCACTCCCCAACACCACCATCATCATCAGACCCCTGCGCGCGCCTATGCCCACACGCCTTGCCCAATAGCCCCCATAGTATAATGCCCCCACACAGTATAATGCCCCATAATGTATAATGCCCACCCATAACAGCCCCATACCGTATAATGCTCCCCATATCAGCCCCCCATACAGTATGATTCCCCCATATCAGCCCCCATGCAGTATAATGCCCCCCCCCCCATAACAGCCCCACACCGTATAATGCTCCCCATACAGTATAATGCCCACCATCTTATCAGCCCCCATGCAGTATATTGCGGGGGGGGGGCATTATCAGCCCCCATACAGTGTAATGCCCCCATATGTGCATAATAGAAAAAGAACATAATTACTTACCTATCCCCGTTCCCACGTCGGGTGGAGGATCCTTTGCCTCCTCCGGTGTGTGCTATGGTGCAGGCAGGCGCGATGATGTCCCTGCATCCCGCCTGCCAGCGTCGAGCCGCTCAGGGCACAGTGAATGCTGGATCAAGGAGATGTCAGCTCCTTGCCCCAGCATTGAATGGAACCGGGACCTCGGTGAGTGACTCGCGACCCCCCCGGAGGTCTTCACACGAACCACCAAGGGGGACGCGACCCACAGTGTAGGGATGTCACCATACCAAAATTTGCACTACGATACCGATACTTCGTTTACTTTGCCAACCATAAATCATTAAAAAAAAAGTTATTTCGTTTTCTGATGTGAGGCACGAGGTGTGATGATGAATTTTGAATGTGCCTCACATTAATAGTAATTAACCCCATCATGTTTCTCAGTCATAATGGGTTAATGTATGAGGTACATCATGGGGTTAATTACTGTTAGGGCTCGTTTACACGAGCGTGATATACGTGCGTGTGACGTGCGTGCGACGCGAGTGCTTTTCACGCGTGTCGTACGCACCTATATTAGTCCATGGGGCCGTGCAGACAGTCCGTGAGTTTTGCTCAGCGTGAGTCCGCTGAAAAAAAACTCACGATATGTCATCTTTGTGCGCTGTTCGCGCATCACGCACCCATTGAAGTCAATGGCTGTGTGAAAATCACGCGCACCACACGGAAGTACTTCACAAACATTCAAACGGAGTGTCATCATGATGGTGGCTGCGCGAAAAGCATGCAGCCACGCATCATACAGGGCTGACACACGGAGCTGTTAAGTGCCTTTTGCGCATGCAAAACGCCGCGGTTTTTGCGTGTGCAAAACGCACACGCTCGTGTAAATGAGCCCTTAATGTGAGGCACATGGAGGTTAAATTCATCATCGCACCTTGTGCCCCACAATAAGTGATAGAAAGCAGTTTTTATTTTATTTTTTACAGCGTACACATCATAAATAATGTAAAAAAATTGTTGTGTAGGTTATTATGGCCGCGCCAATACAGATTATATGTATATTTTATGTATTGAGACTTATTTTAATGTTTATTGTAAAAAAGGCGTATGTGTATTTTTTTATTTATTTAACATTACTTTGTTTTTACTTTATTTTTTAAACTTGAATGTACTGGCATATATCTATATCCCAGTACATTAGCCTGTGTACAGATAGTACATAGGCTGTTGTTAGGACATACCTAAGTATGCCCTAACAACAGGAAATATGGTCAGACAGCACTGGGGTCCTTCAATGGACCCTGGGCTGTCTGCCCATATATGGTATGTCCCTCAATCGCGTCACAGGAATTCCCTGTGACGCGATCCAGGGGCATCCCCCTTCTCATTTTCCCCTGAATGCTGCAGTCAGCTTTGATCGCAGCATTCAGGGGAATAGTGGCGGAGAGGAGAGGTTTCTCTGATCTCCGCCAGCGGGGCTGCGGCTATGTAATACAGCCATTGCCCCGCTCCTGACATTAAGTGCGTGCGCGCGGTCAGCATGAGGAGATGCGGCCAGCGCTGCACTAATGAGCGGCAGTTCAGGCATTGAGGACGGAACATGGGGGTGTTTTGTAGTGCACCCACCATGTTCTGTCTTCAGTGCAGCAGATCATTAGTGCAGCGCCGGCCGCATCGCATCATCCTGACGGCGCGCACATGTCAGGACTCCGGAGCGGGGCAGTGACTGTATTACACAGCCGCAGCCCCACTCTCATACTCATGTGTACTATACTGTATTGTGTTGGATTGTGCAGTTTGTGGTGGAGAGAGGAGGGGGGGCTGTGATTTAACGCCCCCCCCTCTCCACCGCAAACAGCACAATACAACACAATACATTACAAGGCATCACAACACATTACATTACAACACATTACATTACAGACTGCAGCTTACCTGGAGTCCTCCGAACCAACTCTTCCACTCCACTGGAAGACGTGTCACGTGAGAACACGGTCACATGGTACACTAAGTGTACCATGTGACCGTAGTAACAGAAGATTTATTTAGGAAGCTTGCTGTATGGCAATGGGGGCCCGTGGGCCCCCCAGGCTTAGGGGCCCAGTCGCAACTGCGACCGCTGCGACCCCTATAGGTACGCCACTGTGTCACAAGTTAACAATCTCAGAATCGCTTGGATAGGTAAAAGCATTCCAGAATTATAACCCCAGAAAGTGACACAGATCTGAAAAAATGGGGCTGTCCTGACGGCCAAAATGAGCTTGGTCATGAAGGGGTTAAAGTAGGAGGGTGGCAAATGTTGCACATGTTGGTTATAGTGCATTTCCTTCTGAAATACTGGGGGAAATGGTCGTTCAACTCATTGTTCTGATTAAAAACGTACTTTGATTAAAAAGTTGATTGGAGAGGGAAAAACATATAAAGAAGTGCAGCAGATTATAGGCTGCTCCGCTAAAATTATCTCAAATTCCTTGAAGTGGCAACCAAAACCTGAAAGACGCGAAAAGAAGCGGGGAACTACTGTTCGAATGGATCGAAGAATAGCCAAAATGGCAAAGGTTCAGCCAATGATTCCCTACAGAAAGATCAAAGAAGATCTGACGTTACCAGTGAACACTACCACATTCAGAAGACGATTAAGTGAAGCCAAGTTACCAGTAAGAACTTCCCGCAAAGTCCCATTGTTGAAAAAAGAAATGTCCTGAATAGATTAAAATTTGCCAAGGAACAAATTGACTGGCCCAAAGAGAAATGGTGCAATATTTTGTGGACTGATCAAAGCAAAATTGGTCTTTTTAGGTCTAGTGGCCTGAGACAGTATGTCAGACAATCCCCGAGTACTGAAATCAAGCCACAGTACACTGTGAAGACAGTAAAGCATGGTGCTGCAAAAATCATGATATGGGGACGTTTCTCATATCATGGTATTGGGACTATTTATCGCATATAAGGGATCATGGATCAGTTTGAATATATCAAAATACTTGAGGAGATCATGTTGCACTATGCCAAAGAAGAAATGCCCTTGAAATGGGTGTTTTAACACGACAATGACCCAAAACACACCAGTAAGGGAATAACCTCTTGGTTACAGACAAACAGGATTGAGGAGTGGCCAGCCCAATCCCTTGACCTCAATCCCATAGAGAACTTGTGGGGTGACATCAAAAATGCGGTTTAGGAAGCAAAATCCAAAATGCTGAAGAACTATGGAATGTAGTCCAATCTTCCTGAACTGGATAACTGTTCTGAGGTGCCAGAAGTTGGTCGACCCCATGCAACCCAGATGTCAAGCAGTTCTCAGAAACAATGGTTATGCTTCTAAATATTAGTTCAGTAAAGTGAAATTTGAAACATTTTTTCAGTTTATACATTAAATTTGTTTAAAGATAAATGCTGGCACTGCTATATTTTTTGAACAGCCTAATATTCCTTTTTCTTTAATGGATTAACAGACTGGATACATTTTGTTATAGTTTGGATTTGGAATTGAATGTGTAGTATTTCCAGTGCATTTGAATTTATGCAAATAAAAGTTATTATAATGATTTTTCGCTTTATTTGCTTTTCTAAACTCACTGCTGTTTTTGAACACTACTGTGTGTGTGTGCATGCGTGTGTGTGATTATATATATATATATATATATATATATATATATATATATATATATATATTCTCAATGAATTAGAATATCATAACAAAGTTAATTTATTTCAGTAATTCAATTCAAAAATGTTAACTCATATTATTTAGATTCATTACATACAGAGTGATATATTTCCATAATTTTTTTTTCTTTTAATGTTGAAGATTTTGGCTAACAGTTAATAAAAACACAAAATTTAGTGTCTCGAATATTGGGTACAAATTGAAGATTGTAGACTCATGGTGTGACACTCTAATCCGCTAATCAACACAAAACACCTGCAAAGGTTTCCTAAGCCTTTAAATGGTCCAACAGTCTTGTTCATTAGGCTACACAATCATGGGGAAGACTGCTGACTTGACAGTTGTCCAGAAGACAATCATTGACACCCTCCACAAGGAGGGTAAGCCACAAAAGGACATTGCTAAAGAAGCTGGCTGTTCACAGAGTGCTGTATCCAAGCATATTAATGGAAAGTTGTGAGGAAGGAAAAAGTGTGGTAGAAAAAGGTGCACAAGCAACAGGGATAGCCGCAGCCTTGAAATGATTGTCAAGAAAAGGCCATTCAAAAGCTGGGGGAGATTCACAAGGAGTGGACTGCGGCTGAAGTCAGGGTTCAAGAGCCACCACACACAGACGTATCCAGAACATGGGATATAACTGTCACATCCCTTGTGTCAAGATACTCATGACCCAGAGACAACATCAGAAGCGTCTTACCAAGGCTAAGGAGAAAAAGGACTGGTCTGTTGCTCAGTGGTCCAAAGTCCTGTGGAGAGGCACTAAATCCAAGTTTCTTGCGGTCCAGTGTGAAGATTTCAGTGTCAGTGATGGTTTGGGGATCTAAGTCATCTGCTGATGTTGGGCCACAGTGTTATATCAAGTCCAGAGTCAACGCAGCCATCTACCAGGAAATTTAAGCGGGCTTCCTGCTTCCTTCTGCTGACAAGCTTTATGGAGATGCTGATTTCATTTTCCAGCATGACTTGGCACCTGCCCACACTACCAAAAGTACCAATACCTGGTTTAATAACCACAGTATCACGGTGCTTGATTGGCCAGTAAAACTCGCCTGACCTAAACCCCATAGAGAATATATAGGGTGTTGTCAAGAGGAAGATGTGAGACACCAGACCCAGCAATGCAGACGAGCTGAAGGCCGCTATCAAAGCAAACTGGGCTTCCATAACACCTCAGCAGTGCCAAAGGCTGACCGCCTCCACGCCACACCGTTTTTATGCAGTAATTCATGCAAAAAGAGTCCCGACCAAGTATTGAGTGCATATACTGGACGTACTTTTCAGTAGGACAACATTTCCGTATTAAAAATCATTTTTTAAATTGGTCTTATTTAATATTCTAATTTTCTGAGAGACTAAATTTTGGGGTTTCATTAACTGTTACCCATAATCTTCAACATTAAGAGAAAAAAAAATGCTGGAAATAGATCACTCTGTGTGTAATGAATCTATAGAATATATGAGTTTCACTTTTCGAATTGAATTACTGAAATAAGTTAACATTTTGATGATATTCTAATTAATTGAGAAGGACCTGTATATTACCCACTCATTGGAATTGCAACACCAGGAAGGGCAAGCCATAAGGTTGTGCAAATCAAGGAAGTGACAGGTGTTGCTAAGATCTGCAAATGATCAAATTTTCAAGCACCTATATCCAATCTAAACAGATAAAAACAAGGAGACATATATACACAAAAACACCGAAAAAGGCCATACTTACAAATGGACACAGACAGGTCAGAAACGCTGATGGAGAGTGAACAGGTGCCTTAAATAATAATCGCCACTCCCACTAGTCTTGAGGGGAGTGGCGTGTGGTGCATGAGATGTGTAGTAAAAAAAATAATAAATGAATAGTGTATGTTCAAGTGCTAATAATATAAGTGAAATGTAGGGTGCAGTAATTACTAAAGTGCCTAAATAAAAATAAATGAATAATGGGGTGCCAGTGTGTGAAACATGGAGGGATAGTGTGTAAGTCATGAGGCGCAGCGTGTACAGCCAGGTAGAAGCCTATTTGTGACGCCTTGATAATACATTGAGCGGGCTACCCTGCTTGCTATGCCAAACAACAGCACACCATACTCTCCCAGCATCAAAGACCCAGCTGTGTCCAAAAGAAGCAAATATAAGTAAGTGGCTATTATTATTTAAAGCACCTGTTCACTCTCCTTCATCAGCGTTTCTAACCTGTCTGTGTCCATTTGTAAGTATGGCCTTTTTCGGTTTTTTTGTACCTATATCCAATCTGTAGCATGTGGGAGAGGTATAAAAGCCAGATTGAAAGCAAAGTTATTTAGCCACAAGAAATCTCAAAAATCGGTTCAAGTGGTGTGGCATGATTTTTCAATGCTTCCTGTTCGCCGACATGCCACTTATCGCCATTTGAGACAGAATCCTTGAACTGGGAGACCTTGATTTATCACTCCAGCAGATCGCTGTGTGCCTAGGCCGAGATGTCAGCACTGTTCAACGTTGCGTGTCCCGGATGTTTGGGGGAACAACAATGAACAGAAATGACAGCAAGAGGTGCCCAGAGGCGAACCTCTGCATGGACGGATAATCTATTTGGAAGAATGGTGCGTAGTGATTTATTCTGAACTGCAAGTGAAATCGGACGTCACATCCCAAGCCTAGGGCGTCAACCAGCGTCGACACAACCCATGAGAAGCCATTTGCACGACATTGGGCAACGAGCCAGACATCCAGCTACAGGTGTTACATTGACCACACGCCACCGCTCTCAAAGGTTATCATCATGACAATGGAGGCTGGAATGGAGGTCTATCCTCTTCAGCGATAAGTCCCGCTTTTGTCTCGGATGCAATGATAGCCGGAGATTTGTCTGGAGACAACATGGGCATAAGGTTTTGTCACACTGGTCCTACTCCTGGGATTATGGTGTGGGATGGCATAATATACGGTAGCCGGTCCCCTCTAGTCTTCATTTCAGGTACACTAACAGCTTGGCGTTACATTAATTTGGTCATGGAACCAGTGGTTTGGCCATTTCTACAAAGTGTCCCAGAAGCCATTTTTCAACAGGATAACGCCAGGCCGCATATGTTGCTCGTGTTACCTGCGTGGTCTAAACATGCTACCATGGCCTGCAGCATCTCCAGACTTGTCTCCCATCAAGCACATCTGGGACATCATAGGTCGTCAGTTGCAAAGGGAGCTGCTAACAGTCAATCTTGATGATTTGCATGCCCAAGTGCATTCTGCGTGGCATAAAACATTCCTCAGACAACCATCAATAACCTCATTGATAGCATGCCAAAGTTTTTAAGTACGTTCATTTCTGCGTGTAGCGCTCATACACTATACTGACTAAATCAGGACGTTTGGAATATTTTGTTTCCATTTTTTTTAGCATTTGCATATCATTAACATGTCTATCGATCCTGTGATTCCCACAATTCCAAAACTTTTCCTCCTTGGTGTTGCAAATTCAATGTTGAGGAGTGTGTGTATGAGTGTGTATGTATATATACACTCATACACACACTCCTCAACATTGAATTTGCAACACCAAGGAGGAAACGTTTTGGAATCTCTATATATATATATATATATATATATATATATATATATATATATATATATATATATGGTCAGCCCTGTTAACATAGACTTTGCACCAGCAGAATATCACTTGGACTTTTACACACTAATATTATCCATTTGTATTTGATCATGGTCATATCTATGGCAAACTTCTATTTTTCTTTAATACACCCCTTGTCGTTTTTGAATGTGGCTCTGAAGCTAAAACAGGTTGTGTACATTTGGTATAAAATATAGCCCATACTCCCTGTCCTAGGCCCTGAAACAGATGATGAAACTAAGCATTTAGCACTAGTTAAGAGACTTAGTTTACTGCACATTTGTTTTGTGTAGTCCAATTTATTTCAGCCAAAATATTTTTGGGAATCTCTTTGTTCTAGAAATGACTCGACGGCCACGCCGTCCCTGCTCCTTCATACCACAGAGACATAGGCACTCCGTGTGTGGCTTTATGGGCCTCTACAATGCTTCTTGGGGACATATTCTCCCTAAAATGACATTCGATGGAGCATGTACTTTATCAATACTGCTCTGTTTGCACTGCCTGCTGTTTTTCTCTCCTTACAAAATGTGTTTACTATCCATACGCCATCACGGTGTTAACCAATTGTCCTCGTTATTAGATTTTAAGCCCTATAAAATTATTTTTATGATCCACACAACTCTACTTTGAAGTACTTGAATCTAACTAAAGAAATTGTATTTGTTTTGTGTAAAGTCTTCATAATTTAATAAGTGTGGTTTTTAATAAATTAACATTACTGAGGTCTCAAGAATAGTTATGAACTAATAGCGACTTCTGTGTGGATGGTAAGTGATCAGAAGTGGGGGTGGGGTGATGCAGTGATATAATGCTACAAAGACATTGTAACTCCCATGGCCACGGATCGTCGGGATTACTCATCCCCCGACGGCTGCAGCCAGGGATTTCGCTTCATTCTGCTGTGTCCCCTAGGTTGCCCGCGCATGCTCGTGCTCGGCCTTAAAGGGCCAGCGCACGCACATGAAGAAAATCAGTAATTAGCCTATACTCACCCTGGACTATAAGAAGAGCCCTGCCCCTTCCTTCATTGCATGAGCGTTGTTGTGTTTACCTGTGTGAGTCTTTGCAAATGGTCCCTTAGAGTTTTCCAGTTACCATTGTTCCCGTACCTGCTACCTGTAATCCATGCTACCTTGTTCCTGTGCCTTAGAGAGTTGGAGTCGTGTTGTGCCACCCATCTCGTCTGCTGTGTTACACCACTTCTGGTATCTGCTTCCATGGTCCCATCCGAGCCTAACCATCGCTACTGTCTGAACTACCACAGGTACCGTACCCGGACTATAGACATTGACTTGGTACACTGTTTGGCCAGCTTCTATCCCGCTACAGTGGTACGACCCAGTGGGTCCACATACCCACAGAACGTGAAAGACATACACAAACACACAAGATACGTGGTAGAGGAAACATTATGAACCTGCTGTAGTAGCCCCCAGGCGGATGCTAAAATTCAGGGTCCATCCCCTGGTAATTCCTTAAAATAACAGAACTCCGTACTGACTTGTAAAATGCAGACAATTGTCTTATGAGTGCACAAGCCGTGAAACATTAAAAATGTTGAAAACCTAAAGTGGTTAAAAATTCATCACCTACAAAGCTCAGAGCTTGATCTCCGTTCAGTTACACTAAAAAAATCAATGCAAAGACGCAGCACATAATTTATTGTTTGCTGAAAACTAGAGAACGTGTATTTATATAGAATCTCATATATTGTAGCAGGGGTAAGGGCCAATGCAGAGAACCGAGGGCCCCTGTGCAAAAAACAAAGTGTAGACCCCTTTACAACAACAAACCTCATCTACTCATATTTAAATAAATAATGACCGTTCTATTGGACAGTCTAAAGTTCATCTACAATGATGGGCAATATCACGGTTGGACTAGGGCAATAAAAGGGGTTAATTAGAACATCCCTTGTGGGCTAATGTAGTAAATTGGTTAACTCGCTCTGAAGGGGTTAATTACCTGTACTGAGGACTATAACACAAATTCGTCCTGCTATCAGCCAATCACAGAGCAGCTCAGACAATCATAGAGGCTTTGTGATTTTCTGACTGTGATGATGCAATATCCATGTCATTTAGGAGAGACCCATGCAGAATGTGAGCTGCGGAGAAGAGAAGCAGAATACTTGTTCTAAATCCCTCTGTGGTCAGTCTGGGCCCCCACCCCTCTCTGGGCCCCTGTGTAACTGCATAGGCGATATGCCTGCCTGTGGACAGGGGTGTATTGACCCTTGCTAATCATGATAAATTGTAATGACGGGGTAAGGAGACAGACAGGTTAGCCCTAATCTACCCACCACTCAGTCCCTGCCTACTTGCACGACCCGTCCTAGTTGACGGCGTACAATTGGGCGACGGTACCTACGCTCAATACGTGCATGAGAGACAAACAGACAAGGGTACACAGAAGCTACGGGAAATGGGGCAGTTGCCCACGGCAACACCGTGAGCAACAAGAGTAGTGAACGAGCCGAGTCAAACCAGGAGTGTACGAGGTACCAAACGCAGAGCAGGAGAGTAGTCAGTAAAGCCAGGGTCAATTTGAAGCAGAGGTCAATAGTACTAGCAGGAGCAGCAGAGCCAGGAAACCAGACAGAATCACAAGGATTCAAGGAAGAGCAGGAAATGAAGGTATATATAGACCGAGGGCGGGAGCTAGCTCCGTCTGGCCAGGCTGTGATAGGTTCTCCCACTCCTCAGCCTACCAGCCTGAGTGGTAGCAGATGGAGTCACTCTATCAGACCTAGGAGCAGATGCAGACTGATTAATCACGGGCGTCGACACAAAAGCAATGTCAGGTAGATCCTTTACATAAATCTTCAATAATTACTCTTGCATTTGGCTTTATGATATGTAATTCCCTTTATCCTCGAACGTAATGCAGTGATTCCACGACAGTCACATGAAATATCAAAGAAATGTAAATTAATGCAGTGTACATTCCCATTATCAATACCTGGATTTTAGCTTTTACCTTGTGTGTGTGTGTGTATATATGAAAATGTAAATACACTATATGGCGAAAAGTATGTGGACACCCCTCCTAATTGTTGAGTTCAAGTTTTCAGCCACAGCTATTGCAAACACGTTCATGAAATCAAGCACACAGTCATGCTATGGGTCATACCAAAGAGCTCAGTGACTTTAAACCTGGCACTGTCATAGGATGTCACCTTTGCCACAAGTTAGTTGATGAAATTTCTTATCTTCTACGGAAGATCTAACCTGGCCACCAGGTGCGTAACTAGGAAAGTCTGGACCCCATAGTAAACTTTTGACTGGACCCCCCAACCCACCAACCAACACCTTCGCACCCCACCCCCACATCCCCTCCCTCCCAACAATGACCATTTATCAGTTCTGTGTGCAATGTAAAAATACAGCTAGGCCACCAGTGTACTCTTATTAACCTTTAGTTACAGGGTTACGAAAATTGGAACAAACAGTTGAGCACTGATATTTTAACATTTGTTATCACTTAATTATGTTATTTCATAGTCATAATAGTTAGTAAAAAAAATTGACACCAAACTTAAAGCACCGGGACGCACCCCTGTATATAGCTCCACATAACCCCTCCATCAGATAGTGCCACACAAAACCACCCTTGTAGATAGTGCCAAACACAACCCACTTTGTACATAGTGCCACACATAACCGCCTTCATACATAGTGCGACATACAAGCCCCTTTCCACATAGTGCCACACACAACCCTCCTTGTACATAGTGCCACATAGCCCACCTTGTACATAGTACCATATACCCACCTTGTACATAGTAACACATACCTACCTTGTACAGAGTGCCACACAGTCCGGCTGTTACCAAGGGCCACGGCTGCTCAGTGCTAGCCACGCAACCAGGAATGAGGGGGCCTGTGCCGCCCAGCACATAATGTTATGTGTAGGGCCGAGTGGCATGGACCCCTCATGCCGCGGGCCCCTTAGCGGCCACTATGGCTACTACAGCGGTAGTTATGCCACTTTTGTACACCTGTAAATGCTATTATCGTGAAGAGGCAGCAACTTAGAGTAATAACAGCTCAGCCACAACGTTGTAGACCACACAGACTCACAGTACTGGCCCGCCAACTGCTGAAGCTTGTGGCACGTAAATATATTTTATCATCTGTTACTGTATATCATTCACTACAATGTGCCAAACTGCCTCTGGAAGTGACATCTGTGCAAGAACGGAACGTCAGGAGATCAGGGAATCTGCATAAAAGGATAAGATCACTGTGCCGAGCGTTGGATGAAGTGGTGTAAATCACGCTGCCGATGACGACTCTGGAGCAGTGGAAACGTGTTCTCTGGAGTACTGAATCATGCTTCCCTATCTGGCTGTCTAATAGGTGAATCTGGGCTTGCCAGATGCCCGGAGAACTTTATCTACTGGAATGCATAGTGCCCACTGTAAAAATTGATGGAGGAAGGATAATGGTCTGGGACGGTTTTCCTGGGTTTGGGCTGTGCCTCTTATTTCCAGTGAGGGGTAACCAAAATGCTACAAAGTCATACAAAGACATTTTAGATAATTGTATTCTTTTAACTTTGTGGTAACAGTTTGGGGTTCACCCTTTTCTGTTCGAGTGCTAAAAGCGAAGTCCATAAACATATGGTGTGAGAATTTGTATGGAGGACTTGAGTGGTCCACACAGAGCCCTGATCTTAACTCCAACAAACACTTTTGGGATGAATTGGGATGTGGATTGTGAGTCGGACCTTCTCGTCCAACAGCAGTGCCTGATCTCACAAATATTCTTTTGGCTGAATGTGTAGAAATCCTCACAGCTAGACCCTAACATTTCACGGAAAGTCTTCCCGTCAACTCCATATTAACAATTGTGGTTTTGGAATAGGAAATCCAACAAGTTCATATGAGTGTGATGCTTTTGGCAAAATAGAGCATCTCTGAAGAAGTTTGACTACCACTTCCACCCATAGGCAATGAAAGGAAGTGGTAGTCTGAAAATTTAGCAATGATTGGTCAATGATGAGCAACTATTAGATAGTAGCTAACATGATTATGTAATTGCTGAAAAAAGTGTGAGCTGAATTTGGTCACTGGAGAGGAAATTCCATTTAAAATACAAAATCATACTGCATGCTATAATGCACCAAATTGTGTAGTACAGATGTAGCACTCTTTATGTTAGTTGCGGAAAATCTGCAGCAAATACAGTAGCAGCAAAGTGAATGAGATAAAACAAATCTCATCCACGCGCTGCATGAATACTGAGCGAAAAAAACGCTCAGAAATTGACCTGCGGTGTGGAATTTTATTCCGGAGCATGTCAATTGTATTTGTGTAAACGCTGCTTATTTGTTGTGGGATCTTCCCCATCAAACCCGCAACAAATAGCAGTTGTTGCGTTTTTTGTGGCAGGTTCGCCACAAAAAACACAACTCAGAAAATGAAAAAAAACTTATGCTTAGCCAGGAGTCTGTGTTTCTTCCTCCAGGCCGCCTTCCGGGGAAGACGTTTCATCCCAGGTGACCGCTGTAGCTGTGGTCACATGATGAAACGTCATCCCATTAGGCCAGCCTGGATAATGTCAGAGGGCAGGCCTCCTGGTATGCTTCTTCTTATGTGACCGCCGCTGCAGCCAATCACAGGCTGCAGCAGTCTCCTGGGATGAAATATCATCCTTGGAGGCCGGCTTAGTACTGCAGTTTTCCACAGCGGACATTCCAGGCGAAAAACTGCACCAAGGTTTGGTGCGGTTTCTGGCCCGGAATTCCCTGTGGCTTTTACACAGTGTATTCGCCCCATTAAATACACAGTGGCAAGAAAGTTTACTTTTTTAATGGCTTTTGTGGGTTATAGCATTCTGCAGGAAGTTATAAGTCAAGACAAACTTGACTACATCTGTATGTATGATCGTGCCACCACCCAACCACTTTAAGCATCACAGTATATTCACATACTTTTGGCTGTGTGTGTGCCAGACGCAACAGGAGGACGGTGCTCCTCAATACTTTTTACAGTAATGTTGCACAATCCTTCTCTTGTAAGCTCAGCTGTTTATGCTCCAGATGTCCTGCCTTCAGTTTTTTTTATGTAGGACATAATGTTCTGACAGATACCGTAGTCATTGTGATTATCTGAAAGGAGGTGAAAGACATTGTGGCTGTTTTATTTCTTTAACTGTAAGTTGGACACTGACCAAGGTGGGACCCAAGCAATAGTTTGCCCAAATTGTTATAGTTGCTGCTTAGCAACAGATTATAAATTTTTACTTTTCAAAATTCATATTGCTAAAGAGCAATTGACTGATATGTGGAAGTAAATTTTTATACATAAGTTGCACAGTTTGAGTACGCCTTGTGCTCTATATGTTGAATATAGGATATACTGTATCCCTTTAATAACTTAGGACAGCAGAAGTTCTTCAAAATTTCGTAAGAAATCTATTTTCCTGTAACTGACTGTGTGCATAAAACTGCATGCCCCTACCGATAATAATCATGACCCTCCTATAATTTTTGAGCCTTATGTTTCACAGCTAAATGGACTTATAACCCAATTTGCGTTAGTGTAGTCATTGGACAGCATCCGTGTGTTCATCTGACTTCTCTGCTTTTGTCAAGTAAATCAGCCTGAAAATTAGGTCAAAGAACAGGATAGATTTCAATTTGTGTAAAAATTATTTGAAATGAGTCCTTGGTTGTTAAATCCTTCTCATCACATCTTTCTGCCATCAATTTCCTGCATCTGTGCTGACATTAGGATGATGAAGTACAATACTTATTGAAGACTCTCTGCTAGATCAATTGCATATCTAATTTACATATTTTATATAAGCAAGCAGCAAAACTGCTTCTCCTGTGTAATGCGGAGCTGTGAGGAGCAACCGATCCAGTTACTGTGTGAAGAATGAGCTCTAACCATTATTACTGAGCGTGAACCTTAAATCACAGCTGTCTTCATACATGGGCTGGGAATATAAAATATTTCACTTCGCCAAACCGATAAGAATGTACAGTCTTCTAACAGTTTACAGAGCCACTCCAGGAGGCCACATAGATTACATCATGTTTTGTCTTCCCACTAAATTTCCTTTCTTTTCTGTATCCTTCCATTTTCTAAACAGATAAAAACAAGGGGACATATATACAAAAACACAGAAAAAGGCCATACTTACAAATGGACACAGCCAGGTCAGAAACGCTGATGAAGGAGAGTGAGCAGGTGCTTTAAATAATAATAGCCACTCCCACTAGTCTTAAGGGGAGTGGTGTGTGGTGCATGGGATGTGTAGTAAAGAATAGTGTATGTGCAAGTGTAATAATATAAGTGAAATATAGGGGGCAGTAATGAGTAAAGTGCCTCAATAAAAATAAATGAATAATGGGGTGCAAGTGTGTGAAACATGGAGGGATAGTGTGTACGTCATGAGGCACAACGTGTATAGCCAGGTAGAAGCCTATTTGTGACGCCTTGATAATTCATAGATCGGGCTACCCTGCTTGCTAAGCCAAACAACAACACACCATGCTCTCCCAGCATCAAAGACGTCCTTCCATTTTCTGCTGTTTTTTTTAAACCCTTTTTTGATTAACTAAAAACAACTAGATCTTTACAGTGGGACAACCACCCAAAATTACATTGAAAAATGGTCTTCTACAGGGGTGGTCCTCTCAAAGAAGATAGCCAGTGTGCAAAAGCATGGGCATAGCTTGAGGGGTGACAGGGGCATGTGTGCTCAGTGCCACGGGGTTGCCAACTAAGCACTTTGCATTGGCCAGGATATTTATATACAGGGATGGCGGCAGCAATCTTAACCTTTTCCCTGGACTAACAAAAGTCTAGCTACGGCTCTTTGCAAAGTACATGGAAATGCAGTCTTATATAACAGCAATGTACACGAACACAGACATACTGTAGCCTTTACTTTGCCCATCCCTGAAACATCTCCAAAATACTGTCTCAGCCAATCAGCATAGTTTCATGGTAATTTAAAGCCATATTGAAGAGGTCAATAGTGTTTTAGTGGAGTCTTTGAATTTAGTGCTGTCCTTTCTCCAAGGTCAAACGGACTTTCAGGACAGGTCACAGATGTCCTTTGTTAACCCTAGGTGTAGGAGAAGCATCAATCATAGGTCTCTCTCTCCTGTAATAAGTGTCAACCATCTCTCAAAAGAGAGTTCGCTGCTTTGGACCATCCCTACTTGTTAGAATTGTTCTAGACAGTAAACTGATCATAAAGGCTGTGTTTACACGGGGCGGATACGCTGCGTAATAGCACGCAGCGGCGCCGCCCTGAGCACCGCAGGGATTTCCAGGCAAAAAAGCGCACCAAACTGTGGTGCAGTTTTTTGCCCAGAATGTCCACTGCGGAAAACTGCACCACTTACCGGCCTGCTAGAATGCCAGCCTCCTGAGATGACATCCCAGGAGAGCGCTGCATCCTGTGATTGGCTGCAGCGGCGGTCACATGGGATGAAGCGTCATCCCAATAGAACGGCCCTCTCACATCATACAGGCCGGCCTCCTGGGATGATGCTTCATCCCATGTGACCACCGCTACAGCCTGTGATTGGCTGCGGCGGTCACATGGGATGAAACAAACCCCCCGAACGCCGCGCTGGAAGGAGGAACACAGACTTCTGGGTAAGTATGCATTTTTTGTTTTTTATCTGAATTGCAAAACCGCCACAAAAAAACGCAACAACTGCTATTTGTTGCGGGGTTTACCATTGAATTCAAAGGGAAAAACCAGCAACAAATAAGCAGCGTTTACGCAAATACAATTGACATGCTGCTCCAATCTCCCCCGACAGCCGCAGCCACAAGTCGGCAAGCGCTGGCCCCAGCCTCCTCCTCAGGAGACGCCAGCGCTCGCTTCCACTCACCTCATCCGGATCCCGTAGGGTGTGCGCCCACGCTCGTGCCCGCTCTTAAAGGGGCAGCATGCGCACCGGACTTTGATGAACATCAGGCCGTGAGTACCCTGGACTATAAGAGGGGTCCAGCCCCCTGCTTTGATGCCTGAGCGTTGTTGTTGTTTCCCTAGTTTGTCAATGCAATGGCCTCCTAGTGTGTTCCTATTCCTGTTTCCTGCATTCCATACTATCCTGGTTTAGTACTGTGCTGAGCCAAAGACGTGCCTTGCTGTATACCACGCCTGACCTGCTTCCCACCTGACGTCTACCTGCTGCCTAGTCCCAGCCGAGCCTGCCTTGCTACTATCCGAGCTGCCACAGGTACCTATATGAACTATAGACATTGACCTGTGCCCTGTTGGCCAGCTGCCATACCGCCAAGGAGGTACGGCCCAGTGGGTCCACAGACCCTTCGTGACACCCCCATAGATTAGAGTCTATGGAGGGATGCGTGAAGAATGACAAAATAGGACATGTCCTATTTTCTCGCGGACCCTTCACATGGTCCGTTGAAACAATGGCCGTGTGAACAGCCACATTGAATTACAAAGGTCCATGGGACAGCTGTTGTTTCAACGGCCGTCACATGGATGTTTAACATGCCTGTGTAAATAAGGCCTTATACTACAGTCCATGTTCATCCGCAGATACATTCACAATTCTGCAGCCTGCTGAGCTCATATGAACAGTGACATCAGGAGCTTCCCCAGGGCCGGAGTCCATGGGCTGAAGAAGCATCAATAATCACTCCGGCCAGGGATTTCGTCCCTGGGGAAGCTACAGATGTCAGGAGCATCACCAGGGCCAGCGCGGTTTTGCAGGAAACTCCAGTGACATAACTGTCCATATTTGGACAGTTATGTCACTGGAGCTTCCCGAAATATATGTTTAATGTATAACTGTGACAGATGCCTAACAGTAACATCCGTCACCCGTAGGCTGCAATATTAAAAGAAAAGTATACTGCGCGGTATACCTTTTTTGAAAGATCCCTCAGGATGGAATAGCATCTATTACGCTATTCCATTCTTGAAATAAAAGGTATACTTATGTATACCAGCCCGACCAATGCCAAAAGAACACTCTTTTGGCCCTTGTCAGGCTAATGGAGCCCTATGGAGGCCATGTTTATCATGTACGTCGGGAGTTTTCGGGATAAACGTGCTTCATAAATGCGATGTGAGGAGGGCCTAAGAGACCATCTAAGCTGCTAGATGACAATGACATCAGGAGCTTCTGTTCCGTCAGAGGAACAGAATAACCATAAAAAACTAAGCGTTGGATTGTCGCAGGACGGAAACCAACAGCGCTTGGTGGAACCCATTACATTTAATGGGTTTCTTACGTTTTCCATTATTTTGCAGGACAAAATAGCACTGCATTTTGTCTAACAAAGATTCAGTAACCTGCAACGGAGGCTCCTAACGGAGCTTCTGACGCAGATCTGAATAGAGTCTGAATAGAATACACTTTATATAGAATAGTAACAAGAAAAAATAGTAAAAGTAAAAAAACTAAAATAAAACAATAAAAGCACAAATTATGTATTTTAACTACACCTTTGCTTTTAAAAGTATTTTGTAACATAATGACTGTTTTGTAAAATCTGCTAAAGTTTTGCCAGTTAGTGCTTCTCCTTACATATAGCGTCCATGTGTTTATACGTATAATCGCCAGATTAACTCCGCAGGGAGCTGCTTTTTTATTTTCTCAATCAGATGCTCAACTGAAGTAAATTAGGTGCAATTAGCTCATGTAAAATCTCTTTATATTTCTTTTGAGGTAGTGGAAGTTGTAAAATGTTACATGAGCCTTGATATACACAGAATATATTTACACTGAATGGACACTTTTTTTAGAAACACCTGCCCTTTTCATGATTGGAGCATGGAAATTAGACACGTGACCCCGGAGTGCGGCATAAAATCAATTTTAGTGTGAAGTCACATAAGAATGGGAAAATCGAGTGATCTCAGTGAGTCTGAACGAGGCATGGTCATCGGTGCTAGACTAGCTAGGGCCCGTATTTAAAAACTGTCAACCTGGTGGGGTTTTGGTGTGCAATGGTTGAGAGTAAACCTAGAATTGTGTGATCGAGGAAACACATCTAGCTAAAGAGGATCCTGTGGACATCAACAAAAGGGGTCAGAGGAGGATGTCAAGAATCTTTCTGATGAACAGGTGGTGCACAGTAAAGCAAACTGCAGCCGAATACTATGCCACAACGAATTGCTGAGGTTCTGAAGGCCAAAAGAGGTCCAACGTTCTTCTAGAATGGGTGTCTCTAATGAAATGTGTATATAGTAGTGCTTATTTATAGAAAACAAAATTTAAATCATTCAGTATGCCTTAGGCCTCATGCACATGAGCATGTATATGGTGCACATAACAGAACCATATTGTGTACTGTATTGTTGGTCACTTAGTTATGAGTGAGGCTCAGTTTTACTTATCAATTCAGTGTTCCTTGGGAAGAAATCGTCCAATACACAATGTGATAGTTTGCTGCAATTTTTTCCTATGCAGACTTGAAATGTATCTTCCACTGTATTTTGATATCGTGGTATGCATGACCTCTTTGAAATACAGTGACACCATATTTGGGATCCCAAATATGCATGCGTGCATGAGGCCTAACCTGATTGAAACCGCTATTCCTGTTAGATTGTGAGCTTATATGGACAGGGTTTTTCTCCTGCTCAACTTTACAACCTCCCTTTTGTATCTGACATGGTACTCCAATCTGCCTAGTTATTGTAATTCTGATTAGGATTTATGCTCATACATACACACATTCCCGAAATCTGTGACATTGCTCTTGGAAGAGTTCTGTAGGAGACAATACATATAAATTCACTTGACCTGTTTTAGCAAATACTGATTTTTAAAATGTCCCCTGGGGTATGCAAATGGCTTACAGCCAACAGGGATGTTTCATTGTGCTATGAGACCCAGGCACATTAGTCATTCAGGTCGCTTTTTTTTTTTTTTTACTTATTAACCTTTCCTAACCCTATTCAGAGTTATATGCTACAGACTGTTCGCCCTTGAGGGGTTTATTGTATTTCTTTTATAAATGCATCGTGGGATCAGATCCTTGCATGCTTTTAAAAACTGCTTAAGTCTGCAAAGTTGTTCCCTAAGAATGGCAAATCGGTCCTAGGAGCCTGACCTCATTTAGCATAATGAGTTATGTGGTGCTTTAAAATAAACTGAGGGTTATTTCAGGGAGAGAGTCTTATGAACATCGTCAGGAGTTATATCCTGTATAGTTCATTGTATTTTGCTGCCGATCTGGGTGTTAGAAGCCATCTAATTCATATGAACCCAGGCAATGTTCAGTCATTATCCTAGGGTGTGAAGTCACCAGGGCTGGATCCAGTTATTTGTGACTAGGCGACCATCACAGTTGACCCCTGTCTGCCCCACCCTTGACTTCACAAGTGTAGAGTCTGTAGTCTGTTTACCCAAATCACCATGGGTCTCTCAAGCCCAGTAGGCCCTAGCACCTGCCCTGGTTTACCTGGTGCTGACACTGGCCCTGGAAGCCGCCACCAAGAGTGTACAGTCTGCGTTCTGTGCATACCAATGATGCTCAAATGCAATATTTTACAACCGATGTTATTTTATTGACTATGGGTGATCTGGTTCACAAAGTTTCATCAAGCACTAAACATTTGGGACTCAACCATATTTGGTGTCACCACAGCATTGGGTTACCATTGTAATTTATGTATTTAGAACATTCTCTGTACTCAATTGGACCAGATCAGCAAAGCTAGCTACTTAAAAATTTACTTTTATTCATTACGATTAAAAGGTATATATAGACTATAAGTGTGTTGCAAAGATAATGCAAAAGCATAGGGGTGTTCTCAGAAGGGTATGTCTATTCAATGACCACCAATTCAATGAATCTCAATATTTGAAAAATAATAAAAAATCTGACAAAATCAATAGTGAAAAATGTGTGGATCTTCCCAGACTCATGCGTGGATTCAGCATGTAACTATCACCGTCATTGATTACAGAAGGTTCAGAGGCTTTCTCACAGCAGGTCTGTAATTGAAGAGACAGTAGCACCTGTCCCTATCTCACCCTACTTCTAGGAGAACAAAGGACAGATATTCAGTCCTGACCCTGAAAAGGAGATCGGTCCATAAGGCTCTATCCCTAGGCTACACAGTCCCTATATATAGTCCTACCATCTCAACGCATTTCTTCCCTCTTGGGAGTCATCAGAGGATTCACAGAGTATATCTTGAAAAAAATGTACACACACGGGTTGCCTTATAGATCACTCCTCGTGACCTACTTAAATGTCTTGTCGTTAATTGAGCTTAAAAAGCTTTCTCCACATTGCATAGATTTGCATGCTATACATCCACTGCATTTAAAACAGCCTACTATTTTTCTCTCCAACCATGTCCCTTTCTTGGTCTCTGGAGAAAAAAAGTTTATAGACCAATCTGTCTTTTAGGGATCAACCCTTCCTGCATGTGATCTGAGGACTTGTGGTTCCACTGAACCCTGGCCCTCATTGATTCACCATTATTGTAGAGTAATATATTTTCTAGTACCTTGTCAAAGCGGTGTTTTTATGCACTATTTTCTCTTTTTAAAACTATATTGACCACTGTTGCTTTCTAAAATTATCTGAATGTGGCTACCAATCTTTTTAATTTTTTTTTTAAAAATGTTAAAACATTGTTTACCCTTGCTGCCTTCTGAACGCGGCAACTCATTTTTTCCCCAAAAAATTCTAAAAACTTTTCCCCAATTTTTTTTTACGCTATACTTTGTGAATCCCCTGATGACTCTCCTGATGACTCCCTGATGCCTCCCAAGAGAGAAGAAATGCGTTGGGATGGTAGGACTATATACAGTATAGGGCCTGTGTAGTGTGAGGATGGGGCATTATAGGCCAATCTCATTTTCAGGGTCAGTAACAAGACTGAATATCTGTCCTGTTGTTCTCCTAGAAGAAGGGTAACCCTTTCATGGTAATGATTAAAAGTACATTTTTAAGTAGCTACCTTTGCTGATCTGGTTATATGAATTTTTTGAGGTAACTGTCCACGCACTAAATCATCTGGTGCATGGCATATTGACGAGCTTAATAATCTGTAATCAATTGGACATTAAAATGATGCCTACGTTTAATAATAATCTTTATATAGCGCCAAAATATTCCATAGCACTCCACATTTTAACGCGGATAACTAGAATGCTCACTATTATCCATAACTGTTAAGGATACCACTATATAATATATAGGAGTTAGAATGCAATACGTAGAAAATAAAAAATTATTGCAAACACTACAAGGCCAAAAGTATTTGAACACTCCCTCTAATAAAGACTTGTGCCATTACAGCCACAGCCATTGCTAAAAGCTGCAAAAAAAAAAAACAAGCATATTACCAGGCTATAGACACAAATGGGTGTTACTGAAGAGGGTTGTGACTTTTAACATGGCTCTGTTAAATGTATGCCTTGCTACATCTGTACAGGTCAACTGGAAGTTCTGTCATTGTTAAGTGAAAACCTCTCTGCACAACAGGAGCTCAGCTTGCTCAGAAAATGAGTCTACTAAGTGCGTAGAGTTCCAAACTCTAGACTCAATGTCCACGCAAGAAGCCGATGTTCATTGATTGTTTTTTTTCCATGATTGAGCAGCCATACCCATTTCTGAGATTACTGTGCACAATGCCAAGTGGCGGTTGGATGAGTATAAAGCGCATCACGATTGAACTCTTGAGCAGAGATTACTTCAACATCTGGACATACAAATCAGGGTTTGGTGGATGTCAGGAGAACAAATAGTAGTCTGTTTGATGGAGGAATAATACAGTAAAATAGTAAAGGGTTTTTCATGGTTTGAGCCTTTGGTTCTTGTGAAGGAAATGTTCATGCTGTGGTAAATAATTACATTCTAGGGAATTCTGTGCTTTAATCTTTGCAGCAACAGATTGGGGTGGGCAGAATTCCTGTTTCAGCTTTACAACCCTCCCGTTCACTAAGTGAGGTTATTAAATAAAGAACTCAACCCATGCCAAAAACCTATGGGATGTATTTGATAGCAATTGTGAGCCAAGTATCAATACCAAACCTTAGTTAGGCACATGTTGCTGAGCATTAAGACACATCACAAAAAGCTTGTATAAAAGTGTGTATATGTAATATTAGATTAAATTAAGATTCCAGTGGCTCCGAATATCTATATACACTGGAGAAAATACTAGATTGTGGGAGAGGATGCTGTCAGAAGAATGCAATCCAATGGTCTCAAACAATATAGCTCAGTGCTGGTGACATAGAACCTATAAGAAAAAACACCCAATCCTCTCGGCATGTACAGAACTGGAAGAGGAGATTGATCAACGACTGATGACTCTCCTTATCCAGGTTGCTTGTATCAGCATTCATTAGTCCTTATGGACCAGCTATAGAGCTTGTGGATTGTACGTAGCTGCATATTAGAAGTTGTCTACTGCCTACCCACAGTAAAAACAGTACAAATAGGGATGGCTCTCAGTCATGTTTCAAGGCTCTTTAGGGGTTGGACATTGACTTAGTGGGTAGTCATCGATAGGTGGCACTAAAGAGACTCTTCCTTCTGGAGGAGAACAACTTTGCGGACAAATAGGACTGACAGCAGTAAAATGAAGGTTATCTTTTAACCATCTGTTCTAATTATAATTTTATTTAATGTACTAAATATTGAAACCACCCTGACAAAAAAATAGGCTGCACTCTGTGCTATCACCTAATTGTGTAGTGTTCCGATTATTTGCTTGAATTCTAATCAGATTGTAGAAGCCTCAGAGCAGAGACACATTTTCAGCCATTTATAAGTTTTGCATGATGTAATAATGATCAGCATTCAGATTCATATGTCCTCACACCTGGGTATAGTAAACGTTTATGGTCCTTCTGTTCTAAGGTTGACAGGTGCCTTCTAGGAATAGTGACCTAGTTGTGACTACATCCTTTGGCCAGGGCTACACTAAAACGATTTGTATTGCTACTGATTACTTTTAACTTTTTAGTGACAGCTACAGTCCACAAAATTGCATGCAACTCTATGTATTTGTACTGCTGCTGTAGCTCAATAGTTCAAATCAATCAGTAGCGCTACAAAAAGTCTAGGTATAGCCCTGGCCTTAGCAAACCATCTTGTTAGTCCATAACAGATCAATTTGTCTCCCATAAGTACTACAACTCTAAACTGTACTGAGATAGTACATATGGGCCTGTGCCAATCTGATAAATAATAGAAAATCTGGGGAGGGTCAGGAATAAAAAGTAGGGTATGTTATATATGGAGTGGTGTTGCACATAGCTACCAATCAGATTCTAACTGTTATGAAATTTAAGTTTAGAAAATGTAAGTAGCTATCTAAATGGTCTTCACTAATGTGATGCCTGCGGTCGCTGACCACTGGCATCCCCTACTTACCGGCAGCTGTGACCGCAGGATTCTGAAGCACTGCCTGCGTCTCCTTCCCCAGAGACGCTGGCGCACACTGCTCTCTCCTCCTGCCGATGCCCATATGGTGCACGTGCGCGCTCGTCCCCGGACTTAAAGGACCAGAGCGCGCACAAGGAACATCACCCCTAACCAATCCCAGCCCAATGGGACTTTAAAAAGAACTCTGCCCAGTTCCTCATTGCCTGAGCAATATTGTGTCTAACCCTGTGTTGGTCTGCAAAGGTTCCCTAGCAGTATCCTGTATCCGTGTTCAGTGTCCGTGACGACTACAGTTCCCGTGTCCTGTATCCGAGACAAGTCCAATTATCCAGCACAATCCAGTTTCCGATAGTCCGGCACAAGCCAGCTTTTGATTATCCAGCACAAGCTCTCTCAGGTACTCTCGCCCTAGTGACTCTCACTGCCATTTTGTTTGACCAGCTGCTACTCCGTTACAGCGGGGTGGCCCAGTGGGTCCAGATTCCCCATAGCCGTGACAGTTTGCTCAGGCCATGGATCCCGCTGGTCAATCCAAGACGCTGGTCCAAGTGATGTAAGCAGACTTGCGAGATCTCTGAGTACGCCAAGATCATTTCTGCAAGCGGTCAATGCTATTGCCACACGCTTGGATCTTGCTTCAGTTGCTGCTCCACCTTCTCCACTAGCCGCCATCACTCCAGTCAGTTCTGAGGCTGGAATTTTGTTGCTACTTCCACCTCGTTATGATGGAGATGCAAGAACCTGTCGAGGCTGCTCAGCCAGTGCAAGATCCACTTCCAGCTGCATACACATCTATTCCCTTCTGATATGACCAAAGTTGCCTTTGTCTCCCTACTCTCTGGAAAAGCTCTGGCATGGGCGAACCCTATCTTTGAACGTGAGGGGCCAGAGTCTCCCAACCTATAGTTGGTCCTAGATACATTTTGCACTGTGTTTTGGGAACCGGGCCGAACGTCTTCTGCCACTGCTTTGCTTCTGACTCTCCACCAAGGGGAATCGACGGTAGGAGAATATGCCATCCAATTCCGTACTTTGGCAGCGGAGCTTGCCTTGAACAACGAGGCCTTGGTGGCAACCTTCTGGCAGGGATTAGACTCTCGGATCAAAGATGAGTTGGCGGGTCGTGATCTCCCGTCTACCTTGGATGCTCTGATTCTTCTGGCTACACGGATTGACATGAGGTTCCAAGAACACGCCCTGGAAGTTTGTCGAGAAAGAAGTTCCTACAGACTGGCGCCTAAGTTCCAGTGACCTCTGCTAGCTCCTTCGGTTGTTGTCCCTGAAGAGCCTATGCAAGTGGACAGAGTCAGACTGTCTGACTAGGAGCGGCAACGCAGACGTTCCACTGGCCTTTGTTTTGTACTGTGGCCTCAAGGGTAATTTTGTGCGACAATGTCCCCAGAAACTGGGAAACGCCAGCACCTAGGGTTGTTAGGAGAGACTAGCCTAGGTGGACCGACGCCTTCTGCAAAATTCACTCCCAAATTATCAATGCCTGTGACAATCTCCTCTGGTGAAGAATCGCACTCTGTTTCAAACTTATCTGGACTGGGAGCGACTGGGAACTTTATCCATCAGGCCTAAGTAGCCCACGACTCCTCTGGAGAAACCTCTAGAAGTTGCTTCTGTGAATGATTAACCTCTGCCAGACCCAATTCTTTTCATCACAGAACCTATGAAGTTGCCAGTGGGGGTTCTTCACTTGGAACAAATAGCCTTTTATGTTCTGGCTAAAGCTATTACCCCAATTCTGCTGGGACTACCATGGCTTCGCCAACAGGCTCCTGTCCTCTACTGGAATTCCAGAGCGGTTCTCAAGTGGGAATCCCGATGTTTACACTGCTGCCTGCCTTAGGTTTGTCCTGTCCAGGTCTCTCTGTCTCTCTCTGGTCTGCCTCTACAGTATGCTTTTTATGCCGATGTCTTCAGCAAGAAGGAGGCTGAGGTCCTGCCTACCCATCATCCGTACGACTGTCAGATTGAATAGCTCCCCGAAGCTTCACCTCCTCGTGGACGGGTTTATCCGCTCTCCTTGCCTGAAACCCAAGTCTTGTCAGCATATGTCAAGGAGAACCTCGAGAGGGGGTTATCAGGAAATCTACTTCTCCAGCCGGAGCCATATTCTTCTTTGTGGAAAAGAAAGATGGATCTCTCCGGCCTTGTATAGATTATCATGGTTCGAACCAAATCACTGTCAAGAACAAGCACCCCTTACCGCTGATCTCGGAGCTCTTCGACAGAATACGTGGGACCAAAATTTTCACAGAGCTGGATCTACATGGGGCTTATAACTTGATCCGTATCCGCAAAGGTGACTAATGGAAAACCGCATTCAACACCTGAGACGGTCACTACGAATATCTCGTGATATACTTTGAAATGCGTAATGCTCCAGCTGTGTTCCAGGAATTAGTGAACAACATATTCCGGGATTTACTGTATGTCTGTGGGGTGGTACATCTGGATGATATCTTTATTTACTCACCAGATCTGACGACTCACCGGAAGCATGTTCGACCAAGTCCTGACACGGTTAAGGGGGTATAACCTCCATGCCAAACTACAAAAGTGCGTATTCGAACGGAAATCCTCGCTCATTCTGGGCTATAGAGTTTCCAATCCTAGACTCCAGATGGAGCTGGAGAAAGTGAAGTCTGTCTTAGAGTGGCCACGTCCTCAAGGTCTTTGTGCCAAATATTTCTTGGCTTCGTAAATTTCTATCGCCAGTTCATCAGAAATTTTTCTCCACTTACCGCTCCTATCTCTGCTCTCACCAAGAAGGGCGTGAATTCTAAAGTCTGGACCTCTGAGGCAGAGTCGGCATTCACCAACCTCAAGAGGGCCTTCACTTCTGCCTCGGTTTTTCACCATCTTGATGTTTCTCAGCAATTCTCGTTGGAGGTTGACGCTTCTTCCATTGGTGCTGGATCACTTCTCTTTCAAAGAAACTCCAAGGGTAAGGCGGTTTCCTTTGGCTTCTTCTCTAAACTCTTCTCTGCTGCAGAACGAAACTACTGCATTGGGGACCATGAGTTACTTGCCGTCAAATTAGCCTTAGAAGAGTGGAGGCATTTGCTAGAGGGGAATGCTCACCCTATTATCTACACTGATCACAAGAACCTCACTTATTTCCAGTCTGCACAACTCCTAAACCCTCGACAAGCCAGATGGTCACTATTCTTTATAAAGGGGATGCACTTGTTTGTTTGAGACAGATGACTCTAAAGAGGATCCTCCGCATATCACTGACCCTTCCAGGATAATTTCTGTTAACCCTCTGTAGATTAAAGACATTCCTCCTGGGAAAATTTTTGTTCGTCCTACTGACAGGAAGAGAATTCTCATCTTGGGTCATAATTCCAAGTTGGCAGGGCATTCTGGTATTCATAAGACTCTGGACTTTATTTCTTATTACTGGTGGCCCACGCTGCCCAAAGATGTTGTGGACTATTTCTCCTCATGTACCATCTGTGCCCAAAATAAAGATACCCATTCCAAGGCTGCAGGTCTACTTCAACCTCTGCCTGTTCCTTATGGTCCCTATTAACATATTGCCATGGATTTTATTACAAGTTTTCCTCCTTCTGTTGGATGTACCACTGTCTGGGTCATGGTGGATTAGTTCTCCAAGATGGCACATTTTGTTCCTCTGTCTAGCCTGCCTCGCCTGGCAAATTTAGTTGTTCAGCATATTTTTCGTTTGCAAGGATTACCCCTCCATATCGTGTCTGATCGGGGTGTGCAACTTATGTCTAAGTTCTGCAGAGCCCTGTGTAAACTTTTAGATGTGAAATTGGACATTTGTTCTACATACCACCCGCAACTCATCGGTCAAGTTGAAAAGATTAATCAAGTGTTTGAGAATTATCTTCAGCATTTTGTATCTGTTCAACACGACAACTGGGTTCATCTTCTTCGATGGGCGGTAATCTCTTACAATAATCACACGATTGAGTCTACTGCTATATCTCCATTTTTTTACCGTTTACAGCCAACATCCACGTGTCCCTCTACCTGTGCCAGCTACATCTCATGTGCCTGCAACTAACTCTTCTTTTAGAAGTTTTCTTGGCAGCAAACCAAGTCTGCAATCCTGCAGGGAGTGAATCTCATGAAAAAGTATGGCGATAGGAAGAGAAGGCTTCCTCCTCAGTTTCTTCCCGGAGTTAAAGTCTGGCTATATCGAAAAATATTAGTCTGAAAATTCCCTCCTACAAATTCGCTCCCAGATTTCTTGGTCCCTTTGAAGTCCTGCAACAGATCTACCCTGTGTCTTAAAAGCTATGTCTACCCCCAACTCTCAAGATTCCCAATTCGTTCCATGTGTGCCTCCTGAAGCCTGTGGTTCTCAACTGGTACAGTAAATCTCCTGGTTCTGCAATTGCTCTCAGTGGTTCTTCTGATGTCTTCGAGGTCAAGGAGATCCTGGACTACAAGAAGGTCGGAGGGAACACCTTTTACTTGGTGGATTGAAAGAGTTTTGGTACTGAGGAGAGGTCTTGGGAGCCTGAAGAAAATCTTGATGCCCCAGCTCTCATCAAGATTTCCTTCTACGCTCTGGACCTAAGAAGAGGGGGTGTCCTCCGCCGCAGGACTCTGAAACCCTGCCGGCGTCTCCTTTTCCATCCTGCCGATGCCCATCGGGTGTGTGCGCGCTCGTCCCCGGTCTTAAAGGGCTAGCTGTATCCTGTATCCAAGCTCGGTGTCAAATCCGGTGTCCGTGTCAAGTCCAGTGTCCATGATGACTCCAGTATCCGTGCCCAATGTCCGTGCCAAGTCCAGTGTCCGTGACATCTTCAGCATCTGTGTCCAGTGTCCGTGTGTAGTCCAGTGTCCGTGATGACTTCAGTATCCGTGTCCGGTGTCCGTGTCTAGTCCAGTGTCTGTGACAACTTCAGTATCCATGTTCGTGTCAGGTCCAGCGTCTGAGGCGAGTTCAGTATTCGTGTCCAGTGTCCATGTCAAGTCCAGTGTCCCAGACTACAGTTCCCATGTCCTGTATCTGAGACAAGTCCAATTATCCAGCACAAGCCAGCTTCCGATAGTCCGGCACAAGCCAGCTTCCGATAGTCCGACATAAGTCAGCTTTTGAGTATCCAGCATAAGCCTGCTATCCAGGTGCTTTCGCCCTAGTGACTGTCATTGACATATTGTTTGACGAGCTGCTACTTCGTTACGGTGGAGTGGCCCAGTCAGTCCACATTCCTCACAGCCATGACAGCTAATAGCTTTAATCTGTACAAAATTTTATATTTCTTTATAGGCACAATAAAGTACAATAAGAATGCAAATCTCAGACAATTAGAGAATTAGATGTCCACATAGCTGTAGAAAAATGTACTGATCTCCTAGCTCTTTATGCCTCTACCTGCAAAGTTGAATACAACAATGGTGGGAAAACTCTTTTACACTGCAATATTCTGCTGTCAAGATACCCACTTTTAGGACTCATGCACCCGGACGTATTATGGCTCCGTGTTGTGCGAGCCATAATTGGGCACTTATATAAGTACATGGGGCCCTGCTGTACCTCCATCGCATGCCGTTTGTTTACGGAGGTATTCTATACATACGGCACCCGATGGAACATGCACAGAAGCACATGGAGGCTGTGCGGCTCTGTGCTAGGTATTCATATTGCCTTACGTTTACACTGTTTTATACTAAGTGTAAGCACTCCAGTTTTACATCGCCCTAGTACTGCTGCATATTAGGTTCTGAATTATGGCTGCAACACCTGAAACTCTGCAATTCTGCTAAACTAAATTTAAATCACTATAGGCTTCTATGGTAATCTAAAGTTGATTCAGGAGAATGGCTGGGTGAGGGTCCTGTGGTTCTTAGCTGTAACACTTTGACCACCATAGAAACCTATGAAATCAGCTTTGAGACTTATGGGCATTGGGGTTAAAGCGTACCTAACTTTTCAGGTGCCTTTTCAAAGTAAGCTGTCATATGTGCGCACATGAGTTTTAAGACTATTTGTGGCCATTATATAACTTGTATTCTGCATATATTTTTTATTAGCAGTTTTCCCCTCTACAGGCACTCTCTATAATTCTCAGTTGTCTCTGAGCTAGTGGGCGGAGCCTGACTGAATTCATGCCTATACACTGCACACACAGTAGAGGAGAATCCTGCTTTCCTATCTCTATCTAGCTGCAGCAGCATGGATGAGATTTTACAGCAGCTTATGAGAAGTGTAGCTGAGAATCCAGAACTGGGGATCATACAAAACTAACTATCACATCTGTGTCTCTCACTCTCCTCCCTCCGCCCCCTCCCCTCTCCTCAGACTTGTATTGGCAGTGTGTCTGTGTATGACTCACTCTCTCTCCACTGCCCTCTCAATAAACTTGTATTGGCAGGCAGAGAAGATACACACCCCTACCTACAGTCTGCTCTGTAACTAAGGACAAATTTTCCTGACAACAAGCCAGTGGCAGATCATCTTAAGGGCATTTTGGGTAGCCGCCCAGGGCCTGCATTTTTTTGCCGTAAAATGCGACAAAACTGCATTGTGTATATCCTGCAAAAGGATGACCTTATATTTGCGGTTCTTGTTAATGTTGAAAGACCTGCATGTTACATGACCATGTAGACAGGTTCTAGTACAGCAGCAATACTCCATAGGGAAGACTGTGAGCTGCTATGTAAATATAAGGGGTCTTTATTAGATAATGGGGTCTGGAGTCTGTATTTATGATGTCTGTATTAGTTTAAGGGGTTTGGGGTCTGCATTCAAGGGGTCTGGTCTGTGGCCTATATTAGTTTAAGGGTTTGTATTTAGGGGGTCTGGGGTCTGTATTAGTTTAGGAGTTTTGGGGCACTGTATCTACGGGTCTGGGGTCTGTATTAGTTTAGGAGTCTGCATTTGGGGGGTCTGTATTAGTTTAGGGGTTCTGAGGTCTGTATTAGTTTAGGAGGTAAGGTCTGGGGGTCTGTACTTAGGAGTCTGGTCCGAAGTTTGTTTTTATGGGGTCTGCTCTAGGGTCTGTATTTAGGGGGTCTGGCCTATGGTCTGTATTTATTTAAGGTGCTTGTTTTGGGGTCTGTGTTTAGGGGGTCTGGGGACTGCAATAGTTTAGAAGGTCTGGGGTCTGTATGTATTCTAGGGTCTTGTTTGGGGTCTGAATTTATTAGCCTGAGTTAATGTATGGGCCTAGGGTCTGAATTTGCTTAGGAAACTGGTCTGGGGTATGGAACAATTTAGGGGGTTTGGTGTCTGAATTTTTGTGTTTCTATAGAGGCTGCAAATGGCTGCAGAATCAAGGGGCAAAGATTTCTCGTCAGGAAACACTGCAGTCATCAGGAGAAGTTCCCATAATGGTCTGTGTTGGATGAAGAAGATGAAGATGTCACCTGTTACTGGATTTATAGAGGAGCTGTCACCTCTCCTAACATGTCTGTTTATAGGAAATTCTTGTATTTCACAGAAAGTCTTTGTGTAACCCAGGACTAATAGATGGGTGTTACCATTCCTATTGTCAGGAGGATGTGTCGCTACACAGAGTAATGCTGTCAGCGATGGTTGGAGACTGTTAGTATGTAGGGACACAGGCCTTTGACGAGGGCAATCGTAACACCCATTTGTCAATGCTCGTACAGAAAGGTGGTGTTGACTATACACATGGCACCGCACAGCAGCGGTGGAGAAAGGGGGCCTAAGTTTGGGGAACAGCCCAGGGCCTATGGTTTTTTTTAATCCGCCACTGTGAACAGCAGATTACAGGAAGGGTGTCACCTTGTGGCAGTAACTTCACACAGTAAATGACAAAGTTATTCTATATCAAGTATACTATTAGATTAGCATAAATTGTTTGAAAAGTTAGTGTCTGTCTACCTCTTTAAACCATTACAGGTTTACTTTGGGAGAAACTGTATTTTCAGTGTACACTTTTGGAAAGAACATTTTTATCCTAACAATATTAAACTTTCTGAGAGTTTAAGATAAGACAATCACTGTCCTAGCTGCATCATTGCTGCCATTTCTCACAAGGACATCTCTGCTGCTTTCTTCATTATGTCACAATTAACGATGCATCAAACTTGTCTAATGAAAGCAATAGTCACCAGTGCTCCACTTATTTACCTCTGTGAATAAGAAGCCCTCTATACTAATTGCACAGAGCCTGTGTTGCCAGCAGTGCCGAGGCAAGAAACCAATCAGAGGAAGCTTTCTACTTTTGCATCTAGTTAGATATTTTCTTCCTTGTCAAAGTCTTAAAAGGATAAATATTTTATATGTAAGTACAAAAGTTTCTCCAGCGGCAAAGCTAGAGAAACATAATTATGTATTTCACATGGCAATCTAAAGCAGCCAAATGTAGTCTGAAGTTAAATTAGCAATGGTCTCCAGATGCCATTGAGGAGTCACTTTACATTTTTTGCTAATCGGAACAAGGCTTAAGTGTTGTATTTAACTACCGCAGTCATGAATGATCCACAATTATTTCAGCAAGGAGCAAAGAAATTGCGCTTAGGATGTCATCATATTAAACCATACAAAACACATGATTAAACCAGCTACCAAATGCACATTCTGCTCATACTATGAGCCATCTTATTAATGGGTAGTTATGAACAACGCTAAGCATATTGTCACTTAATACACACGCTGAAAATATAAAAATTTACTGATACCTTTTGCATACAGTACAGGGTGTAGAAAGGGTCAGTTAACCCTCTCAGCACTACAATCAATATTGAGAGTGCCCCCTTTGCTAACTAACTTTAAAGAATCTCTACAGTAGAAGCTTCTTGTCGTATGGAGGACTAGGCAACCGGATCGTCCGCTCTTATGGCAATGTTTTCCACCATCCCAAGGGGACAGTCCCACGTAGCAGTATCTGCATGCAGCTGAAACCCCACTCTCTTGCAGTGGCCAATGGCCGCACAATTTTGCCGGTAATACATGGTGAAATTCTTAAGTCATTGGCCACCGCAGGTGAGTGGGTTTCGGATGCTGCCATTTGGGACCATACCCTTAAACTGACGGTGGAGTTGCGGTCAACTGGAGGTAATATAATGGGCACAGGCCCATTTCATGAAACTTTGCGATGTCCCCAAGTATCCCTTTCCTCAGCTTGTTAAAAACAAAAAACACATGAGTAGAATGTGTTGAAATTAATCAACTAGATATGTATCTAGTAATCAAAAGGACGCTGAAAATAAGAATCCCCCCCCCCCCCCATACTCAATCTATGAAAGTGACTTTAGTCCGTTATGAAAAAAGGAAAGCATGGGAGACCAATTTCAGGTTAGACCTCATTGAGCTAGTAACAAACAATAGAACAAATGGATGGCAAAGCAGATCCGGGTCACACTTTGTCGTTGGCCGATATAGTGATTTACTCATAGAAACACTACAGCTGAACCGTGTCCGTGTGGCTGGAGGGATATTTTATTTATTTATTTTTTCCTTTTATTTTTTGTGGAATTTGCTGAACAGGTTTTATGTGTGATCTGCAAAATGTTCTTTATTAGTTGACTACCCTTGGTCTTCATTAGAGAACTACTACTATGGGGGACATAGTTTTGATCCACAGGAAAGCATTATTGACACTTATATTTTATAATTATTGTTCATCCAGCTATATATTTACAGAAGCCCAAATGTCAGTATTATTGAAGAGATTTGCACAAACAAACAAAATTAATCTATTTAATAGACTTCTGGATGTAAACAGATTTTCTAGGACACTTACACTAAAATGACATTGTACCATAAGAACAAAAAGAAAACAATGAACAAGGATTGATAAGAAGTACATAGAGGACAACATATGACCAGGAAATGTAACAAACAAGTTATGCAAATGCATTTTCGGAACAGTATAATATTTTACAATTGAAATCGCTAGCAAGTGGGTCTTTAATCGCTTTAAAAGCTAGCTTTCCTATGAACAATACACTCCTCTATCCAATTCAATCTTGTCCCTTCGCTTTTGCCAAATTCCAAGAACTTGTTGAGCTGGAATTAAATCAAGAGAATGTAGAGAATGACGAAGAAGTACCATGAAGATCAAACCTGAACTCAGTGGAATGGAAAGCATTGATAGAACTAAAAAATAAAAGGGATCTTATTAGATTTGCGGACAAAGGGTGTGGTATCGTGATATTAAATGCAGGTCTGTCCATTAAAAAAAAAACCTTACTCTGGACATGACTCTGCAAGACAACTCTACTTACTATAATTTGTCCATAGATCCAATAAAAGATTTCCAAAGAAAATTGAAATCACTATTGAAAAAAGGAAGTTTGTATGGGAGCACTAACCTGTACGTGAAATTATCTGTAACACCGGTCTGAGACCCTCACCAATGAAAACTTCTGACATGTCACTATGATGTCAGAAGATTTTTGAAAGTTTAGATACCCTTTAATATTCTCAACCACATTCAGTCCACAATTCAATCAGTTTGCAGATATTATGAGAAAACATATACTAATACTTTATCAGGATTACTGACTTTATAATATTATGATGCCAGGTATTAAATGTATATAGAAAAAAAGCCCCATCCATACGATCAATACTATCACCAAGCCTATTTATTATCGGACACTACTAATCCACAATCTATTAATATGTCTATGCAGGGCCAGCCTTAGGATAGATGGTGCCATCTGTGAAATTTTCCACTGCCCTCCACACAGTATAATTACCCTTTTAGTGCCCCCACACAGCATAAGAAAAGCAAAAAACATAGACCAAGGTATCTGGCGGGCACCTTTATTTAAACACTACTACTAAATTGCCAAAGGCAAACAAAGCCCTTATTTTCCAGGTACCTAAATTATTAAATTAAGTGCCTAAAGAATAATTTTTATTAATTGTGAACATATAGAACAGACTAAACTACAAACGATTAAAATAACATGTGGTCTGACAGTAGGGTTAGAAAGTGTTGCAGCATCCGTTGCCGGATAAATGCCTCTATCAGCTTAGAGCTCAATGCTATAAATCTCCAATTTTCAGCTGCAGACCAGAAAATGTCAGCAAACCACACTATTTAAAATAAGAAGAGCCCCCCCCCCAACATGTTTCTCCACGACCGTGGTGTTCTCAGGGACCCTCCACGGTATAATGTCCCCTTTAGTGAGCCCCACACAGTATAATGCCTCCGTTAGTGCCCCCACACATTATAATGCCCCCATAGCTGCCCCCACATTATAATGTGCCCTTTAGTGCCCCACACACAGCATAATGCCCTCTTATGCCCCAAGCATAGCATAATGCACCCTTAATTCCCACACAGTATGCCCCCTTCAGTGCCCCCCACACAATATATTGCTCCCAATAGTGCCCACCATGCAGTATAATGCCCCCTATAGTGCCCCCACGCAGTAGAATGTCCCCCAAGTGCCCCCACAGAGTATATATATATATAATGCCTTGGTGCCTGGAGGCCCGGGGAGTGAGCAGTGGTTGGTTTTCACTCACCTTCTCTGCTTTGGCAGCGGCGCTTCACTGAGTTTGACACACATTGCATTGTAATGTCATGTGACACGTCACGTGTCAGTTCCAGTGCAGTGCTGGCACCAGAACAGAGAAATGCCCGGGCTGTCAGAGTCATCAGGCCTGGCCGCTTCAGAAACACAAGGGGAGGGGAGCCAGCGCAGCAACCCCTTCCTCTTGCTGGAGTAGTGCGCCCTGTGCGATCACACAGGTCGCGCACTCCAAAGGCTGGCCCTGTGTCTATGGCCTCTAGGAATTTGGCTCAAGTACATAAAGAAGATTTAAAGTTGTTTATCTTTCAAGGCATCAAAAGAGTATATAAACCCACAAGAGGGAGCGATCATATAAGAAACATTTTGGATTTCTACTTTAGAATCCACAATTCTTAAAGGTCTTAAGGTGAGCAAAATTTTATTTACTGCACTTAGGTTAATACAATACTTAGATACATAAGGGTCCCATATTACATATGTAATAAACATAATAGAAAATATGAGTGGCTCACAAGTGATGCAAGCAATGGGAATAGCCGATTCAATCCCCCAAAAGAATAGGACAATCAAATATCAATCAAACAAAAAACCCGCTCTCCAGGCTTCCTTCCAACACTAAATATAATACTAAAATATATGTTGTATGTAAGGTATAAGTATTACAAGCTTTGTAAAAAATAGATGACAATATATATGTTTATATCCATTATCTCTCGCTAAAATATTATATTAATTTTCTTATACTAGGAAATAAAATAGAAATTAATACGTAAATGTAAAAAATAAAAATGAATGTAGAAAATCAATGGACATTGCTATACAGTACAATATAAAAAGCAACGATGTTCTACTTTCAAGCTCACTACCACTACTCAGAGTAGCTATAGTATACTGATCGTGTGTGTGTATATGTATATATATATATATATATATATATATATATATATATATATATATATATATATACACACACACACACAGCATTATGCGCGATACCATATGATACATACTACAGCTACACTCAGTAGTAGAAATGAGCTTGATAGTTGCACATTGTTGTTTTCTATATTGTACTGTATTGCAGTGTCCATATACAGTATGTGTTCTTTTTATCTGTATTTTTATTTGTATTTTGCTTTTTATTTTTTTAAATTTTATTTGTTATTTTTCACATTTATGTATTCATTTTTATTTTATTTTGCTGGTATAAGAAAATTGATATCATATTCTATGTGAAAAATAATTTATATAAACATATATAGTGTTATCTATTTTTTACAAAGCTTGTATTACCTAAATCTTGCATACAACATATGTAATATATACACCAACAGTATATCATGTATGTTGCGTTTTTTTAATCCGCAGCATGTCAATTGTATTTGCAAAAAACACATCTGCTATTTGTTGTAATGGGGAAAACCCGCAAAATATAAGCAGCAATTACGCAAATACAATTGACATGCTGCGGATTTAACCACTGCACTACAGGTCAATTTCTGATCGTCTTTTCCACTCATCATTTATGCAGCGTGTGGATGAGATTTGATAAAATTTAATCTACTTTGCTGATGCTATATTATGCTGCGGATTTTGCTCAACGAAACCCCATTCTAGCTTTTTCTGCTCTCCCGGCCACTTCCTGATTACATGGTCAGGAGTTACGGAAACCGCGTACCTCGCTGAGATACATTGTTTCCGTAACTCCCATAGAACTGAATAGTAGTTACGGAAACAGCGTAGCTCGCATGCTACGCTGCTTCCGTAACTGCCATTCACTATAATGGAAGTTACGGGAACAGCGTAGCTCAGCAAGTTACGCTGTTTACGTAACTCCTGACCATGTAATCAGGAAGTGGCCAGGAGTCAGCGTGAGCACAAAAAGCTAGAATGGGGTTTATTGGGCCCTGTTCTAGAGATAGGTGCGGGTCCCAGAGGTGGGACTCGCATCTATCTGAGATATAATGGCATATCCTGTGGATATGTCATAAATGTCTCTGATGGGAATACCCCTTTAAGCTACGTGCAGTATTTACGCCTTCAGGGCCGGCTCCAGGTTTATGTGGGCCAATGGGCGACACGGACTTAGTAGGCCCCTTTGCAGGTTACTCACGGCAGCAGTAAAATGGCAGAAAAGATCACTTTGTGCCTCCGTATAGACGTTAGGCCCTGTTTATGCCCCATATAGAAGTTAGGCCCCAAGTTTGTACCCCCATAAATTTAGTGCCACACAGCCTCCCCCTCCCAGGTAGTGCCACACAGCCCCCCTTACTGGTAGTGCCACACAGCCCCCCCTCCTGGTAGTGCCACACAGCCCCCCCCCTCTATGGTAGTGCCACATAGCCCCCCTCCTTGGTAGTGCCACACAGCCCCCCTCCCTGTAGATAGAGCCTTTGGTGCTCCCTCTAGTGGAATCCCCAGTCAGAGCATTGTCAACGCTCTGGCTGGGGATTCCGCTTCAGGAGAAGCCCCTGACGTCACTGTCCATATATGGACAGTGTTGTCAGGGGCAACCCCAGAGACATAGTCCCGAGCAGAGTACTACTAGCACTCTGTCTGGGACTCCTGGTCTGCTCCTGACATCACTTTCCATATATGGATAGTGATGTCTGGAGCAGAGCTGAAGTCCCGGGCAGAGCGCTAGTAAAGGCTCTACTCCAGTACTCCGGAGTCCCGGGTAGAGCGCTACTAGCACTCTGCCTGTGACATCGCTCTGCTCCTGACATCACTGTCCATAAATAGACAGTGATGTCAGGGGCTTCCCCAGAGACGGAGTCCCGGAGCAGAGCCGTTTCTAGCGCTCTACCTGGGACGCCTTCTCTCCTCCTGACATATATGGACAGTGATGTCAGGTTTTTCCCCAGAGACAGAGTTCCGGAGCAGAGTCGCTTCTAGCACTCTTCCTGGGATTCCTTCTCTCCTCCTGACATCACTGTCCATAAATGGACAGTGATGTCATTGTCAACCCCAGAGCCGGAGTCCCGGGCAGAGCGCTATTAGCTACTAGTACTCTGCCTGGGAGTTTGTAGCATAGTAAATGGCAGAGCGTGGAGATACATCCCTGCTCTGCCATAGCGTTCAATAGTTTATGCGTCCTAAGGACGCAGATACTATTGAATGTGGTGTCGCTACCGCTGTAGCAGCCATAGCAGCTGCTAGCGGGGCCTCTGGGCATGGGGGAGTGCTGTGACTGCGGATAGCACAGGCCCCCTCATGCCGCAGGTCCTGTGGCAGCCCCTATGGCTGCTACAGTTGCTGCTATGGCTGCTCTGCTGGACACCACGGCAAGACTCTCGTGGAGGAGCCATGGCGGCAGCGTCAGCACCCGGCGGCCAAGTGCTGACAAATGGATGCCTGTAGCTGACACTAGAAGGAAGAGTAGGGTTCACTTAGGACCTTACTATATACTATTTTATTATTGAGTTTAACAGCATGCAATAAGCACCTAAGCTCCCCCATAGTGGTGGCTGCAGAATTATATAATTTAATTTAACTGTCTATACATGAGATTTGGAGCTCTGTATCAGAAAAAGCTCTGACTGCTAAAAAAAAACAAAAAAACATATTAAAAAAATGAATCAGCCCACTGTGTTGGGCCTATTTAGATGTAAAAAATGGGAAAGGGTTGATACGTGACAATTGTGAACGGAGAATAAATCTTTAGATTTGTAGTGATTATCAGACCACTAAGAATTTTCCATTTGTGCCGTCAATGTAATTGTCACTGACAGCTGACATTACAAAGCAAAACTCTCCATCAGAGTCTTTCACTAACTATAACAAAAAAGTAGCTATGACAAAGAAATCCAGTACAGCAAAACACAATTAACTCCCTCAAATATTTTATGCTGCATGAAAAATTAAACATTTTATAAGAGAAGGAAAAGTATCATGAATAATACATCATGGCCGCTACTTTATGTTGTAGATAAGTTAAAATAAAGCATCTTTTATAGCACGAGATAAAACTAAAAAATGTCTGCTATCTGTATCTCCCTCTGGTGAATTTAGGTCTGTATTAAATATTCATGACCTTACCCAAATCTGACTGTATTTTTGCCTGTGTAAAACGCATTTTTGATTATTATATTCTCCGAAATGTTAAGAGCAAAGATTGTTACTTGTTATATTCGCATATTCTCCACTACTGCAAAATGACCTAGATTGAAATGTGAGCCACATATTTTGAGGCAAACTAGTCTTGATACATTAGTGACTGACGCTGACATTCTTGGAAGGATTTCTGCCACTGCCTTGTACGAGGACCGATGAAAATGTTATATAATAGCCACATAGTTTCAGCTTACATTGAATATAAACATATATTCAATAAGTGAGTGGTAAAAGTATGTGAACCTTTGCTTTCAGTATCTGGTGTGACCCCCTAGTGCAGCAATAACTTCATCTAAACGTTTCCGGAAATTGTTAAATAGTCCTGCACACCGGCTTGGGGGAATTGTAGCCCCCTCCTCCATACAAAACAGATTCAACCCTGCTATGTTGGTGAACTTCCTCCCATGAACTGCTTGTTTTAGGTCTTTCTCTTGGATTAAGGTCAGCTGTGTGTAACACTTGCATCCACTTGTTCCACTTCACTTGCATCCATTTGTTCCCCTACACTTGTTCCACTACACTTGTATCCAGTTTGTTCCACTACACTTGTTCCGCTATACTTGCATCTATTTGTTCCACTATACTTGTATCCATTTGTTCCCCTACACTTGTTCCACTGTACTTGTATCGAGTTGTTCCACTACACTTGTATCTATTTGTTCCACTACACTTGTTCCACTACACTTTGATCCATTTGTACCACTTCCCTTGTTCCACAATACTTGTATCCATTTGTTCCACTACACTGGTTCCACTACACTTGATTCACTATACTTGTATCCAGTTGTTTCACTACACTTGTTCCACTACACTTGCATCCATTTGTTCCACTACACTTGTTCCACTATACTTGTATCCATTTGTTCCACTACACTTGCGACACTACACTTGCATCCATTTGTTCCATTACACTTGCTCCACTACACTTGCATCCATTTGTTCCACTATACTTTTTCCACTATACTTGTATCCAGTTGTTCCAGTACACTTGTAACCAGTTGTTCCACTAAACTTGTATCCATTTGTACCACTACACTTGCTCCACTTTACTTGTATCCATTTGTTCCACTACACTTGTTCCACTACACTTGTATCCAGTTGTTCCACTACACTTGTTCCACTATACTTGCATCCATTTTTTCCACTACACTTGTTCCACTACACTTGCATCCATTTGTTCCACTGCACTTGTTCCACTATACTTGTATCCCGTTGTTCCACTACACTTGCATCCATTTGTTCAACTACACTTGCTTCACTACACTTGTATCCAGTTGTTCCACTACACTTGTTCCACTACACTTGCATCCATTTATTCCACTACACTTGTTCCACTATACTTGTATCCATTTGTTCCCCAAAACATGTTCCACTATACTTGTATCCATTTTTCCCCTACACTTATTCCACTAAACTTGCTCCACTATACTTGTATCCAGTTGTTTCACTACACTTGTTCCACTACACTTGCATCCATTTGTTCCACTACACTTGTTCCACTATACTTGTATCCATTTGTTCCACTACACTTGCGACACTACACTTGCATCCATTTGTTCCATTACACTTGCTCCACTACACTTGCATCCATTTGTTCCACTATACTTTTTCCACTATACTTGTATCCAGTTGTTCCAGTACACTTGTAACCAGTTGTTCCACTAAACTTGTATCCATTTGTACCACTACACTTGCTCCACTTTACTTGTATCCATTTGTTCCACTACACTTGTTCCACTACACTTGTATCCAGTTGTTCCACTACACTTGTTCCACTATACTTGCATCCATTTTTTCCACTACACTTGTTCCACTACACTTGCATCCATTTGTTCCACTGCACTTGTTCCACTATACTTGTATCCCGTTGTTCCACTACAATTGCATCCATTTGTTCAACTACACTTGCTTCACTACACTTGTATCCAGTTGTTCCACTACACTTGTTCCACTACACTTGCATCCATTTATTCCACTACACTTGTTCCACTATACTTGTATCCATTTGTTCCCCAAAACATGTTCCACTATACTTGTATCCATTTTTCCCCTACACTTATTCCACTAAACTTGCTCCACTATACTTGTATCCAGTTGTTCCACTGCACTTGTTCCACTATACTTGCATCCATTTGTTCCACTTCCTTTGTTCCACTACACTTGCATCCATTTGTTCCACTATACTTGTATCCCGTTGTTCCACTATACTTGTATCCACTTGCTCCACTACATTTGTTCCACTATACTTGTATCCACTTGTTCCACTATACTTATTCCACTATACTTATATCCACTTCTTCCACTACACTTGCATCCATTTGTTCCACTATACTTGTATCCAGTTATTCCACTACACTTGTTCCACTACACGTGCATCCATTTGTTCCACTACACTTGTTCCACTACACTTGTATCCACCTGTTCCACTATACTTGTATCCAGTTGTTCCACTACACTTGTATCCGCTTGTTCCACTACACTTGTATCCGCTTGTTCCACTATATTTGTATCCACTTCTTCCACTATACTTGTTCCACTACACTTGCATCCATTTGTTCCACTATACTTGTATCCATTTGTTCCACTATACTTGTATCCTCTTGTTCCGCTATACTTTTATCCAGTTGTTCCACTACACTTGTTCCACTATACTTGCATCCATTTGTTCCACTACACTTGTTCCACTATACTTGCATCCATTTGTTCCACTACACTTGTTCCACTACACTTGCTGTTAAGGATCTGCCAGGCACAGCTTCTGTATCTACGCCCATAGGTAATCAGTCTGCACCTGCTTCTATGTCTGTGAGACTGACTCCATCTTCCACCACTCAGGATGGCAGGCTTAGGAGTGGGAGAGCCTATCACAGCCTGGCCAGACGGAGCTAGCTCCCACCCTCTGTCTATTTATACCTGCCTTTCCTGTTCCTCCTTGCTTGTGATTCTTCTCGTTTAGTTTCCTGGCCCTGCTGCAGCTTCTTGTACTATTTGACCCTGCTTCATATTGACCCTGGCTTACTGACTACTCTCCTGCTCTGCGTTTGGTACCTCGTACACTTCTGGTTTGACTCGGCTTGTTCACTACTCTCCTGCTCTGCGTTTGGTACCTCGTACACTCCTGGTTTGACTCGGCTCGTTCACCACTCTTGTTGCTCACGGTGTTGCCGTGGGCAACTGCCCCTTTTCCCTTGCTTCTGTGTACCCTTGTCTGTTTGTCTGTCGTGCACTTATTGAGCGTAGGGACCGTCGCCCAGTTGTACCCCATCGCCTAGGGCGGGTCGTTGCAAGTAGGCAGGGACTGAGTGGCGGGTAGATTAGGGCTCACTTGTCTGTTTCCTTACCCCCATCATTACATAATCACAAGCCCATATACCTAGTCTACCCTGGTCCCTCACACTACTATGGACCCCCTTGAGACCCTGGCTCAGCAAATGCAGGGTCTCTCCTTACAGGTCCAGGCCCTGGCTCAGAGGGTCAACCAGCCTGATGCTACCATGGTAGTGCCCGTCACCTCACCTCTTGAACCCCACCTCAAGTTGCCTGACCGGTTCTCAGGGGACCGGAAGACTTTTCTCTCCTTTCAGGAGAGTTGTAGGCTCTATTTTCGCTTAAAGCCCCACTCCTCAGGTTCTGAGAGCCAGCGGGTGGGTATAATTATGTCCCGGCTCCAGGAAGGGCCCCAAGAATGGGCGTTCTCCTTGGCTCCTGACGCCCCTGAACTTTCCTCCGTTGATCTTTTCTTTTCTGCTCTCGGACTCATTTATGACGAGACTGACAGGACTGCCTTTGCCGAGAGTCAGCTGGTGACCTTACGTCAGGGTAAGAGACCTGTTGAGGAGTATTGCTCTGACTTTTGGAAGTGGTGCGTAGCTTCTCAGTGGAATGACCCTGCCTTAAGGTGCCAGTTTAGGTTGGGTCTGTTGAACGCCCTGAAAGACATGCTAGTTAGCTATCCCTCTTCTGACTCCCTAGACCAGGTTATGGCTTTAGCGGTACGACTTGACCGACGTCTCAGGGAACGACAACGTGAAAGTTTTTGTGTTTTCTCCTCTGACTCCCCCATGGTGCCTCCCGAGGTTCCGTTGCTTCGTTCTTCCACGGAAGACTCGGAGGTACCTATGCAACTCGGGGCCTCTGTGTCCCCCCAACAACGTAGAGAGTTCCGCAGGAAGAATGGTCTCTGCTTCTATTGTGGGGATGACAAGCATCAAGTGAACACCTGTCCTAGGCGTAAGAATAAGCAGCCGGAAAACTTCCGCGCCTAAGTGATCATCGGGGAGGTCACTTGGGCGCACAGGTATTTCCCGTAAATATGAAACGTAATAAAATCTTGCTTCCCTTTCAGGTCTCTTTTGGTGGTAGGTCTGCTACCGGCAGTGCCTTCGTGGATTCAGGGTCGTCTGCTAATATCATGTATGTGGAATTTGCTATGTCTCTAGCTATGCCTTTGATTGATTTGCCTAAACCTGTCCCGGTAGTGGGTATCGACTCCACTCCTCTTGCTAATGGTTATTTTACACAGCATACCCCTGTTTGTGAACTCCTTGTTGGCTCCATGCATTTGGAGCAGTGCTCTGTACTGTTGATGCAGGGATTATCGTCCGATTTGGTTTTAGGCCTTCCCTGGTTGCAGTTGCATAATCCCACGTTTGACTGCAATACTGGGGATCTTACCAAATGGGGTAATGAATGCATGACGTCATGTTTTTCTGTTAATTCTATTTCTCCCCCTGAGGAGGTGAACACGCTACCTGAGTTTGTTCAGGACTTCGCTGATGTTTTCTCTAAGGAGGCCTCCGAAGTGTTACCTCCTCATAGAGAATACGATTGCGCTATAGATTTGGTACCAGGAGCTAAGCTCCCTAAGGGTAGGATATTTAATCTCTCTTGTCCCGAACGTGAAGCCATGAGAGAGTATATCCAGGAATGCCTGGCCAAGGGTTACATTCGCCCCTCTACTTCTCCGGTAGGTGCTGGCTTCTTCTTCGTAGGGAAGAAGGATGGTGGTCTTAGGCCATGCATTGACTACCGTAACTTGAATAAGGTCACTGTAAGGAACCAGTATCCCCTTCCTTTGATTCCTGATCTCTTTAATCAGGTTCAGGGGGCCCAATGCTTCTCTAAGTTTGATCTACGGGGGGCGTATAACCTTATCCGCATCAAAGAGGGGGATGAGTGGAAGACTGCGTTTAACACGCCTGAAGGTCATTTCGAATACCTCGTCATGCCCTTTGGGTTGTGTAATGCTCCCGCAGTCTTCCAGAATTTCATAAATGAGATTTTAAGAGATTACCTGGGGGTATTTCTTGTAGTGTACCTTGATGACATACTTGTGTTTTCCAAGGACTGGTCCTCCCACATTGAGCATGTCAGGAAGGTGCTCAAGGTCCTTCGGGAAAACAAACTGTTTGCGAAGACCGAAAAATGTGTGTTTGGGGTGCAGGAGATACCATTTTTGGGTCAAATCCTCACTCCTCATGAACTCCGCATGGACTCCGCCAAGGTCCAGGCTGTGGCGGAATGGGTCCAACCTGCCTCCCTGAAGGCGTTACAGTGCTTCTTGGGGTTCGCTAATTATTACAGGAGATTTATTGCTAACTTCTCGGTCATCGCTAAGCCTCTTACGGATCTCACTCGCAAGGGTGCTGATCTCCTCCGCTGGCCTCCTGAGGCTGTCCAGGCTTTTGAGGGCCTTAAGAAGTGCTTTATCTCGGCCCCGGTGTTGGTTCAGCCCAACCAAATGGAGCCATTTATCGTGGAGGTTGACGCGTCCGAGGTGGGAGTGGGGGCTGTCTTGTCCCAGGGTACCAGGTCCCTCACCCATCTCCGTCCCTGGGCCTACTTCTCCAGGAAGTTTTCGCCCACTGAGAGTAACTATGATATTGGCAACCGCAAACTCTTAGCCATTAAATGGGCATTTGAAGAGTGGCGCCACTTACTGGAGGGGGCTAGGCACCAGGTAACGGTCCTTACCGACCACAAGAATCTGGTTTTCCTAGAATCTGCCCGGAGGCTAAACCCGAGACAATCTCGATGGGCGTTATTTTTTACCAGATTCAACTTTTTGGTCACCTATAGGGCTGGGTCTAAAAATATTAAGGCTGATGCACTGTCGCGTAGCTTCATGGCCAGCCCTCCTTCGGAGGAAGATCCTGCTTGTATTTTGCCTCCAGGTATAATCATTTCCTCTATTGATTCTGATTTAGTTTCTGAAATTGCTGCTGATCAAGGTTCAGCTCCCGGGAACCTTCCTGAGAACAAGCTGTTTGTTCCCCTGCAATTCCGGCTAAGGGTACTTAGGGAAAATCATGACTCCGCACTATCTGGTCATCCAGGCATCCTGGGTACCAAGCACCTCATTGCCAGAAACTATTGGTGGCCTGGGTTGCCTAAAGACGTTAAGGCCTACGTCGCCGCTTGTGAGGTTTGTGCTAGGTCCAAGACTCCCAGGTCCCGACCAGCGGGCTTACTACGTTCTTTGCCCATTCCCCAGAGACCTTGGACCCATATCTCCATGGATTTTATCACCGATTTGCCTCCATCTCAAGGCAAGTCGGTGGTGTGGGTTGTAGTAGATCGCTTCAGTAAGATGTGCCACTTTGTGCCACTGAAAAAACTACCCAATGCTAAGACGTTAGCTACCTTGTTTGTTAAACACATCCTGCGTCTCCATGGGGTCCCTGTCAATATTGTTTCTGACAGAGGGGTACAATTTGTTTCTTTAATTTTGGAGAGCCTTCTGTAAAAAGTTGGAGATTGATCTGTCCTTCTCCTCTGCCTTCCATCCTGAAACTAATGGCCAAACTGAGAGGACTAATCAGTCTCTAGAACAATATTTAAGGTGTTTTATCTCTGACTGTCAATATGATTGGGTCTCATTCATTCCCCTCGCCGAATTTTCCCTTAATAACCGGGTCAGTAACTCGTCAGGGGTCTCCCCCTTTTTCTGTAATTTTGGGTTTAATCCACGGTTCTCCTCCGTTTCACCTGGTAGTTCCAACAATCCCGAGGTAGAGGTCGTTCATCGGGAACTGTGCACAGTCTGGGCCCAGGTTCAGAAGAACCTAGAGGCGTCCCAGAGCATACAAAAAACTCAGGCAGATAGAAGACGTTCTGCTAACCCCTTGTTTATGGTCGGGGATCTGGTGTGGCTATCGTCAAAGAACTTGCGCCTTAAAGTCCCGTCCAAGAAGTTTGCTCCCCGGTTTATAGGGCCGTACAAGGTCATTGAAGTCCTCAATCCTGTCTCCTTCCGACTGGAGTTGCCCCCATCTTTTCTAGTACACGATGTGTTTCATGCCTCCCTGCTTAAACGCAGCTCCCCGTCCTTGGCTCCCTCGAGGAAACCTCCTGTCCCCGTTCTCACCCCTGAGGGGGTAGAATTCGAGGTGGCCAAGATTGTGGACAGCAAGATGGTCCAAGGCTCCCTCCAGTACCTGGTCCATTGGAGAGGATACGGGCCTGAGGAGAGGACTTGGGTACCCGCCCGGGATGTTCACGCTGGGGTATTGGTCAGGAGGTTCCACCTTCGTTTCCCCAATAAACCAGGTCCATCTCGAAAGGGTCCGGTGGCCCCTCATAAAAGGGGGGGTACTGTTAAGGATCTGCCAGGCACAGCTTCTGTATCTACGCCCATAGGTAATCAGTCTGCACCTGCTTCTATGTCTGTGAGACTGACTCCATCTTCCACCAAGGAAGAAAGTAAAATAGGAGGGAACCTCCAGCTCACCTTGAGGCAGAAGAAATGGCTATCGTCTGAAACGCGTAGGCTACGCATTCATTTTTCTTCTACCTACATCCACCTTACCCACTGGGGAATAAGATTCCTTGTTTTATGCTGTTTATTCAATAAAATTGGAACTGGATTCCATTTTAACATATTCGTGCGCTGGATCTCAACTTTTTCTCTGTTGCCATCTTCCACCACTCAGGATGGCAGGCTTAGGAGTGGGAGAGCCTATCACAGCCTGGCCAGACGGAGTTAGCTCCCACCCTCTGTCTATTTATACCTGCCTTTCCTGTTCCTCCTTGCTTGTGATTCTTCTCGTTTGTTTTCCTGGCCCTGCTGCAGCTTCTTGTACTATTTGACCCTGCTTCATATTGACCCTGGCTTACTGACTACTCTCCTGCTCTGCGTTTGGTACCTCGTACACTCCTGGTTTGACTCGGCTTGTTCACTACTCTCCTGCTCTACGTTTGGTACCTCGTACACTCCTGGTTTGACTTGGCTCGTTCACCACTCTTGTTGCTCACGGTGTTGCCGTGGGCAACTGCCCCTTTTCCCTTGCTTCTGTGTACCCTTGTCTGTTTGTCTGTCGTGCACTTATTGAGCGTAGGGACCGTCGCCCAGTTGTACCCCGTCGCCTAGGGCGGGTCGTTGCAAGTAGGCAGGGACTGAGTGGCGGGTAGATTAGGGCTCACTTGTCTGTTTCCTTACCCCCATCATTACACTTGCATCCATTTGTTCCACTATACTTGTTCCACTACACTTGTATCCATTTGTTCCATCCATTTGTTTAAAACCTATTCACAGTGTGTTCATGCACATAGCATTTTTTCCTCATCTTTTGTTGCCTGTAACTAGGCTCATGCAGACACTTGCTTTTTTCTTTACATGTCTATCAGTGGGCACAATTATAGCTATCCTCAGGTCCTTCCTATTGTAGGATCACCATTGAGGGTTTTTTTGCCTTTGTCATTTTTTTGTTGCTTTCTTGTCAGAAGTGTATACCGGCTTAGAGTTGTTTCCATATCCTTACTTATTTTTGTATTTTAATCTATCTAAAGAAAATGTAATTTTAATTACATAAAAATATGTCTGAGAATTTGTGGGTCACATGACTTCTATTTTGTTGCTCAGTTTATTATATGTATGTGAAGGTTTTCTGAACCATTTTTCAATATTTTTGGACCATTACATAAGGTTGTACGATGCGTATTACGTGCGGCAAATCTGCAGCTTAATAGAGTACCAGCATAGTCAATGAGATTCGGGGAAATCTCATGTACACGCTGCAGTATTTCTGCAGGTAAATTGACCTGCGCTGCAGATTTTAAAATCCGAATCATGTAAATTTTTCTCGCGTTTCTGCTTGCAAATTGTGAATGGCTAGTGCTGAGGAAAATCACACCAAAATCTGCAGCATGAAAAAGTGCCGAAAAATGCATCAAAACATAGAAACTGCATCGAAAAAAGCACGATTAGATGCGGTTTTTACCTGTGAACTTCCTGCGTATTGCTGCGGTTTTGGTGCGTGTTTTCCGCAAGAAAATATGCAACGTGTGAATGTAGCCTTAGAACTGTGACCGGAATCTTTCCAATTCATCAACAGTAAGGGCTTGTCCACACGTAGCGGAATTGCTGCTTTTTTCAGTCCGGAATTGCGGACAAAAAAGCGCAGCAGAATAGAGTAGCAGCAAAGTGGGTGAGATTTAACAAATCTCATCCATACGCTGCATCAAAATTCCAGAAATTGACCTGAGGTGCGTATTTTCCAGACCGAAGTGGACTGAATTGCTGTGTTTTTCAGAGATGTCACAATCTCACACAGCAAAATCCGCACCATTTTTTGCAGTAAAAAACGCAGGAAATGTTGTATTTTTGTCACAGTGGAAATTCTGCTACTTTCAACGGAATTGCTGCACACATTTTATGCAAATTCTGTTACATGTGGACAAGCCCTAACTTTGATAGGATTTTTTGTAATATATTGAATCAAATTCCTGATGTTGCGTTGTTTTTCAGTCTATAGAAACGGGGAAAATCTCTATAAGGCTGGGTTCACACGAGCAAATTAACGTCCGTAATGGACGGATGTATTTCGGCCGGAAGTCCCGGACCGAACTCAGTGCAGGGAGCCGGGCTCCTAGCATCGTAGTTATGTACGACGCTAGGAGTCCCTGCCTCTCCGTGGAACTACTGTCCCGTACTGAAAACATGATTACAGTACGGGACAGTTGTCCTGCAGAGAGGCAGGGACTCCTAGCATCGTACATAACTACGATGCTAGGAGCCCGGCTCCCTGCACTGAGTTCGGTCCGGGACTTCCGGCCGAAATACGTCCGTCCATTACGGACGTTAATGTGCTCGTGTGAACCCAGCCTAACTGACATTACTGCTCCTTAATAGAAACCAGTGCGGCTTTGAACACTTTAGCCACTTGATGGCGTTCCTTTATGGTCAGCAGGGCCTTGGAGTGGCTGCTAAATGTATCCAATGAATATTTTAAATATTTATTCTGTTCATAATTTACATGCGCCCTTCGTTTAGACATTGGCATTTCCTCTCCTATTCCCTGTCATTGCAGACCTAACCATGGCCGGCCTTAGATATGTTCGACCAGTACGGTCGCACAGGGCGCCAGCCGCCACACTGCAAGAGGTGTGTGTATCCCCGCGCCGTTGCAACTACCAGCGGGGATACACACACTAACTGCAGTCGCCTTTCCACCCAGGCGCTTCTTCACTTAGTGTCCGTCGCTACCGCTGTAGCAGCCATAGCGGCTACTAGCGGTGGCATCGGGCATGAGGGCGGTAGCGCCGCTAGCGGCTGCTGCGGCTGCTATAGCGGTAGCGACGGCACTATAGCAGAGCAGGGAGGTATCTCCCTGCTCTGCTGTCTTCTAGCACCACTGTAGCTCCCTGAAGGAGCGGAATCCCCGTGTGGCCGGGGATTCCACTCCTGGAGCGCTGCTTGATGTTTCTGTCCATATATGGACAGTGACATCAGGGGAAACTCCTGAAGCGGAATCCCCGGTCACAGTGTTGCAGTCTCTATGACCGGGGATTCCACTCCAGGAGAAGCCAATGACGTCATGGACACAGACGACAGGAGCTTCTCCTGGAGTGGAATCGACGGTCATAGCGTCTGCAACGCTGTGACCGGGGATTCCGCTTCAGGAGTTTTCCCTGATGTCACTGTCCATATATGGACAGAGACATCAAGCAGCGCTCCAGGAGCGGAATCCCCGGCCACACGGGGATTCCGCTCCTTCAGGGAGCTACAGTGGCGCTATCTATAATGGAAGGGGGGGTTGCTATCTACAGGGGGGCTGTGGGCTGTGTGGCACTATCTACAAAAAAGGGCAACTGTGCAGGAGCACACAAAATACCCAGCTTTCCCGGGTATCAAAAAAAAAGTGTGGAAATAAACTAAGAATTAACTTTTATTTATTCTAGCTGAAAGGATCAATCCTTTATTCAGACTAAATAAAAGTTATATCTTAGTTTATTTCCACACATTTATTTGATAGCTGGGAAAGCTGGGTATTTTGTGTGCTCCTGCACAGTTGTCTTTTTTTGAATGTCTATTGCCTGCCAGCTATCAGGGTAATTTCGTAGTCCTTGCACTACCTACAAGGGTGCTGTGGGCAGTGCGGCACTACCTACCAGGGGGCTGTGGGCTGTGTGGCACTACCAGCCAGGGGGCTGTGTGGTACTACCAACCAGGGGGCTGTGGGCTGTGTAGCACTACCAACCAGGGGGCTGTGTGGCTCTACCTAGCAGGGGGCTGTGTGGCTCTACCAACCAGGGGGCTGTGGGCTGTGTGGCACTACCAACCAGGGGGCTGTGGGCTGTGTGGCACTACCAACCAGAGGGCTTTGGGGCGCTACCAAGCAGGGGGCTGTGGGACACTACCAACCAGTGGGCTGTGGGGCACTACCAACCAGTGGGCTGTGGGGCACTACCAACCAGGGGGCTGTGGGGCACTACCAACCAGGGGGCTGTGGTGCACTACCAGCCAGGGGGCTGTGGGCTGTGTGGCACTCCCTACCAGGGGTCTTTGCGACACTTCCTACCAGGGGACTGTGCGGCACTCCCTACAGGGGGCTGTGCGGCACTCCCTACAGGGGGCTGTGTGGCGCTATCTACAAAGGGGCTGTGTGGCGCTATCTACAAGGGGACTGTGTGGCGCTATCTAAAAGGGGGCTGTGTGGTGCTACCTACAAGGGGGCTGTCTGGCGCTACCCACAAGGGGCTGAGTAGTGCTTCCCACAAGGGGCTGTGTGGTGCTACCCACAAGAGGCTGTGTGGCGCTACCTACAAGAGGCTGTGTGGCGCTACCTACAAGAGGCTGTGTGGCGCTACCTACAGGGGGAATTGGTGAGCGGCGGGCTGATGGTCATTATGCTGTGAGTGGAGGGCTGATGGTCATTTTACTGTGAGTGGGGGGGCTGATGGTCTTCAAGTGGTTTCCACCTCTTACCTCCAATTGAAATTAATAGGAGGCAGAAAATGCCTGCAGCGCCCGTTTGGAGCTTTTTTTTCCTGCGTTTTTGCATTCGCTTCAACAGCTTAAAGAGGCTCTGTCACCAGATTCTTAAATCCCTATCTCCTATTGCATGTGATCGGCGCTGCAATGTTTTTAAAAAAACGTTCATTTTTGGCCAAGTTATGAGCTATTTTATATACATGCAAATGAGCTTTGAAATGGACAACTGGGCGTGTTTTTTTTCGTATGTCCAACTGGGCGTGTATTGTGTTTTTAACTGGGCGTGTTTACTTGTTTTACTAACTGGGCGTTGTGAATAGAAGTGTATGATGCTGACAAATCAGTGACCAATCAGCATCATGCACTCCTCTCCATTCATTTACACAGCACATAGTGTTCTTACTAGAACGATGTGCAGCCACATACACAAGTGTCCTGATCATGAATACACATGACCTCCAGCCTGGACGTCATGTATATTCAGAATCCTGACACTTCTGAATCTTTTCTGTGAGATTCCAGCAAGCCACGCGTAATCTTGCGAGATTACTAGGTAAACGAGATTTCGTTTCCCTTGCTGGAAATCTCACAGAAAAGATTCAGAAGTGTCAGGATAATGAATACACATGACGTCCAGGCTGGAGGTCATGTGTATTCATTATCAGGACACTTGTGTATGTGGCTGCACATCGTTCTAGTAAGAACACTATGTGCTGTGTAAATGAATGGAGAGGAATGCATGATGCTGATTGGTCACTGATTCGTCAGCATCATACACTTCTATTCACAACGCCCAGTTAGTAAAACAAGTAAACACGCCCAGTTAAAAACACAATACACGCCCAGTTGGACATACGAAAAAAAACACGCGAATCTGAGAATCTGGTGACAGAGCCTCTTTAAGAAAAAACACAAAAAAAGGTCACACAACGCTGTCAGTTGCTGAAGGAATTTTGAGGCAGATTTTTTTTGCCTTACAAAAAAACGTGTGTGAACATGCCCTATGAGTGGAGTGCTTGTTCTTAGCAGTTTTCTGTCTTTCTCAAAACAAATTTTGGTAGGGGAGCCCTGAGTAAATTTTGTTTTTCCAGTGCTGCCTCGAGTCCGAAAGGGTTGGGAAACTCTGTACTAGGCTACAGGATCCCGTCATGGAGTAGCTCAGTTCGTCGTGGGAACGGGGCCTAGGTGAGTACAATTTTTGTTTTTGTTTGGGGGCACTGTCTACAAGGGGGAGGTGTGGGGACTGTATGGCACGGGCCAATATTCGGGAAAAGAGTATTTGATCCCGATCATAGCCTTGTGTAAACACTCGTTCATCGGCTGATCTGAACATTTACGTGGCCAGTAAAGTGCTCGCTAGTCGGTGCATCACATCTCCCTGATGTGAGATGTGCCTCTGACTTAATAGAAAGGTATGGGGACGAACCATTGTAGTAAAGATCGCTCGTCCCTATACATAATTGATCATTGCTCCTTGTGAAAGGAGCAAACGAGCGCCGATCAACGAGCTGTCTAGTTGATCGGCGCTTGTTTCGGGCTGTGTGAATTGACCCTTAGTTTGTAGTAACAGGTGAAGAAGTGATTGGGTATTTTGAACCATGCAGCACCGATAGGATCAGGCTAAACAGCAGTATGTGACTCATTATTAGGGTTTATTCAGACAAACGTGATATACATCCGTGCAACGCGCGTGATTTTCACGCGCCTCGCACGGACCTATGTTAGTCAATGGGGCCGTTCAGACAGTCCGTGATTTTCACGCAGCGTGTGTCTGCTGCATAAAACTCACGACATGTCCTATATTTGTGCGTTTTTCGCGCATCACGCACCCATTGAAGTCAATGGGTGCGTGAAAATCACGCGCAGAACACGGAAGCATGATTCGCGCAAAAGCAGTAATATCTATGAATGAAAACAGAAAAGCACCACGTGCTTTTCTGTTTACAAACATACAGAGTATCATAATGATGGCGGCTGCGCGAAAATCACGCAGCCACGCATCATACGCTGCTGACACACGGAGCGGTTATGTACCTTTTGCGCGCGCAAAACGCCGCGTTTTTTGCGCGTGCAAAACGTACACGCTCGTGTGAATCCGGCCTTAAGCTGAGGTATAGCTGAGTGACAAACAAGAACATGACTTAATGTTCTACCCCTCATCCTCCAGCTGCTATTTCAACCAATTTTTGTAGAAATGTCAAGGATTCTGCTTAGCAGAACTTAACAATGTTGACAACTAAATTAATGATCATTTTCATATATCATTGTATTTGTGTCTCAGTAGTTTACTTTTGCTCATTGCACATTTCAGTTTGTGTCTCAGTAATGTATCTAAAAACTGATGTGGATATTAAAAGTCAAGTTAACTTCGGGCACAGTCCCATTCATTTAAATAATGATGAGATGCAATACCAGACAAAGCACACGGACAAGAGTTGCGCTGTTTTTTGACATACCATTTTTTCGAAAACCCAACAAGCCCTTTAATTCACACCTGTAACATTTTTATTGTATAGCTCGGGAGAGGACTAACTGATTAAATCATAATTTCCAAGAGTAATTAAAACGGCTCTGTCAGGTCTACCATGCTAAGGGCAGCGCATGAAAGAGAGGGAGATGCTAAACTTGGGGATATTTAGTTTTCTATGATGTAATTTAAAAAGTTTATCTGCTATCTGAAAAAACCTGTTTCCCCCACCCTCACGGGTTGGCAGCTCTTCCTGTATACAAACTTAAATGTTGTATTTTGGCCACATCTTGGTCACTTGATATAACAGGAAAATGGAACTGGTAAATTAGAAACTATTACAACTAGAACATGGTATGACTGGTCGATGTTTATATCTAATGGGGGTTTCTTAGAGTATAGGAAATATTTTAAAACACCCTTTCAACCTTTGTTAGATAAAGCTGCTAGTGGTCCCGAGGACAGCTCATGGCACTGGTACGCCACAGGGATGGACGTTATGGGTCTTGCGGTCGTGTTTTGCGCTCTTATCAATTCCTGTTAGTCCTTGAAATAGTATCAATAGAATGTTAAAAGACGTTACATAAGAGGACTTATGGACTCAAAGACTTTTTCAGGATATTTTTGGATTTCATTGGGAAAGGTTCTTTAAGAATAAGACAAAATACTACTTACTAATATAGCATCAGACTACAAGACAATAGCATATATTTAAAAGTGGATAAACGCTTATTTATTACAATAGGTTTCCAATAATAGCTGGAACTTAATCTTTCTATAAAATACATTAAATCCCGCTGCCATTAAATAGAATGCTACATCTGTTTAATCATGTCAGCGATTTACCCAGATTAGAACATCTCCGTATTCACATGTAAATGAGACAAGTTATGTTTAGGCTGTGAATTCAGTATATTCCACTGAAGTTTAGCGTATATTAGTTGCATGGGCAAACTAAGGACAATAATCACCCTATTATTATTCCTTCATATTACCAAGTAAATTAACACATTATATAAGGAGAATGAATATATAGTGTACATATATATATATTATATATATTGTATATATGCACTGTGAGGAGATGCTACTTTAACCCTTGTGGACCAGATGAGTGTTTTAATTTAGCCTCTTTGCATTCGGGTGATCATACATTTTTTTAATCTATATTTTTTAGGAGGCCTTGTCTTTTATTGGTTAAGTTGAACTTTTATTAAGATTACCTCTTGTAGTATATACATGTTAGCATTTAGATTATAGGGGTTTTCCCATCTTGGATATTTATGCCATATCCACTCAATATGCCATAAATATCTGACAACTGCAGGTCCCAACTCTGGGACCCACCCCTTTCTTTAGAATGGGGCCTCCTAAACCCGCTCGGCTGCCGCTGCCTCCCGACCGCTTCCTGATTAGTTGGTCGGGAGTTACGGACACAGCTGAGCTCGCTGAGCTACGCCGTTTTCTTAACTCCTATAGAAGTGAATGGGAGTTAGGGAAACAGTGAAACACAGTAAACTATGCTGTTTCAAAAACAGAATCGCTCGCTGTACTGCACCATTAATGTCCAAGATAGGAAAACCCCATTAATAGTTATTTTGGGAAAACTACAGAGAAAAAAAATTCCAGAGTTTTTTTTTTTCCTGCATATATGTATTTTTTTTTTTACGCCCTATACTAATGATCATAAATGTTCTACATTTATTGTACAGTTTATTAGGGAGGATACCACATAAGTCTATATAATATGGTATGTTCGAACTATTTGAAATATTTTATTTAATATAGATAAATGTGCGTTTTTGTTAGTTTTCTTTATTTCCCTATTATTTGTATCCCAAAATTGATACCCTTTAAATTCTAATCTTTTTTTATTTTTATTTTTTTACAATGTACTAACATACATCCATATGTTATGAAAGTAACCGAAGGGTTAAGTAGTTTACACTGTATAATTCTGACTATGAGATAAAGAGTTAATGATTGGTTTTGTGTTTGTGGTCTGTAAAACCCACAGGAAAGTTTCAATTTCAGTTTTAGGGTTTGTTCACATTTGCGCCAGGGTCCCGTTTCGAGGTTCCTGTCAGTGCTTTCCGTTGGACTACGCTATTGATTCCGTGAAAACGACGGAACCCTTGCACAACGGAGATAAACGGAAACCATTGGCACCAGATCCGTCACCATTGAAATCCATGGTGATGGAAACAGAAACCTTTGATTTCTGTTTGTGTCAGTCAGGGTCCCGTTCCGACGGAAAGCCCCGACGGAAAGGGATCCTGGCGTAGGTGTGAACGAAGCCTAACTTGTTTTTCTTTCAAAGGTGGGGGCTCAGGGCGTGTCCGACAGGCTCCGTCTCTGTTCAACTAACATGTATGTACATACCATAAGTGATTTTAAACCTAATTGGTTAAGCTACCTCTGCAATGAGGCTATACATGTAATCGTGTCTTTTTTCTATTGGCTATTAGATTTTCTCTCTCTTTGGCATCTTGTCCTGTATAAACGACACAAGGCATCATTCTATAGAGAATGTCACATGAGACTGAAGCACTTGTCTGTGTAATCTCTCCGATGCATCGTTAACTGATTTGGACTCCGAGGCTGGATTCTTAAGAGTACCTATAGTTCTCCCAAACCCAGGCTACTCCAACAATGTAAATTCATTAGTATGCCTTAACAGGTAATATGAGCTGTCTACACATATGTGGTATGGGCACCAATCGGGTTAAGTGCATTTCTTACTGCCATGATACACAAGGGATTAAACAGTGGAGATCAGAGGATTCTATAGCCTCTCTCCTTTAGAGCAGCGCTGTATACTATAGCCATTGTCCCACTCTTGATCACATGAGCATAATGGCAGTGTATGCTCTTCATGGTGTTGCTACTACCTGCTGTTCCTGATGAGCATACTGGGCATATAGCTCAAACCATAATCCCGCAATAAACAGTACATGATGGCCGACATTAAAACGGGTCCCACTTTATAATAGAAGGGCCTGGTGTTTGGTTCCCCCTCTATCCGCTTTTTATTTCCCTTGTTTGCGAACAGTGCAATTCTTCTGGAGGGTGAAATCTTGCACAGGTTCTCGTCACCCAAAAGGTGATGCAACCAACCCGGTCTGGGCACTCTCTCTAGAATAGTCCCATAGCAGCCACATGGCATGCCTCTACGATTCATATGGTAGTGCAGCAGTATCAATGCAGCTGGGTCTCTATGCCCAGTCCAATTGTTTCTCCTGCTACTACTAGACAATAATGGGGCTTTCTAAAAGTGACAGTGTACTGGATCATTTCCAACTCCACCATTAGGGTAAATGCGTATAGGTCAGATTTTTTGCGGATTATTTCAGATACAAATCAGCAGAGAATCGTGCAGATTGACCTTAGAATTTGCTCTTCATGTAATTTCCAGTTCCTGAATTTAAAAACCGCATCTGTGGGTTTTGCTCTGGATGCACAGGTAATCTGCAGCACTAGATTACTTGTGGATTTTATGGTGCATATTCATACCACCATTTTAGCTAATTTGATCCATTCTGGAAACACAATACTATCCACAGAAACATTTACTTTTCAAAATAAAACAATAGTCTGTGAATATTTTTTTTCAAATTCCATGTATTTTTTTACATTAGTAAATAATAGGCACATTAAACAATACATTACATCAGTGTTATGTGTACAAGCACCTACATCCTTCAGAGATGCACGTTTGTCAATGTTTGTTTTACATTTCATTATATATCATATATACACAAGTTCCAAACCCACTAAATGTGTTAAAATCGTCTCTGCAACTCAAGCTGAATCCCTACTATGGAAAGACTAAAAAATACATTTCCGTAGCAAACAGTGTCTCATGAAAACATCTGACGCGGGATAACTTGTGGGACAACTAAATAATACTGAAGCATATATATATATATATATATATATATACACACACAAAAGAATGACGAGACTGTAAGTGGGGCATTATTGCTAATGCTGGATACATTTAGAGTAACACTTCACACAAAAATGATGTGTGTTATGCCTAGTGTTGGGCCTGAGGGGGCGGAGCATGACACAAGGATTCTCTCTTTGGTGGGCGCACTGCCTCTGAAATAGGCGTAACACAGTGTATCAGTTTTGCCCGAAGTGTTCCTCTACATCACCCAAGAGGTTTTGTTTCACCGTTGGATCACACACCTAGGTCTGTAAAAGGTGGGACTGGATGGACATATGCCCTTTTTACAACATATAATTAAACTCAATGTAATTTGATCACTATAACGGCTTCTATCTAATGTGAGAACAAACTACAGGAGCAGTGATGTTCAATATCTTGGTTGTAACGTAACCATTCGGCACAACTCGCGGTTTTCCTAAAGAGTCTAGGAAATACCTAATGCGTTACATTTTATTTAACTCTGCTACATCTGCATATATAAAATATGAAAAATAATGTACAGTTCATTTGGAGAAAATGCATGAAAATGAAAACATTTTTAACAAATGTTAATGGGGAAGATTTATCAAAACGGTCTAATAGAAGAATTGGCCTTGTGGACATAGCAACCAATCGGAGCTCAGATTTAATTTCTGAAACTGCTCTGGGAAAAAAAAAAGCTGCCCAGTGATTGGTTGCTATAGGCAACGTGGCCTGTTTTCTTGTTAGACAGTTTTGATAAATGAGGCCCATAGTCTTTAATTCCATGGGTTGTTTTTAAAGTGTAGAACAGAGTCGGGGACATTTAGGGCACCCACACACGTAGCGGATATGTTGTGGATTTTTCTGCAACAAATCTGCAGCAAAGTCCACACATATTCTACATTGAAAAGGGCTTTAAACATCCCCAACAGAATGAGTATGCTGCGGATTTAAAAACCTGCATGATGCTCTGATTTTCGTTAATAAATTTCTTTGCAGCATGTGGATGAGATTCATTCAAATCTCATCGACATGGCTGGTACTGTAATCCGCTGCGGTTTTTCGACCCTGCCTTATGTAAATATAATTGTGACCTTGCAGATGTTAACCATGAAGATTTTAGCTGACATTGTGTTCTAGTATCAGAGAATGAAAGCAAAGACGACACTGACTGTAAGGTCCCTGTCATCCTCTATAAAAGCTACACTCCCTTATTCAGGAAGATGGTAAAGCCCTTATGTATCACAGCTGTCCTTTAACCACTTCCCGACCGCAGCATTTTTTCAGATTTTCATTTTATTCTTCCCACCTCTTCCGTCGATATCGCCCTATGAGGGCTAGATTTTTGTGGGACAAGTTGTAGTTTTTCATGGCACCATATATTGTACCATATAATGTACTATGAAACGGGTAAAGAAATTCTTTGTGGGGTGGAAAATGAAAAAAACTGTGATTCCTCCATTGTTTTTTGCGCTTAGTTTTTACGGCGTTCACCATGCAATTAAAACTATATTTCATCTTTATTCTGTGGCTCAATAGGATTATGGAGATACCAAATTTATATATTTTTTTTATATGTCTTACTACTTTTACAAAGAAAAAGCTAACTGTAAAAAATAACATTTATTTTGTCGCCAAATTCTGAGAGCCATAACTTTTTAGTCGATTGAGCGGTATGAGGGCATATTTTTTGCGGAACGACCTGTAGTTTTTATGGTACCCTTTTGAGGTGTACTATAGACTGCAGTATATCGTGTTTCCGACAGGCTCCTAATAAGCTCTCCCGGAGACTGTGCTTAATGGGAATACAAAGATGGAGGCCTTTGTTAGGCCAGGCTGCCATGCAAACCATCGGCCCCCCGCATCGCGGGGGGCGATGAGCTGTCAGAGGGGGTCGCCCCCTCTATCTAACGCTTAAGATGCTGCGGTCGCTATTGACGTGGAATCTAAGGAGTTAAATAAGCAGGATACACCCTTACCTTTTCTTGAATTTAGTTGAGGACTCCAATTTCTCATGAAACAAATTAAATACAGTATCGTGACATGCTAACAAAACCCTTGACAGGCTGCAATTCCCATCAACACTACGGGGTGCCCCCCCCCCCTTGACACATATAGCATAGACATCTCGTGACAGAGTATCACAAAATCATGTTTTTCTTCAAAGCTGGTCATCTCGCACCACACATCTCAGGATATGTTGAGATATGAGAAGGTAGGGAAGGAAACATCTGTATTATACATGAATTAACACCAATGTACGCACAGCCTGTAGTTTGTATACATTGAATACACCTTTAAGGTTGTTTACCCACATTTTTTTTTTACAAAAAGTCACTGACCACTGCAGTCATGTGCCATACTAACTGAGATCACCGCTGCAGCCAGTAATTGGCTTGTGGAGTCATGTGCCCGTACAGCACCTGACAGCTCCAACCAATGTAAACATACAAAAGGTATGGGACCACGGACAAACGGCGGTGGAGCGGAAGGTGCGTATGGGCTGTTTTTTATTATTTTTTATTGCTAAATGAGGCCATTCACAGGTAAAAGTACAATTGGTATAAAGCTTGGATAACCCCTTTAACTGGTATGGCATTTATGAGATGCTATAGCAAACAAAAAAGTGTGTGGGTGCATCTGACAGACTAGAGTCTTTAAGGGTGAAGTCACACGTGTCATACCTGCTTTGTATTTCCGCAGAGTAAACATACGCTGCAGAAAACTTTACAAGGTCTGCCTATTGGAAAAATATTTGCAGAATATTTTCCCATAGGCATACATCATAGTATTCTGCTGCGGAAATACAAAGCAAGTACGCCAGGTGTGACTGTACCCTAATATAGTCTATGCAGACAGAAGGAGCCGTCATGTGAGCATCTGATTGGTCAACATGGCTTAGACTGAGAAACCTTCTAAAATACATTGTCTGTTTTTTTCAACTGATGGCCTATATTTAATTGGTTATCCGACGTACATACAAGTGTGGCTGTGCCGGGTACTGGAGCTCAGCCCAATTAAGTGAGTGGTAAATGGAAATGACAGCATCTATGCAGGTGAAAAACATACGTATTTACTACCAAGCCTATTAACAAAGACCTCTACGCAAGTCAAAACTTAGCAATATGTGTTGGAAATAGTAATAAATACATGTTGTTTTGTCACCTGCATGGATGCGGTGGATTCCATTTGCTATTGATCTGAACAAGAGTCTCAGATTTAAGACTTTGCATCCTCACATGGATCTGTAAGTCGCGGAACAGACACAACCACGCTTGTAAGTACGTCTCTGTACCTGGATAACAATGAAAGGGCATCGGCGCTCCAACGAGCACCACACTCCCTTCTCTCTGATCAGGTCCCCCACTGATCACACATTGATGGCCTATCCTAAACATAGGCCACAAATTGAAAATCCCAAACAACCCCTTACACTATAAAGTCACTTAAATCAACTTTAACTAGGTTAATGGGCCTAACAAATATATATACAAATAATGCCAGAAGTCATTTTGAACTTCCGCAATATACAAAACACCATTACAATATACTTGAGTTTCTTATTACTGGATTTTTCACATAAGAAATGCTTAGTTGTCTTGTGAGGAAAGTGACACTTCTTAATCAAAATGTAATAGGTGGGATCACAGCTTAGAGCATCTTGATTCATGTGTGAACCTCAAGTTAAAACATAAGGCGGAGTAACTACAGTTTATAAAAAAAAATTTAATCAGTGGAAAAACTCACAAGAAGTTTACTTTGTAAATGTTATAAAATTCTCCTAATTCACTATTAAATGCATTACCAGCTAATACTGTACTCCCCCCAGTAACGCAGTTTATACTTTAAACAGTTATATCAGAGGTGATATATATATGTATAGATGGTGATACTGGAGAATAGGTGTAAGGCTGCTTTTTAGCCATCCAAAAGGCACATTTTCCATAGAAATAATTGACTATACCAGTGCTTCCCAAACTGTGGGTGGCAACCCCCTGGGACGTCATGTGAAGACCTCTAGGAGGTCGCGAGCCACCTACTGATGTAGCGGTTTAAACTGTATCTGCGTCCTCAGGACATAGATACAGTTGAATTCAATGCTGGAGCAAGGAGCTGACGATTCCTTGCTCCAGCATTCACTATCGCGAGAGCGGCTCGGTGCAGACAGGTGACGTCATTGCGCTGTGCCACACACTACAGAGACCGGAGGAGCAGTAAGATCTCCACCACCCACCATGAGAACAGGCATAGGTGAGTATGTCTTTTATTATTTTCATTAGGCAATATTGGGACTGCGTGGAGGCAGCCATGGGGGCATTATACTGCGTTGGGGCAGCTGTGGGGCATTATACTGTGAGTTGGCAGCTATGGTGGTCTTTATACTGTGTGCAGGGCAGCTAGGGTGGCGTTTATGGGGATTTTTTTCCTGTGTGGGGACAGCTATGCGGGCATTTTACTGTGTGGGGGCAGCTATGGGGGCATTTTACTGTGTAGGGGCAGCTATTGGGGCATTATACTGTGTGGGGGCAGCTATAAGGGAACTACACTGTGTAGGGGGTCCACTGGGTTGGGGCCCACTCAGATGTGCTAAACCCCTATCTACACCTCTGATGGCCGGGTCGGGTCACATGACCCACCATCAGCAGCCATAGTCGGCCTCAGCGACAAACAGCAGCAGGATACCTTGAGCCCTTCCCCCGCCCACACATTTATTTTTTTAATTTAAGTACCGGAATCTAACTACGAATGATGTTGACATACAGTTAGGTCCAGAATTATTTGGACAGTGACACAATCTTCATGATTTGGGCTCTGCATGCCACCACATTGGATTTGAAATGAAACAACTGAGATTCAATTGAAGTGTAGACTTTCAGGTTTAATTCAAGGGGTTGAACAAAAATATCCTGTGAAAGATTTAGGAATTGCAACCATTTTTCTACACAGCCTCCTCATTTCAGGGGCTCAAAAGTAATTGGACAAATTAAAATTACCACAAATAAAATGTGTTTTTTTTAATACTTTGTAGAGAATCCTTTGCAGGCAATGACTGCCTGAAGTCTGGAACCCATCACCAAACGCTGGGTTTCCTCCTTTGTGATGCTTTGCCCGGCCTTTACTGCAGCGTCTTCAGTTGTTGCTTGTTTGTGGGTCTTTCTGCCTTAAGTTTTGTCTTAAGCAAGTGAAATGCAGCTCGATCGGGTTGAGATCTGGTGACTTCTTTGCCTTATAAACTCCTGGGTTGCTTTCACAGTATGTTATGGGTCATTGTCCATCTGTCCTGTGAAGCAACGTCCAAACAACCTTGCTGCATATGGTTGAATCTGAGCAGAAAGTATATCCTTGAACACTTCAGAATTCATCCGGCTGCTTCTGTCTTCAGTCACATCATCAATATGCACTAGTGACCCTGTGCCTTTGGCAGCCATGCATGCCCATGCCATCACACTGCCTCCACCATGTTTTACAGCGGATGTGGTGTGCTTTGGATCATGAGCCGTTCCAAGCCTTCTCCATACTTTCTTTGTCCCATTATTCTGGTACAGGTTGTTCTTAGTTTCATGCTGTTCCAGAACTGGGCAGCTTCTTTACATGTTGTTTGGCAAAGTCTAATGTGGCCTTTCTATTTTTGAGGCTGATTCATGGTTTGCACCTTGTGGTGAACCCTCTGTATTTGCTCTCATGAAGTTTTCTCTTTATGGTAGACTTCGATACTGATACACCTACTTCCAGGAGAGTGTTCTTCACTTTGGAAGATCTTGTGAGGGGGTTTTTCTTCACCATAGAAAAGATTCTGCGATCATCCATCAATGTTTTCTTCCCTGGACGTCCAGGCCTTTTGGAGTTGTCGAGATCACCAGTGCACTCTTTTTTTTTTGTACCAAACTGTTGATTTGACCACGCCTAACATTTGTGCTCTCTCTCTCTGATGGATTTGCATTTTTTTCAGCCTAGCGATGGTCTGTTTCACTTTCATTGAGAGGGCCTTTGACCTCATGTTGTGGGTTCACAGCAACAGCTTCCAGATGCAAATGCCACAACTGGAATCAACGCCATACCTTTTACCTGCTTAATTGATGATGGATTAACGAGGGAATAGCCCATGCAGCCCATTAAATAGCTTTTGAGATAATTTTCCAATTACTTTTGGTCCCTTGAAAAAGAGGCAACTACATATTAAAGAGCTGTAATTCATAAACCCTTCCTCAAATCAGATGTGAATACCCCCAAATTAAAGCTGAATCTGCTCTTTAACCCATATTGATTATATAATTGTATATTCAATATGTTTTGGTAAACAGCTAAAATGGCAAAACTTGGGAACCTGTCCAAATTATTCCAGCCCTAACTGTACGTCAGACAAAATGGGGCTAAGTATGGTAGTGGGGGGTCCCAAAGAAAAGTCTCCGCCAAAAGTGTCCCCTGGGCCTCAGAAAGGTTTGGGAACAACTGGACTATACCATAATTATAACAGCATGATCTACAGCCATGGTACAACCACAGTCTGGGAGTACAGACATAAGAGAGCTTGTACAGACCTTTCACCTCCTGTGACTCAGAAGCAGTGTATTCACTCGACACTGTGGGTAAAATACATATGGTTGGATATAAACCTATGGACTGATAGTGGCGACTGATAGTGGCGACTGATTTGTATTGCCACAACCAATTTTAAGATAATCTCTCCATGGGACAACATCTTCCCTTTTAAAAGGACTTTTGCCATATTTTCTATTCTGCGATATGCCAAAAATGGCCGATAGATAGTGGACAGGAGCTACGGAAACAGAGTAGCTCGCCCTGCAATGCTGTTTCCGTAACATCCATTCACTTCTGTGGGAGTTATGGAAACAGGGTAGCTCAGTGAGTTCTGCTGTTTCCTTACCTTCAATCATCTCGTCAGACAGTGGCCAGGGAGCAGCGGGAGCTGGACAAGGTAGGACAGTGGTCATGGGGCCCCATTCTAGAGATAGGTGTGGGTCCCAGAGGCAAGACCCGCATCTATTGGACATTTATGGCATATCCTGTGGATATGTCATAAATGTCCAAGATGGGAAAACTCCTTTAAGGAGTTGTCTGGTTTTGAAAACTGATTTTTAAATAAAAGGAGGCTACAAATGTGGGACCCATCAATTAGATGGCATGAAGAGCAATCATAAATGATGTTTCTCACTCTTACATAGTTTTCAATGGACAACATGTTTTATTTTCCCTTTGGTTATCCTGCAAGGATATTAAACATTTCCCTGCAGAATACAGCTGATTGATTGGGGTCACACCCTGTCATCAGCTTATTTTCAGCCCTTATTTTCAAGTGATTGCCCAAAGGCAACACCTTTTAGAAGACAAGTCTAATCTTCCATGATAAAAGCCTGTTATATAAAGTATGGTTCAATCTGACAATGCATCCAGCCGATATAAGTGGCCTGTTTTTACTGGAGTACCTAGTCCAAAATTATCCAGATGGTTAAGTCGGATGAAAAAAAGACACAGGACCATCAAGTACAACCTTTCTTGATTAATTACATGTTATTCATTTCAAAGATTAGTTACAACCCTCAATGCCATTTATTATTAGATGAACACCTAGACCCTTTTTTAAATGCTGACATAGTATCTGTCATTACTACCTCTTGGGGTAGGGCATTCCATAGTTTGACTACTCTAACTATAAAGAACCCTTTCCTATATTGATGTCTGAAACTAATTTCCTTCACACACAATGAGTGTCCCCTGGTCCTTGGTAAATTCCTTGAAAAAAACAAATCATGTGCCAGTTCTTTGTATTGACCACACATATATTTATACATGTTAATAAGCTCTCCTCTAAGGCGTCTTATTTCCAAGCTGAACTGGCCCAATTTTTCTAGCTTTCATTGTAAAAGACACCTTCATCCCATTTAATAGTCTAGTCGCCCGCATTTTAAACCCTCTTTAGCTCTCCTATACCTTTTTACAATGTGAAGCCCAAAACGGAATCCCATATTCAAGATATGGCCTTACAAGGGATTTATACAGGTGTAATATTACACTTGAATCACAGGATTTTATCTCTCTTTTTATACACCTAAATCCTATTTGCTTTTGCAGCTGCTGCCTGACATTGCTGCTGTTTAGCTTATTTGTAACCAGAATACCCAGGTCCTTCTCTTGTTCAGTTATCTTCAGTTTTATTTCATTTTATTTATATGCATTATTATTATTATTACTTCAGCCAAGGTGCATTACTTTACATTTAACGACATTAAATTTCATCTGCCATGTTTTTGTCCATGCTGCCAGCTTATCTAGGTCTTTCTGTAATATTTTACAATCAAGCTGAGTTTCAAGTATCCTAAAAGTTTTGTATTGTCAGTAAAAACGGACACCTTTCTATCGATCCCATCCACAAGGTCATTAATAAAAAGATTCTAAAGAATTGGGTCTCACACCGATCCTTGTGGTACCCGGCTGCTGACTTCAGCCCATTTAGAGTAAGTGCCATTTACAACAACTCTGTTTTCCGTCCCCTAACCAATTCTTGACCCACGTGCATATATGGTCCCCCAGACCCTGCATTTGCAGCTTCAGAACAAGACTGGATTTTGCAAAAGTTTTTCATACTGTACCACACAAATACATCACATCATCCGCATGACCAACATCCAGATTTGCACTTTCCTCCTCATAGAAACTGAGCATGTTGGTTATGTATGACCTGTTTTTCATGAATCCCTGCTGGTTATCAGTTATTAGATTATTCACCACTATATACTTTTGCAGTTCATCTCTTAGGCTGTGTTCACATCAGTGTTGGTTTCCGTTGAGGGATTCCATCGGACCTTTCTGCCGGAGGAACCCCTCAACAGAAAGGCAAACGGAAACCATAGGTTTCAATGGTAATGCTTCCGTTGCTTATGGTTTCCGTTTGTCACCGTTGTGTAAGGTTTTCGTTTTTTTGACTGAAGCAATAGCGCAGTCGACTGCCTTTCCGATGAGGGATTCCTCTAATGGAAAGGTCCGACGTTGGCGGAACCCCTCAATGGAAACCAACGCTGATGTGAACAGGCCCTTAGAATACCTTCCAATATTTTACAAGCTACAGATGTGAAACATACCGCACGCTAGTTACTTTGTTCTACCTTCTTAAACATTGTTACAACATCAGTTTAAACAAGGTTTATTTACAGACTATCCTATGAAGGGAACATGCTCTCTCATGATAGATTCTCAGTGTGTACAGCACGTTTATACCTTGTCTTTTTCCATCAGAAACGACGTAACATAAAAAGTTATTTTTTGAGTGTGCGCATTTTTTTTCCCTTTGACTTTAGAAGAGTGATTCCTCTGAAACGTGGGTGTTCTTGGCAAAACGTGGAAAAGGTGCACATGTGCCAGTAGTGATGTGGCAGGAAGGAGCTTAGTGTCGTGTGACTGTGTTCATCTGACGACTGACTACTTTCTTAGGAGACGTAATAAACATATAGTTGTTCTCTATTTAGCTGTGATATTTTGTGCTTTATGAACCAGCCACCACAATTTCTACCTGTTCATGGATTAGAGACCCAAGGAATTGATCCACAATACCCACAAGTTCTTTTTTTCTCCTTTATACGTGTAGGCTCAAGGTGAGCTATAGAAAGCCATTTTCTCAATATAGTAACAATATCACTCATATACCCACCAACCCAAAATGATCAAACCATATGGCAGTTATCATAAAACCGTGTTTGTGATCCAAGGCTATGTCTGTGTCCATAGGAAGTGATCTTCAAAATAATTTTTTAATATCGGTCACTAGGTACAGACCGTGTTTTGTTGGTGTTCTCCCAGCATGATGTGAAGACCTAAAAATAAGAAAAAGATTACACTTAGCATGCTCCAGGTGACCCCGTGGCATTCGTCATTAATGTGCAAAATAAAGGAAAACCTAGAAGTAATAGTCATTGGATAAGAAACAGAAAGAATCTCATGTTCATAAGAGGTGTGGATCTTCTTCTAGGACAAGACTCGATACGTTATGACATGACCTAATTACAGGAGCCATTTTGCTGAGTTCAATTTTTTTCTTCCCATCCGTTGTTAGTACTTAGCGTGGAATAAAAGTGGTCAGAGGTCCCCACTCTGAGGTTCAGGGTTTCGTGATTCTCTCTGTTGACTGCGAGATAATTTTGGAAATCGAGAAGCCACTTTGGATCGACTGCCTTTGCCTCCTTGTTCTCCATTGCTTTGAACGTCTCTGAAAGGCAGGGAAATAGATAATAGGTACAAACTACTCATAAAATGACTGCAACGTAAGAACATATTCCACTATGAACATTATTGACCTTGAAATACGCTATAAAAATGGGACTGTCAGAAGAGTATGAATGTAACACACCATATACATGTAAGATAACAAGGCTCCCTGTTTAATGTGCCAGCTGATGAAGTGGTTAAACATCATTTACTATTTTAAAGTATATCTCTATGTACACTTTATTTCCCCCATTACCGACAAGAAGCCAGAAAATACACAGAAACACTCGCTTGACCCCCACGACTGATAGTCACACCAATACTGCACCACCAAAATCCATGTTTCTTTTTGTGAGTTTGAGGAGCGGAGGAAATTTCTTAAAGTAGAAGCATATCAATATATAGATATTACAATCTAGATTTATATTGAAACTAGATGCAGTAGAGCTGAATTCATGATTTAAAGGGTTTGTGTCATCAGAGACCACCCCTTTCATATTGAATGAAAGGCGATCCCCAGAACCCTGGCAAACAGCTGATTTTGCGGGGGAAGCCTTTTCTGGCCAGAGGGGAAATGTAGTATTACATGGTGGCCATTCAGATGAATGACCGTACATGTAATACATGGACAGCTAGAGTCTGCCAGATGGGCTCCCCATTCTGTTTTAAAGAGTGGGGGACTCCCTCTATGATGTACATATGGACAAGAGTTGTCTTATAAGACCCCTTCTTAGGCCTCTGGAACATAGGATAGAAATGCTGCGGATTTTACAAGGAGGATTTGCGCATTGATAATCCTCAGTGGATTACAGCACCAGCCATCCACATGCTGCGCAACATTTTTCGCACAGAAATATGAGCATGGTGTGGATTTTCACAGCAGATTTTACCCATTTCACACTTAAAAGGGTGAAATCTGCTGTGAACATACATAATATAATGAGCATGCGGATTATGCTGGAAATTCGAGACAATTCCACCACGTGTGTGGATACCCTTAGAATGAACCTGCCCCAGCAATAAACTGATCGCCGCGGTTTCCCCTGATAATTAGCGGTTATTGCTGGGAGAAGCTCCATGCAGCCGCTCTATGCAGTGGCTGCTGCATGGGAAATGTAATATTACATAATGTTCATTCAAATAAATGGTGAACCATGTAAGACAAGCTCGTGTTAAGTCCACCAGACCGGGAGCGGCTGTCTTTGTGTATCACGATAACATCACCGGCTAGAACACTGCAGTAAGTTTCCCAGATATAAAATCACACAAAACATGATATTCTAATGACAAACTGACATCCACAGCTCTGCTGCTTCTGTATATGTTTTACGCATGTAAAGGGTTATTCCAGGCAAAATGTAAAATCTTTAACCCATAATGTATGGGCTTCCCCCAAGACACTATCCAATCCGGTAACATTTATAGCTAATGCACTGGTCAGCATGACAGAAGCCTGCCCGGGAGACGCTCTCCATGTATTCGGTTTATGTATATTGCAGGTCAAGAGCTCGGGGTGCATGATATGGGCACGCACCATGGAGACCTTGGGCAAGCTGGTGTCATGCCATCTAGTGCATTAGCTTAAAAAACAATGCAAGACCCTTTCTCAACTATACAAACGTTTTCCCAGAATAATTCTTTAAATATAGGTCAGGGTTGAATAAAAATTCGATACATACTGTATATGACATTATGAATTTTAGATTTAGGATTTCATTTTGCACTAGTCTATAGGAGATCTACCATTGCTGCTGTCCAAGAGTAGGGTTAAATGACGTCATCTGATGTAGCGTCTAGCGGTGGGGATTTGTAGTAGTAGAGAGTGAACTGCAATGATGTTCTAGTTACTGCAGCCGTCTTCTAATTAAAGAGATTTCATTAATGATGAAGAACATTAGCGATACATCCCTGCTGGGCGCTTTTAGCGTGTTCTGTCTCCGATCCTACATGAATGATTTTTCTATATTTCTGCTAGAAAAAAAGATCACCATTCAATGTGGCCAAAAATAAAATAGTAGAAAATGAAAGTGGGGGTAGCGTTAATGGGCAGCAAATCTTACTATCACCCCTGCCATAGCCACATCTCTGAATCAATAAGTTACACCTACAATACCAGCAGTAGCGCATATAATACTTTCAACTAGAGTGCATATAAAGTGTCAGTCATCAGATATTTTCCATATATAACACAATCCGCAGCAGTGCATATATAATAACCTCAGCCATATTGCCTATATTATAACAGCCAAATTGTATAACACCAGCCCTGAGACGCAGCTATAGGGGGTGCAGTCGTATCCCCTCCACTAAATAAGACACCAGTATTATAAAGAGCACCTGCATCGGGGACCAGGAGCTTCAAGTTGCGCCTCTGCATCAGCCGCAGTGCATATATACTCAAGCCAGTAACCGATATAACATTAACCATCATACATATATAATATTAGCATATTAAATAATGCCAGCTGTAGTACATAATGCGGATAGTGGAACCACCTTGAACCATACACGCGACTGGGCTACTCTTCTCACAAGCTGCTCTACTCGAGTGTGAACTGCCGATCAGTGGCCCTTCACGTGACTTCCTTTCCCTGGCTGAATTCTACCCAGTAAGTGAGACATTTGTCACCATCTACTCATTGCTGTTATGGGACTACTATAGTATGAAGCAACGGCCATGTTTTTTTTTTCTTTCCTGTGAATCTATAGGATTGTAACAAACCTTATATTTCAATAAATGTGACGCTTAAAGTGCAACTCCAGCCCCTTTTACATCTGCATAAAGAGTAAAAATCTACATAAAAGAGTAAAAATCTGCATAAAAAAGTAAAAATCTGCATAAAGAGTAAAAATCGACATAAAGAGTAACAATTAGCATAAAGAGTAATTTCCTGATCTAATCATCTCAGAATTGCTTCTTTTACATTGTGAACCCTGACAGCATCCTGTGATTTGTCAATTCAATGACACCGGCTGTTGTTATATGAACTTGATGATATGAAACATTCAAGTATGGATCGAAGACAGCGGCTGCACCGGAGCTCTGTAATTGATCGTTCAGTATATTGCTCATAGAATCAGTATAAAATACTAGCTGTAAATTTGATCACCATATAAAGGTAAATGACATAGTAAACCTAAATCTATGTATATATACAACATGAAAACACGAACCCTGAGTGCAGGAATCCTGTATACAGCACTTGATCATGGATTGAGGTAAATGCGCTGCGCTTGATGTCAGGCATATATGTCATTTACTTGAATATTGATTAGAATTAAGATCTCTATTTTCCACTACAATACTGTGACGGCGGATAATACCGATGTAAAGACGTCTTCCCCATCCAGCCACATATATGTTAATATTGCGGCATCCACTTGAACCTGGATGATTAACCTCTGTCTCTTCTTTTTCTCGACATGAAAGAAGGCTGTTAACCAGCACCACTGCGCTGCTCGCAAGCGCCGGGAAAATGCGGAGTCCATGCTGTGAGATGGCCTGTTCATACAGTAATTGTTATTTTGATTTCCAAGAATTTCTGTCCGGATGTACAATTCTGAATACAAATTCATGTAAATTGATTTTCCCATAATGTGTGGTTTTTTGTAGTTTAATCTTTAGAATACAATTTCATTCCCTTTCACTGTTGACTTCCCAACTGGCGTTTCGTGTACATTTTAAGGCCGTGCCTGTATAATTACATCTATAATTGCAGACTTTTTATTCTATCACGTCTCCGCAGACAGTGCTCATTTTATACAATCTCATGGATGTTAGAAATACTTCGCTAGAAAAGAAAGACTCAATAACCAAAAGGGCAAGCGCTGTGCACTGTAAAGATACAGGACGACACGGGAATAGAACCGGTTCATCACCAATTTTAACAGCTGATTATCATAATGTGAAAACGGTCAAGGATTTTCTGTAGGAATTTTTAACTCTTTAGAGACCAGCCTATTTTTAGTCTTAATCGCCAAGCAATTTTTCCAGTTTTTTTTCATCGCCGTATTCCAAGACCAATAACGGTTCATTTTTTCCGTAGACATAGCTGTATGAGGACTTGTTTTTTGCGGGATGAGTTGTATTTATAATGGTACCATTTTGTGGTACATATAACTTATTAATTACTTTTTATTACTTTTTTGGAAGGGGAATGGAAAACAAACAGCAATTCCGACATTCTTTTATTACGTCTCCAATTTACACTGTTTACCGCGTGGTATAAATCACTTTACTCTGCAGGTCATTACGATTGTGACGCTTTTATAATCGGCAAGTTTGTATAATTTTTTTTAAGTTTTACTACTTTTTTTCAAATTTAAAACACTATTGTATTTGTGTTGCCATATTCTAGGAGACATAACATTTTTTGTTTCCGCTGACATGTTTTGCTGGACGACTTGTAGTTTTTATTAACTTTTTTTAAATTCCACTATGGGATATCACTATGCGATCGTTTGATCACTTTTATAATACACTGCAATACTTCTGTATTGCAGTGTATTATGCCTGTCAGTGTAAAACTGACAGGCATTCTATTAGACCCTGCCGCTTCAGACAGCCCGGCACCTGCTCTAGCTGGCAAGGGACACCCGTGTCGGGCTTTTGACAAAGTACTGTGGCATAAATACCCTTAAAACGCTGTCATTAAGGAGTTAATTGCTTAAAGGGGTTCTACAGAAGAACAAATACACATCTCAATTAACAGAGCACAAGACGTGTCCTAATTTCCCAATATATTCACTGTTATAATTTGGTCTCCTGACAATTATCAAAGGAAACGCAGCTATGGGGCGGGATTTTTATATATTGAAAAGCAAAATTCAAACTAAGACAAGATTTCCATTCCGTTCAAGACATATTTTAGTACGAAATCCAGCCATGATGTTGTGAAATTTCACCGTGTCAGATATTTTTAGACTAGTATTGACCATTGTGATGTTCATGTAGCACATAAAGGATGTGTGTTTGAGCCATACGGTTGAGTTAAAAAGAATCCCTTCCCCCCCAAAAAAACAAAAATCAAAGAAAACAAAACAAACCAGGAGTACTTTGGTACTCAGCTGTTTTTTATTTTTCTCCTTAAAGAGGAATTTAAATTTTGCTGCGGAAAGTGGACTGAATTGCTGCGTTTTTCAGAGGAGATGTCACCATCCCCTAACATTGTGAAAAATGCAGCAAAATACGCACCATTTTCTGCAGTTAAAAACTCGTGAAATGGTGCGTTTTTGCTGCAGCGGAAATTCTGCTACTTTCAACGGAATTGCTGCAGAAAATTTCTGCAGCAATTCCGTTACATGTTGTCAAGCCCTTATTGTAGAAAAAAAACAACACATTGTGGAAATTCATTCCATATTATTCCATAATGTCTGAATTGTCATTTTAGTATGTCATGTTTAACCACCAATAATCACCAGACACAGCTGAGAAATTTTGAGTACTTTCAAGTATAACAGCTAAAACGTTTTTTCGTAGGATTGTCCAAAAATGTATGCATCTTCCTCTTCGATTGTGCCATTGTTACAATGTTTGCCATTATTAGGTGTAATATATACATGTTACCCTAATAAGAGTGTCAGTATTTCACAATTTGTTTAGAGGAAAATACAGTCTTGCCCGTTACATTGTAGAGCTGTTCTGGGTCTGTTATTCCATAGAGGGTGCCCTCAATAATATGAACAGTCATGTGATAGTCAGGATTAATATAGTAAGCGGCATCACCACTACTTTTACTGTACTACATATACACCGTGTTCCAAATTATTATGCACATTGGATTTAAGTATCATAAACATTTAATTATTAGTTTTTCAATTAAACTCATGGATGGTATTGTGTCTTAGGGCTCTTTGGATCATTGTAATCAATCTCAGACACCTGTGATAATTAGTTTGCCAGGTGTGCCCAATCAAAGGAAAACTATTTAAGAAGGACGTTCCACATTATTAAGCAGGCCACAGGTTTCAAGCAATATGGGAAAGAAAAAGGATCTCTCTGCCGCTGAAAAGGGTGAAATTGTCCAAGGTATTGCACTAGGTATGAAAACATTGGATATTTCAAGAAAACTTAGACGTGATCATCGTACTGTGAAAAGATTTGTGGCTGATTCAGAGCACAGACGGGTTCGTTCAGATAAAGGCATAATGAGGAAGGTTTCTGCCAGACAAATTAATAGGATTAGGAGAGCAGCTGCTAAATGCCATTGCAAAGCAGCAAACAGGTATTTGAAGCCGCTGGTGCCTCTGGAGTCCTGCAAACCTCAAGGTGTAGGATCCTCCAGAGGTTTGCAAGTGTGCATAAAGCTATTATTCGGCCACCCCTAAACAATGCTCACAAGCAGAAACGGTTGCAATGGGCTCAGAAATACATGAAGACTAATTTTCAAACCGTGTTGTTTACTGATGAGTGCCGTGCAACCCTGGATGGTTCAGATGGATGGAGTAGTGGATGGTTGGTGAATGGCCACCATGTCCCAACAAGGCTGCGACTCAGCAAGGAGGTGGCGGAGTCATGTTTTGGGCTTGAATCATGGGGAGAGAGCTGGTAGGCCCCTTTAGGGTACCTGACGGTGCGAAAATTACCTCTGCAAAGTACGTAGAGTTTATGACTGACCACTTTCTTCCGTGGTACAAAAAGAAGAACCGTGCCTTCCGTAGCAAAATTATCTTCATGCCTGACAATGCACCATCTCATGCTGCAAACAATACCTCTGTGTTATTGGCTGCTATGGGCATAAAAGGAGAGAAACTCATGGTGTGGCCCCCATGTTCCCCTGACCACAACCCTATTGAGAACCTTTGGAGCATCATCAAGTAAAAATATCTATGAGGGTGGGAGGCAGTTCACATCAAAACAGAAGCTCTGGGAGGCTATTCTGACATCCTGCAAAGATATTCAAGAAGAAACTGTCCAAATACTCACAAATTCAATGGATGCAAGAATTGTGAAGGTGATATCAAAGAAGGGGTCCTATGTTAACATGTAACTTGGCCTGTTAAGTTTTTTTTATTGAAAGCGCATTTGATTTCTGTAAATATGACCTCCTGATGCTGCAAATCCAATAAATTACCATTTTAGTTCTCTTTACAACCTTTAAAATGTTTTGATCGCTGTTGTGCATAATAATTTGAAACAGTGCATTTTGAGCTTTTTACTTCTAAAAAAAAAATCTGTTATCGTTAGGAGATTTGTTCAATAAAATTTGCATTATACTCCAACTGTTGATGGCTTGAAGATTATACTGACTGTCATTTGCATTTAGGAAAATCAGCGAAAAAGAACATTTGCATAATAATTTGGAACGCGGTGTAGTGAGTGCCGTGCATCAGCGGGGGTCCGATTCTGTGGGGATCCGATTGTGTCTGACAGCTGCCTCTCACATATCCAGTGTAGCCACAAACTGTACAGCACTGAGTAAAAACAAAAACTGCAGAGTTAGGGCTTATTCAGATGAACGTGATATACGTCCGTGCAACGCGCGTGGTCTTCACGCGCCTCGCACGGACCTATGTTAGTCTATGGGGCCGTGCAGACTGTCAGTGAGTTTCACGCAGCGTGTGTCCGCTGCGTAAAACTCACGACATATCCTATATTTCTGCGTTTTTCGCGCATCACGCACCCATTGACTTCCCGCGCACCACACTGAAGCACTTCCATGGGACGCGTGTGATTCGCGCAACAGCAGTGAAAAGTATGAATGAAAAAAGAAAAGCACCACATGCTTGTCTGTTTACAAACATACAGTGTCATAATGATGGCGGCTGCGCGAAAAGCATGCAGCCGCGCACCTTATGATCATGACACACGGAGCTGTTAAGTGCCTTTTGCACACGCAAAATGCCACGTTTTTTGCGTGCGCACACGCTCGTGTGAGTCCGGCCTTACATGTATGGCAGCCCGGGGGTAATACAAATGTTACTGATCTTTTGGTTGATAACGCATTTGTGGTATAGGTTTATAGAAAGAAAGTGTTCATACATAAAAGCCTATCAATGTGTCTGAATTTAACATTCAATTGCAATTCTAAAGGAGACAGAGCCTGTTGTTACATTAAAGGGGGTAGTTATTTTTTGCACATGGGTCATCCGTATGCTGCCGGAATAATTCAAAAACTTACTTCTGTCGTATGGATGTAATAATACTATAGTAATTATAAAGGAAGCAAATCATTTGCACAGAGCTCTATTTTACTATGTTATAGACAGGCAACAGCAACATAAAAAAACAGTATAACAAGCAACCAAAGCAATTGATTGCTTATTGCTAAAAAGTCTAGTAGACACAATAAATTTCTGAACTGCATTTTCCTCTGAGCGTGTAGCTACGACAGCTGGGAAACCCAATTCTACGAATACACTGAGCAACCAATGATCCATGTCACCCTCACTGGGAGTCACTCTTGTCCACAGACTGGTTTGAGAATATGTTTTCACATCAGCAGCTGTCAGCGCAGCAATACCTAAGGGGGTACACTGCATACTCTATGCCTGCTGCAATGATGGGTAGGAATGGAAGTTACCGAGTAGAAAGATTACATTACAGAGCTTGCAAAAATGTCATTATCATATATTCCTCTAAATTCTAAAATCTTTTCTTGGAGCCTCTTAAAGTGGGAGTAAAGCTTTGGTGAATCTACAAACATATAATAGACGACTGCATAAATAGCAATCACCTAATATAGTGTTAACAGAATTCCTCCCTTTATTATGAGCAATGACAATCCAGGATTAAGGCTATGTTCACACCTGCGTTGGTGTGTTCCGTTGTTCTGCTCCGTCAGAGGAGCCGAACAAGGGAATAACGGAAGCAATGGTTCCGTTGCACGACGGACACCACCAGTGGCTGACGGAACCCATTGACTTTAATAGGTTCCGTCGGCTTGCTGTCGGGGTGTCTATCGTTTTACCAGAGACAATAGCGCAGCATGCTGCACTATTGTCTCCGGTCATCTCCGGTAAACTCTGCCGGATCTGAGACGGGAGGCCCCTAACGGAGCCTCCAACACAGATGGATTAAAGCCTGCTATTTCTTCACTGCTGGCACATTATGTCTTAGGAAAGATATAGCAGGGAAAACTAAATGACTATTTTAGGGACAGCACAAGTCTACCTACATTGCAATGTGTCACAGAACCTGGATAAGGCTCACAATGATCCCACCACAGGGTAATAAATAAAATAGCGTCACAATACATGAATATAAACACAGTGACGTGACGGCACAAGGGAAACAACCAAAGTAAACGCACAGGAATAACATCACAACGATGTCACAGTGCAACGATGATGCGCACAATGATGTCACAGTACAGGAATAATAAACACAGTCATGTGACTGTACAGGGGTGATAAATACAGTGATGTCATAACACATAGGTAATAAACAGTGATATCGCTGCACAAGGCTAGAAAAGATAGTGATTTCACAGCACAGGTATAATGACCAAAATGAAGTAACAGCACAGGAATAATTCTATTGATTCCCGGTGCAAGGATGATGCATACAGTAATGTCACAGTACAGAGATCATGGTCACCTTATATCACTGCATAGGAAGAACACACAAACCGAATTCCCAAAACAGGAATAACGATCACTTTTATGTCGCAGAACATGGATAATAAGTACTGTAATGGTCATAGGAAAAGGTTATTGGACACCGTGAAGTCAGAGTATGGGAATAATGCACACAGTGATGTCAGAAGAAGGATGTCTAAGGATGAGACTGATATCAGTAATAAACACAGCATCATGATAGAAGGAAAATGCGCACAGTCAGGTCATAATATAGAGAATAAACACTGATAATCCTGTATATGGCAGAGTGGCTCTTTCCCTAGGCACGATTGCAATTTCTGCACCCACTAGGCTTAAAGGGTTAAAGGATCACATAAATATGTCTGTTTTCTTCCGAAAATGGTGCTACACCTGTCTATGGGTTGTTTCTGGTATTGCAGCTCAGCTCCATTGACGTTAATAGGGCTGAGCTGCAATACAACAAACAACCAGTGGACAGGTGTGGCGCTATATTTGTACGAAAGCAGCCATGTTTTTCTAATACTGTACAACCCCTTTAAGGTGGCGATAACAGTCAAGCAAGTTTGGTCTATAACTATTCCTCCCAACTTCCTCATAAGCATGTTCGGCCAAGCATACATGCATATTTCAATAGGGAGAAGAAAATAAGCCGCTGTCAGACCCCTCTGGCAGCAGCTTATCTCCCCTGGGAACAAAGGATGGAGCATGTTGAAATCCAACATGACCGATCCTTATTCCCCCCGACATCTGCCGTTAAGGGAGTGTGGGGAGGCCCCGCACACATTAGATCATTGGATCCCGTCATAATAGGTGGGCTCAGCTAAGTTTTGTCTAATGTGTAGACAGAGGAAAATGACAAATTCCAATCAATATACTTATTGACACACAGGCATTTGATTTTCATACCACTACCACCCTCATTGATCACATACCACATTTGTCTATACTTTGGATCTAAAAACTCTAAAAGAAGAATTATAGAACAACATAAAGCCAATACATAGCCGAAAAAAGAACATACCACAGCACATGCCAAACTCGGTAGATCTGATCATTAAAAGAAAGGTCCATCCTGCCCACTGATCAACGTAGAGATAAAATAGTTATATTAATAAATTGCTGAATATTCCCTAATTCATGGAACTTGAGATGCTTTATGTATGTAATCCTAATGACAGATACACAAATGGCAAATCAGGGAATGATGGGTGTTGTAGTTTTGCAACAGCTGGAGATCCAAAGGTTGGGGAAAAAGTAGTAAAGGGTGATCAACTAATATTTACCATTATAATAAACCATATGATTCTTCCAGAAGAAACGGGTAAACAAGCGATTTGGATCCACTCAGCTATTTTGAGAATAATAAAGATTAGTTAGGGATCATGACACAAACAAGCATTCGGCGAAGACAAAACCTTCAGAAATTCCAAGTGACAATAATTGCACGGAGCTAAATTACAGCCTGGAAGACGGAGGATCGAAAGCTAATAGCCAAACACGGGCTGTAATCACCTTTAATAAATTGGTCTGGGCAGAAATAAAGAAAGTGATTTGGCAAAGGTCTGAAGATGAAGTCTGTGAATGAGCGAGTCATGTCGATAAAATGATGGGGTTGTAAGTACTGAGAACACCTGACATAATATAGCAGTAGTGACTGTGAAACACCTGCATAAATATTAGAACGCCAATCCATGCTGCTTCTGCATTGAATTAAAGCGGTATTCCCATTTTAGGCATTTAGAGCATATCTATAGTATATGTCATGAGTGTGTAATAGATGAAGGTCCCAGCTCTGGGACCCACGCCTATCTCAAGAGCGGGGTCCGCTAGCCCCGTCTGATGAGGCGGCCACTCAGTGGAGAGGTGACCAGCAGTTCCAGGCCGAGAGAGCTCGGCTGTTTCCGCAATCCCGTTAACCTCTCTATTAAGTCTCCGCCTGGATGTAGCGGTCAGAGCTGGGACCTGCATCTTTCAGATATTTATGGCAGATCCTGTGGATGTGCCATAAATGTTTAAGATGGGATACCCCTTTAACAAGATATGTATTCTTCCTTCGTGAGATAGATGGAGAGATTCCTATTTGTATGCCTTCAAGTGTTCTGTCCTGTCTGTGCAATCTTCTCAAGATACAGAATGTAGACAGGGTCGAAAGCCAGTGTGCTTAATAAAAGTTTAATAATGTAATCCGGGAAGACATCAAAGTAGAAGCTGCATCAAAAGCGCCCATAAGGATACCTTTTCCTAAGCCACGGCTCCAAGACATCTACTGTGTCTGACGAAAGAGCAAAGCAAATGAGCAGAGACCACACCACTTAAAGGGGTATTTTGGTTTCAGCAAAAAAAAAAAAAATGCCATTCTTTGTATAATTAAAAGTTATACTATTTTCCAATATACTTTCTGTATCATTTCATTATGGTTTTTAAGATCTCTGCTTGCTATCATTCAAAGGGAACCTCCATTGTTTAATCCAGGGAATAAAAATTTGTCCCAGTCACGTGATAGATACACAGGTGCACGGCACATTACAGTTACAGTACGTGTATCAGAGCTCTGTCTTGTAACGAGCCAAGCACCTGTGTGGCCATCACATGACCAGGACAGACTTTTATCCCCCTAGAAGTAAACAATGAAGCTTCCTATTTAATGACAGCAAGCACAGATCTTGAAAACCATGAGGAATTGATCCAGAAACGATATTGGAAAATTGTATAACCTTTCATTATACAATGAATAGCCTTTATTTGCTAAAAGCGGAATACCCCTTTAAATACTAATATTTGTCTTTTTTTTTTTTTTCACCCTCCAGGGGGACCACGTTTTCCCTGAGGTATCAAGACTATTAGAAATCAAAATTCTGAAATATCATAATATGGAAATGGATCCCGGATGGGAAATGGCCAAAAGTATGTGAATTTACAGGGAACCATACGGTAGATTACTTTCATTTGTGCAGCAAATGTAGACAAACTTAAAGGGATCCTGTCATCAACATCTTACCTGTCAAACTCGCCTGACCCCTCAATGGCCGCAGCTGTCCAGAGTTCGTTCCTGTTCTCTTCTTTCCTGAAGTCCTCCTCTGTCAGTAAATGTAGTCGTTTAAACTTTTCCCGCCTTTTATGGTAATTAGTTTTCCCTCTTGGACTCAGCTTCTTAACCCCGCCCACCACCGGCACCTGTCCGGCCCTGACTGGCTAAGGAGTTGTCAATCAAAAAGAAGGAGGTGGAGTCCACTCTGAGACGCTGGAGGAATGAAAACCTGACTCTTTTCAGATGAAGATTTGACTCTTTTCTGCTCATATGCATACGGTGTGGGACCACTGAAAAACTGAATACTAAAGCTACAGAGCTTACTTAGAACATATTTATAGCTTAGATGACAATGATCTTTCACCCACTTTCACCAGGTATTGCTGGCTTTATAGCTAAAATGCTGGTGACAGGTTCCCTTTAAAGAGGCTCTGTCACCACATTATAAGTGCCATATCTCCTACATAAGATGATCGGCGCTATAATGTAGATGACCGCAGCGCTTTTTATTTAAAAAAACGATCTATTTTCACCACGTTATTAGCGATTTTTGCTTTATGCTAATGAGTTTCTCAATGGACAACTGGGCGTGTTTTTACTATTGACCAAGTGGGCGTTGTACAGGGGAGTGTATGACGCTGACCAATCAGCATCATACACTTCTCTCCATTCATTTAGTCAGCGCATAGGGATCCTTTTAGATCAGTATGTGCTGTCTTATACTAACACATTAACGATACTGAAGTGTTTAGACCGTGAATAGACATTCCATGAGCTGTCTATTCACAATCCCGGCACTTCGTTAATGTTTCTGTGGTAGTTACAGCAGAGCAAGCGTAATCTCGCGAGATTACGCTGTAAATGACAGGTTACAACAAGATTACGCTTGCTCTGCTGTAACTACCACAGAAACATTAACGAAGTGCCGGGATTGTGAATAGACATCCCGTGGAATGTCTATTCACTGTCTAAACACTTCAGTATCGTTAATGTGTTCGTATAAGACAGCACATACTGATCTAAAAGGATCCCTATGCGCTGACTAAATGAATGGAGAGAAGTGTATGACGCTGATTGGTCAGCGTCATACACTCCCTCTGTACAACGCCCACTTGGTCAATAGTAAAACAGGCCCAGTTGTCCATTGAGAAAACCATTAGCATAAAGCTAAAATCGGTAATAACGTGGTGAAAATAGATTGTTTTTTTTAAATAAAAAGCACTGCTGTCATCTACATTATAGCGCCGATCTCCTTATGTAGGAGATAGGGCACTTATAATGTGGCGACAGAGCCTCTTTAAAGTGTACCTCCAGTTACACAATATGACTAACAGTATGTGGCGACCCCTCCTAATTATTGATCTCAGATATTTCAGCCACACCTATTGCAAACACATGGAAAAAAAATAAAGCATACAGCCATGCAATTTCCATAGACAAACATTGACAGTAATGTGGGTTGTACTGAAGTGTTCATTTGTAGTGGCTGTGCAAGGTATTGCACCACTGTCCCGTTCAAGAAAATAGGACAGTGATGCAATACCTTGAAGAGACTCTACAAAATGCAACGGCACGTGCAAAGTACCAACAAGAAGGAAACCGCGTACATAATGTAGAGACTGTGGCGCTCGTACGAATGCTACGGCCCCTTCAAACAGCTAATCAGGGGTGCCAAGACTCGGACCCTCACTGATCTAATATTGATGGATTATCCGTAGGATAGGCCATCAGTTTTGAAAACTCAGATAACCCCTGCACAAGTTAGATCCATAAAGACATGGTTTGAGGACGCCCTTCTCTCAAGAGATGTCTGCACATACGGCCGTCCTGCTCCACAGTGACCACCAGGGTGCGCTCACGAGCTCAGTCCAGACTTGAGAAGCCAGAGCTCACGCATGTTGGTAGTTGAGCTGATTGCTTCTGAGCACCCTGGGCTATAACAAGGTCCCAGCCCCATCCTCCCATGCCTGAGCTTTGTTGTGTATTCCTAGTCTGTCTATGTGATGGCCTCCTAGTGTGTTAACTGTACCTGTTCCAGTTCCTGTTCCTTGCATTCCATTCCTTCCTGGTCGAGCACTGTGCTGTGCAAAAGTCATGTCGTGCTGTATCCACGTCTGACCTGCTTCACCTCGCCTGACGTCTGCCTGCTGCCTAGTCCCAGCCGAGCCTGCCCTGCTGCTGTCTGAGCTGCCACGGGTACCTATACGAACTATAGACTTTCACCTGCGCCCTGTTGGCCAGCTGCCTTACCGCCAAGGTGTTACGGCCCAGTGGGTGCACAGACAATTCGTGACAGGCCGCGCCGCATGCAATGTCCTGACGCCGGCCAGTGCCAAGACATTATATATGACGCAGCACACAATGTCCTGATGCTGCCCAGTGTCAGGACTTTGTATGCGCCACAGCATAGACCGGGTCGGATGTGGAAGTCTGAGGTCCCCCTGTCAACAAGAGAAGACGTAAAGGCTTTTTTTTTTTTTAAATCTGACCTGAGAGGGGGACAGTATGTCCTGGGGGGCTGGCATGGGGCCCGGTACTCTCTGGTTATGACCCTGACTGAATGAGAACAAATTCTCCTCAGACACACTCCAAAATCTTGTGGAAAGCTTGTGGAGACTGTTATAGCTGCAAAAAGGGGACCCAACCCCATATTAACAGTCATGATTTTGGAATGGGATGACCAACAAGCTCATATAGGTGTGATGGTTAGGTGTCCACATACTTTTGGCCATACGTCTCTAGGCATTTCATATAACTTAGGCCTCATGCACACGAACTTATTTTTTTCCTCCCGTAAATACTGGTGTAAATACGGGTCCTTGTTCACACGTATTAGACCCGTATTGCACCAGTATTTACGGACCCGTGCCCGTAAATACGGGACTGGTGTCACCAGTATTCCACCCGTATTTACGGGCACGTTTTCGCTGCAAAATTGCACTGCACTAATCGGCAGCCCTTCTCTACATCAGTGCAGGATACAGAGAAGGGACAGCCCTTTCCGCAGTAAAAGTAAAAGAAATCCATACCCGGCCGTTGTCTTGGTGACGCGTCCCCCTTTCGACATCCAGCCCGACCTCCCTGGATGACGTGTCAGCCTATGTGACAGCTGCAGCCTGTGATTGGCTGTAGCGGTCACATGGGCTGTAACGTCATCCCAGGAGGCCGGACTGGAAGAAGAAGCAGGGAGTTCTGGGTAAGTATGAACGTCTTTTTTTACAGGTTGATCTATATTGTGATCGGCAGTTACTGTCCCGGGTGCTGAAACAGTTACTGCCGATCGTTTAACTCTTTCAGCACCCTGGACAGTGACTATCCCCTGACATCGCCTAGTAACGCTCCCGTAATTACGGGTGCACACACGTAGTCACCCGTAATTACGGGAGCCCCATAGACTTCTATGGGCCTGCCCGTGCTGTAATTACGGTCTGAAATAGGACATGTTCTATATTTTTCAACGGCACGGGCACCTTCCCGTAAGCATACGGGGAGGTACCCATGGCCAATAGAAGTCTATGGGCCCGTAATTACGGGCCGTAATTACGGCCCGTGATTACGGGCGTTTTTACGTTCGTGTGCATGGGGCCTTACATTGTCTGGTAGAAATATAGAACAAAGGCTAATGAGCTTGAGCAAGCAATATTCACGAAGTATATCTACTCTCATATGACAGATACCCAGTGTATATTCTGCTAGCTCTACAAAGGATATCAAGCAAAGGAAGCACAGTTTCGCCTGGAGCAGCACTGCTTCCAAAGGCCACAATAGATGTCAAATTTATAAATAGGCACAACATATCTGTATGGCAGCGAGAATTCATATTACCTAAAAATGGAAGTCACCCCATCTCTCTATGAAAGAGATCAATGATGGGGTTAACCACATGATGGTCCACAAAATATTTCATGCTAACTGTATAGATTTCATGGATTCTCATTTTACTACATCTCAACTGTGGATTCCTTCACTGACACTCCAGGTCTATGTCTCCAGTAAGTTGCTCGAGACAGGACTCCCAATTTTTCCAGCAGGTCAAAAGGGTTGAGGTACAGTCCTATCTCAATTTATTTTTTTTGTATGTCAAGGGTCTTTCACGGTTTGTGATGATATTTGTTTGTTTGTCTCTTTACAGGGGCGTACCTAAAGGAAGCGGGGGGGGGGGGACCCCATATCGCTTTCGAATGGGTCCCACTAGCCGGGGCTGATCTGGCAGCCTGGGTGGGATCCAGGGTGGGCCCTCTTCACCTCCAGGCTCTCTTGGAGTTGCTCCCCCTGCGACGGTAATTGTTACGCCACATTTTTGTTATCTTTCTGTGTTTTTGTTCCTTATGTGGGATGAACTTGCCTTTATTGAAAACGTATATTTACTTCAAGAATCAGACTGGTCAATTCTGTCTTTATTCTAGCTAATATTTTATTATTTTTTTAAAAAATTTGAAACAAAAATTTAGTTTTTAATGAAAATTTAAAAATTTGTTATATCCACTTTACTTTAAAAAACAAACATATATATCGGAATTGTATGAAAAGCAATAATCCAATAACGCGAGCACGTGCTATTACTGTAAATTGCCAGAGCCTTTAAGATGCAGTTCTATGCCGCACTTGTACTTTCACTTGCATAAGCTGTGTGGTCAAAAACTGCATTGAAAAAATCGTCAATTCATGATAAGACCGCACGGCACACTACTGCTACGTGTACGGGCATAAATCTATCCAAACTGCAAGGAAGATATAAAGATCGGCTCCTTAACTTTCCCCTTATGTTCCCTTTAATGGGACATGAGTAACAAATGAAATGACGGTATTCATCATACATCAGTACAGCCACTACTGGAACAACAGGGCACAGTAATGAGGACTATTTTCACAAATGCATTACTAGAATATGTATATTTACGACACACAAGGTTAAAAGATCAGGCTCTCGTGCTTTTTCTTACAAATTTGGTGAAACTAACAGTCACAGATTTCAGTCTAAAACAATTATATTAACAAGACCATTGGGTTTACTTGTGCTGCAGTGTTGTGATTGTAATTGGCTGCCTGCAGGTAAATGCCTCTAGTTTTGTTAAGGAAAACTGACTGCTGCCAAGAAGAATTCTGTGAAGCCTTTGTACAGGGAAACGAAGCAGATGTCCTTTTACTGAACAGTTAAGAAATGTGAAAGATGGAAAAAACAAAAATTACGCAGGTTGTGAACGCTATCCATCGTACATCCGTTGCCTGACACCCATATCAGATATAAAAACCTCTTCACACAATTCATGCTCCTTAGAACGGATATCTAGTTAAACACAAAAAATCAAAATCTCGGCAATGGTCAAATGGAGTGAGAAAGTAATTTTACTTGTTATCTGCGGGGTCATGGCCCATAAAGCTAACATGGCGTCAACATCATGAGAAGATTAAACATACAGTATTTTAAGCCTCTAAAATGTTGAAAAATCTTATTTCCTTTTGATTTATTAATTGATATCAATTTTTATAAATTTTACACTGTGATCAGTCTATCAAATAATCAAACATAACCACATGTAAATTTGAAAAGAGGTTGTCACAGCCCCGCCTCTGATGCTAGCACTACATAAAGGAGTTTCCCCATTATTGGATATGACAGCATGTTGCTAGGATACGGCATCGCTTACCGATCCTCAGAAAGAAGGAGCCACAGCACTAGTTAAGCGCCGCCATCTATAGGCTATATTTACAAATTGTTGTGATGCAGTTTTTGGTGCCGTTTTTTATGCCGAAACCAGGATTGGATCCAAAAGGGAGGAAATTTCTCAGTCAATTCTCTATACTTTTCCTTCTATTTTGTATCGACCCCTGTTTTTGGCTTTAATTTTTTTTTTTATAAAAAAAACTGCATGAAAACTGGGTGTGAATACAGCCTTACAGTTTTTTCATTATGTTTTTCACCAGAGAAGTAGATCGTCTAAGCTGCAATCAGTTTGGCGCTGGCTAGACTGGAAAGTAAAATTAATTTTCAGGGCAGCGTTAGTGCTTTCGTGGATGCAGTATTTGTAGAAGTTCTCATCTGCGCTCTGTATATTTTATGTGTATGTGTCACACGAACATAAAGCCCCTGGCTGCACCAAAGCATCTGACACGAAATATAAATTGGGCAGCATGAGACAGTTATATGGTTACCTGCAGTTACCACCAGTCTATTAATACTATTCGGTGACAACCCATCATACCGTATTGAGATGTTATTTGCTAGGGAGTGTCTAAATGATTTATTGAGGCCCTTCATCAATCAGTGATGTGTCCATGTGAACACTTGCATATGTCCATGTTATCGGCAGATTAGGGCAGTCAAAATAATACGGATTCCATTTATGGATCATTCATTCTGTCAGTAGAGAGGAAAAAGGGGCTATTCAGATTTTCGCCTCTCCATTGTCAGAATACACATTGATGGTCCAGCTTTAAGGAATTCGAGATTTCCAGCACTGTTCTCCTGTATTAGCCGGATTCAGCTATAAGTGTATGTCAGTGAATTGTTGTAAATGTAATCCGCTAATATATAAGCATTGGTTTACTACAGGGAAACTTTCACCTTAACTCTTAAAGGAGTTGTCTAGGCTCCAAAACAAATATAAAACACCTGAAATGCTTTTCTTATATGTTCTTTATTCCCTCCCTCCCTCCCATTTTCATTTTTTCTACTTTGCAGTCGCTTCCAGTTCCCGGACTGCAAAGCCTCGTTCTTCCGATCACTAGGCGGTTCGTAATCTGAGAACGCGCCACAGCAAAAACACAATCTCCTCTTACCTTGTGGCCTAACTTTTGAGTCCGATGATTCCTCCCGCCCACAATATCCATTGCCCCTCCCCTTAGTATTAGAAAGCAGGGGAAGCAGCATAATCAGGGGGCCAGGGATCAGTAGTATAGGGAAAAGAAGCATCTAGAGGGGCAGAAAGAAGTATCTAGAGGGGCAGGGTTGCCTTAGCCAGCCCATCACTCTAGTGTGGCGTGTGACCAGCCCTCTAGCGTGACGTACCGACACAAGGAGTGTTCAGCATGCACGAGCCTATGTTGACACGCTGTTTAGAATGCACGGATAAAAGGACTTCCAGCCCTGCGGCGCAGAAAGGATGAAAGCAAGCAAAAATTGCAACAGTAACCATATTGGTAAGTTAAACTTGTATGGAAATAGTCTACACCTGTACATAATTTTATTTCCCCGAAAAAAGCCTTTAAGGGCATTCTTCTATTTGACCCACTTTCTCAAGAGAGATACAGTTTAAGATAAAAGGATGAAGACCGAGCTTAGACACATGGGACAAATTATTATGTCATGTCTTTCAGAATTAATGGAACACAAAGTATGGTAAGACTTGAACTAAAAATCCGTAAGTACAACATCATTAAAATGTTTTAAAATGTAAATTTTTGGTAAGTGAGCAGTAATAATGACTTCAGCAAAGTGAGGAATAAGTATGCTTTGTTTAGATGAATTGAACAGGTGTATGATGACTTTTAGGTTTAATGAGAGATCTCAGACTTCAATATCTCAAGGTATAGAAGCTGTAATTGTAATGGGAAATAGAGTGCATTATTAACCAGTCACACTGTGAACTAAAATTCTCATTCAATGTGAACATCCCTAAAAAGTGTAATATCCACTTGGGTCAAAGTCTTTACAGAGATAGAAACATAATGACTGGTTGTAATAGAAAAAGATACACCACATGTATGAGCAGACACAAGCTAGAACATGTACTTTTCTATACATCTCACTTTCTAATGGACTCAATAATTTAGATGTCTTAGCTCTTAATAAGTATATAACATTGTATGTCTACCCATTTAGTGCTTCATTTGCTAGAATGACTGTTCATTTCTTCCTTAGGTTTGCATCTGTAGCCATAGCCACATTTTTTAAATCTAAACTGTATGGGCATTTTCCTCTTTACATGGCCAAAAGTAAGTGAACACCCAAACATCACCTAAATATATGTTTGTGACCGAATTTAAAAAAAAAATGTATATGGAGTTAGTCCCCGCTTTTCTGCCATAACACTTTTTTCAGCCGCCAGGGGGGTTGTTGGGCAATGATGTAAAGCTATAAGGCCTGGAATTGCAATTGTTCCCAATGTATTTAATCAGGTTAAAATCAGGGTCTCTGAGGTGTTGAGTTCTTCCACAACAAACTTGGCCAAAGTTTTTTATAAACCTTGCGGTCATGCTGAAAAAGGTAAGGACCTTCCCGTAACCATAATAGATTGGAGGATAAAACCCTGTGCACATTACGTTTATGCCATACGTTTAGTGTGTACATCGGGAAAAGCCCATGACGTTCATGCTAAACCTGTCCTTAAAGCCCCATTTGCCAGATGGAGCCCAAAACAGAGTCCTTTCTGTCATCCCATCAGGCTAGTATAGATCTGGATACCTTTATTTATTTATTTTTTTAAAGGATGGAATAGCCTAGTATACCATGTTTTTCCACCCCCCAAAAAAAAGTACATAGAATGGTATACTTATTTTTTAACATAAGGGCCTATATGTGATGGATGCTCCTGCATGGCATTCATCACAGGCCTCCGCTAAAAGTATGCGTCGCGAAGCATATCATTGAAGCTTCTTGAGGCAGCAGGCTGCCCTGATCGCACACTCTGAGCACATCTCCATATGATGTAAGGCAATGTCCGATCTGTTGGATGCTCTGGGATCCACACAGAGAACCCAACACCCGCGGCAACCACATATACCAACCCAGTTTAGTCACTGGGGCTACCCCAAGGAAGCTACTGTAATGTACTGTAAATACCCCAGGTAGATATTAGTCAGTAGCTGTGGCTGCTCTGCAGATGTTGCCATCACGGGGGATAGGGTCGCCGTGCGGGTGGGGGGTTCTCTGTGTGGATCTCAGAGAATCCCACAGAGCTTACATTGCCTTACATCATGGGAAGACGGGGCTTCCAAGATGTGCAGGCAGGGCACACTCTGCTGCGTCGTGAAGCACCATTAGCTATCCATATATGGACAGTTATGTCACTGGAGCTTCCCTACATGTTATGTTAGGCATCCGTCACTGGCGTCCATTTAACAGTGGTGCCGTTACAATAATATCTGTTTAACAGATTTGTCATGAAGAGAGTCATGATACTTAATGACACATCCATCAAACAGATACCTTTATAGCCTATGAATGACGGATGCCACTGTGGGGAACCGTCACAGCCTACGTTTAATGTATAAGTTGGCGAAAATACTTGATGTGCCTAAACAGCATCATATGAGAGTGCTATGTTTAAAGTGTACAATACCTAGTGATATAAAATTATTTTCATAAATCAATGTTACATGTAAATATATGGAACTGTGTAATATATCATATCAAGGAGTATCTTCCTCACCTTATAGAAGCTTGTTTTTTTCGCTTTCCCTGACTGCAGGTTCTTTGTAAATGTTCAGAATACTCCCCAGTCCCAAAATGTGTATATTTTAAAACAGTCAATACTAGAAAGGGAGGAGGGGGATGGAGCTAAAGTATTTCTGCCTTAAAGAGGCTCTGTCACTAGTTTAGTAATGCCCTATCTCCTAGCTAATTTAATAGGCGCTGTCACACTGATAAGGATAGTGAAAATTGTGTCCCAAAACATTTATTATTTTAAAAGTTATGAGCTTTTTTTCTAAATATGTAAATGAGGCTATACTAGACAAGTAGGAGGTAACACCAGTGAGTCTCCTGAGGTGGAGCTACCTCACAGCCTCTGACGCTGTCCAATCAGCATGAAGCTGCTTCACACAGTGTGAGAGACTGAGGCTGGAGGGAAGGGGGATCACTTCAAATAGCCATATCTCGGGCTGTTGACCACCTAGAACAGCGGTTCTGGTGGCATATGAAAGAGGAGATTCTAATCTTTTATATGACACCAGGACCGCACTGTCATATGAAAGCTGTGACACAACCGGAGATATATCGCCAGTTGATTACACAGTCGGAATGGAAGCTGTATACTACATGATCAGGCTGTGTTGCTGGGCAGGGAAGGGGGAGAAGCTGTATGCTGATTGGACAGCGTCATACAGAAAACATTACACCGCCGAGAGTGAAAAGAAAGTCACCTCCTATTTGGCTATTAGAGCGACATTAGCATATTTAAAAAAATGGCCATAACTTTGCAAATAATCATTGTTTTTTTTAAAACAAATCTTACTGTAGTTATCAGCAGCAAAGCGCCTATTAGATTAGTTAGGAGATAGGGAATAGATAGACTGGTGACCGATCCTCTTTAAAGCCCACCCACTAGGTAAGCATGAAGAGAGAAATTTAGCAGAGGTAAGGCAAAAGAAGCAGACCAGACACAACATTTCTGGCTGCTCTACAGTACATCTGATATACAACTACAGCTGCAGTAATGGAGATTTTTTTTCTTTAACGATAGGTAATCTTTAAGGTCACTAAGCTCTTCTGTATTGCTAATGAATGCAAATTGCATTTCTCTATACTCGATTGTGTTAGCAATAGGATCTGAGGCACAAAAGGGATGTTAAATTATATGATGTATTTACTGCTATGAGTTAACATCTGTCTACCTTATGAATATTTCCTGACATAGAATGTGCATTTTAGGTAATTTACTTATTTTGATTTACATATCAATGGAGCGGAGCTGTAATGATCGAAAAATCTTATGGACAAGTGTTGCTCTGTTTCTGGAATTAAAGGGCTTGAACAGGATAAAAAAAAGACATGGCTGCTTCCTTCCGAAAGCAGTGCCACACCTGTTTGTGGGTTGTTTTTGGTATTGCAGCTCAGCGCCATTAACGTGAATAGAGCGGAGTTTCAATACCAGACACATCTAGTGAACAGGTGTGGTTCTGTTTCGGCAAGAAAGCAGCCATGTTTTTCTAAATCCCCTTAAGTAGAACAATTGTTCTATTCCTAAACATCCCTTTAAAATCTTTACTGCCCTGGACTGCCGGGGTGCTGACATTAACCCGTTCACTGTTGTAGACCACCAGGAATGTCACCTAAAACCCTTTCATTACCCTTGAAAACCAGAGACGTTGGCATAGACACTATAAAACTATTTACCTTGATACCATGTTGCACTATGTATCTGGCTGCTGTATGGTAAATAATTTGGGCACTATACAGCCATTTTTTTTATGTTGTTTGGAATCGCCCAGGTGAAAGAGAACAGCGCCCAGGTCGCCAACTGCCCTGAACACTATCTACAAAGGCTTAGAGGTAACATTGGTCCTAGACTAGATACTACCTGCTTCAAGTCCCAGGTTACAACAGTCGTTTCACTGTCATTTATGTCATAAAAAGTAGAAAAATCAGCAATTATACAATTTACATAATATTACTAAACAAGCCTGCAGAATATATTCTCAAACTAGAAGGAATAAAAAAAAAGCCTTTGCATAAAGTTGCATAAAATAGAACAATATACAAGGTTTTCCATGTGCTGATTAAAACTACAGAAAGTCAACAAAAAGACAAACAGTATTCTGCTCTGTAATGAAATACCCTATGACCCTCAAAAGATCATGTTACAGGTACACGTAAACCAGAGGGGAGACCGCCAATTACAGCTATAGCCATAGAACTTCATGGTTTGTACAGCTGCCGAACATCCAACACTTTGCTGTCGTCTCATTATTGAAAAATAAAGGCTGCTCTTTACTTCTCGGCTTGATATCGCACCTTTACTTTAAGGCAATAAAAAAAAGATTGCGGCTGCAAAGGTAATTCAAGTGATCAGACTCCTGCTGGAGGAACGAATGAATGACCGGCCATGATTTCTATGAGACTGGAGATTGCATGTCAGCTTTCTATTGAAAGGATGTAATGACCTAAAACTCTGAGCGATTAGACCGGAGACTGTTTTGGAAAACACATTTCAACTTGTGTCATTTTACTACTTTCTCCCCAAAAAACCTCCACTCTTTAGATTTTTTTAATCTTCCTGCCACAAGAGATTTTTCATTAAGCCAAACTATTATGATTGAAATAATACAAAAATTGTATAAGGCGAAAGAGAAATGAATATATGAATATCAATGTCAAAGCTGCCAAGTGAGTTGCTTTTATTGGTACTCACATAATAAAATAATAATGCGTGTGAAACAAAACTAATCAATGTGGGATGTTATAGGTTTTTACTCTCAATTTATCCACATTTATTGCACTGTGTGTGAAGTGAGGCTATTGGAAATGACAGTCTAGCGGTAATTTAGATTTATAAAGGACACTGTAAACGTATAAATGTATTTCCATCAAATATCTCTTCGGCGTCATTGCTCTAATGCTCCTAGAGATATAATTTTGAATAATAAGATTCATATAATATATTGGAGGCCTTGTTGTCATTCAAAAATGTAAAACTGGGGCAGAGGTTGCACAGAAAATGGTAATATATCTGCATAGATCCTATTTATATGGATATTTATTGCTGAAAAGATGATTGGGTTGGGAAAGCTGGTTCTGTTCAGGCTGACTTGTCACTGACATAGAGCTATAAGGTAAAGCATACAGTATCTGACAAGAAACCAATTCCGTAAAACTACTGTGTGTTACAGGCAACGTGTATTGAATTGGTAAAGTACATTTTTAAATTATTTTTGGAGTAGTTATAAATAAGGCTTTGTGCCCCTTAGGCCCCGTGTGCACAAGATTGAAAGGAGGCAGACACAGTCCATGCACCTCCGAAGTATGGCGCCATGGGGACTCATGTGTGCCACCGTATAGAATTCTGTCCATGGTCATATGATGGACACACAGGTGCTGGGATCATTAGAAGACACAGCTCTGATACACATACTGTAACTGTAACAAGCTGTGCACCTGTGTGTCCATCACATGACCATGGACAGAATATTATCCACTGGAAGAAAACAATGAATGTTCCTACTGAATAACAACACAAGAAGAGACCTTAAAAACCAAGAGTAATTATGCAGAATGTATATAGAACATTTTTATAACTTTTAATTATATAAAAAGTAACATTAATTTTCTAAAACTGAACAACTCCTTCAAGGAATTTACAAATATACTTTGTTTTAATTGGCGATTACCTTTAAAGGGTAACTAAACTGTCAAAAAACTTCTGACATGTCATAGTGACATGTCAGAAGTCTTGATCGGTGGGGATCCGAACACGGAGACCCCCACCGATTGCTAAAATGAAGTAGCAGAAGCGCCCGGGTGAGTGCTGAGCCGCTTAGTTTCTGATCGGCTTTTCTCGGAAAGCCGATGTAACGGTGTATGGGCCCATAGACTTTCTATTGACTCCGTACACCGTTAAATCGTCTTTCCGAGAAAAGCTGACCAGAAACGAAGCGGCTCATCCGAGCTCTTCTGCCGATTCGTTTTAGCGATCAATGGGGTCTCCGTGCTCGGACCCCACCGATCAAAACTTATGAAATGTCCCTATGACTTTTCTGAAAGTTTAGTTACCCTTTAAGATATTTGCTGCAGGGTTTGCTACAATATGTCAATCTAGATAAGATTAAGTACAGTCTGGAGTCCAGGACAGGATAGATATGTGAGGTTTGTCAGAAAGGTGTAAGCTCAAAATTGTAACAAGGCCATAGCTACAGAAGTGACAAGGGAAGATTCTGTGCAGGACTAGTTGTAAGGACTTATATGAATGTATAGGAAGTCATTTACATGTAAATAAATCAGTGTGGCCACTCTTGTGGCGGATTCCTTGTATCATAGAATACAAAGGTATTGACAGCCCAGCACCCTTTAACCAGTCACAGGCTGAGGGAAGCCGCAGAAAAAAATGGCAAAGTCAGTATTTCTGCATATTAGCAAACTTATTCAACCCATGAGTATTAATTTAAAGAGGCTCTGTCACCACATTATAAGTGCCCTATCTCCTACATAATGAGATCGGCGCTATAATGTGTGCTTTTTATTTAGAAAAATTATCTATTTTTACCACTTTGAGCGATTTTTAGCTTTATGCTTAGTTTCTTAATGCCCAAGTGGGCGTGTTTTTACTTTAGACCAAATGGGTGTTGTACAGAGGAGTGTATGACGCTGACCAATCAGCATCATACACTTCTCTCCATTCATTTACACTGCACTAGCGATATAGCTATATCGCTATGTGTCAGGAGTCTGAATACACATCCCGTCCTGGCTGTAGGTAATGTATATTCATTATCAGGACACTGCAGTAATGTTAGTGTTTGTGAATGTGGCTGCACATAACGATATAGCTTATATCTGGCCACCCCAGTCCTGATTGCAATCTAACTCCATTGGGATCATCTGGATAGGTGTGTTCGAGATGTGCAAGTTACGAGCTGAAATCACTAGTGGGAGTTCCTACAAGAGAAGTGGTTTGTAATCGGAGCTGAAGCTTTAGGCAAGTTGACCGACAGAATGCACTGCTGTGATCACTGCTAAGGGTGGATACTTTAATGAGAGAAAAAATTAATAAAATCAAGACTCGGATCATTTCCAAACAATGATCACGAGTAAAAAAAAAAAATTATAATGAGTACAAAACGGGTTTATTTGCCTAAATACAGTAAATCCATTTTTATCACAAACTAGCTTCTTTTGTTCATTTCCCATAAAATTGATGATTTGGGTGGTATAAATGCATGAAAATAAACAGACGTATAAGACCCCCTACTCTGAAAACCTCCTCAAAGTATTGAATTAAACACTACAAGTCCCTTCGTCACACAAAAATCTGGTCACTGCCCCTAATAAACGACATTTTTATGCTCTAAACAAACAGAAGGAATATTCACCTTCTCCAGCTCTGTGCCTTGTACGTAAGAAAATATTCTGTACAACATTTCCGTTACTTCCAGCTCAGCTACTGTCTTTATCATTAATGTATTTTTTTATCCAATGAAGCCCAAGCAGAGAAATCGTGGCATCATTTATAATGCAAATTGCAAGCCTGGACAATGATGCTATCTCATTATCCACCGCCCCAGGCACTTGGAAGTGTTTCTGGACTGAGACAAGCAGTAGGAAAGGAAGCAGTCTTCCTCGGACATGAGCAGGCAGACCGCAGGGAGCTATGAGAACTTCGCACACCCAGAGTGAGGCATGGGCTGAAACGGGCGATTTTGGCACAGACTTAATGATGAAATTCACTTCCATTTCTTGCATGCTTAGTGCCTGCAGATGACTAGAAATATAAACTGAAAGTTTCTCGCTGCCCTAATAAGTCTCTACAATGACCACTTTATGGCGTCATTAGCAGCCAGAGATTCAGGTCGACTTAAGAGAAATAAATGTATTAATAATCCGATAACATCCCAGATAAAACCACTTTGTATACACTTAAAGGGGAAGTCTCATGTATTTCATTTTAATTTCATTCATTAGATTTAAGCCTGTAGAAGAAACAATGTGTTTGTTCTATTTGTTTGTTTTTGATAAATGTTAACACTATTTTTTTACTTCTAAAAACTTTCCGGCCATATTGGAGGTACACACGTCCTTCTTGTATAGACAGCACAGCAGGGTGGGTGTGCTTCCAGGCAGCTGAAATGACTAGGAGTCGACTGACAAAGAGAAATCGTAAATTATTATAGTCTCCAGAAAGTGATAGAGGACATTCCCCTCCGCTCGAGAGTGACTTAAGATGCATACAGAGCCATATCTGTGTGTATAGTCTGGTTATCCTGCCTTATATAAGGCTTCCAGCAATACAATAGAGCTGGATTTGAATTCCCCCTCACTCTGCTGATTCTGTCCCAGTCTACACAGCAGAGCCGAAAAGTGAGCCGCAGAAAACAAGAAATGTCAGTCTATTGTGACTGCTCCAGTGGTTAGTGTGATATTTTTGTGGACTGTTTTAATATAAAAAAGCCTGATTTAAATCATATGTTAAAATCTGATACATTACGTTTAAGTAAGATTTTGCTTCCAGTTGTTGTAGAGTGATAACTATTGGGTGGCATTTTACTTTTATATACACACAAAATGAAGCTTATCACACACTGAGATGGAGGTCTAGCTTGAAGCTCCTGGGGCTTTCAACTCTTCAGATAATTATGTCATGTTGAGTAGAATTTATATACAGAAGTACATAGCAGAGCTGACTTTGCCATTCAACACAATATATCTCAATGTTATTTCTGGAGCTTTCCACAGCATTGCAGGTAAATCTACCCAGTTTTCCTATTGGAGCTACATCACTCAGGCGAAACTGCATCTGGCACTGACAACCGTGAGATGTTCGTCCGGATTTCTGTGTTTCACTCACCCTTCTTGGATCTGAATGACAGCAGGCTTCAGGTGAATAGATTTTTGAAGAGCAGAACTTTTTATTATTATTATTATTATTACAAAATGAATAATTAATCTGACTATATATAAAGGATTAAAGAGGTTTTCATATGAAAGACTTATGTATATCGATTTGATATGCCAAAAAGTCTGATCCATGGTCGGACACCACATAATTTCCATTGCTGGCAGAAAAGTTGCTGAGCATGCATGGCCAATGCTTAAACGTAGTCTATGGGAGATAAAGAAACTGCCTGTAGGAGTTGACCTCTAACACTCACTAGAACAATGGGCGACGTTAGCTACAGTAGATGGCTTTAAAAAAGGCTTAGATAATTTCCTAGAACAAAAAATTATCATCTCCTACGTCAATGTGTAAAAAATTTTTTACTTTCCCTTTTGCCATCCCTTGGTTGAACTTGATGGACTAATACTAAGTTCTCTGAGAGAGATAGCACAAAGGCGCTGAAGGGGCACGAGAACAGAAAACCACAACCCCTTTGTTCTAGCTATTAGTAGAATTCTCAATGCCCAGGCCAATCCTGATTACTAAGTTAAAAGTCCTTTTAGTTTTTTTTTTTAAATTACAGTGTTTCTATAATAATGTATTATTTTAAAAGCAGGGTCATCTTTGGTAGAATGCATAAATAGCAATTCATTACCGAAGTCCTATGATTGTCTCATTTGTAAGCGGAGTATTTTTAATAAGCATGCAAAAAGGCCTGGAATTATAAAAAGCATATACTTGCCCTGCACATCAACCTCAGAAAAGCAGCCTGTTAATGCTCATAGTATACCAGGGCAATGGCCAAGACTTTAAAAGCCATGCAGAAACATTCCCTCTAAAAAAGAACGCTTTTCCAATACATTAGGAAATTAAAATCTGTGGAATTTTCAAATATATTAGTTCAGGTTCACCAAAGGTTAACCTACCCTTTAAATTTCACTACCAAGAAATTGCCATACATTTCAAGGCTTGTATTTTACACAGTGATTGCTTAATTGTCCACAAAAGTGTCATTTTAGATATAAGCTATAAATCTCTTTAGAGCTGAAGGCACAGAGGTGAGAATATCAGAGCCGTTACTGAAAATCCGTCTGCTACGAGGTGGGAATGAGAGTCTTAGACAATCTAATGAGCGGCGGATGGGTCCTTAGAGAACAATTGTACGAAGAGTAATGGAGACGATTGAATGTGCATGGACTGCACTGCTATAAGTAGAAAGTAAATGGAAACATTTATGATGCAGACGCACATGAGGAAGAGACTTACTTTTTAAACATTTTATAATCCCTTTATAAAGAAAAAAAATCTATGTCAGGGAGAGAATAAAGTCGCTCATCAGTCCTCCCCAAGTCCCCTTCAAAGTTTGTTATTACTTTTCGAACTTCTATTAAATTGTGCCGTAGGGAAAAACGTATTTTTAATCACGTATAAGTTGTTATGTATTAGGAAATTGCATAAATATCAACTTATTAGTATTTGATTGGCTAATGCCAGAGAATAACGATTAGGCACACATATAGCCTAACCAGCAGATTAGTATGTGTTTGGATGACAATGTCATAGAGTAACCGCTAAGCATAGATCTAGTCTATCCATCAGTCTGCATATGTTTAGATGATGATGTCATAGACGAACTACTATGAACACCTATACTCGGAATGGCCACTTTATTAGAGACGGCCACCTAGTAGTGCGTTAGACCACCTTTGGCTTTCAGAACCAGATTACACAGACAACCCATTGATTTAAATAATCACGGTGTAATGCTTAGTTTCCCCTGTGGTGGCGCAGGAGAGAAACTTATTCCCCACAGATTAAAGCTGAATGCTGGGGGTCCCAGGAGGGTCACTTTGTAATCAGCTATTGTCAAGGGACCCTCCTAACAAGTAGGGATTGTCTAAAGCAGACAACGCCTTTAATGGGAACTTGTTCTTTTAAAGAGGACCTGTCACTAGGTTGTATGAGTTGAACTGGTATATTGACCTGAATAGCGCGGTCTCCCTGATTCCAGGACTGTTTTTCTGAAAATCACCTGTTCCAGAGATCTGGCTCCCTATATGCTAATTTGCTGTAGTAAGCCGATAGGGCGTGAACTACCCTCAAGCTGCGTTGCACTGATTGGTCAGCGTCAGAGGCAGGGAATCTAACTCCACCCTGTTAGCTAACTATAGCAAATTAGCATATAGGGTCCCAACACAACAGTGGGCCACATCTCTGGAACGTGGGGGGGGGGGGGTCCAAGAAAAAAGAAAACAGTGCTAGAATCAGTAAAACAGCGCTATTCAGGTCAGTTAACCAGTTCATCTTATATGACCAAGTGACAGATCCTCTTTAAGATGCAGCAGATTTGACCCTGGACCAGCATTAGTGATCACTTGGTGAATGATCAGCACTGCTGCATCCTATATCATATAATTATTGCTCATTGGGAGCAGTGTATAAGCAAGTCAAGAAAGAGTAAGCAGTTTCTCTCTTCTCTTGGTAATCAAGCTTTCTATGAAAGTCGGGCCCTTGACATGTGGCTGCCCAAATGTTTGTGCAGCCATATTTCACATTTCCTGTAAAAAGGTGTAGTACAAGAATAAATGTGAAATAATGTTGGACAGAATTGAATGGCTTGTGAAACACTAATTTTGGTTGGTATCAGTGTTCTCTCTATGTTAAAGGTTATATAGCATGACCACATTAATTAAGACGTCCGAATCAGTGTAATTAGGACTTCATTATATTAAAATGCCAATAAATATTGTGCACTATTAAGTGTCCTTAGATGTCAATAGCAGAACATGTAGATCAATAAAGACGTAACTAATTGAGCACAGTACATTTAATGGGAAAGTACTAATGAAAAAGAATGTGTTGTTCTAAGGCAAAGTACATTTTATGACAAAAGTACAAACATTGTTAACCCTTTAATGACCAAGGGTCATTGATGCCCCTGTGTCCAGGTTAAATTTTCCATTTTTGATATGCACTTCTTTAAACGATAATATGTTTGCAACCGCTATGAAAATCACAAGTATTTTTACTTTGTTTTTTACAAGACTTATGAGGCTTTCATTTTCTAGGATTAGTTTAATTAATTTAATGTTTTTAATTTTTATTATGACCAGAAAAATCACAAAAAATGTATATCTATAGATACACTGTTGCAGCTCTGTAACAATTAGTCTTCTAGTCTCTCCGTCAGCCTGGATCACTGTGAGCGGAGAGCAAAGAGGGCTATAAGACTACATTCACACGACGTGAAAAAAAAAGCAGCTTAAAATGGATCAACTGTCAGTTTTTCATGGCTATTTTGCATCAGTGTGTCTCAAAATTTAAATACATTTCCCGGCCGTCTGACCATTTTTAAACGCCATTTGCCACTTGTTTTTTATGCCCGTTAAAAAAAACTAAATAAATTTTGTTCGTTAAGGTTTTTTTTCTTAAAACACCACAGTGCCCATGTAGATAGTGCCGCATTGCCCACATAGATAGCGTCACATCCCTATAGATAGCGCCACCCCCCCTGTAGAGAGCATACCCCCTTGTAGATAGCACCATCCCTCTTGTAGATAGATAGCACCATCCCCCCCTCCTGTAGTTTCCTCCCCCTGTACATAGTGCCCCCGAAGCTCCCTCCAGGAGTGGAATTGTAAGGACAGAGCGCTCTGACCATGGATTCCACTCCTAGAGGCAGCTTAGGTGGCGCTATCTACAGGCGGGTTTTTGCGCTATTTACAGGGGGGTTGTGTATGGCTCTATCTACAGGGAGGGGGTATTCCGGCCATCTCAAAGCCCCAGCAGACATGAAAGTGCAGTACTGCACATATTACACCACGTTCCAGGCTGCAGTTTATATACGTGACAACTGCACGGGGCATCGGCAATAGGAACGTATATACAGTTAGGTCCAGAATTATTTGGACAGTGACACAATCTTCATGATTTGGGCTCTGCGTGCCACCACATTGGATTTAAAATGAAACAACTGAGATGTAACTGTAGTGTAGACTTTCAGGTTTAGTTCAAGGGGTTGAACAAAAATAACCTGTGAAACATTTAGGAATTGAAACAATTTTTCTACACAGCCTCCTCATTTCAGGGGCTCAAAAATAATTGGACAAATTAACATTACCATAAATAGAATGTGTTTTTTTTTAATACTTTGTAGAGAATCCTTTGCAGGCAATGACTGCCTGAAGTCTGGAAACCATGGACATCACCACACGCTGGGTTTCCTCCCTTGTGATGCTTTGCCAGGCCTTTACTGCAGCTGTCTTCAGTTGTTGCTTGTTTGTGGGTCTTTCTGCCTTAAGTTTTGTCTTAAGCAAGTGAAATGCATGCTCGTTCGGGTTGAGATCTGGTGATTGACTTGGCCATTGCAGAATATTCCACTTAAAAATCTCCTGGGTTGCTTTCGCAGTATGTTTTGGGTCATTGTCCATCTGTACTGTGAAGCGATGTCCAATCAACCTTGCTGCCTTTGGTTGAATCTGAGCAGAAAGTATATCTCTGAAAACTTCAGAATTCATCCGGCTGCTTCTGTCTTCAGTCACATCATCAATAAACACTAGCGACCCAGTGCCTTTGGCAGCCATGCATACCCATGCCATCACACTGCCTCCACCATGTTATACAGAGGATGTGGTGTGCTTTGGATAATGAGCTGTTCCAAGCCGCTCCATACTTTCTTCCTCCCAACATTCTGGTACAGGTTGATCTTAGTTTCATCTGTCCAAAGAATGCTGTTCCAGAACTGGGCAGGCTTCTTTAGATATTGTTTGGCAAAGTCTAATCTGGGTTTTCTATTTTTGAGGCTGAATAATGGTTTGCACCTTGTGGTGAACCCTCTGTATTTTTCTCCCATGAAGTCTACTCTTTATGGCAGACATAGACACTGATACACCAACTTCCAGGAGAGTGTTCTTCACTTGGGTAGATGTTGTGAAGGGGTTTTTCTTCACCATGGAAAGGATTCTGCGATCATCCACCACTGTTGTCTTCTGTGGACGTCCAGGCCTTTTGGAGTTCACGAGATCACCAGTGCGCTCTTTTTTTTTTCAAGAATGTACCTGTCACAAAGTGTACGTGGACCCACTGGGCCGTACCACCTTGATGGTATGGCAGCTGGCCAACAGGACACAGTCTATAGTTCATGTAGGTGTACCTGTGGTAGCTCAGACAGTAGCAAGACAGGCTCGGCTGGGACTAGGCAGTAGGCAGGCGCCAGGCGTGGTGAAGCAGGACAGGCGTGGTACTCAGCGCATAACGGTGTTATCAGTGCACTGTATGGCATTTCCAGAGCGCTGTTGTGTGGGCATTGCAGTGGTACGGTTATGTACACTGCATGGTGTTATGTGGACACCACATGGTACTGTTATTTTTGTAATCTTTTTATAAACGGTTGATAAATACATTTTCATCTTTTACCTGTAGCCATTTTTCCTGAATTATACCTTTCCTTCCAGAAAAAAAAGAAAGGGGCTCCCACACAAAGTTTTGTCCAGGGGCCTTAACAAATCTTCATCGGCAGTGGGAGACATTTTTAAAGGTGATGTTTTGCAGTGGAGAATGAATGCCAACCATGGATTCAATAGTACTGGCTCCAATACAATTATAAAATACCTGATACTACTGTGCATGCAGCCTCCACTTTGCCTTCAACCTTCCCCTTTCTATTTCTGTAATCGCCACCACATGTTCCCGTATCCAGGACTTCTTTCCTGCAATATCCTTCCTTATATTTTCAGCCGATCACCAATCTTCCAAACATTTAAATGTATCCTGAACATTTTATGACATGGCCTAGCGTCTCCTTCAACTGATGTATAGATGTGTCCACCCTTAACTTTTCCTGAATTGCATTATGCAATATGTCATGATACTAAATCAATACAATCTCGCGCCATCCAGTGAAAATTTTTCTTATTTATCGTTTTTGTTTTTTTTTTAAATATGGGAATCTATGAGTGACAGATGGAAGGCGTCACAGTCATCCAGTAAATCAAAATTAAACGTTAAACATGTACTTTTTTTTTTAACATGGTAGTCTATGGCTTACAGATGGTATTTGTCAGAGGTATACTTTTTTTTTTCTTTTTACGTTTTTGTTTAACATCTCGCGACACACATCTCGAGAATACATCTTTATACCGTAATTGTTTTTTTGTATTAGTATCTTCATCCGATGCAGTCTCCATCTGATAAGGCTAGAGTTGCTTTTTTATTCCCCCCTCCTTTTGTATTGGATTCCTAATGTAACCTATAATGTAAAAACTGGTATCAGATTTAAAGGAGTACAGTGCTGGGAAAAAGCATTTGCTTCCTCGTTCACATATCTATTATTGCATACTTGTCATACTGAATGTTCAACAAAGGGAACCTGAGCAAACCCATACCACACAATTTTCTGAATTGCTGAACCTGAATATCGTTTGTCTGCCAACCTATTTCCTATTGCCACTGTATACATTGCATAAAACCTCTTAAACATGTGTCTATTAATACAACACGAGCCTTCCCCAGCTTGAAACGCAGCAATCCATTAATTCCATTACCAATTAAGCAGAATTTCTACTGTACCAGGTAATCTAGGGACTGGCACGCAATTTGGTTTCAATCAATAAGACGATACCTGACAACCAATTGCTAGTGTAACACTTTAAGAACTATTAGTTTTCTCACACGTGAAGACAAATGTCATTTCAACTCGAAGTCATCATCAATTCTCATTTTCAGCCTGAAAGAAATCAGAACAGTAACTTTGTTGAACTTTAACCAATTTTTGTATTGGGTGATGGAAGAGGAAAGATTATTAGTCATCTTAAGCAAGGAATTATTTTTTTCCTGAGTCTTTTCTCTTTCCCTATAGTGATAAAAAAAAAAATCGCAATTTCTTTGAAACTGCTGTAATCACACACAGACCAGGCCTCCAGAATATCAGCAGAAAATATCTACTACTCGCTGTGAAACCGATTCCGTTTAAGCACAATTTTTTGTGTGTGGATGTAATGACTATAACTCTCTGCACCCGCATATGTGGATGTCACTCTTAAAGCCCTATCATGCCAACTCCGTCTCTGGAATTCTGTAATGATGTATTTATTTGAAAAGAGAAATGTGTTTGATGTGAAAAATAATGAATGATACTGCCTATAATAACATCATAGATATCTTGAGGTTTATTATATTTTGTAATATATAAATGAAAGGGAATTCAAAACACCAACATCAATATAAAATTATTCTGGCTTCAATGGGCAGAACACGTAACAAGAGAATATGAAGACATGGCAGGGATGAAGTGATGAAAGTGTTTGGAATTTTACCAAGTTGCATTGTGGTTTTCAAGCGAGAAAGAAATTGACGGCCTATCCTCAGGATAGGCCATCAAAGTCTAATCAGTGGCGGTCCAGCTCTCGGCACCCCCCGCCGATTTATCTCTTTTAAGTGAATAAGAGAGGGCTTAAATAACGTGAACCACCACTACAAGGGTGTCGGCGTTTCACATCACGGAGCAGTGACAGGTATGAAGGGTAAGCAGCGCATGCACAAGCGCCGTGGCCCCTTCAAAGCAGCTGATCGGCTGGGCTGTAGATTATCCTTAGCATAGTCCTTCAATTTTTTTCTCACTCGAAGACCCCTTCAATGCATCGTGATAACTTGCAGCTTAAAGGGGTGTACCAGAATTGACAATTCCCACCTATTGGATGCCAACAGTTATTTTTATAACTGGAAAAGAAAGATAAAAACTTCAGCGAAGTGCACTTAGATATTTTATTGTATACCTAGAGCTCTGGAGGAGAGAGTGCTTATAGGTATACAATAAAATAAACTGCTGCCCTATAGTTAATTCTTGTTCCCTAGTCAATTGGTTTTGATTGGAGAACCTCTTTAAATTTGATCTGAACAGTCTGTTCATAAGTTGAATGTGCCTCCTGCAACTTGTATAAATTATATCGCTTTATCTTCCTGTATGCAATCTGTTTAAAGCCATTTCATTTTATAGCATGCAGAGTTGTATCCAAGGGCAAGAATGAGAACACAGATGGGCTGTACAGTCAGCGCTGGATACATCTGCACACACAAAGCGGTTTTAGGTCGTCCCCTTGAGCAACACCACTAACAAATCACTCCATGTAAATGCATGCATTAATGTATATGTACAGGAGGAAGACTGGAAGCTATTACGTAGTGTTCAGTAAAAGTTGCAGGATAGTCTGTAGTAGCAACTCAATTAAAGCATCAGTTTTGAAGATAAGGATGAATATAAAGAAATTGCAGAGATTCACTGTTCCCCTTTGATGTTCAACAGTCGTCATACATAAAATATATTGTATCATTTCTCCTGAAGTCTAAAAGTTCCCCTTTGAATGGTATTTATACCCGGTAATGGTTATAGGCTTTCGAAAGCACACAATTTCACGACAACGAAGGCCGGTTTCATATGGCTGTAATACAGTATTATTCTGTATTGCAGCCGAAAGACCCGGAACCCCCGTAGCAGTGACACTACAATTACTCATATACACAGTGCGAAGTAAAGTCCACTGGATATACTATAAGGCAGATACTTTAAATCATACAGTAGGGCCGATCAAACATATCCTTAAGACAAACCCGTAAAAAGGAAAAAAAAGATAGCCTGCTTTTTCCATGGAGGACATAGGATAGTCATTTTTATAACAGTCATTAAGCGGTCATAGGTTGTTTGTTTTAGTTTCTTGCCATAGTAGATCACCAGGGAATACTATGCACTACAGACTTAGACACTATACTACTGGGCACAACACCTCTAGGAACACAAAGGACTACACAATGGACCGTGGACTGGGCAAAGGAATAAGTTTGTTGTTATAGTTATAATAATAGATGACAAATGTGTACGAATAAATCCACACACAACAGATACACTATATGGACAAAAGTTTTGGGACACCTACACCTACACCTACATGAACCTTTCTGACATCCCATTCTAAATCCATAAGCATTAATATGGAGTTGGAGCTAAAATAGATTCCACTTTTCTGGGAAGAATTTCTACAAGATTTAGGAGGGTGTCTGTAAGAATTGTTGCCCATTCATCCAGAAAAGTATTTGTGAGGTCAGACACTGATGTTGGATGAGAGGGCCTGGCTCACAATCTCCGTTATAGTTCATCCCCAAGGGTGTTCGATGGGGTTGAGGTCAGGGCTTGGTTCGGTCCAGTCAAGTTCTTCGACACCAAACTCCCCCAACCATGTCTTTATGGATCTTGCTTTGTGCACTGGGGCACGGTCATGCTGGAACAGAAAAGGGTCTTCCCCAAACGCCAAAGTTGGAAGCATACAATTATCCAAAATGAAGAATTACTATTTTCCTTCACTGGAACGAAGGGCTTAGATCAATCCCTGAAGAACAACCTCATAGCGTTATCCCTCCTCCACCAAACGTTATAGTTGGCACAATGCAGTCAGGCAGGTAACGTTCTCCTGGAATTCGGCAATCTCAGACTTGTCCATCAGACTGCCAGATAGAGAAGCGTTATTCATCACTCCACAGAACAAGTTTCCACTGCTTCAGAGTCCAGTGGCGCCAGCTTTACACCACTCCATCCGACACTTGGCATTGTGCTTAGTGATGTAAGGCTTGCATGCAGCTGCTCAGCCATGGAAACCCATTCCATGAAGTTCCCGGCGCACGTTTTTTGTGCGGATGTTAATGCCAGAGAAGGCTTGGGACTCTACAGTTATTGATCCAGCAGAGCATTGGCGACTTTTATACACTATGCGCCTCAGCGCTCGGTGACCCTGCTCTGTAACTTTTCGTGGCTGGGCTACTGTGGTTCCTAAACGCTTTCACTTTGCAATAATATCACTCACAGTTGATCGTGGATTATCTAGGATGGAAGAACTTTCATAAACAGACTTGATGTAATGGTGGAATCCTATTACAGCACCACGCTGACATTCAGTGAGCTCTTTAGAATGACCCATTCTTTCACAAATGTTTGTAAAGTCAAACTGCATGGCTAGGTGATGGATTTTATACCCCTGCGGCAATGAGACTGAATGAAACACCTGAATTCAATAATTAAGAGATATGTCCCAATACTTTTGTCCTTACAGTGTATGTTGCAAACATGTATGTGACTGAGAATCTGTCCCATACACGTGAACGACCTCGTTCCTGCATTCAGATCAATGATACAACTACAGGGAACCAAACCCATCCCCTGAATTTTCCCTATGCAGCAACCACAGACATGTACGAGAGGAAAAATAATTTACCAATTCACTAAAGAGCTTAAGAAACCAAATTCCATGTTCAATCATTTTCTATTTTTTTGCTTTAGAAAACACCTGCAAATCCAGTTATATTTTTGGCCTATCAGACATTCACATTTGTATTACATATCTCTGTTTTTGAAGGGGTCCGAAGGAGATAATAGATAAAGTGCCAGGTATCTCTAATGCTAATGTTATTGCATTAATCATGTCATGACGGAGGTACATTTGGTCGCATCCCTATGGTGCCACTTTTTGGAGACAGACACTTTTTCTTTTTTTTAACACCGTGCAGAGGCTGACACCGTTGCTTTGTTAAGGTGAGAATGTAAGTGCAGGATGTTCTTGCGAGTGGTAATGGCTAAATTAATTAAAGTGAAGCTCCATATTTTCCTGAACACCATCTATATAATCAATAAATATAAAATGTAGCATCTATGTATATACTACATGGCCTAAAGCAGCAGCCAAATCATCCACAACAGATCTATTGATACTATGTATCTGTATTTAGTATCAGATTAACACTTTCAGTGCATAATGATATTATGTTGTGAATTGGTTATAGGGTTTATTGGCTTATTAACCCTGTATTTCCTAGGTAGTCCTGTTCATTAACACATGAATACTCCATGCAAGTATTAGGTACTCACATATTAATCGTCCTCTTTGAATCATCTTTTTAAGTATCAGGTATTCATGCGTTTATTAATCCAGATCCAGTTGGCATAGCTTGTTGATGATTTCAGGGTGAAAAAAAGATTTTATTCTGTACTGCACCTTGTAAAAACTAAATGGAAAATGCATGGAAACCAGCAAAAAAAAAAAAGGTAATAAGTATATATTACAAAGACACTTGATTTTACATCTGCTTACTGCATAGCTAATGTTGGCTGTCAGCTTTGGACAATGCTTTTTTTTATAAGAAGGGTCTTTTGACATTCAGCTAATAAAACAGGACCCCAAGCATTCAGCTGTAATCTGTGAGGCAACTCGGCAGCAAGTGTTTAATTTAGCTGCAGCACCACTACAGGAAAAATACAGAATTACACATTTTTCTTTAAAATGGGCTACCTGTGTGATGCATGGATATGCTGGGTCCTCCAGAATGAGAGACACTTTTTGCACCTGCATCCTAAAAGAGGGTCCTGAATGGGAGAACCTTCTCCATTGACTCAGAATTAAAAAATTTATTTTCTAAACTAGACAACCCCTTAAAAGGGTTGTGTGGCACATACATTTTTTTTATTTTTTTGAAAAAACCGCTCACAATGCCAGTGATTGGTTGCAGCGGTCACACGTCATCGCTGCAGCAGGAAATAAAGACCAGCGTATGTCTGGGCAGTGGTGGAATGGGAGTGGCGGGGTATTGGTTGGAGAGTATGGCTTTTTTTTATGTTGGTACCGCATTGGGAGCAGTTTAAAAAATAATTTTTACGCACCAAACAACAGGGACGAAAATTAGACAAACATGGCAACATTTTAAAACTAAAGAATCAGAAATAATAATATTAATTCCTCTGCAAACTATGTTTCACTTTGGCAGTATCCTTGGCAAGTGTCTGTAATGACCAATTGTAACTCACTAGTGCTTAGTTTAATAACAAAAACATCTCTAGGACGGTCTCCATATGAACATACCTGTAAGGGTATGTGCACACGATAATGTCAATTACGGCTGAAATTACGGAGCTGTTTTCAGGAGAAAACAGCTCCTGCATTTCAGACGTAATTGCTCGTACTCGCGTTTTGCGAGGCGTCAATTACGGGCGTAATTTGGAGCTGTTCTTCATTGGAATCAATGAAAAACGGCTCCAATTACGTCCCAAGAAGTGACATGCACTTCTTTGACGAGGCTGTTATTTTACGCGCCGTCTTTTGACAGCGACGCGTAAAATTACAGGTCGTCGGCACAGTACATCGGCAAACCCATTGAAATGAATGGGCAGATGTTTGCCGACGTATGGGAGCCGTGTTTTCAGGCGTAATTCGAGGCATAAAACGCCTCGTTCACGCCTGAAAATAGGTCGTGTGAACCCAGCCTAAAGCTGGTGCAAAACATAATATTACATGGAAATTTCTTTCAGACTTGCTTTCGTGACCACAACAACAAAATAGCTTTTCTTTAAATTAGCCACTGGAGTCGGCTTATGATCTTTGAAAATAATCTCTTATGATTGTTGAAGGCCAATATGAGACAGTCTCGAAATCAGTTATACTTCATATAATTTTATGATGCTAGAAAAAAGTTACTCATTAACTCGAATTGTATTATTCTGCTCCCAGTTATCCTTAAATATTTACACCCGCCTTGCAGATAATTAATCACATGTACGTATGTAAAACAAAAAATATTTTTGGCAATTTATTGTACTGATTTTAATGGAGGTTGTAATTTGTATGAAACCTGTGTGGAGACACTTTAAAGGGAATGTGTCGCTTTTTTTTATTTTATTTTTTTCAGTTAAACAATTAGTATTTGAATGATTACACATTGTTTTAATTTTTTACATTTTCACAAGTCAGGAAATATTATAAATTGGATTCTAATTTATAACATTTCCATGTGCTGGTCACTAGAGGGAGCAGTTCCCAAAATTGCAGCATGGTGACTGTGGTAAAGTAACCTCATTGATTTATGCTGCAAATTTGGGGTGGACACACTCTCCTCTAGTGTCCTCACACAAGGACACAAGGGGTCCCTTGTTCTGGCCTGTGTCAGGAGAAGGAGGGGTTTGAAGGTCTTCAAACCTCCTACACTGTGTTCCGCCATTTTCTGAGCGACTGCACAGTGTAGGAGGATTAGATACAGGGCTCAGCAGACCGTATCACTTGAACATACACGAACATAATACACACATCACATACACGAACATAAATAACCTGCTCCTGCCGCCACCGCCTCCGCAGGTCTACGCTTCTTGCGCCTTCGCTTCATTGAACATATGGCCGGAAGCCGCGGCCGAAAGTAGTCATCTTACTGTCCGGTAGCGGCTTCCGGTCCACATGAAAATGGTGCCGGATTTTGCTCTACGAATGATCTTCGTTTTGGTCTGTGTGGGAGTGGCACATTCGCCGTTCCCACACAGACGGCGTGCGCTTCTGTGAATGGAACGTCTCCCGTTCGCATTCTCTATGGGGTTGTATATGCCGTATTCCATCTCTGTATGTGTCGTTAATCGATGGCAGCCCCCATAGAGAAGTAAAAGTAAGAACACAGTAAAAAGTTTAAAGTCACAACACTAATAAATACAATTTTTGTTTATATTTTATTAAAAGCAATATTTTCTTAGAACTCCTCTATTATCCCTCCTAGAAATGTATGAATAAATTGACAACTGGGTGTTATCATTCCTTCTCAAAGGGGCGTGTCCCTACACAGTCTGAGACTGTGAGCACTGATTGGACAACACCAAACTATGTAGGGACACACAGGGGTAGGATTACAATTTTTAACAGGTTCCCTACCCAGGCAACATAGGCATGTTTGCGGCATGGGATATAGTCAGGTTTGCGGCAAATCTTTTTTTTAATATGCAACAGTAAATATCCTATATATTTTCAAAATCTGACATTTTGCACTCTGGTCACACCCCCAACTGGTATCACCCAGTTGTCAATTAATTTATTAATTGCTAGGGGGATTAACAGAGGGATGGTAGAACGAAGGGTAGAATGAAAAGATGCTCCGGAATCGTGACTTTATGTGGAATACCAGTATTTACTAAATTAGACATATCAGGAGAGCTATAGGTCCTCTTTAAAGGGGTATCCACAGAATAGGTCATCAGTATATGATCATGGGGGTCCGACACCCAGACCCGAACCGATCAGCTGCTCCGGATGCCTCCGGGCACCGGATGTCCATGCCGGAAACAGATGGCTCTGGTCACAGAATAGTGGCCGACCTGCAGTTCTGCTCCTATTCAAGTGATAGGTCATCAGTTGTCCAGTCGTGGACAACCCTTTTAAGGCTGTGTAACGGCTAAATATGAGGGTTATGTAATTTCTGGAGAAAGTTTTATTCTGATCTCTTTGTATGTTCTGAAGGTAGAATGGATGTTGGATTGTTGAGTGCATGACTACTAATGAAATGTATCTGCTGCCTGCAATGGTGTAAGGTGGCATAGATAGTGTATTACAATTGAAGAAGGTTTAATTTTAATCAACAAGTAGAGTTTCACATCACATATTACAGATATTACTGGTCAGATATCATATAACACATTATGGCTACATGATGGAGATAACAAGTAGCTACCTATACACATTCGATAATCGTCAGCTAAACCTCCAGATTTTGGGGGAAGAGGCAGACAAAACAATAGGCGTGGGAACAGCCCATCTGCCATCTACTGACGGAGGAAAGAAAAATTGGGCATGTTTGATTTCAGCATACCAGAGGTGTCTGGCAGCAGCTTATCCTCCTCAATTATGACCCGGATTTATACCATTTTGACCAGCCCAAAAAGTTATTCTTTGGCCTCCTTAAGAAATCTATCCTTTGTGCATATTTATACGGTCTCTGGTGATAACCCAAATATCACCATATATTATTTTATAATTATTCTATAGTCATTCTATAAATTAGGCTGATGCAAATGAAATATCTGACCAATGTGAGCAGAAGACATATTAATAATCATACAGTATGTACAACTGAAGGAAATAACATAACGCAGAGGCACTACGATCTATACAGGTTACCCTTTCAGTAATTCAATAATTCTTATGTGTGAGAGAAGCAAGTAACTTCTTGTAATATTATGTTCAATAAAAAGTAATACATATCCCCCACTCTGCCTCAGCAGCCATTGATTTCTGGATACGGTGCATTTAAATGTCCCATATTTCATCATGTCAATTCGGTGATCACTAAGTCTTTTGCTAGTTTAACTATAGTACTATAAACTGAATGCCGAATCAGCCGAAATATAATTCATTCATTTAGTAAATAGACTGAAGATTTGACTCTATAATTAAAATGTGTAAAAAAACAAAGGTCAGACGGGCGCAATAATGAATAATAATACACTGGACTTCATATATCAAATAGGAGCGTTTCATAGCGGCCTTCCATCCCTCAATAAAGCTGTTATTTTAACAAGATTGTGTGAGTGTTGGATCTTTCTTTGCAACAAAACACACCTACTGTATCGAACTTGCTTGCAATATTTCTATGTTAGGCTCTGTTCACACTTAGATGAGTTCTTTTCATCAGATTTCCGTTGCTTTTTGATGGTCAGAATAGCGTAGTATTCTGCACTACTGTATCATTTAAAAAAAAAAAAAGAAGAAGGAAACCTGATGGACTCATTATGAGTCAATGGGGGTTACACAATAGATCCGATTGGATCATAAGAGATCCGTCATATGGTTCTATTAAAAACGAAAGTCATGACGCCAGTGTGAATAGAGCCGAACACTGTTTGACTATGTCCTGATGTCTTATAATAGTAATTGAATTACCATGTATGTAAGTCTATGGACAGACCACATATTAACAAAACTTAGGTCAATGTTCGAGTAGCTCATTGAGGAAGTTGTATGGTTGACCACATGTAAGATAAAACACACACTTTCCATACAAACTTGGGCTCTGAGTTCTCCGTGGCTGAATTTTTAAAGGGGTTGTCTGGATTAGAAAACCCATTTTCAAATATCTGATTATAAAATCTGGGAGTGCTTAGAAGGGGAGTGCTAGTTCAGGATCCTCATCTATTTACCAGGGCGAAGAGCTCTTACAAGGAGGATCTGTAACATTTCCATTCATTGCAAGAGAACTTTTTAATGCTTCATTTCTCCTGTGGTGGCGCTGCAGGGAAATTGAACACTTGCTACTGGCCTCCTATAATAGTTGATCTCTTGAGATCCCAACAGCAGGACACCCTGTGATCAGATATGTTGAGGAATCTCCTCCTTCACCTACAAGTAAGATGACAGATGCCCTATCAAATGATAATGATATGTCCGTCTAGATCTCACACGCAGTTTCCGTAAAGATTGAAGAATGAAAGATGTATCATTAAACCACTATCATTTTGTTCATGACTGTTAACGGACATATCATGGACAAATTACCAAACTGGTTACAGACCATTTAGCTTGTTAATGAAGCAAAAATATATTTATATATTTCATTTTTATTATGACCATTAATGGACTGTACCTCTGGAGTAAATGACTGTGAATTCCCCCATCAATTCTCAGTTGATGCTATTCCTCTGTACATTAGGTATTTCTGAAGTAATAATATATATTCATTATTATCTGTTGCTGGTACCATTTACTTTTCATAAAGTTTGATCCAAGGTTATTGCAGCAGTGATATAGCCATATGAGAACACAGGGCTGGATTATAGAGTGGCAAATGGAGAAATCGCACAGGGGGCCCAACAACCGACAGTCTCCACTTTCTTATAAAAATTATATAGTTCTTACACTCCTGCCCCCCCCCCCACTCCAAGGAAAAACCCCGTCATAAGCAAAGGGGTACATTGATTGATCAGACTAGCACTTTGGCCCCTTTGTTCTAGTGATCGCTGGGGGTTTTAGCACCTGGACTCCCATTGATCACACTTCTGAGATGTCTCTATGAAAAAACCCCAGGGGCATTCCCAACAGGGCTCCAAGTCTGATTACAAAAAAGTTACATTTCAAACACAGTTTCTCCCTTTAAGTGGCGATATCAAGAGATGCGTTGCTTTGCATTAAAGGTGCGCCTTCCGGTGACCCAGGAACTTTTCTTTATGTTATCACCCCTGTTACCAATAAGAGTATATGCGTCCTCTGATAGACCCTTAAATGTGAATTTTTTTTCCTACCATATGTGTCAGAAGCCAATTTGTCAAACCTGTGACGGGGCTCGGATGTTTACTGGATTGTGAAGAATTTTGGTAACTTTAGTTTCGGTGATTTTATAAAGATATGTGCATGCAGGCACAGGTATAGCGGAGTGTTTGACATCTGCACATCTTTTATTTTTTGGAGGTGCTGTGTGCCTCAGTCTTTGCTGGGGTCCGAATTTCAATAACAAACATGCAAAAATAAAACTTGTTTGCATTTTTTACACAACGATATGCTTTGATGTCAAATGGCATAAAGCCGCCCCTGAGTGTAACGTACTAGGTGCCATTTTTACAATGTGTAAGGTGTCTACTTTCTTAAACTATATGGGTATGGGGAGAGAATATAATTTATTTTATGATTCAAGTATTATTTGTGCATGTCAAAAGTGTGACAATTGCTACGGCAGCGAAAGGGTTAAACTGACAAGTCCCCCAATACTTTTGAGAGGGAAATCCAGATAAATAGACAGCAAAAGATTATTGATCTTGAAGGTGTAATCGAGAGGCATGACTTACAGGTAACCTAGAGGGGCTCCAAGTAAAACTAGTAGGTGGAGAATATCTGTATTTTTCTTCTGTGCATTCTGAATGTTCTCTTTGATTATCAGTCTACACTATAAATTATTGGGGGTATTTATTAAAAGGCTGAACGCCGGTATCCTATCCAGTAAAATGCCAAGTTTTGGCACATGCTTTTTGGTACAAAAAAAAAGTGGACATCACTTAGAAAAAGGGTCCACGTCCCGACTAACTTACTCCAGAAACTGGCATAAAATATAGTGGAAACCTAGGGCAGCTCGAAACTGGTGTAGATTTAATTTTTAGGTGCACGGACAGCCCAAGAGCCATCAAATTTATTAAGCCGTGCGCCTCTTAATAAATTTGTTGCATCTTACTCCAGCATTCTACATTTTAAGATTGCCATATGAAATGTCAGACTTGGTAAAGCTGGGCCAAATTTGTAGAGAACATTTGGTTAAAAAATGTAATATCCAGATTTTAATTTCCACTTCAGCGTGTAGTTAAAAAATGAGAAATATTGCAGCGCAGCCTTCACTTTATGCTTTGTAGAAAACTTTAAATAGACGGAAAGATAAATGGAAGCCTATCTTTAATAAAGGTGTATCTTCTTTCTCCTTTCAAATGGAAATTTCAAAAGTAATAAGGACATTGCCGCTTTCTCATTCTTCAGACTCTCAGTTTGTCAACCAAAGGGATTGTTAACTTCTAAGGCAATTCGGAGAAGGTAACAAATGGACTTACTCCAGAATCAATATCTTCAGTGGAAAAAAAATGATTCTGTCTGACCCTCATAAAAAAGCAGAGGTACAGGGTGGGCCATTTATATGGATACACCTAAATAAAATGGCAATGGTTGGTGATATTAACTTCCTGTTTGTGGCACATTAGTATATGGGAGGGGAGAAACTTTTCAAGCTGGGTGTTGACATTGTCGGCCATTTTGAAGTCGGCCATTTTGTATCCAACTTTAGTTTTTTCAATGGGAAGAGGGTCATGTGAAACATCAAACTTATCGAGAATTTCACAAGAAAAACAATGGTGTGCTTGGTTTTAACGTTACTTTATTCTTTCATGAGTTATTTACAAGTTTCTGACCACTTATAAAATGTGTTCAAAGTGCTGCCCATTGTGTTGGATTGTCAATGCAACCCTCTTCTCCCACTCTTCACACACTGATAGCAATACCGCAGAAGAAATTATAGCACAGGCTTCCAGTATCCGTAGTTTCAGTGGCTGCACATCTCGTATCTTCACAGCATAGAGAATTGCCTTCAGATGACCCCAAAGATGAAAGTCTAAGGGGGTCAGATCGGGAGGCATTTCTTCTGCGGTGTTGCTATCAGTGTGTGAAGGGTGGGAGAAGAGGGTTGCATTGACAATCCAACACAATGGGCAGCACTTTGAACACATTTTATAAGTGGTCAGAAACTTGTAAATAACTCATGAAAGAATAAAGTAACGTTAAAACCAAGCACACCATTGTTTTTCTTGTGAAATTCTCGATAAGTTTGATGTGTCACATGACCCTCTTCCCATTGAAAAAACTAAAGTTGGATACAAAATGGCCGACTTCAAAATGGCCGCCATGGTCAAAACCCAGCTTGAAAAGTTTCCCCCCTCCCATATACTAATGTGCCACAAACAGGAAGTTAATATCACCAACCATTCCCATTTTATTTACGTGTATCCATATAAATGGCCCACCCTGTATTTAACAGAGCTGCTAAACAAACTATGAATGCTATTTTTAACCAGCTCAACTTGATGAAAAAATATTGATTTATATTTCAATAAAATCTTTGGCTTGAACTTTTTCAAGAGTATAATTAAAGTTAAGAGTAATCCCAGTAGACACGCACTCCCCTAGAATGTATTTTCCTACAGACAAAACCAGGTATCTTTGATTCATGCTTACACATCTGACACAAGATAGAAAGTTACATTAATATTCATTAGTAATTATGCGGATTCCTCTTTAGAAAGAACAAGGCTTTGGCTCTGCCCTTTGCTGCTACGCTGCTATCCACAGACAAAAGGTTTCCTTTCTTTAAACTTTACACAAGTTGTCAAACTCGTACAGTATGTGTTTAGGGGAGATGTATAGGGAATGTGGGCACATTTTCAAGGAACATATGATTGGGATGTACTATATGTCTCCATGGATATATTCAATATGGGATGTACTATAGGTCTCCATCTATATAATTTTCCATATGGATATGAAATAGTTCGTAATCGTTTTAGGAATGCGTTCATTACACAGTCATTAACTCATCGCTTTCAAGATTTCGGCTTGTCATTTAAAGCAATGGTCCCCAATATTTCCATAGAACTGCAGGGGGGGGGGTGTTTCGGGGTTTAGGGTCAGTCAACAAGTCGCATAAATAATGCGGATTTCCTGCAACGGAATCCGCAGCATGATACAGCAGCAGCAAAGTGGATGAGATAGGACAAACCTCATCCACACGCTGGGTAAATAGTGAGCGGAAAAAACGCTGAGAAATTGACCTGCGGTGCAAAGTTTTATTCCGCAGAATGTCAGTTGTATTTGAGTAAACACGGCTTATTTGTTGCAGGTTTTCCCTATTGAATTCAATAGGGAGGTAAAATCCACAACCAATAGCAGTTATTGCATTTATTGCGGCGGAATTGCAGCGATTCCGCCGCAAAAAATGCAATTCAGAAAAAAAATTAATCTTATACTTCCTCAGAAATCTGTTTCTTCCTCCAGGCTGGCCTCCTGGGATGACGATTCATCCCATGTGACCGCTGCAGCCAATCACAGGCTGTAGCGATGGTCAAATGGGATGAAACGTCATCTCAGGAGGCTGACCTGGATGACATCAGAGGGCCCGCCTCCTGGGATGACGCTTCATCCCATATGAACACTGCTGCAGCCAATCACAGCCTGCAGCGGTCTCCTGGGAAGGCTCAGCAATTTTCTACAGCGGACATCCCGGGCGAAACCTACACCAAAATTTGTTTTTTTTTGCCCAGAATTCCCGGCGACCACCGGGACGGATACCAGATACCGCGGCCCGGTACCAAATGATCTACGGCCCGGTGGTTGGGGATCACTGAACTAAAGGGTTCATCCCTCCATTGTTGATCAGTGGGAATCCACCTGCCGGGACCCCCACCGATCCTTAGAATGATGGGGCTGCACGGATAGTTAAGAACTGTAGCACCTTCAAGGTTTTTCTCTTCATTGTAGCACTCCCAGCCACCTGATGTGGAGGGAACTACAACACAGCCCATTTTAATTGACAGGGCTGTGTTGTAGTTCCCTGCACAGCAAATGGCAAGGAGTGTCACCGAGCATGGAAAAAGAAAAGGGGCTTCTGTTCCTTTGTTTTCAGGATCGGTAATGGTTCCAGAAGTCAGACCCCAACCAAACATAACATTATTGCATAGCTCAGCAGTATACCATAACATTACATAATGGGTATACACCTTTAAACAAGAAGCTGAAAACCAGTATTGAACTAATACTTCTCACAGCTGAGTTTTTGTTACAACCTAGGCAATAAATACTCAAACACAAGAGCAACACAAATCTCTTACATGTTCCTAGAGGTTTGCTACAAAGTATCAGTGTAGGTAAAATATACCTGCCTAGATAACCTATACTAGAAATCCTCAGCTGTGAGCAGGATACTAGCTGCATGTTTTTTAGCCTCAGTATATAAATATGATTTATTTTTCCATCACTGACATAAAATGAGATTTAGAAAATTATGACGAATTGAAACACAAAGTATATCAGAAAGTTTATTAACTTTGCATTGTACAATGAATGATCTTTATATACAAAAGGACAGAACAATTCATTTAAAGGGGTCTTATGAAAACGCTCCTTTCCATATGAAATATTAGCATATATGACATCATAGAGGGCGGTCCATATGTAGGCTCAGCCCAACCATGTATTATTTAAATAGGCGCCATGTAATAGTGCTTTTCAGCCGCTGAAGGGAAATGTCGGACACAGCTTCCCCTGTCAATGTTTCGGAAGCTGGACCCGTGGTGATTAATTCATCGCCAATGAGAAAAACTCTTTAACAAATTACAATTTATACAATGTGGTAGTGACTTCAATAACTATATGTCCAAAACACATACTATAATATGAGTGAATGATTTTCCAGTGCAAACAAACATAACAAAGACTATTTTTTTGACCGACAGAAAATGAGCGTTACTTTTTGGTAATTGCTGCAAGTGTATTGACTATATCTGGAAATAATATGTATATTTCCACTGGTCCAAAACAAATACAATGGTACCAAACATGCCCCTCCTGCTAGATCTGGCTGAACTATCTCTATGTATACGGCCACATTTACTGAAATGAGTTCATAATAATTAAATTCTATTTTCCATTGAAATAAATGAGGACAGTATACGTGTAATACGCAATACAAGTGAAGGCAGATAAAGAAGCGTAATAGCATTAACGTTATATATGCCACTTCTAGTAATAGAAAAATAAACCTAGAAATGAATGATACAAGTACAGGAGATAAACTTGCCAATATTTTTTTGTCAGTCTGCAGGATTTTCGAAATGTTCCTAAAACAGTCAGAGGAAATGGGGCTTAAAGGGAACCTGTCAGTAGAATTAGAGAAGCTAAATCACCAGCATTTCGTTATGCAGCTGGAGTTTAGTATTTCAAACCTGCCCACATCAAAACTGGACGTTTAGGGAATAGGAAGTAAAGTAAATTACAACTTACCAAAGGGTAAGGGTATATATATAGCAATATGACTGCATCTGTAAAACGTATCTCCAGGGACACTGATTTTCACAAGTCATAGTAGTTAGGCTGTATTCACACAGTAGGACTGTGAGAATGGTGCATAATTAGTGCTGATCAATTAACACCAGGGGAACGCAGGAAAACTTTTCAAAGGTTTCTATGGGAAAAGTTTTCCTTCTTAACCATGACAGCAAATAAACTGCATTCACATGGAGTCCAAAAGATAGAAAAACATCTCTTTTAAGTCATGCCAACCCTCCTTACTCGATCACTATTCAGTGGTAAATTGGTCTTTAACTGAAGAACCAATTCAAGGCAGACTAGTACATAGACATGAGCTGGACAATACCATTGAAAATACTGTGGTTGTTGATATACCCCGAAATCCTTGGGTCACATAACAAAAAAAAAAAATAAAGAAAGAGGAATAGACCCTAAATCCACTGAAAGCTCTGAAAATCTACTACATCTTTATGTAAAGTTTACGTTCACCATTCTGCTTTTAGATCCAAAATCCTGTGCCGATTTATATAATAATAAATCTGTATGAGGGAGCTCGGTTTCTCTGGCTTGATGAAAGATATCATTCTGGCTGCATGCAGGCACCACTAGAGGGAGCTAATTGCATGTGGATGTATTCCACCAGTATTGAACACAATGGAAGATGTATAAATCTGTATGCATTGATTTTTCCCGTAGTGGCAGTTGAATGCTTTTCAATACAGCAAAAAAAAAAAAAAAAGGGTATGTTAAAATACACTGGTAAATCATAGGTCAAAAGGGCACATTGGCGTAAACTTCAAGAAATATTTCCAGCGTATAGGTCAAACGCACATGAAACATGTGATTTATTAGGGGTTCCCACTATGTGACCTTCTCATAATACATAATATAGCAGTAGTTTTCTCTACTAGCTGACTGATGCGACCTCGCATTCACGGATGATCAAATGTGAACGTGATTAGTCAAAGCTGTCACTCAACCAGTCGAGAAGATCAGCAATCCGCTCCGCACCTACTGAGAAGATGTGTACAGGAGCATAAGTACAAATAACAATTTCTACAGTCTACATATAACAAGAACAAGTTATTGAAGAACAGAAGCAACTTACGTAAAAAAGGGCATGAGTCGTATTAAGCTTTCTTTATTAGGTTTGGCAGCAAACTCTGGCACCGTCTGTATGACTTTGTTCATGACATTTCTTAAGTAAATCTGAAGCTGCTTCCGTCGCTCTTCTACAAACTTTGCATCCTGGAGAAATTTAAAAGGACAAAAATATGGGTTTTAAAATAGTTTCAAAGGCAATTGTACAGTCATGAGCAGCCAAGGACAAGTACATTAATGATCCCGGTCTAAATTCAGTGCACGTACGCAGTCCCTCAGGACTGAAGTCACAAGGCTAGGTCACCAGGTTTGAGAAAATGTTGCTCTTTAGTTGCCCATCTTATATTTAAAGCAGATTATCAGGGGAAGTTTAAAGGCCCTTTTACACGGACCAACGATCGGGCAAACGCTCGTTAATTGGCTGATCGAATCGTTTATGCAGCACAAAATATAATTATTATTACATACACAGGGAGATGTGCTGTCGACATGATGGAAATAAATGGGGACAAGCGATCGTATTAATGATCGCTCGTCCTCATACATTACGGATTATAGCTCCATGTGAATGGAGAAAACAGGCGCCGATCAACGAGCGGTCTCATTGATGGGCGCACATTATTACGGCTCAAATTGGCCGGTGTAAAAGGATGCTAATATGTGCATACAATGCCGGGGTACTTTAGCTGCTGCACAATTTAATCTGTTAATAGTGAAGGAAGCTAAATAGAGCAGGTGGGGAGACTCATCTTTAGTCATTTATATGGGCCTGCCTAACCCTAACCCTGCCTACCCTAAAGATACCCTCACACATACCATTCACAACTATAGGATGGTGGCAAGGCAGCCAGTAAGACTACAAGTTTCAAGGTGCCGGTACATCGATCAACGTGGCAAGGAGTGTAATTGTTGCCTCACGACGGCTCCCACAGCATTGTCTATAGTAAATATAAGTGTGCCTTTGTGAGTGGCATTTATATTAACCAATCGTGCTGCTTATATCGAAGTTCTTTATAGTGGCAGGAACAATCATTATCAATAATAGTTTAATCGTTGATCCCTTCCTGCATTCACAATGGCCAATTATCAAGTGACTGTGCGGTCCAGGTTTACTTCCCCCTATATTGACAATGGCCAATTATCCTTTCAAGCACTTGGAATCAAGAATCCTGACCATAAGTGGCTCGTGTGAACAGGCTTTTACTCTTCTCTCAGTTCTGGTCTCCTAGGCTTATGTGGCAATTATTACATAGGAATATAAATGGATGTCTTCTCTGTAGGATAGGCAATCAATGTGAGCTCAGTAAGCATCCAACCCTCGGGACCCTCATCAACAAGCACAACGAAGGAGCCATAGCGCTTTAGAGCACCATGGCCCCTTCATTGTTTATCCAGGAACAGCGACTCGCCAGTATGAGTGGTTGTACCTGGTACTACAGCTCAGCCCTATTCATACTGCTGTTTTGTGTTTTTCCTCAGGAAAACCACTGTAAAACATGGTGGTTTAATTGTAGGTATAGTCAAGCACAGTCTTTGAAGATTTGTAGTAGTCCTCGGTTATTTGCTTTGCTCAAATTGCATGATTGATAACGAAAGACCAGTCCAGATAAAAAGACCTGACCTGTCAGACTATAGTGTGGCAGCCATTTGCAGACCCTAACCCTAACTGTAAAATGTAGCAAGGAGGTAGTGAATGCGAATTACAGAGAAATTGTAGCACGGCGAGCTACGCGTTTTCCAGAACTCGGGAGCATTGGAAATGGCGTAGCTCGCTGTGCTATGCTGTTTTGGTAACTCCCATTCACTTCTATGATAGTTACAGAAACAGCGTAGCTCAGCAAGCTGAACTATTTCCAAACTCCTGGCGACCTAGTAACTAAATGGCCAGAGCGGAGCGACAGAGGGAAATGGCAGGATGGAGCTCACGGGACCCCGATTTATAGATGGGTGTGGGGTCCCAGAGGTGGACCAGTCACAAGGCAACAAGTCACTCCTTTTAAGCGGGCTAGCAACAAAGATGGAGCTACATGCTATGTAAAATATTGGTATGTTCAGTCATTTTCTTTAATCATAGATTATGGAAAGACTTAACCAAAGAATCATCTGCAAAACAGGCAAATATTGGTCATCAACATCCTATACTATAATAATAAAAACATAGCATATATACATAGTATATTTTGTTAACATGTTAATGTTGACAGTTCTGCAATTCTTGAAATTCCTAAACTCTGGTCTATCAGACAGTTGCCATTTATAGGACTTTATTTTAAGACCAATAGAAAAAGAGTCTCCAGCACTAGGCAGTGTCACCGGCAGCGACTTTACAAGAAATACTGTGATGTGCTGTCATTGAGTCTATGAGATTTATACATCCAACACACACTAGGTTTGGAAAGATCAATACTAGGAAGGTTCTAATGATGTAGCATCGTTAAATTTACTACTTCCCGATGCCGGTTAGAAGCGATATTGAAAAAGCCATAAAAACAAAACAACAATACAATAAACAGATCATTGAGTTACTAGCCAGAGAAAAATACAGTTTCAGTACAACAATGGTGTAAAGTGTACTATACGTGGGTGTCTAGAGAAAAGGGAAAAAAACACGCTTGTAGGGGATTTGGCCAACTTTGTTTAGTAATTATGTTGTCATCAATTAATTAGTGACATGGGATCAATCCAATGACAGCTGGTAGGACAAACAGTTGCTTCGCAGTGCAGCCCAAACAGTGTACGGAGCAATAAATTGGTAAATTTGTCCACCCACAATAACTGATCTCTCCTAGCTTCAAGCTACGATGCAGAATCACACACTTTATACAAGTGCATTCTAAGCTGCTTTATTCATCTTCTACAAATATCAAATAACTTGGACTTGACTTGTCTTAAGACATTTTGGCCGACAGAATGTCTTACATCAAGTAGAGTAAAAGTAAAGAAGGTTCAAGTTTGTGATTCATGGGATTCATCCTGTTTGAACAAACTGCATACAGAGCATCTGAATGTTTATTATGTTGGACAACTTTTTGTGAAGAGCTACCTTGTTCCGGTCGTTAAATGGGAAATCCAGTCAAAATGATCTACTGAAATGTTATAGAACATCTGAGAAGATCATATTGGTAAAGTCTGTAATCTTAAATCACCACTGATTTCCAAAACAAGAAGGACCTATAGAGCACTCATGCATCTTTGGCACGGCTCAGAGATTCCTTGTACGAAGTTCTCAGCCATTCATTCGCATGGCGCTTTACTAAGACACTCACATTTTTATTATCTGAGTAGTGTCAACAGGGTTTACGCTCTCTATAGTACTTTATTCTATTGGAAATTGGTATAAAACTGACAATAGACTTTACCAATAGGCAAGTGTAATTTGAAGCTTCAGGCACAAAAGCAAAATCTCTAACAGATACTGGTGTCTTCTTATGTGCCCCCTTATGCACTGGTGCCCCGGTGTGACTTTCACTTCCGCACCCCCTATAGCTACACACATGTATCTATGACATATCAGAAGATCATTCGGACTAGACTGCTCCAGTCTAGGGCTTATTTTAACCAGATTTAGTCCCAGCACTTAAATAGAATAAAACCACTTAAGGGTTTCAGTTAAAAGATCAGGTAGGAGACAACAGATCTATCCATATCAAAAAATTAATGAGTAGTGCAGTTGTCAGCTTGAAGTCTACACGAGAAATAACTCTAAGAGATGTCAGGTTTCTTTATAAATATATAATAAGTCAACAAAGACACTTCCAGGTACTGGCGTGCACTTTGATCCCCACTGAGTGCATTGCCATGAGAATCAGAGGGGCACTGGGTATCTTTAGTTGTGGTCATCATTTCTGTTTGTTCTTTATCAAAATGATTCTGTTATCAATCTTTACGTATGGTAATGAATCTTATTGCATGATCTTGCTATAGCTCGACAGAAAGGTACTGTAAAGACCAAAGGAAATATGTTGTATAGATATGGGTATATGTATAAAGGTGGCTATACTTGGTCAAATATATATTCAAATCTGCCCAGAAATTAGTTGGTGTATGGGTAAAAAAACTTCCAAAGGCTAGAGGTACACAAATTGTCGAATGAATGCGACCAGTCAGCGTTGATGAAACTCATTTCAGTATGACAGGCTCAAATGTACCAATGTATATGAACAAGATCAGGTTTAATATAGAAAAGAACTACATTTTTAGGACATAATGACGTATAAAAAAGGGCTGTATGAGATTAGAAAAAAAAGCTTCTCTGAGCTGGGGCTGAGCTACAATATCAAGCAGAGAATTTGGATAACAGTGGCGCTGTTTCTATGCTGGTCATGCACTCTATTCCCTACAGGGACTGCAGCCGTGTACGGTGTCTTTATGAGGATGTCATTGTATTTCCGCAGTATAAACCTATGCTATGGAAAATTTTGCAATGTATGCCAATGGGCAAAAATATTCTACAAAAACTTGAGAAATTGGTCTGCGTTGCAAAATATTTCCCCATAGGTGTACATTGTAGTTTCCTCAGCATATTTGAACGCTGTAGAAATACAATGAACGTACGCCATGAGCGAGCGCACACTTCGTCTACCTAGTTTCTTGGGAGGTCCTGAGGGTGTAGCTGCAGACAATATCTGTAGTATTTCCAGAGGTCCAGTGTCCTCAATGTGTTCTGCTTCCCTGCAGTGTAGTCAAGTTGAAAGTTTATTAGTGAAAGAGCAAGTTGAACTCACAAATGTAACTGAGAAATAGCAGAGTGAGGGGCTAGAATATGGGAGGGGATGATCATTGAGTGACAGGCACAGAAAACAAAGAGAGGTGGGGCTATGGGAGGGGATTCACATAGAGTACAATGAGAGAGCCGCGGGGCTTGGCTATGAGAGGGAGCTCCCATAGAGTAACAGGCACAGAACAATGAGAGGGGCTGGGCTACGGTAGGGGATGAGCAATGAGTGATAGACACAGAGAACAAAGAGAGGGGCTGGGCTATGGGAGGGGATTCCCATAGAGTAAAACACACAGAACAATGAGAGGGGCTGGGCTACGGGAGGGTATGAGAAATGAGTGATAGGTACAGAGAACAATGAGAGGGGCTGGGCTACGGGAGGGTATGAGCAATGAGTGATAGGTACAGAGAACAATGAGAGGGGCTGGGCTACGGGAGGGTATGAGGAATGAGTGATAGGTACAGAGAACAATGAGACGGGCTGGGCTACAGGAGGGGATGAGCAATGAGTGATAGGCACAGAGAACAATGAGAGGGGCTTGGCTACAGGAGGGGATGAGCAATGAGTGATAGGCACAGAGAACAATGAGAGGGGCTGGGCTACGGGAGGGGATTCCCATAGAGTAAAAGGCACAGAACAATGAGAGGGGCTGGGATACGGTAGGGTATGAGCAATGAGTGATAGGTACAGAGAACAATGAGAGTGGCTAGCTACGGGAAGGGATGAGCAATGAGTGATAGGCACAGAGAACAATGAGAGGGGCTGGGCTACGGGAGGGTATGAGCAATGAGTGATAGGTACAGAGAACAATGAGAGGGGCTGGGCTACGGGAGGGGATGAGCAATGAGTGATAGGTACAGAGAACAATGAGAGGGGCTGGGCTACGGGAGGGGATGAGCAATGAGTAATAGGCACAGAGAACAATGAGAGGGGCTGGGCTATGGGAGGGGATTTCTGAAGAGTGACAGGCAAAGAGAGCTGGGAGAGAGTTGGGAGGAGAAGCATAGAGGGATGGTAGGACATCATCCTGTGGCCATGGCTGGCATTTAGAATCTGCAACAATACAAATTATAGTACAGTACTACTTCCTGTAACGGCTGAGCTTCACATAGAAACACTGCATCCACTGACTACCAACAAAGATGTATAAGAACAGGCAAGATTTTGGTTTTCACTAGAAGCTTTCAAGCGAACCTGTCAGCAACTTTCTAATGCCAACTCTGAGGGCCGCATAAAGTAGTGACTGACACGCTGACTTCAATGCTCTATCACTTATGTGACCCTGCCCAGCCTCCGTTGATTGACAGCTTTCTCCATACGCACAGTAATAGGGAGATAGCTGACAATTAGTGGCAGCTGAGGGGGGAGGAAGCCACTCATGAATACGACTCCTTCCTCACAGCGCTTGTATCGCGCTACAACGTTTAAAATGTAAGTTCTCCATAATCACGGAACATTTCCACAGAAGTGACAGAGAGGGCGGCATAAAGTTGCTGACAGATTCGTTTTAAGGAAGTAAAGAATTTTCCTAGAGAGATGAACAAGAATCAAAGCAGTTGTGCCACAAAGGACGTTTGAACTAATGCAATCCAAGAAACTAATATTCCCCATTAAATCCAAAATACTTAAGGCTTAGAGAAGCACTCCTGCAGCGGCTATTATTATCTATTTTCCCTGTATAAATCAATACAATACTGTCTTTCTAAGAACATTCAGATTTGACAGCATGGTATTGTTCTGCAGAAGATTTATAGAAAACCAGAAGGGCTGTTGCTAGGTGTCAAGCTTTACAAGTAAATGAACAATTAGCAATGGATGTAATAAAAACTGATGCAAGGAAAATGCACGACATCAGCTTTTCTAACTAAGCTCTCTAAACGCATAGAGAATGGAGTAAAGTCTGATTAGTCATTGTTGTCAGCGTTTCCCACAGACGCTCTTATGCATGATGTGAGGCCGCGTGACAGTCACTCCTGTTGAGAAAATAAGGTTTATACAGAGGAGAATGTTTTGGCACTCAATACACTTTTTCACATACTAGAATTCCAAAAACTTCCCACATAAAAGGAAAATAATCGCCCTGCCCTCAGGCACAACAGCCTTAATAAAATAAATTTGCCTTTTAATATGTGAATTTTAGCTGACGCCGGCCAATTTTACCTCTTATTTTAAAACCTACACCTTAACGTCAGCTAGTGTACCACTCACGCATGTGTGGGGGGTCATAAAAAGAAAGTATTAGGATATAAAGAATTAGAGAGAACACAGTCGGCAGTTTAACACTTCTATTATTAATATTCAATTTTCAATAAGGTACTCAATGGAATCATGATGCCAGGGATGGCAGCAACAACGTTTAGTTAAACACATAGTTACAATGCGTTCAGAAAGTCTCTAGACCCTTTACATTTTTTCACATTTTGTTATGTTGAGGCCTTGTGCTAAAATAAAAAATAATTAACGTTTTCCCCCATCATTCTGCACACAATACCCCATAATGATAAAGTGAGAACAGAATGTTAGTAATCTTTGTTAATTTATTGAAAAGGAAAAGCTAAAATATTGCATAGACATCAGTATTCAGACCCTATACTCTGCACTTCGTTGAAGCACGCTTGGCAGTGATAACAGCCTCCAGTCTTCTTGGGTATGATGCCACAAGGTTTGCAGACCTGGATTTGGGGATTTTCTGCCATTCTTCTCTGCAGATCCTCCCAAGCTCTGTCAGGTTGGATGGGGACCGCCGGTGGACAGCCATTTTCAGGTCTCTCCAGAGATGTTCGATTGGGTTGAAGTCAGGACTCTGGCTGGGCCACTCAAGGAAATTCACAGAGTTGTCCCTAAGCCACTCCAGTGTCGTATTGGCTGTGTGCTTAGGGTCATTGTCTTGTTGGTAGGTGAACCTTTGGCCCAGTCTGAGTTCCAGAGCACTCTGGATCAGGTTTTCATTAAAAGGGTTTTCCCATTAGGGACACTTCCACAGGATATGTCAAATGTCAGATAGATGTGGGTCCCACCTCTGGGACCCGCACCTATCTCTAGAACTGGACCCCCTAAACCCTGCGCTACCTCTCGGTTTGCAGCTGAAGTGTGTGATTTCCGACCATGAAGAAGAAAACACCATAGCTCACTGAGCTACGCGGTTTCCATAACTCCCATAGTAGTGAATGACCGTTATGGAAGCAGCGTAGCATCCGAGTGTTTTCTTCTTCATAGTCGGAAATTATACGCTTCAGCCGCAACACAGAAAGGTAGAACAGGGTTTAGGGGGCCACGTTCTAGAGATAGTTGCGGGTCCCAGAGGGACCACATATCTATCTCACATTTATGACATATCCTGTGGATATGTCATAAATGTCCCTCATGGGAAAACCCCTTTAAAAATATCTCTGTACTTTGCTCCATTCATCTTTCCCTCAACCCTGACCAGTCTTCCTGTCCTAGCCACTGAAAAACACCCCCACAGAATGATGCTGCCACCACCATGTTTCACTGTAGGGATGGTATTGGGCAGGTGATGAGCAGTGCCTGGTTTCCTCCAGACATGATGCTTAGAATTTAGGCCAAAAAGTTGAATCTTGGTTTTATCAGACCACAGAATCTTGTTTCTCACCATCTAAAAGTACTTTAGGAACTCCAGACGGACATTGATTTGCCTTTTACTGAGGAGAGGCTTCTTTCTGGTCACTCTGCCATAAAGTCCAGATTGGTGGAGTGCTGCAGTGATGGTTTACCTTCTGGAAGTTTCTCCCATCTGCACACAGGATCTTTGGAGCTCAGCCAGAGTGACCATTGGGTTCTTGGTCACCTCTCTTACAAAGATCCTTTACCCCCGATTACACAGTTTGGTGAGGTAGCCAGCTCTAGGAAGAGACCTGGTTGTTCCAAACGTCTTCCATTTAATATTTATAGAGGCCACTGTGGTCTTGGGAACTTTCGGTGCAGCAGAATTTTTTTTGCACCCTTCTCAGATCTCTGCCTCCACACAATCCTATATCTGAGCTCTACAGGCAGTTCTTTCCTCCTCATGGCTCGGTTTTTGCTCTGATATGTATTGTGAGCTGTCAGACCTTATATAGACAGGGGTGTGTCTTTCCAAATCGTCCAATCAAATGAATTTACCACAGGTGGACTCCAATCAAAATGTAGATACATTTCAAAGATGATCAAGAGAAATAAGAGGCCCCCAGAGCTAAATCTACTGTGTTATAGCAAAGGGTCTGAATACTTCTGTCCATACGAAATTTAAGTTTTTCATTTTTAATAAATTTGCAAAAAATTGTAATATTCTGTTTTTACCTCGTCATTATGGGATATTGAGTGCAGACTGATGGGGAAAACGTGCATATTTTTTTTATTTTAACACGAGGCCTCAACATAACAAAATGTGGAAAAAAACTAAAGGGTCTGAAGACTTTCCGAATGCACTGTACATAGGTCGATCAGGTTGTTTAACGACACAGATCTATCAAGTCCAACCTATAATTCTACCGTGTTGATCCACAGGAAGGCAAAAACCCCATGAGGTAAATGCCAATTGCCTCATTAATGGAAAAATCCCCCCCCCCGGCTCCGTCCACTAGATTATAACCAGTAACAAGAACTGTCCATTGTGGACTAGATATAGTTCTATGCAATGGATGGGGTGAACGGGAGGCACCTCTAACAACTCATCATGCCCTAATATAGTCTATAGCAAGGGGTTTGTTGATTGTAGACAACGTACTCTACATTTACTCAGCGATCCAAATTTTTTACATTGTAGTTACTATTAACCATAAAATAAGCATTATAAGAGTAGTAAGGAGGTGGGAGACTGTTAATTCCATTCTATCAGGGATTGTGTAGCTGCTGCCATGACATATATGGTTTCAAGAATAGTTATAGTCACCTGTGCTTCCATGCTAAGCACCAATATAAATATATTTTTTCATACTGATGTAACCACAGCTTTACAAACACCATGATCTCCAACGGACTGCTGGCCAAATAGCCTATGCAGATTGATCTTTTACTAAGTAGTCAGAAATGACATTAGCAAAATTTCAATGTAACGCAGCGTTAGGGTGTCCCAGATAAAGTGGCTAGTGTAACACTAGCCATAACCACTTTAAGGAAAAGAAGCCTCCAACATGGATGTATATGTCCACCCTGATGCAGTAGAAACCAAACGTATGTATACATTTATAGAGAGATATGTTTTATAAGGGATGAATCAACATCACTATGCAGAGTTAGTATTGGCCTTGCTTTTTCAACTAATCTGCTCTTTTTGGCACATTATTGGCTTATTAACATCTTCTATAACATACAGCCCCGTCGTCACTAAAATTTGTGGACAGGTTAGGGTGTATTTACACCTCGTATGCAGTGTGCGTTGTACTTTGAGGTATACATCAAGAGAATTATTTTAACCGGATGGCACTGGATGGAATGGCGTAGTCGATTATGCTACTTCATACAGTTGAAAAGAAGATATGCTGAGGTATAATGGCCAAAAGGACAGTCTTATGACTTTTATCAGGTTAATGGGGCCCTATGGATAGGGTACGTACACCTTAAACTAAGCATGACTACACTCTTACTGCCAGTGCATCCATTAAGATCAGAAAACTCATGTCCTGTTGTTGCTCGCATTCATATTATTAAAGGTGTTTTCCCAAAATCCTAAATTATTACCTATCCACAGGGTAGGTGATCTTTTTCGAATCGCTGGAGGCCCGACTGCTGGAACCCCCACAGATTGTGAGAATCGGGGTCCCAAACCCCCAGATCTTCCTCACCGCTTGATCACAGTGATGAGGACTTTTAAAGAAGCGGCGGTTGAGCATGCACACTGCCGCTCCATTCAAAGTCTATGGGAATGATGGGAACAGCTAAGTAGAGGACAGTGAATGGAACGGCGGGCGCATGTTTGATCACAGATTCATTCAATTTCCTTCTCACTGAGGGGTGCATATATAAATTAATTCCAAAATACACCAGTTTGCAAACAAATTTCTTTTTGTTAGAGGACAATACATTTATATTTCAATATGCAACAACTGTGACACTGCTTCAGTAGGAAGGTGGTAAATGAGTGCAATGCTTGGGGCAGTATATAATGGATTTTTATACACATTCCCTGGTGATTTGATAGATTGCTCAAAAAAGTGGACATCCAAAATATATAAAAAATTTATTTGGGGGTTCTCTGTCATCAGCCAATGTTTCACTACGACTTGAGTCTCCGGCTACTGCAATGCTTGTCAATGTTCTTATGTTGTATTTGATGTAAAGTGGCTCAAATAAAATCGGAAACCCTTTTGTTTCAAGCAGGCAATGAATTAAAAACACAAAACACAGTCAAAGCGAATACAGGACAACAATGAATTTTCTTACTGGTAGCTTTAATGTATATGTGTAATTGACATATAAAAACACCTTCACGTGCCTTATCCCTCATGAACATGTCCATAGTTTTTATTCGTAATTGTCAAAAAAACAATCACACATTCATTTCTATCGGCCACGGACACTTTTCAGTATAGTTATGGGTGTGTCTCCTAGTCGTAGAATGGTGTGGCAAAAATAGGACATGTCCTATTTTTCGCATTAACGGACTGTGCTCCAATACTTATTACTGTGAAATGCGGATGACGCTCCACGGGCCGGCCGTGCAGTATTTACTGACCGTAAATACTGTACGAACGTGTGCATGGGGCCTTAGAAGACCTGAATGCTGAGTTGTGATTTGTGCTTGCATGATATACTGTATCTTTATCGCCTTAGGGTAGAATTCTTGTCAGATCAAATTGCATAATTGTGTAACCACGTGATAATTGTATATATTTTACGATAATATATCCTGACCAGAGTGGTCCAGCAGGTGGCCGAAACATTTGCTTTAAAATGGAATCCACCAGTCTGAGAAGAATAATGGAGAAGTCATGGTCCCTACCCAACAGATAGTCCCTACTTTGTTTGAAGGTGACTTGTTACCCATCAGTTATCTTAAAGTCCTTTCTTTACAAAAGCCATGAAGATGTGGCATTCATAAACAGTACTGAAAATGAACATAACCAAACACAATTTATGCGCCTTCATGGTTCAGCTTTCACTAAATTGAGTTGGATCCTCTTCCCTATATTTTTGTACAAATGTAGTCACCCAAATAAGCATAGTGCTTCTAGGTGCAAGTAACAGAACACTAAGCAAGCGTAACTTATTTGGAAGTCTTTAGTTTCGCTCTCAGGGCCCCCAATCAAACGCAGAATGAGAAGTTACAAGCCTGGATCGGAGCCCGGTCTGAAGAAGCTGCCAAAACTGCTTTGCTACTCACTTAATGAGATCCAACAGCTTGTGATACCACTGTTTCTCAGCTACAGCATCCCACTACACCACAGTTGCCATAAACGCATGAAATAAAGAATACACAGAGTTATTTCCCTGTTAAAAAGAACATTCACGTGTACTGGAGTGAACAGAATTTAAATGTACGTATAAAATATGGGTGTTCAATAAGCACATCAGAACTGTATGTCTAATATCTTCATAAAATTAAGGGCTGATAAGCTCAGATAGCTAGTACGGTTGAAAAAAGACATATGTCCATCAAGTTCAACCAAGGAAAGGGAAGGGATGAAACAAAATTTCTACGCATTGACACAGGAGCTGATATTTTTTTGTTCTAGGAAATTATCTAAGCCTTTTTTAAAGCCATCCACTGTCCCTGCTATGACCAGCTCCTGCGGTGACTATTCCATAGATTCACAGTTCTTATAGTAAAGAAGACTTGTCGCCTCTGCAGATTGAACCTTTTTTTCTCCAGAAGTAGGGAGTGCCCCCTTGTTTTTTTAGGGGGTTTTACATGGAACATGTTTTCACTATATTTCTTGAATGGGCCATTCATATATTTATATAAGTTAATCATGTTCCCCCTTAGTCGTCTTTCTTCAAGGCTAAATAGGTTTAATTCTTTTAATCTTTCATAACTTAGATTCTCCAGGCCCCTTATTAGCTTCGTTGCTCTTCTTTGTATTTTTTCCAACTCCAGGTCATCCTTTCTATGAACTGGAGCTCAGAACTGAACTGCATATTCTAGATGAGGCCTCACTAATGCTTTGTAAAGTGGTAATATTACATCCCTGTCCCGCGAGTCCATGCCTCTTTTAAAGCATAACAATATCTTGCTGGCCTTAGAAGCAGCTGATTGACATTGTGCTGTTATTTAGTCTATGATTTACAAGTACACCCAGATCCTTCTCAACAATTGACTTCCCCAGTATAGCTCCCCTAGGACATATGATGCATGCAGATTGTTGGTACCAAGATGCGTAACTTTACATTTATCTACATTAAACTTCATTTGCCAAGTGGATGCCCAAACACTTAGTGTGTCCAAATCAGCTTGTAATTTATGAACATCTTCTATAGACTGAACAATACTAGATAGCTTGGTGTTATCTCCAAAAATAGAAATAGTGCTATTAATCCCATCCTCTATATCATTAATAAGTAAGTTGAATAATAGTGGTCCCAGCACTGAACCCTGGGGTACACCACTTATAACCGGGGACCATTCAGAGTAGGAATCATTGACCACAACTCTCTGGATACGGTCCTTGAGCCAATTCTCAATCCAATTACAAACTATACTTTCTAAACCTATAGACCTTAATTTACCCATTAGACGTCTATGAGGGACAGTGTCAAATGCCTTTGTAAAATTCAAAAACACTATATCCACAGCGGCCCCTCTGTCTAGGTTTCTGCTCACCTCTTTATAAAAAACAAATCAGGTTGGTCTGACAACTTTTGTTCTTCGTAAAACTTTGCTGACTTTCACTTATAATACAATTTTTTGTCACATAGTCCTGTATGTAGTTTCTCAATGGCCATTTTCCCCACAATGGATGTTAAGCTTACTGGTCTATAATTACCCAGGGAAGACTTAGAGCCCTTTTTGAAAGTAGGTATCACATTTTCCCTGCACCAGTCCCTTGGCATTATACCGGTCACTAGAGAATCTCTGAATATTATGAAGAGGGGGACAGAAATAACTGAAGTTCTTTAAGAACTCTAGGTTGTAACCCATCTGGTCCCGGGGCCCTGTGTACATTTATTTTATTTAACTTAGCTTGGACCATATCTACATTCAGTATATTAATTGATGTACTAACAACACTGGCACGGCCTACATCAGCTGCCTCGTCTTCTGTTGAATATACAGAGATAAAGAACCCATTTAGTAACTCTGCCTTCTCTTGATCCTCTGTGACCACATCCCCATTACCACTATTTAGGGGTCCTACATGTTCAGACCTTGGCTTTTTTGCATTTATATTCTTGAAGCATTTCTTGGGATTTGTTATGAATGTTTTGGCAACTCAGCTTTTGAGAAAAAAAGATAATTTGTCATATAGACAGACTTGATATAGAAGTCTGCTTGTAGTGACAACAGAAATCCTGTATGTACAGAAAAGCTACTAGTGGTTGATGCAGTCTAGCGCTCCGCTGTTTCCGTCAATTCCATGGACATTGAATTGAGTAGCCGCGCACAATCAAAATCCGCATCATTGAAAATCCTCCTCCAAGTGACTCTGAAATCCTTTGCAGTTTGGGCAACTTTGCTCGGAAAGTGTTGCCTTGGTACATTATGGCCGGAATCACTTCCAGCAGTGATGATGCAGTTTTGGGGCAGATGTGCAGGGGTCATCTGTACTATGTGCACAGCCAGTTTTTTGTACCATGGGACATGGCTATAAGGTAAATCGGGGTATTGTATAAACTATCCATGCTACAGCATTGCCTAATCTTTGGCTTATTCACTAGCCCCGTATGCAGCACAACGCTCCAAAAGTAATAACGTGTAACTGGATCTATGGGGTCCACCTTTGGGGTCTAACTAATGGTTCCGTTGGTTTTTGGGTGGAAAAACTGCAGGACGCATAAATTAGTCTGGGCCATTCGTTTTCATCATTGTCTTACAAGGGTCATAACTTTTTTATTTTTCTGTTGACGGAGCAGTGTGAGGGCTTGTTTTTTTGAAGGACAAGCTGTAGTTTTTGTTAGTACCCCTCTGGGGTAAATGCAAATTTTTTTATTATTTTTTATTTCATTTTGGGGAGGCAAGAAGATAAAAAAAAAACAGCAATTCTGGCACTGTTTTTTATTTACTATTTATGGTGTTCACCATCGATACAATTACGGTGATACAAATTTATATAGCTTTCTTACGTTTTACTACTTTTACACAATAAAAACTCTTTATTTAAAAATAAATAATCATGGTTTTGGTTTAGCCACATTCTGACAGCCATAACTTTTTTATTTTTCTGAGTGGTGTCGGGGCTTGTTTTTTATCGGAAGATCTTTTTATTGGTACCATTTTGGGGTAAATGAGACTTTTTGATCACTTTTTATTCCATTTTTTTTAGGCAAGGTGACCAAAAATAAGCATTTCCACCATTGCATTTGATTAAAAAAAATTAACGCATACACTGGGGGGAATAAATAATGCGATATTTTATAGATTAGGTCCCTACGAACCCAGCGATACCAAAGGCGATTTATGATTTTATTATTTGAAACTTATGTATTTTTTTTCTAAAACATTTTTTTTAACTATTTTTAGTCCTACTAGGGAACTTGAAGGGTTGATCCTCTGATCGCTGATCTACTTATGTAGTGCAACGTATTATAACGGTCAGTTTTACACTGACAAACATCCCATTACGCCTAATGCACACGACCCTTGTGTGCCGGCCGGGTCCCGTCAGTGATCCGCGGAAATATAGGACATGTCCTATCTATCCACGGATCGGAGAATCGGGTCAGTTTTCACGGTCCCGATTCACCAGCTAAAGTGAATGGATTCGTGAAAACTATCAGGTACCACTTGGATGCCGTGAAAAACGGCCAAGTGGCACTCGGTTGTGTACAACTGCACTCAGACCTTGCCTCTGGCTTCTGTACATGGCAAACCAGGATGCCATTGTTAGGCCTTTGGTGCCATAGCAACCCATCGGCAGCCCCTCCTTCTGTCAATCACTTGGAAGCCGTGGTTGCTTTTGACTGCGGCATCTAAGGGATTAAACGTCTGTAATTGAAGCGGACTCCAATTCCGGCTATTGCAGAGGGAGCCTGGCTTTATATTACAGACAGCTCCTGCTGTCGATGGTGGGGGCTCAAGTCCTGAACCAGTGACCGTCCTGTGCCATAACTGTAGGGTAAATCGTGGGAACCGCTTCCCTCCCATGACATTCCCAAACGTCCTTGGGCGGAAAGTGGTTAATATTAGTAATAGTAGTGGCTGCAGGAAGCCAGAATTTTGTCTTTCAACTTCATGTCTATGCAGGGGATTTGGAGCTCTGTATCACAAAAATGAAGCTCCGACTGCTATAAAGATGTATTAAACCGAACCTCCAGGCCAGGGACAAAAATTGAAATATGATAGGGTATATGGAGTTTTATTACCTGGTGGGCAACCAGAGGGAGCAAGGTAATATTACTCCATACACTCCATCACATTGCTTTAAGAATTAATCACAACAGAATTATGGACTTAGAATAAAAACAAAAACCTTATAAAATGGCATTCAAGGCTGGACATCCACCTTAAGCATGAGACTTGTACAGTTCTTTAACCATTATAAAGACTGTAAGAAGGGGAATGGTGTATTCTCACACAGGCCTAACATGATTAAATGAATGATCATGCATCAAGTCTTTCTATTAAAGTTAATAGCGTTAATAAAGTTAATAAACTGAAAATGGTAACATTAACATTTCTATAACTTCTGATTTGTGTCTATTTACTGAGAAATGACAAAAAATATTGGAAATGCACTGCTGATCAATGTCAGTTTTACATCAAGATGAAAGAGTAACATGTGATTTTTCCATTTGTCACTAGAAAGACTTATGTGTAATTGCTAATTGCAAACAGAAAATTGGCTCTTTTTATTATCAATTTAATGCTCTCAGAGGAAGCATCAACAAGAAATGAAAAGCTAGTCATTTTTGTGCAATCTAAAAGCTTGAAAACATTTCTAAAAAGTTGATGCATGACTATAACCGAAACTTGTGTAGAGACGAGATCGGATTGTATCTCTAAGGGCTCGTCCATACGCTGCAGAATTGCCGCGTTTTTTTCCGAACTGAATTTCGGACAGAAAAAACACAGCAGAATACAGTAGCAGCATAGAGGATGAGGTTTAACAAATCTCATCCACATGCTGCATACAATTTCTGAGCCGAAATTGTCCTGCGGTGCGTATTTTTCGGACCGCAGCATGTCAATTCCAGCTACGGAAAGTGTGCAGAATTGCTGCGTTTTTCATAGGAGATGTCACTATTCTATAACATTGGGAAAAACGCAGCAATTTACGCACCATTTTCTGCTGCAAAAACCACAGGAAATGGTGCATTTTTGCCGCAGCGGAGAGACTTTGACTTTCTGCCGCAATTCCATTGTGTGTCGACAAGCCCTAACTGTACACGATTCAATCACATTAATTCTAATACAAATTGCTTCTCATAAGAAAGCTGGAGATAATTATCTATAAACTTTTCCCAATCTCTCCTATTTGGCGGTGTACGTGACAAAATATGAACATCTTTTGCATGATGTACTGCATGTATGGAGAATTTATTGTAGCAATTATTGAGCCAACTGGACCACCAAATAAGCCAAGCAATAAGAGCTTCCATAGAAACCAATAGCAAACAACCCAAAAAATTTCTAAGCACATTGGATACCTGGCTCTTCCAATTTATCCAGCCATGAACTGCAACAATTGCATTTATGTGGATATTACGTGACCATAGTGTTAGTAACCCAGTAAGAGTTAGCATAACTACCGCTGTAGCAGCCATAGAAGGGAGCTGCAGTTTACTAGGCTGCACAGACCACGTGATCATCCCACCGGTATACGCAATGGTCGCATCTCAGACTGCTGAGGAGCAGCCCCGTTCGTCGTCGGAACGGATATAGGTGAGTATACGTTTTTTCTTATTTGCTTGGGGTGGCACTATTTACAAGAGGGTCACCCGGAGCTGTGTGGTACTATGCAAATTGGGGGGGGGGCGGGCTATGTGGCACTATGTACAAGGGGAGGGCTATGTGGCACGATGTACAAGGGGAGGGCTATGTGGCACGATGTCCAAGGGGAGGGCTATGTGGCACGATGTACAAGGGGAGGGCTATGTGGCACGATGTACGAGGGGAGGGCTATGTGGCACGATGTACAAGGGGAGGGCCATGTGGCACGATGTACAAGGGAAGGGCTATGTGGCACGATGTACAAGGGGAGGGCTATGTGGCACGGTGTACAAGGGGAGGGCTATGTGGCACGATGTACAAGGGGAGGGCTATGAGGCACGATGTACAAGGGGAGGGCTATGTGGCACGATGTACAAGGGGAGGGCTATGTGGCACGATGTACAAGGGGAGGGCTATGTGGCACGATGTACAAGGGGAGGGCTATGTGGCACGATGTACAAGGGGAGGGCAATGTGGCACGATGTACAAGTGGAGGGCTATGTGGCACGATGTACAAGGGGAGGGCTATGTGGCACGATCTACAAGGGGAGGGCTATGTGGCACGATCTACAAGGAGAGGGCTATGTGGCACGATCTACAAGGGGAGGGCTATGTGGCACGATCTACAAGGGGAGGGCTATGTGGCAAGATGTACAAGGGGAGGGCTATGTGGCACGATCTACGAGGGGAGGGCTATGTGGCACGATCTACGAGGGGAGGGCTATGTGGCACGATGTACAAGGGGAGGGCTATGTGGCACGATGTACAAGGGGAGGGCTATGTGGCACGATGTACAAGGGGAGGGCTATGTGGCACGATGTACAAGGGGAGGGCTATGTGGCACGATGTACAAGGGGAGGGCTATGTGACACGATGTACAAGGGGAGGGCTATGTTCATTGTCGGGAGGCCCAGTGTTTCCTAATTACGCCCCTGCCAGTAAGGCCTAGTTCACATCACGTTAAACAGCTTATGTTTGACGTATATGCCGGGAAAAGCTTGAGGCATTCGTCACCATAGTTTGCAATGGCAGCCGTTATACAGATACGTTATGAACTAGGGTAATGGGAGTTCATGACGTATCTGTTAAATGGATACCATTATAGTGTATGGATGATGGATGCCATTATTAGGCATCTGTTTAAAGTCACCCATAGACTATAATGGTACCTGTTATATCGTATACGTCAGTAAAAGCTATTAAAAAGCCAACAGCGTTCTGTTAAACGTGTCCCTGTGACGTATGCCATATAATGGTACACGTCACCCATAGGTTCCCATGTTAAAAAAAAACACTTTTTTAAGGAATTCCGTTATATAGAATAGCGTAGTCTACTACGCTATACCATTTCCCAAAAAAAGTATACCAATGTGCGTACGCCAAGAGCTTACCCAACATACACGCTCTATATGTAGTGCAATAATGAAATGTGGAGGGGGTCCTAACATGAATACTGTCGGCAATGAGCTGTTAAAAGGGGTGTCCCCTTACTCTATCAGGACATTCGGATGGAATGTTCACAGTAACCTATTATTTTGAACCTATTCATTCAGGCAATAATTTGAGCGGCCAATGCAGGAGAAACTAATAAAGAATATAGCTTCTCTAACAGCTAATCACTGGAAGTTAGAGAAGATCGCATTGATCATTTGATTGCCAGAGTATTACTAAACACCCACTCAACATGTAGTATTGTTCATTCTATGGAAAGATTTAGTAAATTACAAGCTGATTTGAACACACTAAGTGTTTGGGCATCCACTTGGCAAATGAAGTTTAACGTAGATAAATGTAAACTTATGCATCTGGGCACCAACAATCTGCATGCATCGTATGTCCTAGGGGAGCTATACTGGGGAGTCACTTGTTGAGAAGGATCTGGGTATACTTGCAGACCATAAACTAAATAACAGCATGCAATGTCAATCAGCTGCTTCAAAGGCCAGCAAGATAATGTCGTGTATTAAAATATGGACTCGCGGGACAGGGATGTAATATTACCACTTTACAAAGCATTTGTGCGGCCTCATCTAGAATATGCAGTTCAGTTCTGGGCTCCAGTTTATAGAAAGGATGCCCATGAGTTGGAAAAAATACAAAGAAGAGCAACAAAGCTAATAAGGGGCATGGAGAATCTAAGTTATGAGGAAAGATTAAAAGAATTAAACCTATTTACCCTTGAAAAAAGACGACTAAAGGGGGGACATGATTAATTTATATAAATATATTAATGGCACATACAAAAAATATGGTGAAATCCTCTTCCATGTAAAACCCCCTCAAAAAACAAGGGGGCACTCCCTCCGTCTGGAAAAAGAAAGGTTCAACCTGCAGAGGCGACAAGCCTTCTTTACTGTGAGAACTGTGAATCTATGGAATAGTCACCGCAGGAGCCGTCACAGCAGGGACAGTAGATGGCTTTAAAAAAGGCTTAGATAATTTCCTAGAACAAAAAAATATTATATACTGTATATATTAAATACGTATAATTTTTTTCCTTCCCTTTCCCATCCCTTGGTTGAATTTGATGGACGTGTCTTTTTTCAAGGGTTCTAACTATGTAACATCTGCAAGGACACATGGAATGATCAAGTGGTAATATAGAGAAACATATAGACATATAGGTAGTCAATATGGTTCTGACTTGAATGTAACAAAATCTCAGACATTGCAGGAGAGTTATAACTCCAAGGTGATATAAATTTTTGTAGGGAACCAATTTAACCATTCTACATCATGTACGTTTTTGGATCCACAGTTTTATCTTAATACTGTTATACAGATGTAATTAATTCTCCTATTTACTGCCATAAAATGTGAACATAATTGTTCATTTATTTTTTCTTTTGTCAGCTATAAACACACATTATGGTTAGGAATTCAGTTTATGAGACAATAAGAGGAGACATTTTATTATAGTAAGATTGTATATAATTCTAAATCTAAATTCTAAATCGTGTTAATAATAAATTTTGAATATTTTTCCAAGATTTAATTACTTAGAAAGAGGGTGGGGAGTGCAGAGGTTGCAGTCGCAATAAGGACCTATGGCCTGATGGGACCAAATTACCACTTCACCATATAACTGTTGATTATCAATGTACTGTGACATCACTATGTGCATTATCTTTGTATTATCTTGCTGTGTCTATAATGCATTTGCTATAACATCAATGTGTATAATAATCCCTTTCCTATGACTTGATAGTATTTATTATCCATGTACTGTGACAGTACGAATCACTGTGGCTCATAGCCACTAGTTGTAACAGTAGTGATGTTTATTATCCACGATAGCATCACTGTGTGCATCATCTCTGCACTATGACATCATTGTAAATATTATTCCTCTGCTGTTACTTCATTAATCCTGAGTTGTGATATCACGGTCTTTATTATGAGTGTCCTGTGACATCACATTATTTATTATCTCTGTATAGTAACATCACTGCATTTATCATCCCTGTACTGTGACTTCACTGTTTATTATCCATATGGTAGGATAACATTGTGTGCATTATCCAGGTTCTGTTACATAACTGGAAGAATTATTCCTGTTTAGTAACATCACTGTGTACATTTTCAGGGGTGTAAGTATATGAAGGGCAGAGTTTGTACTTGTTGGTACCCAAAGTGGCCCAATGTTTCTTCTGGCTCATAGGTGGATACCAGTACTATAAATTACACGAAAGTTGAAGCGGCTTGTTACAGATTTTACATTGGGGCTAGGGGCTTCAATTTACGCTGCTGGTCAATGGGATTATAACATTGAGGACTTGTGATGGTATATTTCCATAAGCAATAAATAAACAACTGCAACATCCAACACGTAGACAATGGATAGAGTGATCCGAAAAATGACAGCGGTCAATCAATAACGCTACTCTGTAAGTTACAGGAGCTTGACAAGCGGCACTGAAAATAATTTTCACATTAACAGATACCTGGAGCTCTTTGTACTGGATCTCTAATGAATAAAATCATAAGGGGATTTAATAGTCTATAGTTATTTCTGAAATGCTTTGCTGTTTTATAACCAAGCTATTAAAAGTATGGCCCTTCTGCAACCCAGACGCATTTCTAAGAGGCCATTTCCATCTTCCTGCTTTCTCAGAAATAAATTACTTCATCTAGAACAGAAAAGCATATTTTACAACACTGTATAACCTTGCCTTGTTTTGGAAGAACTGCACAATATGATCTGATGTCTACAAACAAAAAGACTTCCATGGCTCACATAACAAGAAGACAGCATTGGACAATGTCTTTTTGTTACAAGGGTCACCTAACAGTCATGCTGCTAAGATCCCCAGCGATCAGTTGTGATTTTCAGGGGAACATGACAGTGATTGTTCAATTTCCCTACACTGCCACCAGAGGGGAAATGAAGGTGTAAAGGATCTGCCAGGCACAGCTTCGGGGTTAACTCCCAGAACTAATCAGTCAGCACCTGAGAATACATCCCTGAGACTGACTCCTGCTTCCACCATTCAGGCTGGCAGGCTTAGGAGTGGGAGAACCTATCGTAACCTGGCCAGACTCAGCTAGCTCCCGCCCTCGGTCTATTTAAGCCTGCACTTCCTGTCCCTCGGTGCTTGTGATTCTTTCCTTGTGGTTTCCTGGCCCAGCTACAGCTCCTGCTATTTTTGATCCTGCTCCATACAGACCCTGGCTTACCGACTACTCTTCTGCTTTTCGTTTTGTACCTCGCACACTCCTGGCTTGACTCGGCTCGTTCACCACTCTGGTTGCTCACGGTGTTGCCGTGGGCAACGGCCCCTTTTCCTTGCTTGTGTTCCTTTGTATGTTTGTCGTGTTTGTCGTGCACTTACTGAGCGCAGGGACCGCCGCCTAGGGCGGGTCGTTGCAAGTAGGCAGGGACAGAGTGGCGGGTAGATTAGGGCTCACTTGTCCGTCTCCCTACCCCCTGCCATTACAGAAGGATTTCACCGTTTTAATTGGAAACAATGTTCTGTCAATGGTATATCTGAAAAATAGTTTTCTAAACACGAAAACCTTTTAACCTATGTAGATCTTTTCCTGCATTAAACCCAATTGCATGCAAATTCTAAATTAATATTATGTGGTTTGGAATCACATTATTACTAGTGCATCCCTGACTACCCTGAAAAACTATTTTTTAAACCACATTTTAGCACTTGCAATTCCAATATACAAAAATCAATGCACCTTTTCTCTGTACCATATGTTTAGAACTTAGGTTTCCGACTAAGCCAGATATATATATATTATAAAAAAAAAAAAGTGGGGGGATACATGTGAGAGGATTTTATTGATTTGGTGGTGGGATTTCATTAAAATAGTTTACAGCACAAAAAGTATGTCTAGACAGCGGGAGAGATTTAGAGTTATCTTTCTGCTCACAGATGGAATGCTGAAAAGAGACACAAATTATTTTTAAAATACTTAGGAGCAACCATTTTGGACTCTCGGCAAGATACACAAAAGTGAGAAGAAAGTAAATGATTAAACCCTGAAACAAAATAAACATAGAAATAATTTATACAATAATTGCCTGGCTAACATGTTTATTGAACTCTAAAGGAATATTATGGTTTTAGCAAATAAATATTATACTTTGTATAATGAAAAGTTATGCAATTTTCCAATATACTTAGGCCCTATTCATACGACAGGGTTTCCCGGCCGTAAAACGGCCGTCGCACGGCCGCAGTAGGAACAATAGACCCCAAATGGGGCTATTCACATGACCGATTTTATGACAGCCAGGGAAACCAGGCCGTCAAAAAATGGGTCATGCCCTATTTTCGTCCGTTTTCCTGGCTTCCATAGAAGTCTATGTGGCCGGGTAATACACGGCCATCACTCTAATGTGTTCCGAGTGACGGCCGTGTCTTCCGTCGCTCGCTCTCTCCTCCTCCTCCCCACAGTGCTAAGTGCATGTGAGGAGGAGGATGGTATTTCTTTGCTCCCTGTAGGACAGGAATCCCCAATCTCCGGCCACAGCTTCGGCAACGCTGTGGCCGGGCATTGGAGATTCCACTCCAGGAGAAGTCCCTGACTTATCTGTCCATATAAGGACACAGTGATGTAAGAGACTTCTGAAGCGGAATCCCCGGCGCTGTGGTCGGTGTTTCCGCTCCAGGAGAAGTCCCTGACTTCACTGTCCATATATTGACAGTGTGATGTCAGGGACTTCTGAAGCGGAATCTCCTGGAACGGTGGCGCTATCTACAGAAAGGTAGGTGGAGTGCCATCTATGGGGGGGGGGGGGTGCCATGTATGAGGGGTGTGCTGTGTAGAACTACCTACAGGGGGGCTGTGTGGCATTACCTACAGGGGGGCTGTGTGGCACTACCTACAGGAGGCTGTGTGGCATTACCTATATGGGGTTGTGTGGCATTACCTATAGTGGGCTGTGTGGCATTACGTACAGGGGGCTGTGTGGCATTACCTACAAAGGGCTGTGTGGCACTACTTACAGGGGGGCTGTGTGACACTACCTACAAGGGGGGCTGTGTGGCACTACATATGGGGGGCTGCGTGGCACTACCTATGGGGGGCTGTGTGGCATTAACTATAGGGCACTGTGTGGCATTACTTACAGGGGGGCTGTGTGGCACTACCTAGAAGGGGAGATTTGTGGCACTACCTACGGGGGGCTGTGTGGCATTACCTACTAGGGGGCTGTGTGGCATTACCTACAGAGGGGCTGTGTGGCATTACCTACAGGGGGGCTGTGTGGCATTACCTACAGGGGCGCTGTGTGGCATTACCTACAGGGGCGCTGTGTGGCATTACCTACAGGGGGCTGTGTGGCATTACCTACAGGGGGCTGTGTGCCATTACTTACAGGGGGGCTGTGTGGCGCTACCTACAAGGGGGGCTGTGTGGCACTACCTACAAGGGGGGCTGTGTGGCACTACCTACAGAGAGAAGTGTGTGGCAAAAAATTTACAAATGAAATTCATCCGTTTTTAAAACACACAGGGAAAAAAAACGGATACAAAACGGATCAAAATCGGCCATTAAAAACGGAAACACGGCCCGAAACGGAAACAGATGCAAAACGTCCGAGAAAAACGTCAGTTTTTATTGGCCGACCCTGTCGTGTGTATAGAGCCTTAGACTCTCCTGTAACAGGATCAGTGCCACAGGATTGGAGGACATCTGATGTTGTACCAATATTTAAGAAGGGTAAAATGGTGGAACCGAGTAACTACCGTACAGTAAGTGTGACATCTGTGGTATGTAAAATATTTGAAGGTATTCTAAGTGATAAACTGCAAAAGTATATTGCGGAGACAAGTCTAATAACTAATAACCAGCATGGATTCATGAAAAACAGGTTGTGCCTAACAAATATGCTCAGTTTCTATGCGGAGGTAAGTGCAAATGGTTAAACATGTAATAAATGGTCTTGGCGAGTCCACCAGGACACGAGCCACTAATAGCAACGGCTCCCTGTTCTGGGTTAAATAGAGGGGTCCATAGCAGAGCATGTGCCCTAATGGGGCATTTGGAAAAAGGTTGTCCAGATGTGGAAACCCATTTAATGGAAAATTATGCGAAATGTCTAAGTATTTAGCACTCTGGCACTGTGAAATGCTGAACATCTATCTCCGAGAAGCCGATTTTACTCTCTATCCGATCACTGTATTTTATTTAACAATTTGTCCTATAAGAAAGAATCATTGCCATGAGAGTTTATGGGCAACGTATTACGGACGGATGGCCTTCGTTGGAGGTATACAGTCTTTTTTTACATGTTTGCTTAACATCTCACGCTATATGTACATCTTGGGATATGTTGGGGTTAGAGAAAAGTTAAGGCAGGACACATCTGTATGTCTTCGCTAATATGGTGCAAAATAGATCTCCAGACGGAAGAAAACGGCGTCTCTGGTGCCACTTATAGGTGACTACGTCAATATTCGACCCTTTATAGAGCCTTGAAAATCAGTACCTTCCAACAGCTTTGGTAACGTGAGACACTCAGTGGTGGGTTCACACGAGCATGTTACGTCTGTAAAGGATGGAACGTATTTCGGCCGCAAGTCCCGGACCGAACACACTGCAGGGAGCCGGGCTCCTAGCATCATAGGACTCCTAGCACCGTAGATAACTATGACGCTAGGAGCCCGGCTCCCTGCAATGTGTTCGGTCCGGGACTTGCGGCCGAAATACGTTCCGTCCATTACGGACGTAACATGGTCGTGTGAACCCAGTCTTACTGATAAAGGGTTGGAGGATGCAGCATCTACAATCTCCTTCCCCATCAGTAAAATGTGCAAAGTAACAGAAGTAGTTTCCTACAGCAACAAGTCGCAATGCAAATATTAAACCACTTCCTACAATCTTACTTGTCTTAGGTCCTTCAATGCTGAGATATCAACTTTTCTCCTGGCCTGCCAAGATTGGTTTATAGCACCACCAGCATCTGCACCCCACACACCCTCCAGTCAGGTGTATAGATATACACCTTGGGTAAGTGTACACAGTAGTGGGGTAGAATTTTTATCATACACATAATAGAGGAGCGATTGCTCAGCCAAAAAAATGCACACTGGGATAGGCCTAAAATTCACGTTTATTTCAACAGGGAGTGAGAGAGATAAGCGACTGTCAAAAGATAAGCTGCCTATCTAAATTCCATTAAGATAGATAGATAGATAGATAGATAGATAGATAGATAGATAGATAGATAGATAGATACAAATTAGTAGAATGCAATCTTATCATAGCAAAAAGGGTGTATTTACGCAGAGGGTTATTTGGGCATATTTTCTACTGTTGGAAAATCCAGTCTGGAAAAACTTACTATGACAGTGAGTATGACATTTTTAAGGAAACCAGTTCACATGCAGTTTTGGAGCCATGCTTTTTGTGTTTTTTAAAGGCAACTTTGATTTCAATTTTCATAGGTGCCACAATGCAGTTTTTCCATAGAAGCAGAAGAACTGCACCACTACCTACTGTACATATGTGAATATACCGGAAAGTACGGAGGACCAGCAAATCCTTTTGTTTTTATCTCAACGCATTCCGATATTCATAACTTTACAAATTTTTTGGTGGGAAAATGCAAGAAAAAAAAAAAGTCCCAGCAGTTGTTACAATTCCAAAATACGTACAGTTTTTTATTTGATAACTTTTATTCAATAAAAAAGCGATTAGTCCTTTATCTTTTTTATATAAAGCTTTATTGAACGTTATATTTTTTGTGTCTGAGTAAGGGATTATTATCGATGATTGTAATCGTTAAATAACAATGCCTTAAAATACCTATAGAAATTATATTTTTTTTTTTTCAAAAAATATATGTCAAAAACTGGATGTTTGGAAAGCGCGATTACAGCCTGACGAAGACGCATGTTCTGCATTGAAATGCGTTGCCCATCCTTCTTATCAGCATCACTCTGCTTATTCTTCCAATTGAGTAGCGCTTTCCAAACATCCAGTTTTTTACATATATATATATATAATATATATTTATTTTTTTTCAAAAAATATATAATTTCTATTTGCTTGCGGCTCAATACTATTGATGCCGGTACCTGGATACTGAAAGCTGCAACCTGTTTACACACGGCCCTCAACTCTAAGCTGTACCTGCCAGTACAAGCCCTTATGGTGAGTTTAAAAACTTACCACTACTGTTCATTACTCTACCTATCAAGGTTTATCTTGCGCGATGTGGCGCTGTGTATATTTTTCTCTTCTCAGACATTAAAAAACCTATAGAATCCAATGCATTATTGCCTATGCAACAAAGGGAGCCCTCTGTTGAATACTGTAGAACGTAAATCTTTTCTGCCTTACTTTATCCAAATACACATATATATATATACATACACACAGTGTATAACTGGCAAATAAATGTTATATTACTCATATATATATATATATATATATTTGGATAAAGTAAGGCAGAAAAGATTTACGTTCTGTTCAGAGTTTGACGGATACATGGTATTAACCGGAACTCTTTCCCTCAGTAACCACATAGACGGCTCCTGGGAGAGTGAAAATTGTACAGTAAGTCCAGGAATAATTTCCCTCTTAATTACATGGCAAATAAAAGTAATTGTAATGACAGGTCTTTTCCACACTGCGGGTGGCTGCAAAATATTTAGTGCACAAGAGAAACATTTATTTCTTTAATAATGTAAAAGACACGAGCTGGAGGTACATGTAAGTCATACCGCTGTGCTGCTGGATAAGTGACAAATCCGTAATAAGATTTGTTAATGAAGGCAAACCAATACATATATTTACAGCAATCAATGAAAATATTTAACCTGCGTTTTAATAAATATATTCACTGCATCTTACATGTTTGTCTCTAAGTCTCTAAGAATTTCCCATCTAAATGTTTTCCAATATGAAAATTAAAATATTGTCTTGCGACAGATAACCTGTTAATACGAGACTGGCTCCCGAGACCACCAGTAATGAGCTGATTTTCTGTTTAAAGAGGCTCTGTCACCAGATTTTGCAGCCCCTTTCTGCTATTGCATCAGATAGGCGCTGCAATGTAGATTACAGTAACGTTTTTATTTTAAAAAAACGAGCATTTTTGGCCAAGTTATGATAATTTTTGTAGTTATGCAAATGAGGCTTGCAAAAGTCCAAGTGGGTGTGTTTAAAAGTAAAAGTCCAAGTGGGCGTGTATTATGTGCGTACATCGGGGCGTTTTTAATACTTTTACTAGCTGGGCGTTCTGATGAGAAGTATCATCCACTTCTCTTCAGAACGCCCAGCTTCTGGCAGTGCAGACACAGCGTGTTCTCGAGAGATCACGCTGTGTCGTCACTCACAGGTCCTGCATCGTGTCAGACGAGCGGGGACACATCGACACCAGAGGCTACAGATGATTCTGCAGCAGCATCGGCGTTTGCAGGTAAGTAGCTACATCGACTTACCTGCTAACGCCGATGCTGCTGCAGAATCAACTGAAGCCTCTGGTGCCGATGTGTCCGACACGATGCAGGACCTGTGAGTGACGTCACAGATCTGCACTGCCAGAATCTGGGCGTTCTGAAGAGAAGTGGATGATACTTCTCATCAGAGCGCCCAGCTAGTAAAAGTATTAAAAACGCCCCGATGTACGCACCTAATACACGCCCACTTGGACTTTTGCAAGCCTCATTTGCATAACTACAAAAATGCTCGTTTTTTAAAAATAAAAACGTTACTGTAATCTACATTGCAGCGCCTATCTGCTGCAATAGCAGATAGGGGCTGCAAAATCTGGTGACAGAGCCTCTTTAAATTCGCTGTTGTCCTGAAGCGGCCCTTCAAATGTGTAGCACTACATGCGCTATTCGAATAAATAGCCATCCATGTGTTACGTGGAAGACCGGGTCCCCCAGAACGAAAACCACTGCTTGTTAGCAGCTTTACACTCTGGTTCTTAAAGGCTATGTATACCTTTGAAATATTTTTACTAAAAAAACACACTGTCTATCGGTGTGTTTTGCGCAACTTTCTAAATACTTTTTATTAAAAAATATTTAAACATTTTGAGATACAGCTGCTTTGTATCCTGTAAACAGAGCAGCTGTATCTAGCGCTGAAATCTGTATCCGTCAGGTCAGTGGCACTGACGGGTTTAGTGTCGGCGGTTCTTGCGTGTCCCTGTGAACTTAGATGTGATCAGTAACAGCTCGATCCTGACTCGCTGACACGGAACCAGTCAGTGCCGCTGATCTGACTGATTTAGGTGTCAGTGCAGGATACAGCTGCTCTGTATACAAGATGCAAAGCAGCTGTATCTCAAAAAGTAACAAAATAATTTTTACAGCTGGGATTTAGAGTTCCAAACCTTCCCACGTCAAAACCAGCCGTTTAGGCAATAGTTAGTAAAAGAATATACAAGTTACTGAGATCAGACGGGGAGCACGTGCGTGTTTCACGCACTTGAAGTGGGGACAGTACACCGCGAATGTTCAATGAAGCGAGGTGTACTGTACTTGGCCTCATGTACGCAATGTGCCCGATGTGGCCAGACGTCTCCTCATAGTAACTTCTGAGTTATTTTACTGTCTCCTAGATGGCCAGTTTCGACGTGGGCAGGTTTGTAACACTAAACCCCATCTGCTTAACGACATGCTAGTGGCTCCAATCTAGTGACCGGTTTCCTAAGACTGTATTCCCCCTTCGCATTATTGGCGGTTTTTGCACGGGAGTGTTTTCTTTTCTTTACTGAAACCAGGAGAGAATTCTGAAGGAAAGAGGTGTATATACTTCTAATCTTGTTTGAATCCAGCACAGGTTTGGGTTAAACTTCACAGGGCCATGCCATGATTGGCTGCTATGGTCATGTAATGTCACTAACTGGAAGATGGGTGGCGGGGTGAAGCAATGTCCTGTGGCTGTTTTTGTCTTTTTGAAGTATATTTTAAATATTTTTATTTCCCTACATTTTCCAAGTTCCGCATATGCAATATGTAATTTATGGTGTCTTAAAACAAAACACGACAAACATGTACATCTATTGATCAACTGAATTTATAGATTAAATTATATGGATTTTTTAAATTATCAATATATAAATACCTTGTTCCCAATAGCTTTCTTTGGTGGAAAGTTGAAGGTTCTCACATGTGGATACTTGCTTTGCAATTTGTGATGTAAACTCCGAAACTCGGCATATCTCCTATAAATGTTCCATTCATCGTCCTTAATCCTGACATATACCTTAAATAACAAAAACAGGGTTGACTATTTTGTTCTATGGGTAATAGATAAAAAAGAAAACAGTGTAAATATGCAGAGTAAATATAAAAGGTTAACAAAAAAACACTAACCCTTTAAAAATCAAAATGCCTGTAATAATAGGAAATACCTAAAAAGGTTTGTAAGAAAGCAAATAAAAATAACTTCAAAGTCAAAATTGCATAATTAAACAGATTTGTTCAATTAGATATTATATTACTGTACATACATTTTCAATTGAACTCATTAAAGGGGGTTGGGCCCATGAAAAATATTTATCATCTATCCACAAAGTTTGATCGCTGCAGATTCTGAGAATAGGGGTCTCATTGTAGAATTTGGAGGAAAAAAATAAAATAAAAAATAAAAAGAAACTATAAAAACGTAATAAAAATTCAATTTTGTACCAAAACAAATTAATATTGAAAGATTCATTGTGCAACTGAATGTGTATATGTCGGGCTTTCTTTTGGTATTATTCTACACATTGAAACTCAGTAAGATAATAAATTTCACTTTTATTTGCAATGTGCTGGATTTGCAAGTTATTAGACAGCGGCATTCAACAACATCTGTATTCAGTGCAAAGCTGAGTCTGATCAATCAGAAAGCAAGGCACTGCGGTAATCCATCCAAGATTATACCAAAGAGTGGATAATGGCTGGTATGTCCACAAGAAGGGTACTTTAAAGGATAATGACGATTTCACAGCAGTTGAGACCTTGAGCGACAGATCACATGGGAGGGTTTTTTCAGGCTTTTTTATATTAATTAACATGTCCATAGAATTTGGTTACAATGCAAAAAATATTATATAGATTTCTTTATGGTAAATAGGGATCATTATTATTTTAAAGAATCTTAAGGCTCTTAAGTGAGATAAATTGTCTGAATAAGGCTGTCAATGAGATGTCCAGTCCTGCCCATTACCTATTCAATTTGACTACTGCATGTTCCATTGTTATCTGTGATTATCTGTAAAATTACCCTACACATAGCTTGAGAGGCCCTATTAGAAGCCATTATACTTGTGATTGAGAGAGGAACTCAAGCTGTGATATCACGTGTACATGAGCCTGAGTTATTACACTCTACTGTATTAAGCCTACAACTATAAAAACTCAAAAAATAAAGGGATTTGATAGGGCATGAGCAGGGCCAAAATGTAGGGCGGGTATAAAGAGCAATTGACCTGTGGCCCTCCACCATCCAGTTCCCTTCAATAATATTAAAATTGGAATATGCAGAGGGAAAGGTAATTATGCATCTTTTACGAATATGTATTACTAGGGGTCAGAGCTCCATTATCCTGCCTACACTGCTAACTAGAAGAAATTAGGTGGTCGAGCATGCATGTTTATCGCCATAGGGAGAGAGGTTGGCAGATGACAGATATCGACTGGTTGAACAAAGAATCATGCATGTTAAAATTCGACGTGTCAAACCCTTGTTCCCCCCAACAGCAGACACTGCTCTCGTACCTATTAAATTGTGTCAGATCTGTGTGACCTTAGCAAGATCTTCCAACAATTATGTAAAGTTTACCGTGACCAACCGGGTAACTGCAGACTTTTCCTGGAGGGAAGACCACAACCCTCCAAGATATATTTACCCAGTCCCTGCCGTTCCACAATGCATGCAGATAGTTCTTTCATCTCAGATACATGTGAAGTTCCTGAGCAGTGGTTGCCATGAGCTGTCCGGGAATCTGTACAGGAAATAACACTCTGCCTGAGCGTGCACAAGGAGTTATTTCTTGTACAGGTTTCCAGGCAGATAATGATAACTGTGCTTGGGAATACGGATATATATGGGCGCCTTCCTTCTGGCAAAAAGCGGCATTTTCCATTTTTTCCTGGAGAGTCACAGGATAGTGGATCCAAGCATTATATGCTGGAGAGGGTGCCCTCATCAAATCTTTTGCCCAGATGCCTCCACATACCTTGATTTAGCCCTGGGCATGGGTTCTTCCATTTCAGACTACGTCTAAGCACCTGGACCCAATTGCTTTCCTGTGTACTTGACTAAATTGATAGCCGGAAAATATGCATACAACATATAGACAATGTGAAATGATCGGGCAACAGCAAACAAAAATGATAGCATCTCCGAGGAGTGTGTTTCTGTCTTCTGGTCAGTTCATATATCACCGCATGAAAAATTTTTAATGTATCAACGTTGAAGTCATCAAAAATTTCTTGGCTCGATTAAATTATAAAAAAAAAATATTTTCAGAGAACTTCTAAAGAAAATTAAACCTTGTGATAACTAAAGCACTTATCAGTATAGTTAATATGTACCGATCTATATGAATTATATTATCTGCCAATGGATAGAAGATACTCCACTACAACCCAATTGTTTGCTGGCTACAGGGGTTCACATTAAGATGAGTGTACATGCCATGTTTCTGCTAATATGGGGTGCGTAATATGCCCTTTAAACTCTATTATTTGCCCTCCAATACCAGCAATGTGGCTTGAGGCATTAAGCTTCAGTGTTCATTCTTCACAACGACAAAAATGCTGATATCAATATTTTCCAAATCAACTGTCATAAAATGCAGCTTTAATGGAAGAAAAGGAGATATTCGTAGAATGAATATATAAAACCCCTTCATGTAGAGATTTCCAACTGAATAAAAAATACAATTCAGCACTTTTAGCCTGGTTTAGAAATTGTGTAAAACCTGTACACCGAGGAAACGTTTAAGGAGGGGAAAATTCGTAAAATGCACAAATTTTACAATTTGCAACTCTTGCGCCAAATCTGCAGCTCACTTTTCTTAAAATGTGGGTGGAGCTTAGCTGAGGAGGCGGGGCCACCACAGCCTGAAAAAATTTACCGTAATTTACTGCAAATCTACACCAGAGATGTAGATTTTACCTTCTGGCACACAAACGCCAGAGATTCGACTGATTTGTTAAGCGGCGTGCACCTCTCAATCCATTAGCTGCATTTTTTCCCCAACTGGATCCCCTTGTATTTTACTGCAACTCCTTGTACTCCAACTTTCTTTATATAAATCTTAATGAAGCGCCAGTCTTAATAAATTCTTCCTTAAGTATTTTGTTTGGTCAGTGTCAGTATAGAGTACAGATTACTAACCGTTAAAAATAATAAATTAAAACATACAATATAGCTATACTTTGTATATATTCAGGTCTTCTATACATTGTGTAGTATTTTTGTGTTTGTTCACATCTGCGATAAGAACAGAAGAACAAAACAAACTGAAGTGCCGAAGCTATTGCATCACGGACACTAAATGCGCCCGAGGGAACCTATTGACTTTAATGGATTACTTTGTGTTTCTGTGAGGGGGTCCATCGTTTTACTGGAAGAAAGAGAATTTCTTCTGCCATTTTTCACCAGATCTACGACGGAGGCCACTAACGTGGAAAAGGGGTAAATGAAATTCAAAGCCAATGTTCACACTACACTTGTTGTGTACGTTTGCTACATGAAATGCTCCTAATGTAAACAGTGAATGTATCCATAAGATAAAATAATAGACCGATGTATACCAAATGGTGTCACTGGCCAAAAGAATGCAATATCTATGGTAGCTATGGCCTAATTGTGTTTTGTAGCATTAATGACTAAATTAATTAGGAATAGTTCTGGATAACTGCCATTGGAGCCAGATTCAACATTAATCTAGAAGTATTTCTTGTAGAGTGAAGCGGTGCTGGGATGCTAAGGTGCAGGCTACACATAGGAGCAGACTCAGTAATACAACTGCTGTATTCACTGCTGTGCTACTTTCAGGAACCCAAGTAGCTGCACAATATTTTCCGCTTCTGGCTTTATGTCCACATTAGTCACAAATAATATATTCTTCTTAGCCATTAATAAGCAATAAATTTGGCAAATTTGTAAACCTTGTGGGATAATGACGACCAGGTGAAAGGAGCATAAGGATATAAAGGATTTCAGTGTAAGGGCAATTTTATAATACGTTTTGATGAGGCATTTGACAATAAATCATTTAGCATTATTCCTGGCATGCCGTATGTCTGCACCTGTTAATTAATAATTGCTTAATACCTAAAAACTAAAGTCACAGACTTCTGCTCTGCTCTGGAGAATGACTAGCGGGAATTTTTGTTTGTTCCAAAGAGATTCACTTCCTGAGTTCAACTAATTGACCATATTACACCCACCCACTCTCTGCACTGTGGCTACACCTGCAAAGTCGCTATGACAATTTCATGGACAAAGGGCCAGGACTGACAAATAGACTCTTTTTACAATTACTTTGGCATTGAATAGGAACATCCCCTGCCAAAAAAATGGAAAAACATGCTCATCAAAGTTAGAATGCACACCGTGATCCATAACTAAAAACACAGCACATTCATACAAGATAATCCCTTACAATAGTGATATTTTAGCCACTGATTAAGATATAAACATACATATATAGGCAATGTATCAATAGAAGAAAGAGTTAAAGGGAACCTGTCACCAGCATTTCACCTATTGAACCTTACTTATCCCTCACTGGCCGCTGCTGTCAAAAGTTCACTGCCATTATCCCCTCTCCTAAACTCCTCCTCCGACCGTAAATAATGGTCTGCAAACATTTTGCGCCTTTTTTAATAATCCGACGCCCCATTGTGCGCACACACCAGAAGGGGAGAAACTAGGAGCTGTCAATCAAAAGTACAGAGGCGGGGTAAACTCGGAAAGACTTGAGGAATGAAGATATGACTCTTTTCAAACTAATTTGTGTGTTGGTTCAGATAGCACCAGATACAGGATGGAAGTGGTTTTGCACGGATAGGGGCCCAACCCAATGAGGAGTACGAAAAAGAGTATCCGGCACACCAATATGAGATAAAGATAATTTTTATTTTGTTTTTAATGCCAGTGGCCGAGTGCAACGTTTCGGTCAATACGACTTTCTTCAGGCACTGAGCCGTGCTGGGTATACTGCATGGGCGAGCGCTTGTGGAAGTAATAGCGGCTGGCCGCTTTGTCATGGCACTCTGACAAAGCAGCCAGCCGCTATTACTCACATTGGTGTGCCGTATACTCTTTTCAAAGTTATGACTCTTATGCTCATTAGCATACGGCACGGGAACACTAAAAAACTAAACACTAAAGCTACAGAGCCGACTTAGAAGATAATTATAGGTTACATAAAAATGATCTTTCACCAGGCATTGATAGTTTAATAGGCGAAATGCTGGTGACAGGTTCCCTTTAAGGCCTCATGCACAAGGCGGAGCCATGTGCACGAGGCTGTAAAGTGGCCAACATACAGTGGCTCTGTACTATGTGTGCTGCTCCATAAGGGGATAAGAACTTCTGTAATATAGCATCATATGGAGCAATTCCATATTTTTTTTCTGTTAGATTCCATGCGAAAGAAAAACCTCTCTATGCTCCTGTATGATATCAAATGATATAAAGTACTTTAAGACCTCATGTACCTCTATGGGTGCCCTATTACGGCATGCATAAAGTAAAGGGCTGTGTATTAGTTAATAGATAATTAATACATATTAGTTAATAGTTATTAGTTAATAGATACAAAAACAAAACAGGTATTGTTTGAATATTTGAAGAGCAACTGATCATTTATTCTCTAGCCCATACAGAATTAACGGTTCAATGAATAAACAAATCCCCTAGATTTATAGTAGTTTGTGGCAGGTTTGGAGGATGTACAGGTTTAAGGCCTGGGCTGAACCTAGACTTTTTGTAGCGCTACTGATTGATTTTAACTCTTGAGTAACAGCTGCAGTCCACAAGATTGCATGCAACGCAATGTATTTATTTCAATATTTTGCTTATATTAAAGTAGATCTCTCCGACCGCTCCATAGAAATGAATGGAGTGCTGGTCGAGCGTGCACACCCGTGCTCCATTATCATGGAACACTTTGGAGGACTTTAAGTCCACCGTTCTTCTCATCACTGGGGGTCCCAGCGGTCGGATCACGTCATGTGTATCCTGTGGATAGGGGATACATGTGTTTGTGGGACGACCCTCTTAAATTACCAGGTCTTAGGCCAGGGCTACACCTAGTCTTTTTGTAGTGACTGATTTTAAAGAGGACCTGTCACTAGGTCTTAAAAGTGCACCATCAGTCTTCCGTTACTACCACTGTTTCCTGAACTATAGCGGTGTTTTATTTCTAAACACCCCCCCTGTTCCTGAGATATTTCCCCCGGTTGTTTCAGTGTCAAATATGCTAATGAATCGCTGGAGCCAACGCAAGCAATTCTCCTGAGGTGGAGATACCTCACAGCCTCTCAGGCTGTCCTAGAAGTGTGAGGCTGCTTTACACACACTATCTTAGCTCAATGTGATCTCGCGAGATGTAATACAATATGTGCTTCAGTTATGCCTTCCATGGAATTATTGTAACCAGTTACTCCACCCTTTTCTGGTATTTTAATAGAAAAGAGCACAGCATGCTGTTGCACAGTAAACATGCAAGGTGGATCAGTGATGCCTTTCACTTATGCTGCAAACCTGTACGGCTATATTCACACATAGCGGAATTACTGAGTATTTTCCGTTCTAATGTGTGAGCGGAAAATTCGCAGTGTATTACAGTAGGAACTAAGTGGATGAAGTTTTAACAAGGCTGCAGCGGAACGAAACGTCATCCCAGAAGGTCAGCTGCACAGAGACCAGGCAGGGAACATCGACACGTTTCTACGTGAGTGCTGGGGGAGGTTATCCTTTCATTTTATTTTTTTAATCCTCTGTTCTGTTTGATTTTCGGCTGGATTTGCCGCTGCAAACAATTCCTTGCTGAATCTGGGTTAGATTTGTAGCAGTTTTCCGCAGCAAATCCATCCCCTGTGAACTTACCCTACAGTGTTTAAACGCTAGTGTAAGCAGAGTGTTACTGTACTGTGTGAATAAAGCCTAAGGAATAAAGGATTATATCATTCTCAGACTAATTACATGGTCTGCATGGGTGCCCTCTTTGATGATATGGCCGTAAGGCAACTAAATACCGTTTTCCCCACTCTACTTAGAGTATATATTTTTTACCCATTAATAAAACGTAACATTTATTACATTTAGGACACAGACAAGTTTAAAAATTCAATGCCTATAACTCAGTATTAGAAAGAAAAATCCCTACAGTGAGCGATATAACAAGCAGTGCATTCACCGCTAGGACTATCTAAATGTGAATCACTGAATGCGTCTGCAGATCGCACCCAATACTAAATAGAACGATAGACGTACATGAGACACAAAAACAGAACATTTTCTATATATTCGAAATTCCAAGGTCATTAAATCCAGATTACTGGGAGAGTGGTAGTTCCAAGAGTCTCAATAATTATTGTTAAATAAATCTGTTAAAGGGAACCTGTCAGGTTGAACTTGCTATCCTATATGCAGGCAGCATGTTATAGAGCAGGAGGAGCGGAGAAGATTAATACACGGATTCTGATACTAGGAGTATACATGCAATATGATTAAAGTTCTGCTTTCTTGCCATAATAAGAGTTTTCAGCTATGAAGAAAAAGCCTTATAACTGCATTGTATAAATTAACTATCCTTTTTTTAATGGCAGTCATCACACCGTAGTATTATTTTTAGATATCGACTAAAGCTGTCAGTCACACAGAGATGTCTCTAATCTCTTTACAGCTCTGGGCTTTCTATGCAATGCACCGTCGGTCCCTCCGGCAGAGTAGGAGATAACTTATTTCAGCAAGCACCCAATTTGACTGTCTAAGCATTCTCGATATCAACTGATGAGACACAATTCACTGCTCTAAAACAGGCTTTGCATAAACATGTGCTGCTCCTCTGTCATTAATACAGGGTCCAGTGTCTACTCCAAACACACAATGAAGAGGATTTTAAAATGCAACATCTGAAATATTCTAATATAATAAACAGATCTGCGCTCTCGAGATTAGAGACCCATCAGAACAGTAATGTGTGAAACACTAGCAGCGGACAATCACAATTAGTTATTAATATCTCAATACATTGCCAGCTATTCCAATGTAGAGACGTAAGCTGCATTTATTTATTTCGCTTTGTTTCCCTTTCCGTCATTATTTTCTATGTACTTTCATTTTATTCTCTATACTAAAGGGATTTTCTCATCATGCGAACTCCTGTCCAAATATCCTAAGGACACAAACAAAAATGTTTTGGTTGCCTATAGAACTCGAAGTATAAAAAGTCCAAAAGATGCAAAAAATTCACCTATGTCCGAAAAGTTTTAGACCATCATGTCGAATATAAGAAGATCCGTGACAGAATCCATGTGGCAAAAAAATCAAGTGTTTGTTAACACAGCCTCAAAAAAATGCATGCTGTGTTTTGACTCACGCAAGAGTCTTTGTCAAGTATGCTATGGGCCCCAGGACAAAGGTTAATGATGGAGCCCCGTTGCACTTCACAAAAATCTGTGTGTCACTCTGGCCCATGGTAGGTTTTTTCACTAAGGGCCTGTTACATCACCGTCGGGTTCCGTTTGGGGTTTCCGTTCATCCATTCCGTCAGAGGAACATATGAACGGAAAACCAAACGGAAACTATAGCTTCCGCCTGCATTACCATTGATTTCAAAAACATTGAACTTCAAAAAAGTTTTTAAAAAAAGGAAACGTAATCTTAGAGAAAAAAGCTAAGGAAGCCGTTAACCCCTCTCCTGCAGCTATGGCAAAAGACGTCGCTGCAGACTGAGGACCTGCACCGCCTACCGTCAATAGACAGTGGGAGGTCGTTAAGGGGTAAACGGACTTGCAAGTCATTGTGATAATTCTTAATACTTAAGTTCTCATGCACACGACCGTAGCGTTTTTTTTACTGTCCGCAAATACGGATCCGTAGTCATCCGCATATCTGGCATGCGGTCGACAAGTACGGTCCGTATTTACAGAGCCGCAAAAATAAAATTTTCCAACCCCTTGAAAAGGTCACATAAGAGCTCAGGTGCCATTTTCTTGGGGAATCCCCTGCCGTCGCATAGCTTCCGCAATTACGGATGGCTACGCACCAAAATTACGGACAGGAATAGGACATGTTCTATACTTTGCGGATCATTTCTAATTAACATATAGCACACGCCATTTTAAAAGTTGATTTTATATTTTTGTGCATCTGGAAAAACATGCAGAGGGAAGGTTGAAAACTTTGTCAGATCATGTATTATGCTATGGTGGCGGTTTAGGGGACTAAAACCACCTGACAGGTTCCCTTTGAATATACAATGAAGAGCAAAAATTCTGAAGAGCAAAAATTCCAGCTGCCCTTTAATTTTGTCCTTATATATCCTCCGTAAATACAGCACCAGACCAAATATCACCATCTTAATACAGCATTAGAACTAAGGAATGTACATAAATACAGCACCAGAACCAAGCTCAGTACATAAATATAGTACCAGCACCAAGCATATAACATTAATACAGCAGCAGACCCAAGCTCAGTACATATACAGTATATAGAGCACCAGCACAAAAACAGATCAATACAGAGTAGCCCAGAGTTGCAAAGTCAGGGTAGCCCCTGCCATATTAATTTGTACGGCGTGAAACTACAGCTCCCTGCACAATGGTAAGGATATGCTTGAAGCTGTTGTTTCATGAAAAATAATGATACCACCCATCATCTCGCTTCAGATCATGCTGTGACTACAGTACTGATCAGTCAGAGGGTCTGTGTCAAGACCGGTCAGACAGATCGAGGCAAAAAGTCTGTGTTAAGTCCCTCGGAGAAGGTCTCTGTAAGCTTCTGTATGTTGGAACTGCAACCATTTGTACCAGGTTTTGTAATCTCTATTATACCTGGCTTTTATGCCACGTGCATATAATGTCCCACACTGTGCCCCTCGTAGAGTTCCACACCTTGTGCCCCATGTAGTGTCACTTACTGTGCCCCCTGTAGAGAGCAACACATTGTGCGCAGCGTAATGTCACACAATAAGCCCCCTGTAGATAGAATCACACGCAGTCCCTGCAGTAGTGTCACGTGCAATCCCACCTATAGTGTCACACGCAGTCCTCCTTGTAGTGCCCCCTGAAGGGAGTCCCACACACTGTACCCCCTGTAGAGAGTGTCACACACTGTACCCCCTGTAGAGAGTGCCACACACTGTACCCCCTGTAGAGAGTGCCACACACTGTACCCCCTGTAGAGAGTGCCACACACTGTACCCCCTGTAGAGAGTGCCACACACTGTACCCCCTGTAGAGAGTGCCACACACTGTACCCCCTGTAGAAAGTGCCACACACTGTACCCCCTGTAGAGAGTGCCACACACTGTACCCCCTGCAGAGAGTGCCACATACTGTACCCCCTGTAGAGAGTGCCACATACTGTACCCCCTGTAGAGAGTGCCACATACTGTACCCCCTGTAGGGAGTTCCTCACACTGTGCCCCCTGGAGAGAGTGCCTCACACGGTTTCCCCTGTAGAGAGTGCCTTCCACTGTTCCACTGTAGAGAGTGCCCCTGTAGTGTCACACAGTGCTCCCTGTAGATAGTGCCACCCACACAGTGCCTCCGTTAGGAAGTGCACTATACAGTGCCCCTGTAGGTAGTGCCACCTGTAGTAAAAACCACACAGAGTACCTCGTGTAGAAAGTGGCACACACACAGTGCCCCCTGTAGATAGAGCTACACATACATGGCCCACGTAGATAGTTGCACACCATGCCCACTAAAACAAATAAACAATCACTTGTCTTCGTTCCCACAATGTCCAATGACGCAGGCCTTGCCTCTTTCAGCGAGGCCTTCTACTGAGGAACGACGCAGACACACTGTAGGCCTCCACCTGAGATGAGATGTTCACATATACCCACATGATCATTGCACCCAATCACTGGCCTCTGTGGGTATACTGCACTAAACTAATAGGCCCAGTTATTAGCTGCGGTGATCACGTGGTTACACGTGCATGTAATCGATGCAGTCATGTCAAAAACCAGCGGCAGGGAGAATCAGAGTGGCTGCGCTAGAACCCTGGGGGATCTGCCGGGTGAGTAATGGCTCTTGTCTTATTGTTTTATTTCATCCCACATGCCACATTTTTTATTAAATTGGAAAACCCCTTTAAGACTGGGTGCAGTCATGTTACAAATTCTGCATGTGATCCCAGGAACTTTAAGTTACACGTCTGTATAGCATAGAACACAGGGAGAGATCCTATATAAAGTTTAGGTCAAGAATTATATAATCCTGGGTTCAAATAAAAAAATATATAAAATAAATATTCGTTAAAATTCTCGCATTGGAATTTATATTCCCTGTAGCATAGACCTAATGTCTTAGTGCAGAATAAACTATTCACCTTTCCAACTGTATTTTTTAAATGAACTCTATGAGATGGATATAAATTTCTGAACAAAACAGAATTTACAGAAATGTATGGTGACAAGACTTTATATAGAAAATTAATGGTGATGATCTGTAATATGTCACAGACCATTAAATGCAAAATTGCTGTCATAGGTAGCTGTTCCCAATATAGCTCATGTTACTTAGTAATACTTCAATTTGCAATGCCAGCGCAAGTGACAGAAGAGCTTTACGCACATAAATGCCATGTGCTTTATACCCCTCTATCAGAACATCAACTACTAATGAGTGGGAGGATAAAGCTGTTGCTGATCTTAAATAGGTTAAAAATATAACATTTGTGAACCTTAAGGAAATGCTCACATACGGCGTTACAAAGTGCGAGCGGCATAGGGCACTAAAGAAGGGAGGAAACCTCCAGCTCACATTTCTTTGCCATGAGTAAGAGCACAGCTCGTGCTTGAAACGCGTAGGCCAGGGCAAACCGCCTACTATCTACATATGTCTTGGGACTGCGTCTCCCTTCAATTTTAATCCCAATACCCCAATAAAGGTGGGAATACTGCTTCCTTTTTAAATTCAAAGTACGACTCAGCGCTAGATCATTTCTTCCTTTTCTTCCGGCATAGGGCACTGTTATGCCAACCTCAATGATGTATAAAAGTCCATATAACATCACTGCTTCGTCAGAGAATGGACTGATCAAAGTACATCAGTTTTCACCATGTGAAGCACAACTCGTGTATGTGAACACACAGAGTAAGGACTCTTTCACACGACAGTATTTTGCATCAGTATTTGGAAGCGAAAACCAGTGGTGGATACAAAACACGGAAGAGGTGCAAATCTTTCTATTATACTTTTTCTTTGTGTAGGTTCCGGCTTACAAATACTGACCGAAATACTGCCATGTGAAACAGGCCTAAGGCTGGATTCACAATCTGCGTTTTTAACCCTTCACTGACCGCCGTCTTTTGACGGGAGTAGGCTAATACATTATAAGTCTAACAAAAAAAAGTTGTAACATAGAAATAATCCCTTTATGGGAAAAAAAATTCATAAAAACATTAATAAAAGTCTGCAAAAATAAATACAAAAAAGGAATTATTTAGTATAAAATACAATTTATTGTGAATAACCTACGTAAAAAGAAAAAACCTACAAATATTAGGTATCCATACGACCGTAATAACCAGAGGAATTCAATTACCAGGTTAGTGTAAAACGTGAACAGTGCAAAGAACAAACAAAAAGAACGATCCCGAAAAAAAAAAAATTTCTATATTTAATTAGAACAACAAATTGCATAAATTATAAAGCGCCAATATAAATACAATTTCTCCCACATAAAACAAAGCCTCATACAGCCGCGCCAATGAAAACATAAAACCGTTATGGCTGCCGAAATGCAGAGCGGCAAAAACAAAAATTAAGGGGTTAACCTGTTCATTTTGTTTTGGTAGATAAACTTCCATGTCAATTAATGGAGGTTCATCAACCAAAACATAAAAAAACGCATGTTAAAAACGCAAAAAAAACCAGTGTAAACTCAGCTTAAAAGCTTGTCAAATTATAAAATATAATTGTGCTTTTTGTGTATATATTTTTATTACAAAGTCCTCAAAATGTCTTACAACAATCATACCTGACTTATAATTAACAAGATAATTAACATAATATTTAACAAAAATAAAAAAAACTATTTAAGAAATGTAATTGACATTTTAGTAAATACAATTTTCATAAACTAAATAAAATATACATCTTCCAAAGTCTCACTATATTTTTTTTATGTTTATCTATATAGGTCAGAATGTTTACGTTGATTAATTTAATTGTATATATTTATGGGGTTTGGAGCTCTGGATTTCTGTTAAATGGCTCCAAATCTCCTGCTTCAATTCACACAGACATAGAGTTAAATTAGAACATTCTCTCCAATATCCTATGTCATTTATAGTACTGGTCTCCTCATACAGGGTCAGGCTGCAGGGTCCAGGGTCTACTGCAACTTCTGCATCCCTATCCTTATATCCCCCCACGGGTCTGTCCTCACGAACAAGAGTGGAGTTGTAACTGCCTCTAACATGATCAGCATATTTTTTTTTCCACTGTAGCTAATAAGATAATAGGCTAAAAAAAAGAAATCATACCCTACCCACAGTAGAAGAGAGGATATAGAGTGTGCAGAATCCAATAAAAGATGCTAAAATAAACCAGAACATTTTAAACTGAAATATTGCAGAAAGATAAAATAACTAATGCAAGAAAATTACAGAAATTTAAAAATATGAGAAAAAAAAGTAATAAATGTTGGCTATCACATCAAGGAATCAAATAAATAGAACATGAGAAAAATATATCATCATTTATTGAATGTATGATAGAAGAACAAACTTCCAGATAAAAATGCAAAAAGAAAAAAAATACAGTTATGGTTGCAATTTGCTATAAGAAAGAAAAAAAGTAAATAATTTCATATACATAAATTCCATAATAAGGCTATGTTCACACGGAGTATTTTGCCGAGTTTTTTGACGCGGAAACGCGTCGCAAAACTCGGCAAAAACGGCCCGAGAACGCCTCCCATTGATTTCAATGGGAGGCGTCGGCGTCTTTTTCCCGCGAGCAGTAAAACTGCCTCGCGGGAAAAAGAAGCGACATGCCCCATCTTCGGGCGCTTCCGCCTCTGACCTCCCATTGACTTCAATGGGAGGCAGAGAAAGTGTATTTCGCGCTGTTTTATGCCCGCGGCGCTCAATGGCCGCGGGCGAAAAACGGCGCGAAATTCGCCGCGAAAATCGGCGTGCAGGGAGAGGAAAATCTGCCTCAAAGTTCCAAACGGAATTTTGAGGCAGATATTCCTCCCCAAAAAAAATCAGTGTGAACATAGCCTAAAGGAAGTAATACAGTAACAAAAAGATAGCAAATATAACGTGTTGGTAATGTATTTCATACATCAAACTACATAAAAATAAAAAAAAATAGACCGAACTATCTAATGTGACCGTCATGTCCATGGCTGTGGGCCAGCAGGCTCACTCACCTCCTGACGGCCGCAGCCATGGTTCTGTGAGCGCTGGACCCAGTCTCCTCCTCAGGAGACGCCAGTGCTCACTTCCGCTCACCTCAGCCGGGTCCCGTAGGGTGCGCACGCACGCTCATGCCCGCTCAAAGGGGAAGCGCGCGCACCGGACTTTTATGTTTAAATAGCCCATGAGCACCCTGGACTATAAGAAGGCCCAGCCCCTTCCTCCCATGCCTAAGCGTTGTTGTCGTACCCTAAGTTTGTCTATGCAAATGGTCTCCTAGTGTCTTCCAGTTCCCAGTGTTTCCCGTACCTGTGTCCTGTGCTATCCTGGTCAAGTGCCGTGCTGAGCTGTAGTCGTGCTGTGCTGCATACCACGCCTGTCCTGCTACCCTACGCGTGACGTCTGCCTGCTGCCTAATCCCAGCCGAGCCTGCCTTGCTACTGTCCGAGCTGCCACATGTACCCTATACGAACTATAGACTGTTACCTGCACCCTGCTAGCCAAGGCGGTACGGCCCAGTGGGTCCACAAACCCAACGTGACAGTGCCTTTGTTTACAAAAAAGGGCTATGCTTTTTGACGCCTGTAGTAAATGGACACAGTTCATGCTGTCTCCATGTGATTGGCTGAAGGAGATGCCGATCACATGGTAACCAATAAAAGACGCTGAGTACACAGCATCCTCATCCACAGAAGAGGCCAAACATCACTTAGCGAAATGTGCGTCGGGACAGAGACGCAGTAGGTTAAGGACAGTTATAAGAGCTACCAGGGTTAAAAATATTGCCCCTAGTAGTACTATTACCCCAAGCTACAGCTGTTGTGGTGGTAGTTTGAATAAACGCCACAGAGAAAAAAGGAGATGTGGAAACGGCCAGCCACACTCGCCTGCGTACATGTGATTTTGGATGTGCAGCGTTCCAAATAAACGCTGTACATGGTGAATATAAGTTGCATGTTCCCGGCAAGCCGATCATGCAGCAAATAGATATCAGCATGTACATAAAACATCATTGGTGTAAAAGAAGCCACTTTCCTTTTTATCCAGGGGTGGAGGGGAATATTTTGGCCTAATAATTCAGTGTGTATACCTATTTAAACAATAACATAAAGAAAGGGAAATCTCTTTCATATATTTTTTGAGGCCACATAATATGTTATCTACCCTGATTTAATAAAATAAAAGTTTTGGGGTCATATATTTTTTGTGCGTTAAAGGGAAATACATAAAATAAGTGAAAATACACTTACTCATAAAAAGTGGCTAGGGTGGAAATTAGAAATACTGAATAAAATATATATTGGGGACAACCAGAGTTAATGTCCATTATGTAGAAAGAATCCACCTATCCTGCTGGTGATGTAAGAATGGTAATATGAGTATTTATTTTAAAGGGCATCTTATAAAAGTGACATTTTAATATTTCATTGCTTTTTACTACTGATCATCCTATTTCCCTACCAATGCATTATTGACATTTTTCGTGGTATACATTTGATGTAATCATCTCAGTGGTAACAACTTTCCTTAGTTATAATAAAGGTGCCCATAAACATCAAATAACAGTCGACCGAACCAGCCATTTTCGGCAAGACCAGTCGACTATCTGATGTGTCAGGAGGTTTCTCGACTTTGCCTCTGGCGGCAGATGTAAGAAAGCAAATGAAAGAAGGATTGAATACACAAACGCTCAGGCTGCTTTGTAGATATTAATAAACTAAGATCCGATTCCTGAGTAAAGATGGTTTACAAACATTTCTTAAAAAACATTTAAAGGGACTTAAACCTAAAACATATAATATCTAGTAAAAATTGTGGTGCCGATTTCTAAATTTCATGAATGAATATCTTCATAGAAAATTTGTGACAACTGGAGCAAGTCTACAGTTTATGTGCACATTGTGAAGAACTATTAGGCTATGTTCACACGGAGTATTTTGGGGGAGGAATATCTGCCTCAAAGCTCCAAACGGAATTTTGAGGCAGATATTCCTCCCCCAAAATACTCCGTGTGAATAGCAATTATCGCGCCGTTTTTCGCCCGCGGCCATTGAGCGCCGCGGGCATAAAACACGCTTTCTCCTGCCTCCCATTGAAGTCAATGGGAGGTCGGACGCGGAAGCGCCCGAAGATAGGGCATGTCGCTTCTTTTTCCCGCGAGGCAGTTTTACTGCTCGCGGGAAAAAGACGCCGACGCCTCCCATTGAAATCAATGGGAGGCGTTCTCGGGCCGTTTCTGCCGAGTTTTGCGACGCGGTTTCCGCGTCAAAAAACTCGGCAAAAGACCCCGTGTGAACATAGCCTTAGCGAAAATAAAGTGTAAATGATGTGTTATTGTATTTCTTTTATCCACAAAATAACCGGAATACGACATTACACTATTCATCAACGAATGTGAAAATGTCCAGTGTTATGTAGATTGAAGTGATCTTATCCTATTCTGCGAATATACAACTTCCCCTCCAAAGCTGCATTAGGACATGTTCTTCTGGAACACTGCCCACAAGCACTTTCTGAATTAGAGTTCAGATCATTGTAATGATACAGTTGCAGCTGGATTCTTGAGAGTAACTGCACATTTCACTGTCAGTCAGCTTCCCAACTAGCTGGAAATGAACCATGAATGGAAAGATGTTCTCAAAATAAACCGTAATGATGGACGCTAATCGGTAATTGTAATTGGCCACCAGTCCTTATTCATTTGGCTCGGTTATGTCAGTGCTCCAAGTGCCTGGACCTAAAATGAGCTCTTCTAAAGTGAGCATCTTATATATGAGATATAAGAAAGGTCGTGGTGTCGGAGGGATTTAATTATGTGGTGGCAGAATATAAAACGTGAAAAATAAAAAAAATGATATATTATATTTAGAAAAACATATTTAAGAGTGTGATAAGACTTAAAAACTCATTACATAGAAGAAAACATATGGCACGTATTACACAACTATATTCAGCAAACAAGAAGTACCATAAGTACACTACCCTATGCAAAAGGTGCCACCATCTGCCAGATATGGCAATAAAGCGCTCAGGTAAGCTGGCACCATCTTCCATTGTCTGAATGATATGGAAAAACAAAAAGACTGCACGTCTGAATGGCCCCATTGAATTGAATAGGTCCGTTTGACGGCCGATGTTTTGTGTGTGTGTGTGTGTGTGTGTGTGTGTGTGTGTGAATAAGGGCTTAATCAATTAATTATATGTACCCCAAAATGGTGTCATTGAAAAACACAACTCGTCCGCAGAAAACAAGCCCTCATACAGCTACATGGACAGAAAAAAAAAAAGTTATGGCTATAGAAATGAAACGATGAAAAATAAAAAATTCTAGATGTGATGGATAATAGGTGGATCCTGCGTGTCAAAGACAAGCAGGACTCGCTGTCGCTGAACCCGTCAGTGCGGCTTACCTGACAGATACAGGTTTCAGCGCTAGATACAGCTGCTCTGTACACAGGATATAGAGCAGCTGTATCTCAAAAAAGTAAAAATAATTTTTAATAAAAAGTAAATTACAAAGTTGCGCCAAACGCTAAAAAAATAAACGTTTTCAAATGTGTACATAGATTATGCGTCTGCATTCAACAAGTCTATGCCACATTACCCAATTCCACCACCACGAGTTAATGGTAGACTAAACCTATTAAAACCAAGTATCTTGGATAAAGTGTATCCAAAAAGAAAAAAAAAAGAAAAAATTGTCCGACTTATGTCCCCATACCCTAATCACAAGCTTTATAATAAATCTTCTGATCAGATTTGCTTTTATAACAGTAGCGAACAAATAAGAGCGTTCCTATATTGAGATGAACAAGGGACGCTGGCTGAGCTGAGCACATAATTAGCAGACTGACAGTGTGTGAGGATATTTTCAGCAATGACCCATATGTTAATGGCCTTGCTGCATCAGTCACAGCTCTTTAATTTGTTGTTGAAAATTGCCAAATTCTAAATTTTTTCTAGTAATAATCCCATGGAAATGAAAACGACACAAGAATATAAAAATATGCAACTATAATATAATTAGGTTTCACGGTCTCCATTCAGCAGAGGTATCATAACAATTATAAGGGACGTTATGGTTACAGAGAACGAAGCTCATATTAACTTTTGCTGAGCCCGTAAACGGTCGACTTGTATTTACGACTTCAAATTACAAAGGATTGCAAGAGTTATTAAGCATACGAGAGAAGTCCGCACAGGGCAAGTAACACTACAAGGGACTTAGTGTCACCGTCATCTTTTCCTAAATATCTGCCTGGGGAGTGTAGCATCCAGTGGTCCATTTATCATTATGCCATAGACTGCTTTGTATACAATCTAACATTTATAGGGTTATTTGTACGGGTTTGTGTCTTAAAAAGGGCTTTTCACCAATATACTTTTATATCATGTCAACCATAAATGTCATAGGAGTCCAGCAACTGGGGCTACTAATGTTATCGAGAATGAAGCCTTCCCGTTGGTTATTCTTGATAGCAAAGTGGTCGCCACGCATACTCAACGCTACACTCAAATTGTTATAACTCCCATACACTTCAATGAAGAGAGATGGCACAATGATCAGAGGTGACCTCAGCTGGAAGTCTGACTATGGTCGTGCTTGATGTATGGATCTCATTAAATGCAATAATTATTGGGTGGGGACATTTTTGGGGGAGGGTTTAAATCTGGAGACTGTACTTAAAGGCTACGTACATCTTGAAAGGGATTTTTTTTTAATATAAAAAGGTCAATCAGTGTTGGTGAAACGTTATAATTAGTTTTTCTTAAAACATTTTAACTTTTTGAGATACAGCAGTTTTGTATACTGTATACAGAGCAGCTATATCGTTTGCTAAGACCTGAATCGGACAGTCCCGCGGACCAGACATGTTCAGTGTCAGCGGGTCCTGCGTGTCTCTGACACGCAGGATCCACCTGTAATCTATCACATCTAAGGCTAAGTTCACACTACCGCCTGTATACGTTTACCTCTCTTCCGTCAGAGGAAGAGAGGATCGAAATATAAAACGGAAAGAAACGGTTCCGAAAGAATTACCATTGATTTCAATGGTAATTCTTTTGTCTCAGTTGCTTTTTCTTCACAGAAGCAAAAGTGCAGTCTGCAGAACTGTTGGTTCCGTGAAAAAAATGGAAACCTAGCGAACGGAGACAAACGTAAAGCAACTTAAACAAAATAATTACCATTGAAATCAATGGTAATTCTAACGAAACCGTTGCTTTCCGTTTAATCTTTCGATCCTCTCTTCCTCTGACGGAAGAGAGGTAAACGTACACTAACGCTAGTGTGAAAGAAGCCTAAGGCCTCATGCACACGACCGTAGCCATGTGCACGGCCGTGATTTTCAGGTCGGCCGGCTGCGGACTGTCAGCCGCGAGGCGCCCGCAAATTGCGTGACATGCACATGGCCGCGGCCATTATTTTTAATGAGCCCGGACCGCAGAAGACGGCTGTAATAAGACAGGTCCGTTCTTTCTGTGGTGCGGGCTCCCGGCCCATGCATGGACCGTAAAAACTATGGTCGTGTGCATGGCCCGATATAAATTAATGGGGCCGCAATTCTCCTGTGGATTTTCAGGGGAATTGCGGCCGCAAAAGCACGTTCGTGTGCATGGGACCTAAGTTAGGAACTTGGATGTGATAGATTACAGGTGGATCCTGCGTGGACCCGCGGACCTGAAGGGAACAGGATTCAGTGTAAGATACAGCTGCTCTGTATACAGAATAAAGAGCAGCTGTATCTCCAAGAGAAAAAAATATTTTTAATAAAAACTATTTATAAAGTTTAAAAAGTATAAAAAAAAAATCTGTCAACTTTCCTGACATGTTGGTTTTAGTAAATACTTGTATGCCCTATGATATAACAATTCTGCAACCTCTTTTATTAGAACTCTGAATTGTGCAGTTCCTCTGTTCTTCCTCCTAGAAATGCATGAATAAATTGACAACTGGCTGTTGCCATTTCTTTGTCAAAGAGGCATAACCCAGTCCCACTCGGTCATCACTGATTGGTCAGTGTCAGTGTGTAGAGACACACCTAAAACTGGAAACACCAAGCAGTCAATTTAAATAAATGTCTAGGAGGAATAACAGAGGAATGGCACAATATAGAATTCTAAGAAAAGATGTTCCAGAATCATCATATTACGGGGAATACAATAATTTACTAAAACAGACAAATCAGGAGAGCTGACAAATCCTCTTCAATAATGACTACATATGTTTATCAATAAAGAATATTCTCATCTATTATACAACTTTAAGTGGTTTGTTAGTGCTTAATTTTGGTTTTATGCCAGGTCTGATCTATCAAATATCTGCAAAAATCTGCTGAATCAATAGCTATCGATTCTGTCAAAAAAACTGAACCGTTACGGAATAAAGACAAACGCAAACCATTAGCAACGGAAGCGTTACCATTTAAATCAATGGTAATGCGAACGGGAGCTATTGTTTCTGTTTGCCTTTCCGTTGATGGATTGCTCCGATGGAAAGGTCTGACGAAACCCATTGACGGAAACCGAACGCTAATGTGAACAGGCCCTTAGGACTCATTTAAAGTCTCAAAGTAAATAGCCAAAACAGTAAAGATCTCGGAGGATCTTTGTCCATGGACAACACATCAAGGTCACAGATTATTTTTTAAATAGATAAAACAAACAGGGTAGTATGGAGAGTACATCGAAGATCTATTATATATATATATATATATATATATATATATATACTACCGTTCAAAAGTTTGGGGTCACCCAGACAATTTTGTGTTTTCCATGAAAACTCACACTTATATTAATAAAATGAGTTGCAAAATGACTTGAAAATATAGTCAAGACATTGACAAGGTTAAAAATAATGATTTTTATTTGAAATAATAATTTTCTCCTTCAAACTTTGCTTTCGTCAAAGAATGCGCCATTTGCAGCAATTACAGCGTTGCAGACCTTTGGCATTCTAGCTGTTAATTTGCTGAGGTAATCGGGAGAAATTTCACCCCATGCTTCCAGAAGCCCCTCCCACAAGTTGGATTGGCTTGATGGGCACTTCTTGCGTACCATACGGTCAAGCTGCTCCCACAACAGCTCTATGGGGTTGAGATCTGGTGACTGCGCTGGCCACTCCATTACAGATAGAATACCAGCTGCCTGCTTCTTCCCTAAATAGTTCTTGCATAATTTGGAGGTGTGCTTTGGGCCATTGTCCTGTTGTAGGATGAAATTGGCTCCAATCAAGCGCTGTCCACAGGGTATGGCATGGCGTTGCAAAATGGAGTGATAGCCTTCCTTATTCAAAATCCCTTTTACCTTGTACAAATCTCCCACTTTACCAGCACCAAAGCAACCCCAGACCATCACATTACCTCCACCATGCTTGACAGATGGCGTCAGGCACTCTTCCAGCATCTTTTCAGTTGTTCTGCGTCTCACAAATGTTCTTCTGTGTGATCCAAACACCTCAAACTTCGATTTGTCTGTCCATAACACTTTTTTCCAATCTTCCTCTGTCCAATGTCTGTGTGCTTTTGCCCATATTAATCTTTTCCTTTTATTAGCCAGTCTCAGAAATTGATTTTTCTTTGCCACTCTGCCCTGAAGGCCAGCATCCCAGAGTCGCCTCTTCACTGTAGACGACGTTGACACTGGCGTTTTGCGGGTACTATTTAATGAAGCTGCCAGTTGAGGACCTGTGAGGCGTCTATTTCTCAAACTAGAGACTCTAATGTACTTGTCTTGTTGCTCAGTTGTGCAGCGGGGCCTCCCACTTCTCTTTCTACTCTGGTTAGAGCCTGTTTGTGCTATCCTCTGAAGGGAGTAGTACACACCGTTGTAGGAAATATTCAGTTTCTTGGCAATTTCTCGCATGGAATAGCCTTCATTTCTAAAAACAATTATAGACTGTCGAGTTTCACATGAAAGCTCTCTTTTTCTAGCCATTTGGAGAGTTTAATCGAACCGACAAATGTAATTCTCCAGATTCTCAACTAGCTCAAAGGAAGGTCAGTTTTATAGCTCCTCTAAACAGCAAAACGGTTTACAGCAGTGCTAACATAATTGCACAATGGTTTTCAAGTGTTTTCTAATCATCCATTAGCCTTCTAACACAGTTACCAAACACAATGTACCATTAGAACACTGGAGTGATGGTTGCTGGAAATGGGCCTCTATACACCTATGTAGATATAGCATTAAAAACCAGACGTTTGCAGCTAGAATAGTCATTTAGCACATTAACAATGTATAGAGTGTATTTCTGATTAATTTATTGTTCTCTTCATTGAAAAAAACTGTGCTTTTCTTTCAAAAATAAGGAAATTTCTAAGTGACCCTAAACTTTTGAACGGTAGTGTAAATATATATTATATATATATATATATATATATATATATATATAATCTTCCAAAATATATATATATATCTATAACCGCTTCATAATATTATACAATACTATAAAATAATATGCAGAATGTGAATTGGACTCTGACATTATTTAGTTGATGTTTTTTTTTTTATTAGAAAGAGTAATTGTTGTCTGTAAATGTATCAATGTCTAAGGAAAGAAAGATACCATATATCTTTCCAGAGGGCAAAATTATGGAATAAAAGAAATAAACCAAAAAAAAAAAAAAGACTTCGAGAAACCCCAGAAAGAATCATGCTGCACACATGCAGGGGTACTGTGAAACCAAACAGTTTCACATCCTTTAATGCTTTCTTTTTAATTGACAGTAATAGATTAGACCTGACTGTATAGGGGCTATCAGACCGCTTGAGAGCAAAGGTCACGGTGTGGCTGTTAGAGACCTAACAATGCAGCTCTCGTCTTGCACTACACAGCACAGTCTTTCTTCTGCCTAATGACTGAGGTAGGAGAAGCGATCAATATTGCTCTGACTCCATTTTGCCGCCTGTCTGTAGCTGAGAAAAGGCAGTCTAATTCTTTTTACTTTCACAGAATCGGCATTGAAGTAGGAAATTGATTTATTGATGTGCTCATCTGCAACGAGTGAAAATGTATACAGCCTCTCCCTACAAGTAAGAGGCATTTTATGGCAAACACAAGCACTGCCGCCACATTCAGCTGTAGTTAAATGCTGTCACATAAAATTAGGTTTAATGTGATGTGACTGCGGAATTAAGAAAATCTGCCAAGAGGTTGCGGCTATAGAGCCAGTGGAATTATTTGAGATTTAAAGAGGAAAGAACATAAGATGTTGTGGATGACTTGCTGATCAAAAAAATTACAAGAAGATTTTGGATCGCTTTGGATCCGATTTAACAATTACATTTTGAGTTTTGGCAATAACCTCTATATCAGCTGCAAAAGTCCTGATATGAAGGATACCGTTAATAATGAAACTACTTATCAATCATGGAAGCATTTATGGTACCAAAACAATGAGATACAAATTAGTAAACCCCCTTTTAATTGTTAAAAATAATTTATTTTTGCAAAGAAACCCAAAAAGGAGTAGAAGTTCATATGCGAAAATATTACCTAGTATCGAGGGTTCTTAAAAAATCTGCTCTGCACTTTTCAATCTATTCCATAGAAGGGGGCGTGGTCTAAAATCTCCAACTCGCCAGCACTACCTGGTGTAATCAGAATCAGCCGATCAGAGGGCAAGGAGGGTGGGGGTTCAGCGGATTTACATGTAAATAAATGGCGAATAGCGGCTTTTACTTAAGCTGGGTTCTCACAACGTGGTCAAAATGGCACAGATTTGCGCACAAAACTCTTCCGTAGCCTGTTCCAGAAACCTATTCCTGCGACTAGTCTTGTCCTGTTTCCGGAGTCCAGTGTCCGAAACCAGTCCTACATCCAGAGTCCAGTGCCTATGACCAGTCCTACATCCTGAGACCAGTGCCCATGTCCAGCTACCCTGCTTCCACTACCGGATATCTGACGGTGTCCTATATCTTTCTGGCCAGCTGCTACTCCGTAATGGCGGTGTAGCCCAGTGGGTCCAAATTCCCAGTGGACGGGACACTGGATCATATATGGTATACACAAGCAAATGTACAAAGAACCACAAGAATATGCACAAAAGGCTGAAAACAGCTTCCTGCTCTCATTTAGGTTCCAATCATTCTTTACATTAGGACAGTAATTAACCACGAGGGTTGATTTTTGTTTTTCTTTGATTTTAGCTTTATCCACAGTGAACAGATGTTACGTGAAGGCGAACAACATTGGGATACAGCTATATGTGAATGTGCGCTTACAGTGAATAAAATGACTTGCAGCTGAGGAGCACTGGCAGTTTTAAATAGTGTCAAACCCCTGTTAAAGAGGCTCTGTCACCACATTATAACTGCCCTATTCTCCTACATAATCTGATCGGCGCTGTAATGATATAACAGTGGTTTTTATTTTGAAAAACTATCATTTTTGAGCAAGTTATGAGCAATTTTAGATTTATGCTAATTCGTTTCTTAATGACCAACTGGGCGTTGTACAGAGGAGTGTATGACGCTGACCAATCAGTGACCAATCAGCGTCATACACTTCTCATTTGTTCCAGCCCATGATCCACTGCACAATCACGCTGTAACAATAGGCTGGAACAATGAGAAAGTGTATGACGCTGATTGGTCACTGATCGGTCACTGATTAGTCAGCCTCATACACTCCTCTGTACAACGCCCAGTTGGTAAAAAGTAAAAACACGCCCAGTTGCCTATTGAGAAAGAAATTAGCATAAATCTGAAATTCCTCATAACTTGTTCAAAAATGATCATTTTTCTAAATAAAAACCACTGTTATCTACATTACAGCGCCAATCAGATTATCTAGGAGACAGGGCACTTATAATGTGGTGACAGAGCCTCTTTAACCCCTTAACGCCGAAGGACGGATATATCCGTCCTCAGCAGCTGCTAGTTCGCGCAGGAGGACGGATATATCCGTCCTGTGATCGCGCGGGTACTGACAGTTTACCCACGCGATCAGCGGCAGGAGCACGGCTGTTATACACAGCCTGGCTCCTGCTGCAACTGCCGGAATCGAAGCACGCGCCGATTCCGGCAGTTTAACCCATTAAATGCCGCTGTCAACAGTGACAGCGGCATTTAATGTGTTTGACAGAGGGGGGATCTCCCTCTGTCTCCCGATCGGCGCCCCCGCAAACAAATCGCGGGTCGCCGTCGGGTTTCCATGACAGCCGGGGGTCTAACAAAGACCCCCAGGTCTGTCTTCAGCATCTGCCTGTTAGGCGATGCCGGAGGCATGACCTAACAGATTGCCTGTCAGTTTTACACTGACAGGCAATAATGCTTTGGTATACGAAGTATACCAAAGCATTATATATGCGATCGGCACATCGCATAGTGAAGTCCCCTGGTGGGACTAAAAAAAAAAAGTAAAACCGTTAAATAAAGTTTGTGAAAAAAAAAATAAAAAAAATTACAGTCAAAGTCAAATAAAACTACTTTTTTGCCCCAAAAAGTGGTTTTATTTAATAAAACGGTCAAAACAAATCACACATACACATATATGGTATCCCCGCGATCGTAACAACTTGACCAATAAAATGAACACATTAATTAAACCGTTGGATGAACGGCGTCCAAAGAAAACGCAAAAAACAACGGCAAAATTCTCTCTTTTCTCCCATTCCCCCCATAAAAAATAAAATAAAAGTTCATCTATAAGTCCTATGTACCCCAAAATAGTACTAATGAAAACTACACATTGTCCCGCAAAAATCAATCCCACGTACGGCCACATCGACGGAAAAATAAAAAAATTACGCCTCTTGGAACGCGGCGATGCAAAAACAAGTAATTTTTTTCTAAAAGGGTTTTTATTGTGCAAACGTAGAAAAAACATATAAAACCTTTACACATTTGGTATCCCTGTAATCGTGCCGACCCATAGAATAAAGTTAACATGTTATTTACGCTGCATAGTAAACGGCGTAAATTTATAACGTGAAAATTAATGCTGGAATAGCTGCTTATTTTCAATTCTCTCCTAAAATAAAGTTAATAAAAGTTAATCAATATGTTATAAGCATCTAAAAATGGTACAATTACAAAATACAACTCGTCCCGGAAAAAACAAGCCCTTATACGGCTATGTCGACGGAATAAAAAAAGAGTTACGACTCTTGGAATGTGACCGTGAAAAAACAAGAAATAATCCTTGGTCATTAACGTGCAAAATGGCCCGGTCATTAAGGGGTTAAGCCTTATAAATAGCGAGCGTATAAACATCATAAACAGTGTATAGAAGAAAAACAATTCCACAATACCATCCTTTTACATTGAGATAGGACACACTGTGAGCCACATAGGACGAGGAGGTGACGGGATCAATGGCTTAGAGCAGGGAGGTATTTTGAATACTTACAAACTATATAACTGGTCATTACAAACTTTTACAAATACATTCAAGCTACACTGAAAAAAGGATGAGCTTTGGGCTTTTTCCTATATCTGTGCTGTAAGGAACCCTTCCTCCGCTACGAGTGCTCCATTATCTGGCGAACAGTATCACGGTTTACCTGAGCATTGTGTCTGTCCCCCCACTACTAACACTTGACAGATATATGTAATACACACACACACACATTATATACACACACACACACACACACACACACACACACACACACACACACACACACACACACACACACACATATTCATGCTGAGAAGTCAGCCCTTAGGATTTGGACCCACTTCCGGTTGGCTGTCTTAGTAATTAATTAGTTGCAGGAGGAGAATGGAGAATGGAGAACCATGGTAGGGCCTTGACCAGTTCAGCTTTTCAAGCTGGATTACAGCAGTGCGACATGTTACAATAGTTCCTTTACCTTTAGGCCTGATTTACACGAGCGTGTGCGTTTTGCGCACGCAAAAAATGCGGCGTTTTGCGTGCGCAAAAGGCACTTAACAGCTGCGTGTGTCATCAGTGTATGATGCGCGGCTGCGTGATTTTCGCGCAGCCACCATCATTATGACACTCCGTTTGGATGTTTGTAAACAGAAAAGCATGTGGTGCTTTTCTGTTTACATTCAGAGTTTGACAGCTGTTGCGCGAATCACGCAGATCGCACGGAAGTGCTTCCGTGCGACCTGCGTGGTTTTCACGCACCCATTGACTTCAATGGGTGCGTGATGCGCGAACAGCGCACAAAGAAAGGACATGTCGTGAGTTTTACGCAACGCACTCGCGCAGCGCAAAATTCACGCACTGTCTGCACTGCCCCATAGCCTAATATAGGTGCGTACGACACGCGTGAAAAGCACGTGCGTATATTACGCTTGTGTAAATGATGCCTTAGGGTTAGGTCTGGATTATAATTGGCGCAATGGCATTTGCTGTAGTAGTCTTCAGTCAATACTTATATACATGTGATGTACCTCTATGATCTACATCCTGAGTGTACAATATTTTACCGTACTGCATAGGTACAGGTTTGTCCCAACTGGTAACCTATGTATAAAAGTATTAAGAGGGAAGATTGTTTTTTATGCTTGTAAGAAATCTTTATTTTCATTAACACTAGTGTACATGCAATAAAATATTACAGTCCAGTGGTCACAGTATACAGAGGCGACACTTGAAGCTCCTGGGCCACAATGCAAACTCTATAAACAGGGCCCCCACCTACCATATGTCATTTATAATACTGGTGTCTTTTTATGTGGCTGAAGGGCTTTTGGGCCCCCTCAAGCTCCAGGGGCCGGGTGCGACTGCTACCTCTGCACCCCCTATAGGTACACCCCTGACAGTACACAGTGTAGCATAGACACTGGATGAGAGCATAAGAAAGCAAATTTATATCAATAAACATTTTTTTGCTATTTTTCTGTCCAGTCGGTTCTTTAGAAAACTGACTGTAATAGCCTGACATGGGAGAAGAATGCCTTCATTTAATATTTTATGAAGGTTAAAAATGCATGATCGGAGGTCTGTCATCCACTCAGTATTCGGACTTCACACTCTTCATGGGGGAGAACCCAGCGCTACCTTAGGCCATTGCAGGGATCAATTACGAACACCCGTTCTGAATTGGATAGTTGCAGCAGTAAACTTCCTGTAATTCATTTATTTTTACAAATAAGGACATGAGTGGCAAATTTGTTACATTTCTCTATGACAATATACTTCTCCAATAAATTGCTTTCTTACTTACCAATTTATTTTTATTGTTCCAATGCATCGAAAATAAAAAATTAAGCAACTTTGCAAACAATCAGGAAACCGGTCACCTCTCCTGACATGTCTGTTTAGTAAATACTTGTATTCCCCATGAAATAACAATTCTGGAACATCTTTTCTTAGAACTCGGCACTGTGTCGTTCCTCTGTTATTCTTACTAGAAATGTATGAATAAATTGACAACTAAATGTTACCTCTACCCTTGTCAAAGGGGCGTGTCCCTACAAAGTCTCACTCTGTAAGCTTTGATTGGACAGTGTCAGACTGTATAGTGACGCACCCCCAACTGGAAACACCCAGTTGTTGATTTATTCAAACATTTCTGAGAGGAGTAACAGAGGAATGGCACAATGCAGAGCTCTAAGAAAATATTTTCTAGAATTGTTATTTAATGGAGAATTCAAGTATTTACTAAAACAAACATGTCATGGAAAAAGTGACAACTACTCATTAATTAAAAATATTCTGTTATTTTGTGTTTACAGCTCATATGCCGACCTATGTGTCTCCATGGTAAAAGACTACAAAAAAAAGTGTTAGCCTGCATTCATATTGCAATCCATATGTCCCCTATTTCATACTAATCTACTAAATGTGTGGGACAGATGGAAGCTAGTATGACTACAAGATCAGGCTACATAGAGTTTATTTGTAGTCTGTTACCATGGAGACACATCAGCCCGCACAGGAGCTGTAGATACAAAACGGTAGAATGTTTTTAATTAAAACTATTTGGAAAAAAAAAAAAAAAAGAGATGGTTGCAGAGTTGGACCTTCCCTTTCATAATACAGTAATCTACTGTCGTAGCAATTTTGTGCTTATTATGATTGTAGATGCTGTGTATATATGTAGATCTCAGGATGTGCATAAACACAGGAATCTCTGGTCTGGCTTGTCAAAAGTAATACATTTAAGATTTGGAAAACTTTCCTGCTAAAAGCATGATGGGAATTGGTGGAATCAATGTATAAGTACTATATAGGCTGAACAACATTGTACTGTGTAGATTAAGCACTTAATGATTTCAAGTGTAAAGAGGTAAGATCCAAACCCATCTAACAACCGGTTATTCCCTGCAGTCTGACGCTTTCCATCCCCTGTAACTGCAATCCTCTCCTTCTATGCAGTGCAGTACTTGTCTAGGTATCCAGCATAGAGGTTGTTTTCTTAGAATCGCTGGTCTTTCTTTGCTCCTCCATTATTCATGTACAGTATGCACTGTTTGCTGAGAAAATATGGATTATCTTATACATGCTACAGCAGCTGCACATAACCTCATGTTTGCTAGGGAGGATCATATTATTAAAACGGGGCATTGCTCTTCTGGTCTTGCAAATCTAAAGTAAATTATGCAAGAAAATATTTTTCCTTGCTGAAAGTCAACAATAGAATCACACGGATCTAGAGTGGATGGTGCTGGGGGTTCTCTCTATTGGACATAGAATGGTATTGTGTTAAATTTTAGCCACATGAGGGACAAGTCAATAAATGTATTTGTGAAAATAACTTCAAGTTAGTACATCAGCATGGCACTGATGACAAGCAATGGCGCCGCAGATTGTGCACAGGTCATCAGAAACGCCCGTGTGCGCCATCATTAATTCTGGGTTATGACGTGTATGCAGCTTATATCGATGAGTATATAGCTGCCAACATGGTTATTTTACAGATTCCATAGACCGCTAAGGGCACATAATGTACCTCTGCGTGCCCGCGTGATTTTTCATGAAGGGAAGCACATATAAAACTCAAGACAAGAAATTGTGACGTTCTTCATGCACGTTATATTACGGAGCAATTCTCCTCCAGAAACATTGTTTCTACGGGAGCATACGTTGCCTACAGAGGCACCAGTACCATAGGGACTTTGTGTGTCGCCATACAGGCTCCGTGCACGTGTATTTAGTGAAGGATTTGCATATTCCATCCGATTCGTCAGGAAGAAAAACGATGCATGCAGCACTATTTATCTTGTCTAAGTGACGGACACAACAACGGAACCAGATGAACGGCGTAAATTTATAACGCGAAAAAAAATGCTGGAATAGCGGCTTATTTTCAATTCTCTATTAAAATAAACGTAATAAAAAGTTAATCAAGATATTACGTGCATCCAAAAATGGCGCAATTGAAAAATACAACCCGTGCCGCAAAAAAACAAGCCCTTATACGGCTATGTTGACGGAATAAAAAAAAATGTCATGACCATTAGAATGTGACAGTGAAAAGACAAAAAATAATCCTTGGTCATTAAGGCCAAAACAGGCCTGATCATTAAGGGGTTAAACGGCTTTTCCCACGAATAGTTAAAGTTGGCAAACTGTCCACAATGAGTAGTACTGTCCAATTAACCATGTCTGCGTTATTATATTTTTTTTGTCTTACTTTCTGCTCTCCCCAGCAGTTCCGGATGCGATCTGGGTGAATCATTTGGTTGTGGGCATGTAGAAAAGCTCGGGCATGTGACCAATACACTCCTGCAGCCTCAGCAGACAATGCGCGCTCCCGAGTCCCCTCATAAACCTGCATGGTGCCAAAAAGGTGACATGGAGAAGACTGATCCCAGTGACAATAGGCAGGACTGAGGTGGTGACAGCAACATGACTATATATTAGTTATTTTAATTCAGTGGTCGGCAGCAACTTTGGAGATCGGTGATCGCAATCTCATACGGACTCTAGCAGCAGTGCGCGTGCTCGGCCTATTCTGATAGACACAGACTGTGTTACAGATACGCCAATAATAGAGACGGCAGGGACTTCACTGGGCATGTGATCATAATGCTCGCCCCCCAATAAGACACAGATATATGGTGGACGTGTCCTTGGGAAGAGAAGTAGTAAAGAGTTAAAGAGGCTCTGTCACCAGATTTTGCAACCCCTATCTGCTATTGCAGCAGATAGGCGCTGCAATGTAGATTACAGTAACGTTTTTATTTTTAAAAAACGAGCATTTTTGGCCAAGTTATGACCATTTTTGTATTTATGCAAATGAGGCTTGCTAAAGTACAACTGGGCGTGTTTAAAGTAAAAGTCCAACTGGGCGTGTATTATGTGCGTACATCGGGGCGTGTTTACTTCTTTTACTAGCTGGGCGTTCTGACGAGAAGTATCATCCACTTCTCTTCAGAACGCCCAGCTTCTGGCAGTGCAGACACAGCGTGTTCTCGAGAGATCACGCTGTGTCGTCACTCACTTCCTGCCCCAGGTCCTGCATCGTGTCGGACGAGCGAGGACACATCGGCACCAGAGGCTACAGTTGTTTCTGCAGCAGCATCGGCGTTTGCAGGTAAGTCGATGTAGCTACTTACCTGCAAACGCTGATGCTGCTGCAGAATCAACTGTAGCCTCTGGTGCCGATGTGGCCGACACGATGCAGGACCTGGGGCAGGAAGTGAGTGACGTCACAGCGTGATCTCTCGAGAACACGCTGTGTGTCTGCACTGCCAGAAGCTGGGTGTTAACTAACAGAAGTGGATGATGCTGATTCGTCAGCATCATACATTCCCATTCCTAACGCCCAGCTAGTAAAAGAAGTAAAAACGCCCCGATGTACACACATAATACACGCCCAGTTGTACTTTTACTGTAAACACGCCCAGTTGTACTTTTGCAAGCCTCATTTGCATAAATACAAAAATGGTCATAACTTGGCCAAAAATGCTCATTTTTTAAAAATAAAAACGTTACTGTAATCTACATTGCAGCGCCGATTTGCTGCAATAGGAGATAGGGGTTGCAAGATCTGGTGACAGAGCCTCTTTAAGATACTATCTACTGAATAAAACAATTTAAAAACAGAGTACTCTGCTAACTTTACAACTCCGCTCTATTCAAGGGAATAGTGCCAAGCTGCAGCTCCCTGCACAGCCGGTGGCCGGGAGCACCGATATGCAGGAGAAAACCGAGAAGTCGCACCGCTAAACCAGAGTCGCAACCCTTTATTCTCTGGATCGTGGAGGTCGCGGTAGTCGGATCCCCACCGATCGCAAAGTGATGGCATATCCTAGTGATAAGCCATCACTTTGTGTGATGGGAATAACCCTATAACCCCCATTATATTTTGGCCCTTAAAGACCAAGAGATTTGATTTCCCTTTTTTCATCAAGTTTTAATAGGCAGACCCTTTTTCTAGTCCCGAAAAAACGTTTTAACTGTCTCTACTTTACATGGGTATAGGTTTACTTTATACTGCAAAAAGTGATGATACGTTCACTTTAAATTCTAGGATGACTAGTATTAAGCAAGATATAGATGAAAGAAATGAAAATGCGGCACTCACCCGTTTGCAAATCTTCTTAACTTTATTGTGTCACCTTGGCGAGGGTAAAAGCATTACAGGGAGGACAGCTAGTTGTAGGTTACAGCCTGTTTCGCGCTGGAGATCGCGCTTTCTCCAGCGCGAAACAGGCTGTAACCTACAACTAGCTGTCCTCCCTGTAATGCTTTTACCCTCGCCAAGGTGACACAATAAAGTTAAGAAGATTTGCAAACGGGTGAGTGCCGCATTTTCATTTCTTTCATCTATATTATACTACAAGACCGTCTGTTTTTATGCTGAGCACCGCCCGAATTTTGCTTAAATGAGAAAAACCCTGATTCCACTTGCATCTATCTGCCTGTTCCATGCTGCGAGGATTGAGAGTGGTGCCGACTTCCTTCTACTGTGCTAGTATTAGGCAAGAGAATAGCTTGGGCTACCAGCTTTCCTTACCTGGCATGATGCTTCGAGACATCTACACCAAACATAAAGAGTGTAGAAGTTTATAGAGTGGAGTCATCAGCTTTTAATGAAATATGACAGAAGAACTTTCACTAAAGAGAGGGAATGGGACAAGGTGCCAAAGTCTCAGTATACACTTCAGCAAGCACAAAACATATCTCACATCCCGAAATGGCAGGCGGAAGACTCGCTCATAGCTGTCAGCGTTGCTTACTATTTCAGCGGATCATTTCAGGAAAAAAAATAGCATTGCATTTACGTAATTTTCTAACCATTCCCTGGAATGAGGTATTCTCTTAATATATCAAATTGGTCGCCAAGCAGTTCTTCTAAAATTAAATCACCTATACAATGCTCTGCTCAATGACATTACCTGTTCAGATTTTTACTGTGTAAGTAAATGGATTATCAACAATGGAAGTCATATAATATATTCTAGTATATTCTAGATAATGTATCTTGGGTCTCCCGTAAATCTGCATATCTTCTATGACTATGTTTCATGCTACCAATATAATGTCAAATGGATATTCCGGTATCGGTAAATGTTTATTCTGTTTAATAAAGAATACAGTTTTCCAATATACTTTCTGCATCAGTTCCTCAGCGTTTTTAAGATCTCCGCTTGCTGTTATTTGACCCCTTCCCTCCGCAGCCTTTTTTTTGGATTTTCATCTCCTATTTTTCCTCCACACCTTCCAAAAGCTATAACTTTTTAATTTTTCTCTATATATAGCCGATTGAGGGCTTGTTTTTTGCGGGACGAACTGTAGTTTTTCACGGCACCATTTATTATACCACATAATGTACTGGGAAACTGGAAAAATGTATTTGTCGGGAAGAATGAGAAAAAAACAGTGATTTCTCCATTGATTTTGGGTTTCGTTTTTATGGCGTTCACCTTGCGGTAAAAAAAAAAGGCATGTTAACTTTATTCTGCAAGTCAATATGATTACAGCGATACCATACATATATATATATATATATATATATATATATATATATATATATAAATATATTTTATTTATTTTTTACGTTTTACGACTTTTACAAGGAAAAAACTAATTGTTAAAAATAAAATTTGTTTTGTGTCACCATTTTCTGAGAGCCATGACTTTTTTATTTTTCCATCAATTGAGTGGTATTTTTGTCCTAACTGCGATTGTTAAAGCGACCCTCCAGTCCTGCAACAACATTTTAAAAATGACAGGGTATATGGAGTAATATTTACCTGATGCCCTCCAGATGCGTTGGATCCCTCTGTGTAGTCCCAGCATGGCTGCAGCGCTTCTTAGACGGAGACAATTCCACTGTTCTCAGATTGGCCTGAGCGGCTCAGGTGAGAGTCAGAGGGGCACAACTGGAGGGCATCGGGTAATATAACTGCATATACCCCATTATATTTATAATTTTGTCCTGAGACCAGAGGCTCACTTTAAGAGAAGTGCGCAGGTGTTCTAAAATTGTATCTCTGAATATACTGGTTGAACTATTGGTGAAATGGCATTAAAAAAAAAATATATACACTACCGTTCAAAAGTTTGGCGTCACCCAGACAATTTTGTGTTTTCCATGAAAACTCACACTTATATTTATCAAATGAGTTGCAAAATGACTAGAAAATATAGTCAAGACATTGACAAGGTTAGAAATAATGATTGTTATTTCAAATAATAAGTTTCTCCTTCAAACTTTGCTTTCGTCAAAGAATGCTCCATTTGCAGCAATTACAGCATTGCAGACCTTTGGCATTCTAGCTGTTAATTTGCTGAAGTAATCGGGAGAAATTTCACCCCATGCTTCCAGAAGCCCCTCCCACAAGTTGGATTGGCTTGATGGGCACTTCTTGCGTACCATACGGTCAAGCTGCTCCCACAACAGCTCTATGGGGTTGAGATCTAGTGACTGCGCTGGCCACTCCATTACAGATAGAATACCAGCTGCCTGCTTCTTCCCTAAATAGTTCTTGCATAATTTGGAGGTGTGCTTTGGGTCATTGTCCTGTTGTAGGATGAAATTGGCTCCAATCAAGCGCTGTCCACAGGGTATGGCATGGCGTTGCAAAATGGAGTGATAGCCTTCCTTATTCAAAATCCCTTTTACCTTGTACAAATCTCCCACGTTACCAGCACCAAAGCAACCCCAGACCATCACATTACCTCCACCATGCTTGACAGATAGTGTCAGGCACTCTTCCAGCATCTTTTCAGTTGTTCTACATCTCACAAATGTTCTTCTGTGTGATCCAAACACCTCAAACTTCGATTTGTCTGTCCATAACACTTTTTTCCAATCTTCCTCTGTCCAATGTCTGTGTGCTTTTGCCAATATTAATCTTTTCCTTTTATTAGCCAGTCTCAGATATGGCTTTTTCTTTGCCACTCTGCCCTGAAGGCCAGCATCCCGGAGTCGCCTCTTCACTGTAGACGTTGACACTGGCGTTTTGCGGGTACTATTTAATGAAGCTGCCAGTTGAGGATCTGTGAGGCATCTATTTCTCAAACTAGAGACTCTAATGTACTTGTCTGGTTGCTCAGTTGTGCAGCGGGGCCTCCCACTTCTCTTTCTACTCTGGTTAGAGCCTGTGTGTGCTGTCCTGTGAAGGGAGTAGTACACACCGTTGTAGGAAATCTTCCGTTTCTTGGCAATTTCTCGCATGGAATAGCCTTCATTTCTAAGAACAAGAATAGACTGTCGAGTTTCACATGAAAGCTCTCTTTTTCTAGCCATTTGGAGTTTAATCGAACCCACAAATGTAATGCTCCAGATTCTCAACTAGCTCAAAGGAAGGTCAGTTTTATAGCTCCTCTAAACAGCAAAACTGTTTACAGCACTGCTAACATAATTGCACAAGGGTTTTAAAATGTTTTCTAATCATCCATTAGCCTTCTAACACAGTTAGCAAACACAATGTACCATTAGAACACTGGAGTGATGGTTGCTGGAAATGGGCCTCTATACACCTATGTAGATATTGCATTAAAAACCAGACGTTTTGCAGCTAGAATACTCATTTAGCATATTAACAATGTATAGAGTGTATTTCTGATTAATTTAATGTTACCTTCATTGAAAAAAACTGTGCTTTTCTTTAAAAAATAAGGACATTTCTAAGTGACCCTAAACTTTTGAACGGTAGTGTATGATTTGAAGGAAAATTATTAGGATAAACAGAAAAACATGAGCATCAAAAATGTTGCGAGCACTTGAGTTATAAATTCACGTAAACTACTGTAAAAAAGAACACTGGATTAAACGGGCTTGAACAAGGACTAAGATGATATGGCATGACGGCCCTGTGCACAAACAGGCTTAATAGATTAAATTTAACTAAATATTATCACCCAAAGCTCGGTCTCTCAGCAAGAGATGTTTCTTTAATATAACGTACAGTATGCTCCTGACCCATTGCCTGGTAGGTTTCTAAAGACATTACTTGGTCAGAAAAGCTTTGAGAGAACACCCCAAACCCGATATGCACATAATTTCTTTCTACTTTCTTGTTGTTAAAGCCAAGTCTTGCCAATGAATTTAAGATTAACAAGACTGAAGTTTTCCAGTGACAAATGATGCATGAAAGACAATTTGCTCTTAAAGACATTTTACTGATCATCAGCCGAGTTTCCCCACAATGACTATCTTTTTTTTTTTACTACATATTTTGTGTATGTCATGCTACATTATTTCCTTTATGTTGTAATAAAAGCATAGATTTAATTTAAATGAATCTTCAAGCTATTTGATTCTTTACAAAGTCACTGAAATGTGAAATATAAATTTACTTGTCTCTTATACTTGAGTTCTGGTCTTGAATAAAAATGAGGTCTTTAATCTTCGTAATTTTAGTATTAATAAGTAAAATTATATATATATATATATATATATATATATACACATACACACACACACACACACACACACACACTACCGTTCAAAAGTTTAGGGTCACTTAGAAATTTCCTTATTTTTGCAAGAAAAGCACAGTTTTTTTCAATGAAGAGAACATTAAATTAATCAGAAATACACTCTATACATTGTTAATGTGCTAAATGACTATTCTAGCTGCAAACGTCTGGTTTTTAATGCAATATCTACATAGGTGTATAGAGGCCCATTTCCAGCAACCATCACTACAGTGTTTTAATGATACATTGTGTTTGCTAACTGTGTTAGAAGGCTAATGGATGATTAGAAAACACTTGAAAACCCTTGTGCAATTATGTTAGCACCGCTGTAAACAGTTTTGCTGTTTAGAGGAGCTATAAAACGGACCTTCCTTTGAGCTAGTTGAGAATCTGGAGCATTACATTTGTGGGTTCGATTAAACTCTCAAAATGGCTAGAAAAAGTGAGCTTTCATGTGAAACTCGACAGTCTATTCTTGTTCTTAGAAATGAAGGCTATTCCATGCGAGAAATTGCCAAGAAACTGAAGATTTCCTACAATGGTGTGTACTACTTCCTTCAGAGGACAGCACAAACAGGCTCTAACCAGAGTAGAAAGAGAAGTGGGAGGCCCCGCTGCACAACTGAGCAACCAGACAAGTACATTAGAGTCTCTAGTTTGAGAAATAGACGCCTCACAGGTCCTCAATTGGCAGCTTCATTAAATAGTACCCGCAAAACAACAGTGTCAACGTCTACAGTGAAGAGGCGACTCCGGGATGCTGGCCTTCAGGGTAGAGTGGCAAAGAACAAAGCCATATCTGAGACTGGCTAATAAAAGGAAAAGATTAATATGGGAAAAAGCACACAGACATTGGACAGAGGAAGATTGGAAAAAAGTGTTATGGACAGACGAATCGAAGTTTGAGGTGTTTGGATCGCACAGAAGAACATTTGTGAGACGCAGAACAACTGAAAAGATGCTGGAAGAGTGCCTGACGTCATCTGTCAAGCATGGTGGAGGTAATGTGATGGTCTAGGGTTGCTTTGGTGCTGGTAAAGTGGGAGATTTGTACAAGGTAAAAAGGATTTTGAATAAGGAAGGCTATCACTCCATTTTGCAACGCCATGCCATACCCTGTGGACAGCGCTTGATTGGAGCCAATTTCATCCTACAACAGGACAATGACCCAAAGCACACCTCCAAATTATACAAGAACCATTTAGGGAAGAAGCAGGCAGCTGGTATTCTATCTGTAATGGAGTGGCCAGCGCAGTCACCAGATCTCAACCCCATAGAGCTGTTGTGGGAGCAGCTTGACCGTATGGTACGCAAGAAGTGCCCATCAAGCCAATCCAACTTGTGGGAGGGGCTTCTGGAAGCATGGGGTGAAATTTCTCATGGAAAACACAATATTGTCTGGGTGACCCCAAACTTTTGAACGGTAGCTCGGTCGTGGTGTTTATGGAAAATGTTGTGGCAGTCAGTTAACTGATGAGTTCCATAGAAAGCCATACTAACCAGGTCCAAGAAGTCAGCCTAAACGGTCTTATAGTAATTAAGTATATTTTATTTATGCAAACAGGGGTATTACAAGTTATACAGTTATACAAATATCTAAAATATTTTCTGTATCAATTCCTCACAGTTTTCAAGATCTCTAGAACCTACTTCCAGGGGATGAAAGTCTGTCCTGGACCTACGATGGACACACAGGTGCACAGCTTGTTACAAAACTCTTGATAACTGTACTGTAACGAGCAGTGCTCCTCTGTGATCATCACATGACCAGGACAGACTTTCATCCACTGGAAGAAAACAATGAAGGTTCTAGAGATCTTGAAAACTGTGAGAAATCGATGCAGAAAGTATATTAGAAGGTTGTAGAACTTTTCATTATACAAGGAATAACCTTTATTTGCTAAAACCGTAATATCCATTTAAGTTTGATGCTTGGCGGTCTAATGAAAATCCAGGAGCGATATTCTGACAATGAATAATAATTCCCAACACGTCGAATTGACAAGAAGAACTTCTCCAATCATACAAATATTTTCCTATATTATTATAGCTAGGATTGAAACAAGTGCATCAAGGTCAATCGATTGTTTTTTTTCTATACTGACATATGAAGAGAAAGGGAAAACAAAACAAAACTCCAATAGGCAATTTGTTCCTGAGTGAGCAGAAAAAAGCACAAAAATGTCATTCAGACTAAATCCCTGCATCAATTACACACAGCAAAGCAATCTCATAAAAATAGGTATCAATGTTATGTTTTTTTACAATGGAAATGTATCATAGCTGATCATATCCAATTATTTCAGTACCATTGATCAGGGCTGAATTATAGGGAGGGCAAAAGGGGGAAATACCCATGGGCCTCCACCACCCAGTGCGCTCAAAAATTCCCCTATCCTGTCTAAGAATCTTTGAAGTACGATTTCATCAATATAAAAGTTTCAATATGCGGCAGAAGAGGTGCGGAGGATGAAGGCGGAAGTAAGCTACACATTATCTGACACTGACAACTTTTTTCCCATGAGCCTCCACTATAATTGAACCGGCCCTGCCAATGATTGAACAATTACTGTTTTGAAGTCTTATTACAGGACCTAACATGCTTACACCTGCCCGTTATTACGTTTTCGAAGATCTGTAACATTTACATAAAATGGACGAATAATTTCTTGCAGTGGGGGCCCACTATTTGGCAGCTTAACAAAAATACACAAGACTACAGCTGTAGTAGATCGTAGCTTAGATTACCTAACAGGTTTAATTATTATAAGAAAATGGAACTTTAAAGGAGTTATCCAGGACTTAAAAATATTTATTAGGACGGGGATGGTATAAAATAACATATCAGGTACTCACCACCTAAAATGCCCCCTGCTCCAGCGCAGTGGCCCCATTCTAATGTAGCCTGCAGACTATAGTATTAATTTGTATCTGCGTCCTAAGAACGCTGATACAAGTGAATGTGGCCGTCACTAGAACCGGGCCCCCCCGACCTAGCAGAGCTTTGCTTTACACAGGGCAAAGATTTAGTCCTAGCCCTGTATATAAATACCCTGGCTGCCTAACACCTGGGCAAATGCCCTTCCAACCTCCAGCTACACCCTAGTATTTCAGCACGTAGAAGTATGAAAATTATTAGAGATAAGAAAATGTTTGTTACTAAATTTGCGTTTCGGCCATTAGGATGATTTGGCAAATTTATTTGTCAGGTTTGACACTGATTTTTGGCGAATTTATGAGAACAATATGCAAATCAATTCTCCATTTGTATTCTATGGACCAGCAAATCAGGCAAAGAGATTCGCTCATTCGTAATAATTCTAGACATGTTGAGAAAAAGGGTCTTTAGGAGTCATTTCTCCATCTATAAAAAGGACGTTAATACTCACAAAAATTATCCATAGATGTTCTAGAATTTGGTGCAAGCATTATAAATTGGGGTAAACCCACCAAAAACCATTTATTGAGGAAACAAAAAATAGGAATTATTCTTATCGTACACAAAAATTTTTTTTGACAACTACAAACAAAAAATGGTCATCTATGAGAAAAAGAGCAAAAAAGTGCTGATCTGATAATAAATATGGCGCCATTTTCTACTCCACTATTGTTTTGCTTGCACTTGGCCATTTACAAATGATCTAAACTTTCTGACAAACATCTTTACTTCATAAATAGCTGAATAGTATGATGTACATTCATTCATCGGAAATTCAAAGTAAAACAAACGTATGCACATGAGTCAGCCAGCACGTTCCCCCCACAAACCGTCTCCCACTCTGCAACCATTTATGTTTTTAGAACGTACAACTTAATAGTGATATTTTTAGGTGCAACAGTTGCTGCTGGCACAGAACACATTATGATAAGATAAATCATGCGGAGCTGAAAAGCAACAAGCACTTTGTTACCTGAAATGATAGATGAATTTTAAGGACAAATACGTTAAATCAATACCGCTTGCCTGCAAGACTAAACAGATGAATATTGAAAGGGTTCCGTGCATTTACTGCAGCTGCTACGTATACTAAGGACTAAATTAATTGGGAGACATATATATATATATATACATATATATATATATATATATATATGCACATACATACATACATACATACACACACACACACCTATATATATATATATATATGCACAGTGTATAACTGGTAAATAAATGTTATATTAATCATTATATTAATCATTCCCTTCCATAAGAATAAGGAAATAATGTATGCAAAGTCTATGGGACTGACAAAGATAGCCGAAAAAAGAGCATGACTGTTTCCGTCGGCTCAATAGACATTGACATCAAACGCTCGATCATCTGCTGGTCGTATCTTTTTAAAAAAGCAAAATATTATCATGGTCTGCAGCACATCTCCCTGTGTAAACAGGGAGATGCGCTGCCAACATGATAACATATGGGGACGAGCGATCGGAGTAACGACCGCTCGTCCCCATCCATAGCTCCGTGTGCCAGGAGCAAACGAGCGCCGATCAACAATGTCTCGTTGATCGGCGTTCGCTGCAATGTCCGATTATCCGCCAGTGTAATAGGGCCTTTAGATGTAACCTAGAACAGATTGAATATAAAGTTATATGGACTTGGATTTCTAAGACCAAAGAACCATTTTCCCATCTGTACAGGGGGGTCCATTAATCACTAATCCTCATTCCTGAAAACTAGAGATAAGAATGGTAGCCTTTAACATAATCTCTTCTGGCAGACAATGAACGTTCCATTTTATGGAAAAGATAAAACAATATATTCATAAACCAAAGTATACGCCCTTGATAAATAAATTAAGCTAGTATTTTTTATTCCTCATTCTTTGAGAAAAGGCAAAACCAAAATGAAAAATGAACCCATTCACTGCCAAGGACGTATGTAATACATCATGACTTTAAACAATTGCAGCGACTAGAATATAGGGTCTAGAGCGAATTTAAAGCCCAATATCTAAGATTTTAAATGATACCAAGATATGTCATCAATGTAATATCCCAGAATACCCCTAAATTCATGAATTCCAATTTTGCTTTATGATGTCAGATATCCACTTTGCTTAGGAGCCTGTTGATTGGGAGTATTTACAGTAGTTATGAAGTCATTATCTAGTTCAAAATCTAGCCTGAAAAATTAGCCTTGGTTGAAGATTTGAGATCTCATTTCCATCTTCCTTCAAGGTTTTCCAAGATTGGGGGCAGGGAGGAAGCTAGTCTAGCCTGTGCAGAAATAGTAAGCCAGGACTTTAAAAACCTGCTAGGAACATAACTCTGTTTGCAGTATTTGGAGAAGGGCTGCGTGGCGGCACCTTACTTCAGCAGCAATGCTCACAAATGCCAGGATAATTGGTATATCATAACATCCCATCGATGCTCTATTCTCGAGAAGAGTGGATAAAAAAGAAAAAATTAGAGGTCCAATCTCTACCTAAAACTGGTTGTCAGGTTGTGTTTTTGTTGAGAACAGCTTAAATGATAATATAGAAAAAAACGACATTTAAATATTGTGTTTGTGTTTTATGTGAAATATTACAGTTTGTATGTAGCTCACTTTTCAGCTTAGCTGTGTAGACTTGGAGAGTCAGCAGAGTAATTTCATTATCTTTAGATAGTGGGGGATTTTAATAACAAATGACAGCTCTACTGTACTGCTGGAGGCCTAGATATGGCAGGATGGTAACACTGTACACTATACACACAGATGATGCTCTGTATGCAGTCCATGGTCTATTGGCAAGGGCAGTATTCCATCTCTTTCTAGAGACGGTATTAGTCTTAGGAAATTTTTCTCATCATTAAATGGGTATTCCAGTGACAGCATATTATCACCCTTTCACAGGATCCGAACGCTGGGACCCCCTCCAATCGCCGATACAATGGTCTTGGGTCCCCAACGGCAAGACCTCTTGCCAGTAGTAGTTGGATGAAGCAGAAGTGGAGCATGCACCCTGCAGCTGCATTCAAACTCCATGGCACAGATGGAAGGTGGGGGCCCAGTGGGTGGACTCCTACTGATCTATGCCATAAAGCACACACACTTTTCTGCACCGTCTAAGCCAAAAAATGCATTAAGGATGTGTGTGCCTCCAATAGCAGCCCTCGGGGAAGCTTTACAAATAAAACAAAAATAGGTACAACATTTAAAAAAAAAGTATGAACACATTATCTTCTACATACTGAAACTGAATTAATGACACTAAAATGAAATACATTCCCTTCGATCACCATACAATGATAGACCATTATCAGAGTATTACATACTGTATACCAGTGTTTCTCAACGTTAGTCATGTACTCCTTTCTCATGTACATGAGAAAACGACAAAAAGTATCTGTCTGCTTGATTCATCTAGAATACCAGTAGACACGAGAAAAGCCACACTTTATTTACTATAAAAAACGGAGAACTTTGAAATGATTACAACCAAGTTCAGTTAATATTCCCGATCCTGTATGCTAAAGACAGATAAAGAAATATATACAAGGCACTGACCAACACTACTATGTGTGTGCAAGATTATACAGCTATAATGTTATCAAGAGTAAAGATTTCTTCTTGTTTCTCGAAGATTGCAAATAATGGCAAAAACAAAATTACAAGGAAGTCATCAAAGACATCCCGCAAAGAAAGTTAATTAAATTATTCATTTTTTAAAAATAATTGAGAACTCGTTTGATATTTCAAATTGTTTAATATTTTCATATTCAAGACTAATCACCTTTGATTTTAAATTAAAATTATTTTTTTTAATGAGCCCATTTAGATCAAACACACGTTTTTTTCCTGAAAAATCTGTAAATAAATAAATAAAAAGTGCCAGCTTGATGTGCCAGTAAATAGAAACCATTCCCATAGGTCTCTTGGAAGTTTGTGAGCCAAATCAGTTTCACAGAATGTGTTATTATAGCAACTGCCATGTTTTAGTACGCCAGATAGAGAGCACATTCTGAAAAATGTCAAATGTTTATTTAAATCTCTTAGAAAGAAATCATGAGCAGAAGGCACGGGAACGGATTATGAAGTTTTAAACCAACTTTCGTTAAATCCTGTGCAGTGCAGGTGCATGGTGCTCTGTACGTAACCCAGTTTGTTTTTTTATTGCCGGTAACAATAATGTGTGGGAAATATATACTACCTAGACGCTGCAGTAGAGGTCGATGGTACGAGAAGCCCAACTGAAATTGTTCTTCTGACAACATGTATAGCATAGAGAAGACTGTCAAAGTGCCATAGACTAAAGCTTACATTTACTATGCAGTGAATGCCAGTTTTGGGCATAATCTGCACCAAAAAAGTTGCAATTTAGATTGTGAAAACATTTTACATTAAAAATGTCAACTTTCTCGTCACTCATCCAAACTGAAAAGTGAAGAGAAAAGGAGACTTGGTATTAGACACATTTATGAAGTATGAAGCCAGAAAATGGTGCAACTTTTCACGCAAATCTACGCAGGCAAAGATCTGATTTTCTGACTTTGACAGTCCAAAATAAGCCATATTTATTAAGAAGTTAGCACCTTTTATTACATTTATTTCAAACATCAGTTCAACTTTTTTTCTTTACTTATACTCCTGTAACATACGCCAGTATTTGTAAATGTGGGCCTCTATGAGTATATTCAAATTGAAATCCACCATTTTGGACTCTTCAGGGCATTTCTAGTCCATCCCTAAATTTTTCCTGCTCTTCTCACCATTATACTTCCATCTCCATACCTACCATATGGAACCTGAATATACAAGACCATTTGGTAGCGACAGAAAATGCTATGTTATAACAATGATCGCTTCCTTCAGAGTATGACCTGTTTAGGCGATAGGCCCCTTGCCTGAAGGGAAAATTATTATTTTTTTTCCATTACTGAAACAATTCCATCTTAAAGCTGCAACAGTCCAGTGTCTACTAGGTATAAACCTATGCCACCATGGAGTGTCACAGTGGTAGGACTACAAAAAGACTAGTGTAACATAACAGCCCCATGTTCTCATCAAGATGTTGCTTGTCAACATAAAATATTCATATCATACCATGGTTTTTGGAAAGATCACATTTACTTAGGCCTATAGTCACAATATGGATTGTAACAAGCTCTTGACAATATTGGTTTAACTTTAATTTGATTATAGGGCAATTTCACAAGAACAGCAAATAATTATTAATTCTTCTGCTCTCCTTGCTTCTTCCACTTCTCCTATGCGCACCTTCCCAGAATCAAAGCACTAGGAGAGCTAAAATGCTGCTATAGGGATATATATATATATATATATATATATATATATATATATATATAGCAGCATATAACTGCGAATGCTCGCCCTGTGCTGGAAGGCAAAGCAAACTGCACATGCACAGAAGCACAGGGAGAGCTAGAACTCCGCTATGGAGATATAGTGGCTTATAACTGCGTAAGCTCGTCCGGGAGAAGAGGGAACTACTGGAGGAGATCTCCAGAGGAAAATATACATTTTTTTAGGGGGTACATTGAGGGGGGGGGGGGGTGATTGTGGAGAAAATGTTTATTTGTGCAAAATAAGTATAATTTATAACACTATTGATTTCTACATACTAATTGAATGAGCCTTACTTTCAATTCTGGGAATACCTCTTTAAGGCCGAATTCAGACGAACGTGGGGAAACTTGGACGTAAAAAACATGTGGGTCCCATTTTCATGGATCTCCATAGACTTGAGTCTATCAGGGAATCTGTGAAAACGGAACAAAATAGGACATGTTCTATTTTTCAACGGACTCTTCACACGGTCCGTTGAAACATCGGCCGTGTGAACGGCCCCATTGACATACATGCGTCCATATGATGGCCGTTGTTTTAACGACCGTCACACGGTTACATACCACGTTCGTCTGAATTCGGCCTAAAAGTTCTGCAACTTTAATTTTTTGTGTTTCAATTCATTGCCATTTTCAAAATATCTGCTTGTTGCCAGTAAATGGAAAAATTATTGTTGATAAAGAAGCGGACTACTGAACAGACTTAATACTTCAACGGTTACTACAAACATGGTCAGGCTAATACATTTTACAAACAGTGATACGTTGTGAAAAACTATTAGGACAAGAGCTATATTTGTGTTTCTAGTGTATGGTACATTCTTTGGTTCCATAGGTAGGACCTACCCATCAATATCATCTGTTCCCATTTATTAGAGTTTGCGTGACCAAGGCCTAATGTGTGCAGTCCTCAATTTATCTTTTATTTTTATTCTTTTATTACAGAAGTTGATTATTGTCAAATACATTATCAAACTACTTCAAATCGCTTTGAAACTTTACCGCCATGTCTTACTCCCAGATTTAAAACACTGCAAGAAAATCACAACTGCTAAATAAGCTTAGTAATGAGAAATGCTAAAAAGACCTAGTTAAGATCTAGTACTCATCACAATATTCTTTTGCAAGTTGCCACTATATAAATAACATCAAACACTCAAATTACACAAAATACTACAACAACAAAAAAGACATAAAACATCAAATGCTTCTACAACCGGGAAAGACATTAATAATATATTGGATCCCTGAAGCTATATAGGAGCTTCAAATATACAAGCTGATCAGTTGTCTATTCACACAAGCAAAACCCATGTATATAACAAGTACTTTCACTGGCATCAACCAGAACGTCTCTCCCTTGTAGAATATATTTGTCCATTTATATCTGAAACTTTTGAATCTAAACCGTACCGTCATCAAATAAACTCCAAGTAAGAGGGCTCTATACCTTCTAGTATATTATGTCAAAATACCAGGGCCACGGAAAATAGTTAAATACACTACATGGCTCGAAGTATGGGAACAAGCATTACATCCATATGAATTATTTTCCGGGTATACGACACGCCACTTGTGAAATGGTGTATATCGGCTTGTTCTGTTGTAACGCACATGCGCGACCCCTGCTGTTCTCTCGAGAACAGCTGGGACCACGAGAACAGCAGTGACAGCGCATGCGCGTTACGGGCTATGCAGCAGAACAAGCCGATATACACCACGTGACAAGCGATGTGTCGTATACCCGCCAAAGAATTCAAGATCAACAAAGCGGCAGAGCCGATGCAGAGAGTGACGTCACCTGTCAAGTACCCCACGGCAGGATCTGGAAACGGGGCCACTTTGGAAAATGTAAGTATATTACAAATGTATTTACATTTATAAATTACAAGAATTAACACATAGTCATTAAATCTCGGACAACCCCTTTAAGGCCAGGTTCACACACACAGTATTTGGTTCAGTTTTTTTTAGCCAAACCCAGGAGTATACACAAAAGAATGGAGGTACGTCAGTCTTTTCTTTTTACCTTTCCTTCCTTTTGAATCCAGTTCGAGCTTTGGATTAAAAAACTGCGCCAAAGAACTGAATCAAAACTGTGTGTGTGATCCTGGTTTTAGGCTGGGTTTTCCTCTGGTCGGATACGCTACGTAAAAATCATGCAGGGTATCAGAACTGGAACCCGCAGTACATTCTGTCTGAAAAAAACTTTAATACTTACCCCCTCGCTCTTCTCTGCGCGTAGTCCGGCCTCCTGGGATGACGTTGCAGGCCTTGTGACGCTACAGCCTGTGATTGGCTTCAGCGGTCACATTGGATGAAACGTCATCCCAGGAGGCCGGAATGCAGAAAGAAGGACAGTGGTACTGGGTTCTGGGCAAGTATGATTTATTTATTTTTTCCGTAGTTGCGATTTTTGCAGCATAACCGCTGCAAATACACCGCAAAAGTCACAACATTTGGCTTTCTGTTGCAAGTTTTGCATCCCCATTTGCATCCCCATTGATATCAATGGGCAAAACCCTCAAAGGAAAATCAACAAAAACGCAGCATAAATTGACATGCTGCGGAATTAAATTCTGCACCACAAGTTAATTTATTATCGTTTATCTGCGTTTTTTTCCATAGCTGCCACTGTAAATGCTGAACAATTTCCGCACAGAATTCCATTGTGGAAATTCTGCTGCGTATACGCTACATGGGAACCCGGCCTTATAGTTCTAACAGGCTCCTCTCTGCTGGGATGGTTTTCCATTACATGTTGGAACATGCCTACAGAGATTTGCATCCATTCAGTCCTCTGGGCATGAGTGAGGTCAGGCATCAAGACCTGGGTCACAAATGATGTTTCATGGGGTTGAGGTGAGGATTCTGTGGAGGCCATTCAGGTTCTTTCACACTTAAATTGTGCAAGGGAGTGTTGTCATGCTGAAACAGGAAAGGGCTAATGTGCTTCAGAACTGTAACCTCCCGATTTGTAAAAGTGTTTTCTTTGCTCTTCGATATGAACACTTCATAATAAGAGCACTTACAGGTGACCAGTTCACTGGGCCACCCGGATGACAACTAATATGGAAAGAATGTCTATGTCAACTCCATAATAGGGGTTGTTACACCGTTTTCTGAGACTCTAGGATAGCAATTCTGTCATAAAGATGCTGGGTTTATAGACGTTGGGATTTGGCCTCCAGGTGCTATGGCAGCTGTGTAATGGTGGATGTCTGGGAATTCCGCATCTTCCCATAAAGCACTAAGCAGGCAACATGGACTAATCTCATGGAAATAAGTGATAACTGGACTTGACCTGCATGTTGGCAGCAGTGCCACTAGGCATACACACAGGTACCTCTCATTAGATGTAAAACAAAGATCAATGGTTATGCTTGCTTCCCCTGTCAGCTTGTGATAACTGGCATTATTTGGGCACTGTATGGTTATATTACCTGGCCACTGTAATGTGGCAATAATATTTGGGCGGTATTATTAAGGTTCTGTGATGTAACTGTTAGGTTTCTCACCCGAGAAGTAAATTCTGTGTGTCGCAATCTGTTTGGTGCCGGCTAGTATGGGCTGCAGAATCTAAGGGATCTCCCCATTCTTCAACTTTAACCCCCACAAGGAGTTATGGATTTTACGGGTCAGATTTATAGGTTGCAGTCCCCAAAGTAGTCACTGATTGGAGGAAGCTGAAGTTTAGTCAAGAACAGAGCCAAGGTTTGTAAGCAGGAGGGTGATCAGGATGCGACTAGCCACGGGATGAGATAAGGACTTAGTCAGAGTACAGGCTAGGGGTCAGAACCAGGACTAGAAAAGGTATCAGGCAACAAATCCAAAGGGGAAGACTTTAACAGAATCATGTAAAAAGGCCAAGGACAGGGTTAGAATCAAAGTCAGGAATTATACAAACACAAGGATGTACCTCAATTCACAGGCGAGGGTTACAGGCTGAATATTCTCTTTAAAAAGGCCGCCAGACCTGTTGTCAATGATGGGGGCTGGTTGCCACAGGAACCACATGCAGGCGGCAGCTGTAAGTGGGAAGCCATGGCCGCGAGCAAGTGGAGAACGCTGAAGGAGTGATGAGTTACGTTGATTAGAAAACAGATGCAGCCGGCAGCTGGAGAGAGGAGAGCTGCCACCATCATTGGGGGGCTCGCCGCTGGAACGGGGTGAGGTGAGTAGAATTCATTGAGCCCTGTATGACCGTATCATTTATGCACTGTGTGGTGGCATTATTTAGGTTCTTTTTAGCAAAATTCCCCAAAATTTGAAACCACTGTACACAAACACAGCAGGCAGCTGCCTTGCACTATTGCCATTATAAAGGAGCCTACCAAAACTCTGTCACCCAAGAGCCCACACAAATCAGGAGAACCTCATTCCCACACTGTTGTTTATAATGGATTAGTTCAACTTATATAAATTCAGCGTTCAATAGCAAATTCATAATACAACAGGAAATGTTCATTTTTAAACAAAATCATAGATTCCATAGAAAATAATTAGCTATAAAATAGCCACTCACTTTAAAAGTAAGGAAAGATGAGTTTTACCATATATGTAGGTGTATACCGTATTAAATCATTTCTCCCTTTCTTACCTAAAATTATTTTAGAAAAATCTGATTAATAATGCAGAATGAGATGGGGAATTGCTTGGCTTAACCAAGTTATTGTTTTCCTTCTTTGCTGTCAACACACCGCTAGTTTATCTTCAAGTCATTGAGCTGAATCATATCTTAGGATCTGGTTGCTAGGAATATACTGCCCTACAACTACAGTCTTTCAATTGGGGTCTCCAAGCATTGCATCCCAAGCAACCAGTTTGTCTGAGAATTGACACTTAGCTAAGGCCCATAGTCAAACTACACTCTCTCACGGACATAATCATCAGATTTTCCATACGAATTAGTGCACAAAAAAATCTGCAGTGAATGATAGCACCACCCATATGGATGAGATTTTACACACCGAAACTGACCCGTGGTGCAGACTTTAAAATCCTTTCAATGTAGAGGGGTGAAATGTGCAGCATCAGCCTGTGCACAGCAGCACGGCTGATCGTATTTACTGTATTATATAGCCCTGTGTACTCATCTCGAACTCCAGGATGCTACTGAATTTAAAGGGTGAGTGAGTCTGAAAACAAAAGGTTAATTTTTTTATGCAATTCCCATAATATATTTGTGTAAGTTCACAAGGGATAGATATATAGACATTAATTATGAACCACAGTATATCAGCAGGAACCTGCAAAAAAAACAGATTTTTTTATGAGATGGATAAAAATAGGAAAAAAAAAAAAAGAAATTGGCAGACGGCAGAGGTTTTAAAACAAGTGGCCCTTGCAATGTAACGTTTAACCTGCTATACAGCCAGCAAATAAGGAAACTCCTGAAATCCACCCGAACTCGCAGTGTTCCTATTTGAGAACATGATCCCCTGTGCTAGGCTCACAATTTCAAAATGTTCAAAAAGCTCATATTACAGATTGTACTAAAAGAACAGTAAAGGGATTTTATTATTTCTATAGCGCCAGGATCTGTTCAAATAGAATATATTCCTTTTTAAACTGAAAATATAGCAAGTAAAAGAAAAAAAAGAAAATTTTACCGATAAAAGACAGAAGGAAAAAACTAAACGACTGTTACATAAATATTACAAGTCTTGACAAATGTGAGCAAAGGAGAAAAATAATTTAACCCTTTCAGGACCAGACTAATTTTCGTTTTTATGCTTTTATTTTTTCGTTGACACAGTCATATGAGGGCTTAATTTTTACGGGACAAGTTGTACTTTTTAATGGTACTTTTTAATATTGTGTGCAATGTACTTGGAAGCTGAGGAAAAAATCTAAATGGGGTGGAATTGGAGAAAAACAGCAGTTCCGCCATTTTATTATGGGTTTCTTTTTTACGGTGTTCAATGTATATTGAAAAGGATACATTATTTTTATTGTGCGGGTCAGTACGATCACGGTGATACCAAATTTATATCGTTTTTGTTATGTTTTAGTACCTTTAAAAAAATAAACGTTTGAAAGAAACAAAAAAATGTTTGTATCGCCATATTGTGAACCCACTAACTTTTATATTTCGGTGTACAGAGCTGTGTAAGGCGTGGAAAGATGTCGTTTTTATTAATACCATTTGGGGGAATGATTTAAATTTTTATATTGTTTCTATTTTGTTTTGTACAACTTTTTTTACATTTTTTTTTGAACATTTATTTAGCCCCCCCCTAGGGGGCTTGAACCTGCGATCATTAGATCGCTTATGCAAAAGACTGCTATATCACGATATTGCAGTCTATGGCAAAATTAACGCAAAATTACTGCATTGCTATTGAGACCTGCCAGAGGCAGGTCTCAATAGCAATCTTCCTATAGCAGGCCTAGGAGCGTTCACAAGGAGTACACCGACTCCCGCGATGTCAACGTGCGGGAGCCAGTGACCGGCCCCGAAGCGAAAGGGGCAGTAAAAACCCTTCAGCTGCCGGTGGTCACATCTGACACCAGCATCCGAGGGGTTAAATGCTTGCGATCAGAAATTTTGCTGATCGCAAGAATTGTCACTGGATCCCTGCTGTGAAACACAGCAGAGATCCGATGGCTATGGCGCCTACTCGGCTTCTGAGCGGGCATCATTTTTAAAAACACTTTCCCGACACAAATAGGCATATTAGCGATGGGAAAGGGTTAAATGGTATTTTGGTGTCCTAAACGATAAGGTAAATTGCGTCTAACCAGTCCATTTTATAAATTCAAAATAGTAGTGATTGCATCAATACTAGTGAAGGGGTTAATGGGAATATCCTTAGTGGTCTATGAAAGTGAATGGGAAAGGCTCTGTTTACACTTGTGACTTGGTTTCCATTGATAATGGTATCCACAGGACGTTGCCAAATCAATCGCGTGACAGATAGCTCTGCCGACCCCAAGGGGATCCGTCGGGTTCCGGTGAGGTTTATGTCATTTTGTCCAGAAGAATAGCGCGGCATGCAGCACTCTTCATCCTTTTAAATCTGCAGGGAACGCCAATGGCAGCTATAATGGGCACATGAGTCAGTACCTGGTGTCCAGTCTCCTCAGGTTTCAGCGCTGTCCGATGACCCAATCACTGATCCACAACTAGGTTAGCAGGAGCCGAGAGTGTAGGGATTCTGCTATACCGACGTCCAGGGATAGGCGTACAGTCGCTAACACATATGTACAGTCAGGGATAGGCGTACAGTCGCTAACACATATGTACAGTGAGGGATAGGCATACAGTCGCTAACACATGTACAGTCAGGGATAGGCGTACAGTCGCTAACACATATGTACAGTCAGGGATAGGCGTACAGTCGCTAACACATGTACAGTCAGGGATAGGCGTACAGTCGCTAACACATATGTACAGTCAGGGATAGGCATACAGTCGCTAACACATGTACAGTCAGGGATAGGCGTACAGTCGCTAACACATATGTACAGTCAGGGATAGGCGTACAGTCGCTAACACATGTACAGTCAGGGATAGGCGTACAGTCGCTAACACATATGTACAGTCAGGAATAGGCGACACACACACACACACACACACACACACACACACACACACACACACACACACACACACCTGTAATACAGACCCCAGACTAAACCCCAGAATAAATACAGATCCCAGACAAGTACAGACCAAGTAATAAATACAGACTCTGTGATACCCAAAAATACAGACCCTAAAATAATACAGTCCCCAGACTACACCTCTGAAATAAATACAGATCCCAGACCCTGAAATACAGACCTCAAATCAGATGAAATACAGATTCCAGAATGAACACCGACCCAGTCCAGACCCTGATTAAACACATAGACCACATACAGAACATTAGATGAGATCCCAAACTAATACAGACCCCAAAATAAATATAGACCCAAGATAAGACCCCCAAACACAGACCAGAGACCCCCTAAATAAATACAGACCGCCAAATCAGACTGCGAAATACATACAGACCCCAGACCAGGCCGTCTACACTTATTACCAGCAGCTCATGCTCTCTCCTCTTCTGTAGAACCTCGCTTCCCCACCCTCCAGATTCAGGACCTGCACACATATACTCATGTAACCGTATAACCTAAAGTAAAATGCAACTGCTTAGGACAATATTACCATCTGCTTTTGCTCCAGGAAAGACTTCTACATAGAACTGAACAGCCATCGTCTATCCACCTAAAAACCAACTTTAATGTCAAATTTGGCTACGAAGAAACTTAAGCCTAAAATAAACAATTCTGAAGTAACCCAAATAAATTTCAGAGCGATTTACATCAACTGCTGGGATGCTGAAGAATAAAATGGCTTTACTTCCACCTGGAGAAGATGCCATATGCACTACCAGGGACTTGTTATGCTTCCTGATGCAACACCCGTGTGTGCCAAGATAAACTGCATGAATAAGTCTTTTTCTTAAATGTGCTTTATCATGGCGGGACACAAGTCACAGCTGGATGCCATTCAAAAGCCCGATCCCTTGGTCCAGCGGTTAAACAAATATGCAGCTGGCTTTAAACAACTGTAAAGTTAAGAGCAGCAGAGCAAAGATTTAATAGTATATAAAGTGGCACAGCTTCCTACGAGGAGGGTTTTATCAGGTTTTTATTCCTAATTCTTTCACACAGTCAGCTTTTTCTTGGATTTATCAACAGAATATATTTACATCTACTACACTGGTGTGGTAATATCAGAACGCATCCTCCTTCTCTTCACCCAGAGTCTTCAAATCATGTTAAGAATAAAGTTTCATGCAGCGTGCTGCAGTATTTACATATACTGTGATATCTATAAAACGGAAAAAATATCTGCATGCTACTTATTCCTGTGGAGTACACATGGAAAAAAAACTGCGGGTTAACTCCATTGAATGGGGATAATCCTTGTGCAAATCCACAGCACATCAAAACTACACAACTGCAGCAGAAATCCAAACGTGAGACACAGATTTCTGCCCCGTTTATTTGTAGCAAATACATGTTGGATTTGCCATAGGAAATGCGTGAACAGAACTTAAAGCAACAGACTGCAGAAGGAGCCTTCCCCTACTTATCTGTCTGCAGTAAAACACCAGGAAGACTAAACCCCACCCCTTGGCTAAGCCCCACCCCTCATCTTTCTGAAAGCCAAAAAGAGATCAGGAGGAAGTGAACACATTTGTTCTCAACATGATTTCTGAAATTTCAGTTTGTTTGAGAAAGATAGACAGACTGTGGGAGAGTGTTTTTTTTCTCGATTTACTTATATAATTTCTATGTTTAGTGTAGCGTGTTCATTAGGTGGTCATAATTTATCTATTTGATAGAATTAGAAAACAGTATATTGTAGAGGGTAGGGGGGAGTCATTCACTGGAGTGCTTCTTTAGATAATCATTTTTATGATCCCTGCCTCACATGTAGTCAGAGAAAGATAAGAGTCGAACTACAGTAGTTGTACAGAAGTAGCCAGTAGCCAGTAGCTGGAAGTCAAATCAAGGGGCAAAGAGCAGATTTAATTGGACAAACCAAAGTCCAAGCCAGGAACACGGAGGTAGACAAGGTGAAAATCAAACCCAAGATTGTTACCAGTAACACGAGACAGAATATCAGGCACCCAGAATGCTTCTATAGCAATGGACTCGGACAAGATATAATTTCCACGCAGATTATGTCATCATTTTATGCAAGCCCAGTAGTGTGCAAAGTGACGCTGGACTATGGACAAGTGAATGAGTCACAGACAAGAGTCACCTTCATATGAGAAAGCCATGAAAGTCACTTCTTTTATGTTTGTAATAATTCTGAGCTGTTATTTTGTTAGGCTTGGCGCATAAACTATACATAAAGAGCAGATTTGACCCACCTGTGGGTAATGCCCACAAGACACGCCGCAATGCAATCAATACAACAATGTCTTTACCGTCTTCAATTAAGCAAATAAGGACTTTAAGGCTATGCTCACACAGGGCGGATATGCTGTGTAAAAGTACACAGGGTATCCACCCTAAAAACCGCAGGGAACTCTGGCCGAAAAAAGCGCACTAAATTGTGGCGGGTTTTAGGGTGGAATCTCCATTGCAGAAAACAATGTTAAAAAAAAAAAAAGTTTATACTTACTGTGATCTACATGGTCATAGTGACGCTTTCTTCTGTTCTCGTCCAGGCTGCCTCCTGGGGTGACGAAGCAGCCCGTGTGACCGCTGCAGCCTGTGATTGGCTGCAAAGGCCACATGGGATGAGACGTCCTCCCAGGAGGCCGGCCTGGATGGAGAACAGAAGAAAGTGTTGCTATGACAACGGCCGGGCCGTAAGTATTAACTCTTATTAATTTTACACATAAAAAGGTGTTTTTTGTTGGAGTTGCGATTTTTGCGGCGTAGTCGCAGCTTTTCCACCACAAAAATCACAGCATTTGCCAACAGGAAACCCGCAACAGAAAAGCTGCATTTCCGATGCATAAATTGACATTAAAAAAACGCACCACTGGTCACTTATGAACGTTTTTTCGGTGGATTTTTTTACACGGTGTGTGGATGAGTTTTGCAAAGAAAGCTGTTGCAGAAAATCTGCACTGTTCACGCTACGTGTGAACATACCCTTATAGTATAGCCATTGAGACATAACGAAGAACAAAATAAAAGTACAAAATATGTTTGAAATAACAAGTCCGTAACATCCCAGAATTATGGCATCTGTTCTCCAGACTGCAGAGAGAAGCCTTAACTGTTTCTACAGATGACCTGTTACGCTGTATCGCCTGCACAACTTCTTACCTGGTAGACATGAAAGGCGTGGGTAGATTTTCCTCGCAGGAAAACAGAGGGTATCCAAACATTTACAAGGGCACGGTGCGATCTGTAACAGAGACAAAGAGGTAAAGCTCACTGACATTTATTGAAATAGGAGAAGTGGATATTTTGTCTACCGGAACAATAATAATGGCATGAGAAACCAAATGTTATGCAGATATGAGTGGTGAGGGGGGTAGGAAGCCTTGACAGCTACAGACGAGCCAGAACACGATAACAAGCGCTTCCCCGTGTCATAGTGAACGATGAGAGGCCTCTTCTCCTGTGAAGGGTTCCTTTCTCAGCTTCTGGTTTTTACACCAGAAAACAACTTTATATTTTATAATCAAGTGAAAAATACTTGAAGCACAATCTGATGTCAAAGGACAGTCTACTCGCGCCATTTCCTGCACAAGTAGATAACGCTGAAGTGTGTGCGAGTACCAAGTGAAGGAAAATGAAATTCTCAGCTGACAGAGCATAAGTGACAACTACAACACCACACATTTCCCACAAAACTTTGCTTGTGGAGGGGTCAATAAATATTGTCGCCCATACTAAACATACAGCTCAGCTTGATAAAGGGTTAGTTCGCACTGAATTTTTTGGCGCTGATATTGGCGCAGAAACCGCATCGGAATCAGTGCCCTGAAAGGGCCCAAATCACTCCCCATTGATTTCCATGGGAGGCAGAGGAGTTTTTTTTTCCCGGGAGTTTTTTGTCCGCTCACAAAAAAAAAAAGCAGCATGCTCTTTCTTCAAGCAGTTTTTGCCTCTGACCTCCTATTGAAATCAATGGGAGACAGTAAAAACCTGCGGAGCTTGTTTTGAGACCTTCGCCTGCGATTTTGCATTAGATTTAAAGGCAACGGGCAAAATACACTGAAAAAAATGCATCAAAAAACGCTGGCAATTAAAATTCGGACTCAAAATTCCTGAAGGAAGTTGAGGCAGATTTTTTCTGCCTGACAAAAAAAAAACTATGTGAACTAAACCTTAAACTGTATCCTTCAACATTATTAGGAATGTAATGTAAACATTTCGTTTGTATGACTTTTTGATATCATCTAGCAATCCATTTACCCTTGTCTTTGTTACCATATATACATAAAAGCATACTTAGGTGTTGCCTTTGGTGAACCTCTGCTTGTATATAAGTGAAACGCATCATCAATAATTCCCTGATGTGCTTCTATTGCCTGAACCATCATGAGCGATTTAGGTAATGGGTTAGAGCAGCAACGAAAATTACACTGTTGACGTTGCCAGGAGGTCACAAGAGGGAAATTTAATTTCCCAGAAGTCGTTTCCCTTTATTATCCAAATCGTTCCTGCTCATGAAAGAAGCAATTTAGGCAGTAGAATTAGAACAGCACCCATAGTGTTAACCTGACCTAAGCACATCAAGGCATAAGGGGTCCATGACATTCATTGCTTGAGGGCCAGACCTTTGGGTCCATTTCTGGGTAGAGAAACCGCCAATAATTCAATGGCAAGTATACATGATGAACCTTCACTTTAAGTACATGATAAAAGATAGTTAAACTAATGAATGTTGTTGTCTGGCTTTTGATAACCACATTTCGCATACTCTTTTAAGGCATGTTAGGCTCTGTTCACGTAGCATTTTAAGCATGAACTTGAAAGTGTATTTCATATTTTGTTTTTTAAGGAAAAAACAATCCAGTAAACAGAGGAGCCTGGTCCAAACAGGATAAGTTAAAAATGACCGACCTTAAAGAATAGCATATAGATTTATCAAAATGTCACCAAATTATGTTATATCAACACAGTACTATATAGAGACGACAGGAAAATATACCCCTCAGACACAAAATGAAGACCAATGCAAATGGAACATGCAGCACGGACAACAATACAGTAAGTAATAATGATAATAATATAATCTCCTAAAAAAAAGTCGCATCACTTGCGCCTTTTCTCCAAGTCTCGGAAGTATTCGTGCCTGAAAATTGGGATCCACTGGTGATCTCGATCTCTAGATGGTGTAAGTAGTAGGTTTATCTAAATGTGGCTTTTTTGCCTCTCTATAGTAGGTAGTATCATATGGTTACTCATATTTTGTGGCAGCTATGCTATAGACCAGGGGTCTCAAACTCGGCCGGGTAAGTGGGCCGCATATAGAAAAAATGTGAAGTGGTCGGGCCGCATAACTTTCAAATTTAATACAATACAAAATTATTGTTAATCAATTAGTTATTTGAACTACTATAACACTATATTACTATAATAATAATACCGCTAGGTTTAAAATTTGAGAGATTTCTCCACATGCTTATTTCAACAATCCAGCTTTCCAGTTTAAGTGTTGCTAAATGCAGTCTGGCGGCTCAGTTAGCACCCATGTCAAGATTGGGCAGCCCCTTTTTAGATAGTGCCACAGTGCCCTCGGTGGATGCTGCCGCAGAATCCTATGTAGATGCGGCCACAGCAGTGCCCTCTGTAGATGCGGCCACAGAGGTGCCCTCTGTAGATGCTGCCACAGAGGTGCCCTCTGTAGATGCTGCCACAGAGGTGCCCTCTGTAGATGCTGCCACAGCAGTGCCCTCTGTAGATGCCGCCACAGCAGTGCCCTCTGTAGATGCCGCCACAGCAGTGTCCCCTGTAGATGCCGCCACAGCAATGCCCCCTGTAGATGCTGCCACAGCAGTGCCCCCTGTAGACTGGGACTCCTGCTCTGGGGAAGCCCATGACATCATTGTCGATGTATGGACAGCGATGTCAGAGGCTTCCCCAGAGTCCCGGAGAAGAGCCGATAATAGCGCTCTGCCCGGGACTCCGCTCTGGGGAAGACCCTGACACACTGTCCATATATGGGCAGAGATGTCAGGGAATTCCACAGCGTCCCGGAGCAGAGCCGATACTAGCGCTCTGCCCGGGACTCCGCTCTGGGGAAGACCCTGACACACTGTCCATATGTTGACAACGATGTCAGGGAATTCCACAGAGTCCCGGAGCAGAGCCTGTACTAGCGCTCTGCCCGGGACTCCGGCTCTGGGGAAGCCCCAGACATCGCTGTTCATATGTGGACAGCGATGTCAGGGAATTCCAGAGTCTCGGAGCAGAGCCGATACTAGCGGCAGATGACAGCCCCAGGGGCCGCATGCGGCCCGCGTGCTTGAGACACCTGCTATAGACAATTTCTATAGCCCCCGTTCTTCTAGGAGATGACCGTTATAACGTTTCTGTATATAGCCATCTATTCACATCATTATTGAATATATCTTTCTGTATATCATAGGAAATTAACATTTTGCAGCTATTTATCGCTTTGTCCTGATTGACTTTATTGGTGATATTAATAGAGTAGATACATTTTTTACTACCTATGCTTGTTGTAGATATATACTTTGTACTATCTATTTCTCTCCACCTAGAGTTTTAGGCTTTGTGAAATATTACTACCGTACTTTTCCCCTGAGACTTTCTAGATTACATTATCATCATTATGCCTTACTGTATGTGCTTTATGTGCCATTTTCATACGTTTTCATTTTACGACTGAGAATATCTAATACAAAGTATATATCTACTACAAGCATAGGTAGTAAAAGCTAGTCAAAATGTTGTATCTAATCATATTAACCATAAACAAAGTCATTCAGGACGAAGAGATAATTAGCTGCAAAATGTTAATTTCCCATCACATACAGAAAGATATATTCAATAATGATGTGAACAGATGGCTATATACAGAAGCATTATAACGGTCATCTCCTAGAAGAACAGGGGCTATGGAAAGTGACTATCACATGGCTGCAAAAAAATATGACTAACTATATAATAATAATAGTACCTAATATAGAGAGGCAAAAAAAAAATCACGTTTCATAAACATACCCTTGGATATATTGGGCCGTGGCATGTGCCAAGAAAGCAAACACCTTGACACACTTTTCACGGCAACAGCAGCTTCATAAAGAGACGCCTGTGGATTCCAATTGTCCGGCATGAATACTTCCGGGACTTGGAGAGAAGGTGCACGTGATGTAACTTTCTAGGAGTTTAGATTATTATCATTATTCTTTACTGTATTTTGACACTTGTTCTGTTTTAATTTTGTGCCTGAGGAGTATATTTCCCTATTATCTCTATATAGTACGGTAATGGTATAGCATAATATTGTAACATTTTGATATATAAAGTTCTATGTGATTTTTTTAAGATTGGACGTTTTGCGCCTTTATTTTTTGTTTAGGTTGTATTTGACTTGGGCGATGTCCTATGTCCTTTTTTGAGGACGTTTTGCAGGTTAGTTGCCCAAGAAGTTGCAGGTTTCCCCTCCAGTGAAGTCCATGGGAGATATGAAAATAATTGAGTGCACTCACTCGGCTGGTTCCACATCTACCAGTGGAGACATCTCAAAGCAGTTTAACCCCACTAGGACCTTATCAGCCATAAAACAAGGTTGAAGAGGTTCCCCACCTAAATGCCAAAATTTATATTTACACAATTATAGTTCATTTCAGTTTGAGATATATTTAAATTAAAAAAGTCCTGCCAAGCCTCCTAGCCAATTTAGTACAACTCTTTCTTCAGCAGATGTGAAGTGAATGTCATTAAGCCTCGTCAAAATAAAGCTGCAATATATACGCATTACAGTCCCAATGAAGGCAATGGGGAAATAAAAATACAGAGATCAGTTAGAAAACAAAGCTGAAACTTCATTCTAGCAATTAATGAGGGTGCCTGGGCACATACCCACGCCAATGACCCCTTTTGACACGTATCAATGATAACTTTGTGTACTCTGGGGTACAGCGGTTGAGAGAGACTCTGGACGTATGACATCACAGTAAAGAATTGGGTTGTTAGGCAGTGTATTCTTAGCAACCAGATTGTCAGTCATGGCAGTAGCTGCTTAAAACTGTGGTGGTACTGTAGCTCGGCAGGAGTAATGCCCTGCAATGTGTACATTAGTAAAATGTATCTATATATTTTAATTAGTATGCAAGATGTTTTTAAGTCTGCCTTTTTAATTTTCGATCTTTAATAACCCCATCATGAGTTTCTGTCACATACAGTACTGTGCAAAAGTTTTAGGCAATTGTTGAAAAATGCTGCAAAGCAAGAATGCTTTAAAAAATAGAAGCGTTAATAGTTGTTATTTTTTTTATAAATTAACAAAATGCAAAGTGACTGAACAGAAGAGAAATCGAAATCAAATCAATATTTGGTGTGACCACCCTTTCCCTTCAAAACAGCATCAGTTCTTCTAGGTACACTTGCACACAGTTCTTGAAGGAACTCGGCAGGGAGGTTGTTCCAAACATCTTGGAGGACTAACCAAAGATCTTCTGTAGATGTAGGCTTCCTCAAATCCTTCTGTCTTTTCATGTAATCCCAGAGAGACTTGATGATGTTGAGATCAGGGCTCTGTGAGGGCCACATCATCACTTCAACGGCTACTTGTTCTTTTTTACACTGAAGATAGTTATTAATGACATTGTCTGTACGTTTGGGGTCGTTGTCCTGATACAGAATAAATTTGGAGCCAATCAGACGCCTACCTGATGGTATTGCATGATAGCTACATATTTGCCTGTATTTTTCAGCTTTGAGGACACCATTAATCCTGACCAAATCCCCAATTACACTTGCTGAAATGCAGCCCCAAACTTGCAAGGAACCTCCACTCATTATTGTACCGCTCTCCAGCCCTTAAGTTAACAAACTGCCTTCTGTTATAGCCGAATATTTACAATTTTGAATCATCAGTCCAGAGCACCTGCTGCAATTTTTCTGCACCCCAGTTCATATGTTTTCGTACATAGTTGAGACGCTTGGCCTTGTTTCCATGTCAACGGTATGGCTTTTTGGCCGCAATTCTTCCACGAAGAGCACCTCTAACTAGACTTCTTTGAACAGTAGATGGGCGTAACTGGCGACACTGCTGGACATCTTCCGATTTAGAAGGAAAGTAAGCATGATGTTTCCTTGATCTGCTGCACTAAGTCTACTTGGCCGACCACTGCGTCTATGGTCCTCTTTGCCTGGGAGAGACCTTGCTGATTATAGAACTACCTTGTGTCTTGTTGCTGCGCTCAGCCTTGCCATGGTGGATCAGTGACATGAAACGGTCTTCCACAACCTCAACTTTGTAGCAGAATCTGGTTGTTCCTCACCCGCTTCTAAACCTCCTACACAGCTGTTTCTCTAACAGTTAATGATTGTGTTTCAAACTCCATATGAGAATTATGATCATTATCACCTATTTGGTATAATTGGTTAATCATAGACCGGATTATAATCCTGCAAAATCCATGAATTTGTGCAAGTGTACCAAGAAGTATTGATGCTGTTTTGAAGGCAAAGGGTTGTCACACCAAATATTGTTTTGATTTAGATTTCTATTCTGTTCATTCACTTTGTATTTTGTTAATTGATTAAAAAAAACACTATTAACACTTCTATTTTTAAAAGCATTTTTTGTTGTTTTTTTGTTTTAACTGTTTATTGAAATTTTACAATGTACAGAAAGTGAAACAAATGTGATCAGACAGACAAAAGTTTCTGGTCCGTATAGTTACAATAAACAATGTTAGAAAAAGAGATTGTATCCATTATCCAAGCAATATATATATATTATAAACAGTGCACATAAATCAATCTCCCCTCCCCCCATGCAAATGGATATCAGGCTTGTATATATAAAAAAAAAAAAAAGAGAAAAGTTAGAAATAAGGAATAGTACATAATAAATCAAAGTCAGCCCAAATGATGTAGGAAGAATAGATTAGTGTTTGCATTTTTTTTTAACTTTGCAGCACTTTTCCATAACTGCCTAAAACTTTTGCACAGTACTGTGTATAATGGCAGATATATTCTATAGTTGATTTATGAGCTAATTCTCAGAAAAGTCATACGTGCACAGTGATTTAGCGGCTTCACGGGAGTAAGTTCTTAAACTTACATTTCAAAGTCTGACATACTTTGGTCTTCAGATGTTTGACTCAAATCTCCAGGGACCTAGGATGACAAAAATTGAATACATTGTAATGTGCATCAGATAATACTTAATAAAACTCAAATGTATAAGAAAAAAAATGGATTTCATTTTTTTAAATGCCACAGCAGTAATAAAAGTCCCTATTAAAAACAGGTTGTCCACTCAACCCCATAGACATTAAATAAAGCGTCATGGCACAACCGCGACTGCCACTCAATTCAAAATGTTAGTCCAAGTGATCGGTGGGGGTCCCAGTGGTAAGACCTCCAGCGTTCATACATTTATCACCTGTCCTGTGGATAGGTAATAGATGTTCTTAGTTGGAAACCCCCTTTAAAAGGTAGTCTAACCCCCAGGTCATCTATTTATTTATTTAGTTTTTTATTACAGTGAATACAGTGTTATGTCTTTTTCGTCAATAAAAGAAGCTTCACTCTCTCTCTCTCACACTACTGTTCAAAAATTTGGGGTCACCCAGGCAATTTTGTGTTTTCCATGAAAACTCACACTTCTATTTATCAAATGAGTTGCAAAATGACTAGAAAATATAGTCAAGACATTGACAAGGTTAGAAATAATGATTTTTATTTTAAATAATAAATTTTCTCCTTCAAACTTTGCTTTCGTTCGTCAAAGAATGCTCCATTTGCAGCAATTACAGCATTGCAGACCTTTGGCATTCTAGCTGTTAATTTGCTGAGGTAATCAGGAGAAGTTTCACCCCATGCTTCCAGAAGCCCCTCCCACAAGTTGGATTGGCTTGATGGGCACTTCTTGCGTACCATACGGTCAAGCTGCTCCCACAACAGCTCTATGGGGTTGAGATCTGGTGACTGCGCTGGCCACTCCATTACAGATAGAATACCAGCTGCCTGCTTCTTCCCTAAATAGTTCTTGCATAGTTTGGAGGTGTGCTTTGGTTCATTGTCCTGTTGTAGGATGAAATTGGCTCCAATCAAGCGCTGTCCACAGGGTATGGCATGGCGTTGCAAAATGGAATGATAGCCTTCCTTATTCAAAATCCCTTTTACCTTGTACAAATCTCCCACTTTACCAGCACCAAAGCAACCCCAGACCATCACATTACCGCCACCATGCTTGACAGATGGCGTCAGGCACTCTTCCAGCATCTTTTCAGTTGTTATGAAGTCGCCTCTTCACTGTAGACACTGGCGTTTTGAGGGTACTATTTAATAAAGCTGCCAGTTGAGGACCTGTGAGGCGTCTATTTCTCAAACTAGATACTCTAATGTACTTGTCTTGTTGATCAGTTGTGCAGCGGGGCCTCCCACTTCTCTTTCTACTCTGGTTAGAGCCTGTGTGTGCTGTCCTCTGAAGAGAGTAGTACATACCGTTGTAGGAAATCTTCAGTTTCTTGGCAATTTCTCGCATGGAATAGCCTTCATTTCTAAGAAAAAGAATAGACTGTCGAGTTTCACATGAAAGCTCTCTTTTTCTAGCCATTTTGAGAGTTTAATCGAACCCACAAATGTAATGCTCCAGATTCTCAACTAGCTCAAAGGATGGTCAGTTTTATAGCTCCTCTAAACAGCAAAACTGTTTACAGCGGTGCTAACATACAGTGAAGGAAATAAGTATTTGATCCCTTGCTGATTTTGTAAGTTTGCCCACTGTCAAAGACATGAACAGTCTAGAATTTTTAGGCTAGGTTAATTTTACCAGAGAGAGATAGATTATATAAAAAATAAAAAAAACAGAAAATCACAGTCAAAATTATATATATTTATTTGCATTGTGCACAGAGAAATAAGTATTTGATCCCTTTGGCAAACAAGACTTAATACGGTGGCAAAACCCTTGTTGGCAAGCACAGCAGTCAGACGTTTTTTGTAGTTGATGATGAGGTTTGCACACGTTAGATGGAATTTTGGCCCACTCCTCTTTGCAGATCATCTGGTAATCATTAAGATTTCGAGGCTGTCGCTTGGCAACTCAGATCTTCAGCTCCCTCCATAAGTTTTCGATGGGATTAAGGTCTGGAGACTGGCTAGGCCACTCTATGACCTTAATGTGCTTCTTTTTGAGCCACTCCTTTGTTGCCTTGGCTGTATGTTTCGGGTCATTGTCGTGCTGGAAGACCCAGCCACGAGCCATTTTTAATGTCCTGGTGGAGGGAAGGAGGTTGTCACTCAGGATTTGACGGTACATGGCTCCATCCATTCTCCCATTGATGCGGTGAAGTAGTTCTGTGCCCTTAGCAGAGAAACACCCCCAAAACATAATGTTTCCACCTCCATGCTTGACAGTGGGGACGGTGTTCTTTGGGTCATAGGCAGCATTTCTCTTCCTCCAAACACGGCGAGTTGAGTTAATGCCAAAGAGCTAAATTTTAGTCTCATCTGACCACAGCACCTTCTCCCAATCACTCTCAGAATCATCCAGATGTTCATTTGCAAACTTCAGACGGGCCTGTACATGTGCCTTCTTGAGCAGGGGGACCTTGCGGGCACTGCAGGATTTTAATCCATTACGGCGTAATATGTTACCAATGGTTTTCTTGGTGACTGTCGTCCCATCTGCCTTGAGATCATTAACAAGTTCCCCCCGTGTAGTTTTCGGCTGAGCTCTCACCTTCCTCAGGATCAAGGATACCCCACGAGGTGAGATTTTGCATGGAGCCCCAGATCGATGTCGATTGACAGTCATTTTGTATGTCTTCCATTTTCTTACTATTGCATCAACAGTTGTCTCCTTCTCACCCAGCGTCTTACTTATGGTTTTGTAGCCCATTCCAGCCTTGTGCAGGTCTATGATCTTGTCCCCGACATCCTTAGAAAGCTCTTTGGTCTTGCCCATGTTGTAGAGGTTAGAGTCAGACTGATTTATTGAGTCTGTGGACAGGAGTCTTTTATACAGGTGGCCATTTAAGACAGCTGTCTTTAATGCAGGCACCAAGTTGATTTGGAGCGTGTAACTGGTCTGGAGGAGGCTGAACTCTTAATGGTTGGTAGGGGATCAAATACTTATTTCTCTGTGCACAATGCAAATAAATATATAGAATTTTGACTATGTGATTTTCTTTTTTTTTTAAATATAATCTCTCTCTCCCTGGTAAAATTAACCTAGCCTAAAAATTCTAGACTGTTCATGTCTTTGACAGTGGGCAAACTTACAAAATCAGCAAGGGATCAAATACTTATTTCCTTCACTGTAATTGCACAAGGGTTTTCAAGTGTTTCATCCATTAGCCTTCTAACACAGTTAGCAAACACAATGTACCATTAGAACACTGGAGTGATGGTTGCTGGAAATGGGCCTCTATAAACCTATGTAGATATTGCATTAAAAACCAGACGTTTGCAGCTAGAATAGTCATTTAGCACATTAACAATGTATAGAGTGTATTTCTGATTAAAATAAGTAAATTTCTAAGTGACCCTAAGCTTTTGAACGGTAGTGTGTGTATATATATATATCTAAAAACACACACGCATATACACACACATATACACAAACATACACTGTAATTAATATCTCATAGCTGCAGACAACTGCACAGTTAGAAAATGTAAAACAACTACGTGTTTGTCTCTAAGACACACTAAAAACTGCAGTCTACCCATGAGGATGACAGATAACGCTCTTACAGAAGGAGTAAGCAAGCAATAACAGTTCTCTGCTAGGAAATCGATGTCAGAAAATTCCAAATAACGATCTCATGCTACCAATCTACTTGGATTTATTTGTAATCTACAGAGCGCGCATTCTACTCTTACGACTCCAATTGCTGAATATTTAAATGCTGCATTATACATCAGGCGAGGAAAGTGGGTTTTGAACAAAAAAAAAAAGCCTCGAGAGAGAGAGAATATGCAAAGCATGGCTCAGAATTACATCTAGCTTGATACACTATACACATTAAGGGATAGAGGGACATCTTACCTATAGTGACAAATGGGTCGGTTTGTTAGGTATTATATAACTTATACAAATGTATTATGTAATCTATAGGATGATGGGGTTCTGTTTGCTTAGACAAACTAATGTAAAGCAGTCATTTGAATATATTGCTTGCTCTGGGATCACTATGGTGACAGCAGACAGAGCCATGTGCATAGACATGGGGTCATGTGATCTCTACCCATAAGAATACATTTACAAAAGTAAAGGTCACATGACAGAATGTTCATACTAGGGTAAACGGTTACCGTTACCATGGCAACCCCAGAGCAAGCAGCAAGATAAAACATACAGTATTAACAAAACTACAACTATTAGAATAAGATAAAATTATAACTCACAGATGCCATCCCAACAAAGAAAATAGGGGTAAAGATGCACACCCTTAATAGTCCCCCAAACTTGTTTTGACCGAGCTGCACATATTGTTATGATAATATGTGGTGGATATGTTTCATCACTCAATTGAAAAGCTTATGTGCTACTAGTCCCCTGATGGACCTCTTATGAGGGGGCAGGCATCAAGACGGGTCTTGTATGGTGTACTTGGGGTACAGAGGATTAGGTTCCTAACAGGAACTGTACTGATCACAGTGCTTACATGGTTAAATGGTTGGGATCTGAGTTTTCTCTGATCTTTGCTGTTTGTCAGGGAGGGTGACTGTCATTCACAGCTATGCCTGCGTGATCACCATGATGCACATGTACTGTCTCACGTGGGAATTACCTCCTGCCAATGACGTACATATTGTGGCAAAGGGTTTATATTCAGTGATCATTTATTTTTTTGGGCTGAATTAATCTGCCTGTATAATATTTCAGTAATAGTTACAACCACCAGCACCAAATAATTTACTGAACACTACAATATAAACATGTATAGTAACGTATTTGTTGGCTTGGATTATAATATATTAGACATTTTGCATGGTTAATTTTTTTTTAAAGATTTTAAGAATGCATATTGTCTTCATTGCTACTCATTCAATTAATCTTCAGCTGCAAGTAGAATAAAAAACAGAATACTTACCGGCCCTCTGAGATCAATAAGTTCTTGCCTCATTTGTGACACAAGCATTTCTTTTGCAATGAGAGTACGGTGAAGCCTTTCGTTGAATTCTATCAACTCTCCATGCATTTCAGCAACCTAGAAAGTGGGGGAGACCGTGTTAGACCCATGTACTTGGATGGAGATCTGAATATTTATCACCATAATGACTCCGGATATTGAAGAATGAATATTACACATGAAAGAGCCACTATCCTTCTTGGCTTTCTTGTGCAGACAAATATTCATAATAATCACAGAAAGTCAGAGCAATTTCTGCCAGAATATTGACTACACTGCGATTGTGAGAAATGGGTTTGCTTGTTTTCAATGAGCTTTTAAGTGACAACCGTTTCTTAAAATGAACATCGGTTCCAAAAGTGGAGATCAATTACAGGAAGCAATACTGCAGTCTTTGAATCGTTACTGTGAATATCAAAGAACGCTGGGCTGACAGATATCAACACAAACCACTTTTAATGAATTTGTATTTGTTGTGGCTTGTGAGGAAATCCAATTCTTTTATTTTTTTTTTTCACTAAGATACTTTCAAGCATTATGGCTTTTTAGAAATTACTGTTTAGGAGTGCATAAAACCATAATTTGGATACAAAATGGCAGAAAGATTTCACGTAAATAGTAGTGTGCACACACTTAACCCCTTAAGGACGCAGCCTTGTTTTGGCCTTAAGGCTCAGAGCCCATTTTTCAAATCTGACATATTTCACTTTATGTGGTAATAACGTCGGAATGCTTGAACCTATCCAAGCAATTCTGAGAATGTTTTCTCGTGACACATTGGGCTTTATGTTAGTGGTAAAATTTGGATGATATATTCAGTGTTTATTGGTGAAAAATTGCAAATTTAGGGAAAATGTATAAAAAAAGCATTTATCAGAATTTAAATGCATCTACTTGTAAAACAGACGGTTATACCACCCAAAATAATTACTAGTTCACATTTCCGATATGTCTACTTTAGATTGGCATCGTTTTTTGAACATTCTTTTATTTTTCTTGGACGTTACAAGGCTTAGAACATAAACAGCAATTTCTGTTTTTTTTAAGAAAATTTCAAAAGCCTTTTTTTTAAGGTACCTGTTCAGTTCAGAAGAGGCTTTGAGGGGGCCTATGTATTAGAAACCCCGATAAAACACCCCATTTTAAAAACTAGACCCCTCAAAGTATTAAAAAAAGGATTTAGAAAGTTTTTTAACCCTTCAGGCATTTCACAGGAATTAAAGCAAAGTGGAGGTGAAATTTGCACATTTCATTTTTCTTGCTGAATTTCAATTTTATTAAAAAAAATTTGTGTAACACGGAAGGTTTTACCAGAGAAACACTACTAAATATGTATTGTCCAGATTCTGCAGTTTTTATAAATGTCCCACATGTGGCTCTAGTGCGCTCGTGGACTAAAACACAAGCCCCAGAAGCAAAGAAGCACCTAGTGCATATTGAGGCCTCTTTTTTATTAGAATATATTTTAGGCAGCATGCCAGGTTTGAAGAGGTGTTGAGGTGCCAAAACAGTAGGAATCCCCCAATAGTGACCCGATTTTGGAAACTACACCCCTCAAGGAATTAATTTATGGTTGTTGTTATCATTTTGACCACACAGTTTTTTCACAGCACCTATTTTAATTGGGCTGAGAAATTAAAAAAATGAAATTTTTTCCAATAAGATGTAATTTCTTATCAAAATTTCCTATTTTCACAGGGAACAAAATACCCCATTTTGTTGCCCAATTTGTCCGGAGTGTGGCAATACCCCATTTGTGGTGATAAACTGCCATTTGGGCCCATGGGAGGGCTCAGAAGGAAAGGAGAGCTATGTGTTTGTTGGAGTCCAGATTTGGCTGGATTGGTTTTCGGGTGCCATGTCGCATTTGCAGAGCCCCAGAGGTATCAAAGCAATGGAAACCCACCAGAAGTTGACCCCATTTTGGAAACTACACCCTTCAAACAATTCATTTATGGGTAATGTGACTATTTAGACCCCATAGTTTCTTCACAGAACTTATTTGAATTGGGCTGGGAATTTAAAAAAAAATTACTTTTTCCAATAATATGTAGTTTTAGCTCAAAATTTCTTATTTCACAAGAAATAAAATACTCCATTTTGTTGCCCAATTTGTCCTGAGTGCAGCAATACCCCATTTGTGGTGATAAACTGCCGTTTGGACCCATGGGAGGGCTCAGAAGGAAAGGAGCGCTATTTGTTCTTTGGAGTCCAGATTTTGCTGGATTGGCTTTTGGGTGCCATGTCGCATTTGCAGAGCCCCAGCGGTATCAAAGCAATAGAAACCCACCAGAAGTGACCCCATTTTGGAAACTACACCCCTCAAGGAATTCATTTATGGGTGTTGTGACCATTTTGACCCCACAGTTTTTTCACAGAACTTATTTGAATTGGGCTGGGAATTAAAACAAAATTATTTTTTCCAATAATATGTAGTTTTGGCTGAAAATGTCTAATTTTCACAAGAAATAAAATACCCCATTCTGTTGCCCAATTTGTCCTGAGTGCGGCAGTACCCCATTTGTGGTGATAAACTGCCGTTTGGGCCCATGGGAGGGCTCAGAAGGAAAGGACCACCATTTGGCCTACTGGGGATTTTTTGGTGCAAAGTCATGTATGCAGAAGCCCCTGAGGTACCAGTACAGTTGAAACCCCCAAAAAGTGACCCCGTTTTAAAAACTACACCCTTGAGGCATTCATATAGAGGTGTAGTGAGCATTTTGACCGGAGACATACACCCCATAAACTGTAATGTGGGTTCTCATGGGTACGTCAATACCCTACATGTGGCTGTAATCAGCTGCCTAGGCACGCAGCAGGGCTCAGAGGGGAAAGACGAGGGGGGATAAGCTGTGCGGAGTACATTAGGGTAAGTAAAACTGGGGTAGATTAAAAATCAAGGGATGATACATTTTGAAGCACTCTTTCATACGGAGCCTTAGTTTTCCGGGACACGTGTCACATTGATATATTGTGTCCTTCCTTATCCCCCTCTTTGTACCTCTTTTGACTTTTTCCTTTCTTGCCAGTTTGGGGAACTTCTCCTGGAAAGTTTTGCCCTGGTACGATGCGTGTGGCCCCCCTTCTTGGTCCCTAAAAATTAGTTTCTTGATAACCACCTCTTGAAATTCCAGGAAAGTTCCCGTCTGGCCTGTACATCGATGTAGCACGTACTCGTTGTACAATGCCATCTGTATGATGTGCCCGGCCAGCTTCTTATACCACACCGCATGGCGCTGTAGGGCTTCAGGACTTGATCTGACAAGTCCACCCCTCCCATGTACCTATTGTAGCCCAGGATGCAGTCTGGTTTGGGCGTCTCTGTACTGGTATCTCGTACAGTTACATGGGTACTGGTGTGACATCTCTCATCCTTGTACTTGACACACAATATCTTGCTGCTAGAATGTGCCCTGCTCTCACCCCTTCTGAGTGTTTGCCCTGCAGAGTCTTAGGGAGGCCTCTCAGATTTCTTCTAGCAGTGCCGCATGACGCAGGACTTCTGGGAGCAAGGCACATGAAGAGTGGGACACTGGAATAAAAATTATCCAGGTAGAGTTGGTAACCCCGGTCCCAGCAGTGGGTGCACCAAATCCCACACAATTTTTGCATTAACTCCCAGTAAGGGGGGGGGGGGCATTCTGGGGGCTGTGCACTGGTGTCCTTCCCTTCATATGTCCTAAATTTGTAGGTATACCCTGCTGCTCTCTCGCACAGCTTATACATCTTTACGCCATACCTTGCCCTCTTACCCGGCAGGTACTGGCGGAATTGAACCCTCCCTTTAAAATGTACCAAGGACTCATCAATAGAAATACACTTCTCGGGGGTGTATGCTTGGGAAAACCGGGCACTGAAACGGTCTAATAGGGGTCTCCATTTATACAAACGGTCAAAACTGGGGTCATCTCGGGGTGGGCACGGCTCATTATCAGTATAATGTAAGAAGCGAAGTATTGCCTAATTTATTTATTTTTTTAGGTTCCAGTTCAGTTCTGAAGTTGCTTTGAGGGGCCCATATATTAGAAACCCCTATGAAACACCCCATTTTAGAAATTAGACCCCTCAAAGTATTCACAACAGCATTTAGAAAGTTTATGAACCCTTTAGGTGTTTCACGGGAATTTAAAGCAAAGTAGAGGTGAAATTTACTTTTTTTTTTTGTCAGAAAATCCTTTTTATACCACTTTTTTTTATAACACAAAAGGTTTTACCAGAGAAACGCAACTTAATATTTATTACCCAGATTCTGCAGTTTTGAGAAATATCCGACAAGTGGCCCTAGTGCGGTAATGGACTGAAGCACCGGCCGCCGAAGCAAAGGAGCACCTAGTGGATTTTGAGCCCTCCTTTTTATTAGGCACCATGTCCGGTTTGAAGAGGTCTTGTGGTGCCAAAACAGTGGAAACCCCCCAAAAGTGACAGCATTTTGGAAACTAGACACCTTGAGGAATTCATTGTAGTTTTCTTGGGGTGCATGCGACTTTTTGATCAGTTTTTATTCTATTTTTATGTGGCGTGGTGACTAAAAACCAGCAATTCTACTATTGTTTTTTTATTCTATTTTTTTTACAGCGTTCACCGTGCGCTATAAATGACATATTCACTTTATTCTGCGTGGCGATACGATTACAGCGATACCAGATATTTATAGTTTTTTTTTTGTCTTATGGCGTTTGCGCAATAAAATACGTTTTGTAAAAAATCATTCACTTTTTGTGTTACCTTATTCTAATAGCCAGAACTTTTTTATTTTTCCATCAATAAAGCCGTGCGAGGACTTATTTTTTGCGTAACGAACTGTAGTTTCCATCAATACTATTTTTAGGTACATGCGACTTTTTGATCTCTTTTTATTCCATTTTTTGAGAGGTGAAGTGACCAAAGAATTGTGATTCTGGTACGGTTTATTATTATTTTCTTTTACGGCGTTCACCGCGCGGGATAAATAACAAAATAATTTTGTAGTTCAGGCCGTTATGGACGCGGCGATACCAATTATGTATAGTTTATTTATTTGTTTATATATTTTTATTAATAATAAAGGACTGATCAGGGGGGATTTTTACTTTTATTACTTTGAAATCTTTTATTTTCTTATTTTTACACATCTTTTTTTAACTTTTTTACTTTGTCCCACTAGGGGACTTGAGGGCAGTGTATTAGAGCTGTCAGCCACTCACTGACAGCAAGCATAGTGGGTCCTGACTTCGTCAGGACCCACTAGGCTTCCGTCGATGGCATAGCCGGACGCCATTGTTTGTTGTCCGGTTGCCATAGTCACCATCGCCGGCCGCTATCATGTAGCAGGCAGGCGATGGCAGCTTAACCCCTAAAAAGCCGTGATCGTTATTGAACACGGCTTTTCAGGGGTTAATCAGCGGGGACACAGCGATCGGTCCCCGCTGTAGGAGCTGTGACAGCTGCTGTACGAGACCGCAGCTGTCACAGCTCCTGTATGTGTCGGGAGTAACGGCCGTTACTCCCGTGACGTACTATTCCGTCATGGAGCGCGAACAGGGCGGTTTCCATGACGGAATAGTACTTCACTAAGGGGTTTTACTATCAGGGACATTCAAGCCATATCCACAGGATTGGTCATAAATGTCAGATAGATGCATGTCCCGCCTCTGGGACCCGCACCTAACTCTAGAACGGGGCCCCCTAAACCCTGTTCTACCACTCTGTGCTCTGGCTGAAGCGTGTGATTTCCCACCATGAAGAAGAAAACAGCGTAACTCGCTGAGCTACGCTGTTTCCATAAGTCCCATAGAACTGAACGGTAGTTATGGAAACAGCATAGCTTGCATGCTACACTGCTTCCGCAACGGCCATTCACTACTATGGGAGTTATGGGGACAGCGTAACTCACAGGTCGGAAATCACACGCTTCAACCGGAACACAGTGGTAGAATGGGGTTTAGGGGGCTCCGTCCTAGAGATAGGAGCGGGTCCCAAAGGTGGGACCCACATCTATCTGACATTTATGATATATCCTGTAGATATGTCATAAATGTCCCTGATGGCAAAAACCCCTTTAATTATACAAATGAAAGGGATAGAAATTCTTGAAACTGGGAAGCACATGAAATAATCTGTTTCTCCGACCGCACAAATACAATGTAACAGAATTCTTCAACACCACAAATTAAGATAATTAAATAAACAATCAAAGTAAGACAACAAAAAGGACATAATAAAATAAAAGTACAAATACAAGGGTCTGGTAATTCCACAGAAGTACTCTTGAAGTTCTGATTCTAACGCCACACTGGGGATGGTGTCCAGCTATGGCACTAAATAACACAGTCTTTTGTATTGCCAATTGTCCAAGAGTTTTGGCTACGGTAAAATACGTAAAAACAGTGGAGTAGAAATAAGGAGTACAGAGGGTGCAATGAGTTGCTGTTCTGGCGGTACATACAGACTTCCCTGCCAACAAGACAAAAGTAGAAAAGTAACAAACAAAACATATAGGCTCCTCAATAATAGTATCTAAAGCGCTATCCCTGGCTCTGGACACAATTCACCCAACTAAAATTAATGATAAGCGAAGAAATAAAAAAAAAATGGTTCAAAGAAAGTTTGTTTTTACTGTTTTATTAAATTAAATGCTCAATAATTGCAAAAATCAAAACGGCGTATAAAAATAGTCAACAAAAGTCATAGACTCCTAATATAATATTAAAGTTGAGGCCATACAGTTGAAATTTGTCAGCCTATTTACCTATTGAATACTGTCCAAGTGATAAAAAAAAACAACTAAAAACCCCAAAAAAATCATCCATATTTCAATAGGGGTATATATAAACACAACAACAATAATATGGCAGAGAACATTTACCCATGGCTTTCCTGCAATTTCATTCACGGTTTGGAAAACAATAGAATCTGGATCTATTTAACCCCTTGAGTACCCAGCTCATTTTGGCCTTGAGGACCAGACCCATTTTTTCAAATCTGACATGTATCACTTTATGTGGTAATAACTCCGGAATGCTTTTACCTATCCAATTGATTCTGAGATTGTTTTCTCGTGACATATTGTACTTTAGTTTAGTGCAAAAATTTGGTCGATAAATTCATTGCTTATTTGTGAAAAGCACCAACATTTAGCGAAAATATGAAGAAATTATGATTTTTCCAATTTTAAATGTATCTGCTTGTAAAACAGATGGTAATACCACACAAAATAGTTACCAATTAACATCTCCCATATGTCTACTTTATGTTTGCATCGTTTTTTGAACATCCTTTTATTTTTCTATGACCTCACAAGGCTTAGAACTTTAGCAGCAATTTCTCATATTTTTAAGAAAATTTCAAAAAGCGATTTTTTCATGGACCAGTTCAGTTCTGAAGTGGTTTTGAGGGCCTTATATATTAGAAACCCCCATAAAACACCCCATTTTGAAAACTGCACCCCTCAAAGTATCCAAAACAGCATTCAGAAAGTGTTTCAACCCTTTAGGCGTTTTACAGGAATTGAAGGAAAGTAGAGCTGAAATTTTCAAATTTCATTTTTTTTTACAAAATTCATATGTAATACATTTTCTTCTGTACCACAGAAGGTTTTACCTGAGAAACGCAACACAATATTTATTGCCCAGATTCTGCAGTTTTTAGAAATATCCCACACGTGGCCCTAGTGCGCTAATGGACTGAAACACAGGCCTCAGAAGCAAAGGAGCACCTCTTGGATTTTGGGGCCTCCTTTTTTCAGAATATATTTTAGGCACCATGTCAGGTTTGAAGAGGTCTTGTGGTGCCAAAACAGTGGAAACCCCCAAAAGTGATCCCCATTTTTTAAACTACACCCCTCAGGGAATTTATCTAGGGGTATAGTTAGCATTTTGACCCCACAGGTATTTTGCTATATTTTCTAGAGTTTTCTGTGAAAATGAAAATCTACTTTTTTTCTGGAAAAACTTAAAAATTTCTAATTTTTGCAAGAAATAAAGGAGAGAAAGCACCCCAACATTTGTAAAGCAATTTCTCGCGATTACGGAAATACCCCATATGTGGTAATAAACTGCTGTTTGGACCCATGGCAGGGCTCAGAAGGGAAGGACCCCCATTTGGATTTTGGAGCTCTGATTTTACTGGAATGGTTTTCAGTGCCATGTCACGTTTGCAACGCCCTGGAGGGACCTAAACAGTGGAATCCCCCCAAAAGTGACCCCATTTTGGAAACTATACCCCTCAAGGAATTTTTCTAGTGGTATAGTTATCATTTTGACCCCACAGGTTTTTTGCTGAATTTATTGGAATTAGTCTGTGAAGATGAAAAGAGACTTTTTTTTGAAAAAACACAGAATTTTCTAATTTTTATAAGGAATAAAGGAGAAAAAGCACCTCAAAATTTGTAAAGCAATTTCTCCTGATTACGGAAATACCCCATATGTGGTAATAAACTGCTGTTTGGACCCATGGCAGGGCTCAGAAGGGACGGAGCACCATTTGGATTTTGCAGCTCAGATTTTGCTGAATTGGTTTCTGGGGGCCATGTCGCATTTGCAGAGTCCCTGAAGTACCAGTATAGTAGAAATTCCCCAGATGTGATCCCAATTTGGAGACTATACCCCTGAAAGAATTAAATTAGAGGTGTAGTGAGCATTTTGAGCCCTCAGGTGTTTTATAGATTTTATTAGAATTGGTCCGTGAAAATGAAAACATTTTTTTTTTCCAATAACCTGTAGCTTTAGCTCAGAATTTTTCATTTCCACAAGGAATACAGGAGAAAAGACACCCAAAAATGTGTTACACAATTTCTCCTGATTACGGAAATACCCCATATGTGGTTGTAAACGACTATTTGGACATACGGCAAGGGTCTAAACAGAAAAAGTGCAATTTCGTTTTTGGAGTGGAGATTTTACAAAATTTGTTTTTGACGCCATGTTGCATTGCGCTGAGGTACGAGTACAGTGAAAACTCCCGAGAAGTGACCCCATTTAGGAAACTACACCCCTCAAGGAATTCATCTAGAAGAGTAGTGAGCATTTTGACCCCCAAAGGTTTTGCAGAAATTAGTGCACAGTGGATGTTGGAGATTGAAAATTGACATTTTCCACATATATGCTATTTCAGTGCCCAATGCGTTGGGCCCAGCTTGTACCACCGGAGACATACGCCTCATAAATTGTTAAGCGGTTCTCCAGAGTACGGTAATACCCCATATGTGGTCATAAACCGCTGTTTGGGCACATTGCCAGGCCCAGAAGGAGCGCCATTTGGCTTTTGGAGCGCAGATTTTGCTTGGTAGTAGTTTTGTTTAGTGTTTTACTGGTGTTTCAGTTTATAATGTGGGGGCATATGTAATCTGTGCGGAGTATATACATTTTTTGCGTGACACACTGTCGTTTTTATTGGTACCATGTTTGGCTACGCGCGACTTTTTGATCACTTTTTATTCCATTTTTTTGGAAACAACGTGACCAAAAAAGGAAATTCTGCCATTGTTTTTTATGGTATTTTTTTTACGGTGTTCACCGTGCGGGATAAATAATAAGATATTTTTTTAGGTCAGGCCGATACGAACGCGGCGATACCTATTATGTCTAGTTTTTGTCTTTTTTTTCATTTTTTTTCTAATTATAAAGGGCTTGATCAGGGAAACAAGGCGATTATTGTTTTTATTACGTAAAACTTGTATTTATTTATTTATCTAAAACTTTTTTTTTACTTTTTATTTTACACATACTAGGGGACTGGAAGATCTGATCTTCTGATCCCCTGCACAATACACTGCACTTCTTCTGTATGTACTGATGTAGTGCAGTGTATTGTAACTGTCACTTTACAACTGACAGTTGAGCCTATTATGTCCTGCTTTGGGCAGGACCTAATAGGCTCCCGTACCTGGCAACCGTTGCTAGGCTTCCTGGTTGCCATTGCAACCATCAGAACCCCGCGATTTTTCGTGGGGGGGGCAATGGGGTGCAGAGGGAGCCCCCTCCCTCTGTATCAATCACTTAAATGCCGCTGTCGCTATTGACAGCGGCATTTAAGGGGTTAAACTACAGCGATCGGAGAGGACAGTGATCGCTGTAGTTGCAGTGGGATGTCGGCTGTATATTACAGCCGACATCCGATGAAGATGGAGCGAGCACAGCTCCTGTGCCCGCTTCATCCTCAGGGCGTTACTATACGCCCATTTTCGGGAAGGGGTTAATAAAAATAGTGTTTTGTTTTTTTACACAGCTTTCTCTGATCTCTTCACGTATCTCACAGAAGTGAGGAGATCAGAGAAAGTGACAGGAGCTTTCTCCTGCAGAAAACGTCACAGACGGCTGTGATTGGTCAGTCTTCAGAGACTGACCAATCACAGCAATCGCCGGCATTGGGGACTGCTAATTGGTCCCCAGGCCGGTAGCAGAGACGGTTAGCTGTCAATGACAGCTGCCGCCGCTGTTCTGTCACTATGTGATTTCACATAGTAACAGTTTATTCCTGCGCCGTAATAGTACGTCGAAGGTACGCTGGAATAAGCGGCCAGCGACGTACTATTACGTCGAAGGTACGCAAGGGGTTAAAGCTATGACCGCAATTGTAAACATATGTGTATTTTGTAGTACGTTAACGGTGTACCAATCTGCCCTTAGTATTCTTATACCCCAAGTGTTACATCATAAATTAGTATTATAAGTGACAGCCAGCACGGTTTTACAAAGGACAAAAGCTATAAAAACAACCTGATTTGTTTTTATGAAGAGGTAAGCAGAAGCCTAGACAGAGGTGCCGCTGTGGATATAGTGTTTTTGGACTTTGCAAAGGCATTTGACACTGTCCCCCATAGACGTCTAATGGGTAAATTAAGGACTATAGGTTTAGAAATTATAGTTTGTAATTGGATTGAGAATTGGCTCAAGGACCGTATCCAGAGAGTTGTTGTCAATGATTCCTACTCTGAATGGTCCCCAGTTATAAGTGGTGTACCCCAGGGTTCAGTGCTGGGACCACTATTATTCAACTTATTTATTAATGATATAGAGGATGGGATTAACAGCACTATTTCTATTTTTGCAGATGACACCAAGCTATGCAATATAGTTCAGACTATGGAAGAGGTTTGTGAATTACAGGCAGATTTAAACAAACTAAGTGTTTGGGCCTCCACTTGGCAAATGAAGTTTAATGTAGATAAATGTAAAGTTATGCACCTGGGTACGAACAACCTGCATGCATCATATGTCCTAGGGGGAGCTATGCTGGGGGAGTCACTTGTTGAGAAGGATCTGGGTGTACTTGTAAATCATAAACTCAATAACAGCATGCAGTGTCAATCAGCTGCTTCAAAGGCCAGCAAAATATTGTCGTGTATCAAAAGAGGCATGGACTCGCGGGACAGGGATGTAATATTACCACTTTACAAAGCATTAGGGAGGCCTCATCTAGAATATGCAGTCCAGTTCATAGAAAGGATGCCCTGGAGTTGGAAAAAATACAAAGAAGAGCAACGAAGCTAATAAGGGGCATGGAGAATCTAAGTTATGAGGAAAGATTAACCCCTTAAGGACGCAGCCTAGTTTTGGCCTTAAGGCTCAGAGCCCATTTTTCAAATCTGACATATTTCACTTTATGTGGTAATAACGTCGGAATGCTTAAACCTACCCAAGCGATTCTGAGATTGTTTTCTCGTGACACATTGGGCTTCATGTTCGTGGTAAAATTTGGTCGATATATTCAGTGTTTATTGGTGAAAAATTGCAAAATGTAGAGAAAATTTTGAAAAAATTGCATTTTTCAGAATTTAAATGCATCTGCTTGTAAAACAGACGGTTATACCACCCAAAATAGTTACTAGTTCACATTTCCCATATGTCTACTTTAGATTGGCATAGTTTTTTGAACATTCTTTTATTTTTCTTGGACGTTACAAGGCTTAGAACATAAACAGCAATTTCTCATATTTTTAAGAAAATTTCAAAAGCCTTTTTTTTAAGGTACCTCTTGAGTTCTGAAGTGGCTTTGTGGGGCCTATGTATTAGAAAACCCTGATAAAACACCCCATTTTAAAAACTAGACCCCTCAAAGTATTCAAAACAGCAGTTAGAAAGTTTTTTAACCCTTCAGGCATTTCACAGGAATTAAAGCAAAGTGGAGGTGAAATTTGCAAATTTCATTTTTCTTGCTGAATTTCAATTTTATTCATTTTTTTTTCCGTAACACAGAAGGTTTTACCAGAGAAACACTACTAAATATGTATTGTCCAGATTCTGCAGTTTTTAGAAATGTCCCACATGTGGCCCTACTGCGCTCGTGGACTAAAACACAAGCCCTAGAAGCAAAGAAGCACCTAGTGCATTTTGAGTCCTCTTTTTTTATTAGAATATATTTTAGGCAGCATGCCAGGTTTGAAGAGGTGTTGAGGTGTCAAAACAGTAGGAATCCCCCAATAGTGACCCCATTTTGGAAACTACACCCCTCAAGGAATTCATTTAGGGTTGTTGTTACCATTTTGACCGCACAGTTTTTTCACAGCACGTATTTGAATTGAGCTCTGAAATGAAAAAAATCTCATTTTTTCCAATAAAATCTCATTTGTGATCAAAATTTCTTATTTTCCCAGGGAACAAAATACCCCATTCCGTTGCGCAATTTGTTCTGAGTGCCGCAATACCTCATTTGTGGTGATAAACTGCCGTTTGGGCCCATGGGAGGGCTCAGAAGGAAAGGACCACCATTTGGCCTACTGGGGATTTTCTAGTGCGAAGTCATGTATGCAGAAGCACCTGAGGTACCAGTACAGTTGAAACTCGCAAGAAGTGACCCCGTTTTAAAAACTACACCCTTAAGGCATTCATCTAGAGGTGTAGTGAGCATTTTGACCGGAGACCTACACCCCATAAACTGTAATGTGGGTTCTCCCAGAGGGGAAAGACGAAGGGGGATAAGCTGTGCGGAGTGCATCAGGGTAAGTAAAATTGTGGTAAATTATAAACCAAGGGATGTATGATAAATTTTAAAACACTTTCATACAGAGCTCTGGTTATTCGGGACACGTGTCACATTGATATATTGTGTCATCCATTATCGCCCTCTTATAACAGACTTTGCACCTCTTTTGACTTTTTCCCTTCTTGCCAGTTTGGGGAACTTCTCCTGGAAAGTGTTGCCCTGGTACGATGCGTGTGGGCTCGCTTCCAGAAGTACTGGGTGCCCCCCCTTCTTGGTCCCTAAAGATTAGGTTCTTGATAATCACCTCTTGAAATTCCAGGAAAGTTCCCGTCTGGCCTGCACATCGACGTAGCATGTACGCATTGTACAAATCCATCTGTATGATGTGCCCGGCCAGCTTCTTATACCACACCGCATGGCGCTGTAGGGCTTCAGGGCTTAATCTTACAAGTCCATCCCTCCCATGTACCTATTGTAGTCCAGGATGCAGTCTGGTTTGGGGGTGTCCTTCCCTTCATATATCCTAAATCTGTAGGTATACCCGGACGCACTCTCACAGCTTATACATCTTCACGCCATACCTTGCCCTCTTACCCGGCAGGTACTCGCGGAATTGAACCCTCCCTTTAAAATGTACCAGGGACTCATCAATAGAAATACACTTCTCGGGGGTGTATGCTTGGGAAAACCGGGCACTGGAACGGTCTAATAGGGGTCTCCGTTTATACAAACGGTCAAAACTGGGGTCATCTCGGGGTGGGCACGGCTCATTATCAGTATAATGTAAGAAGCGAAGTATTGCCTCATTTATTTATTTTTTTAGGTTCCAGTTCAGTTCTGAAGTTGCTTTGAGGGGCCCATATATTAGAAACCCCTATCAAATACCCCATTTTAGAAACTAGACCCCTCAAAGTATTCACAACAGCATTTAGAAAGTTTATGAACCCTTTAGGTGTTTCACAAAAATTTAGAGCAAAGTAGAGGTGAAATTTACTTTTTTTTTTTGACAGAAAATCCTCTTTATACCATTTTTTTTATAACACAAAAGGATTTATCAGTGAAACGCAACTCAATACTTATTGCCCAGATTCTGCAGTTTTGAGAAATATCCCACATGTGGCCCTAGTGCGGTAATGGACTGAAACACCGGCCTCCGAAGCAAAGGAGCACTTAGTGGATTTTGAAGCCTCTTTTTTATTAGGCACCATGTCCGGTTTGAAGAGGTCTTGTGGTGCCAAAACATTGGGAACCCCCCAAAAGTGACCCCAATTTGGAAACTAGACCCCTTGAGGAATCCATTGTAGTTTTCTTGAGGTGCATGCGGCTTTTTGATCAGTTTTTATTCTATTTTTATGTGGCGTGGTGACTAAAAAACAGCAATTCTACTATTGTTTTTTTATTCTTTTTTTTTTTACAGCGTTCACCGTGCGCTATAAATGACATATTCACTTTATTCTGCGGGGCGATGCGATTACGGCGATACCAGATGTTTATAGTTTTTTTTAATGTCTTATGGCGTTTGCACAATAAAATACGTTTTGTAAACAATCATTCACTTTTTGTGTTACCTTATTCTAAGAGCCAGAACTTTTTTATTTTTCAATCAATAAAGCCGTGCGAGGACTTATTTTTTGCGTAACGAACTGTAGTTTCGATCAGGACCATTTTTAGGTACATGCGACTTTTTGATCTCTTTTTATTCCATTTTTTGGGAGGTGAAGTGACCAAAGAATTGTGATTGTGGTTCGGTTTATTATTATTTTATTTTACGGCGTTCACCGTGCGGGATAAATAAAGAAATAATTTTGTAGTTCAGGCCGTTACGGACGCGGCGATACCAATTATGTATAGTTTATTTGTTTGTTTATATATTTTTATTAATAATAAAGGACTGATAAGGGAAAAAGGGGGATTTTTACTTTTATTACTTTTAAATCTTTTATTTTCTTATTTTTACACATCTTTTTTGAACTTTTTTTTAACTTTATTACTTTGTCCCACTAGGGGACATGAGGGCAGGAGGCCCTGATCGCTATTCTAATACACTGCACTACATGCGTAGTGCAGTGTATTAGAACTGTCAGCTACTCACTGACAGCAAGCATAGTGGGTCCTGACGTTGTCAGGACCCACTAGGCTTCCGTCTATGGCATAGCCGGACGCCATTGTTTGGTGTCCGGTTGCCATAGTCACCATCGCCGGCCGCTATCGCGTAGCAGGCCGGCGATGGCAGCTTAACCCCTAAAAAGCCGCGATCTCTATAGAACGCGGCTTTTAAGGGGTTAATCAGCGGGGACACAGCGATCGGTCCCCGCTGTAGGAGCTGTGACAGCTGCTGAACAAGACAGCAGCGTCACAGCTCCTGTATGTGTCGGGAGGACGGCCGAAACGGCCGTTACTCCCGAGACGTACTATTACGGCATGGAGCGCGAACGATACAGCTGCCATGACGTAATAGTACGTCAAGGAGCGGGAAGGGGTTAAAAGAACTAAACCTATTTAGCCTTGAGAAAAGACGACTATGGGGGGACATGATTAACTTATATAAATATATGAATGGCACATACAAAAAATATGGTAAAATCCTGTTCCATGTAAAACCCCCTCAAAAAACAAGGGGGCACTCCCTCCGTCTGGAAAAAGAAAGGTTCAACCTGCAGAGGCGACAAGCCTTCTTTACTGTGAGAACTGTGAATCTATGGAATAGTCACCGCAGGAGCTGGTCACAGCAGGGACAGTAGATGGCTTTAAAAAAAGGCTTAGATAATTTCCTAGAACTAAAAAATATTAGCTCCTATGTGTAGAAATTTTTTACTTCCCCTTTCCCATTACACTTCCCCTTTCCCATCCCTTGGTTGAACTTGGACATGTGTCTTTTTTTCAACCGTACAAACTATGTAACTATGTAAATCAGTCATATTTAAATGCTATATACACACACACCTCTAAAAATATTTTTCGAAAAAATATAAAACCGTCTATCAGTGCGTTTGATGCAACTTTCGAATTACTTTTTATTAAAAAATTTTTACTTTTTCAGATACTGAACCTGTCAGTCACGCCGACCTGACGGAATCAGGTCTCAGTGCAAGATACAGCTGCTCTGTATACAGGATACAAAGCAGCTGTATCGTTTTCAAAGGTGTGCATAGCCTTTAGATGCAATTTACCTTTAAATGCAAGGATGGCAATATGAACAGTATATAAAAGTAATATGCGGGAAATCCTCCATAGAAAAAAGTTGACCTTTCTTTAATTTAATTACAGAGATGAGCGTAAATTTGGATGAAACCTAAGATTTTTATTGGCTAGTACAGCTTCTAGGCAGGCAGCCCGACATCTCTAATGAGATATAAATGTTGGTCAACAATAGGAATAAAATGTGTTTATGTTACAGGGGAATGCATAAAGCGGAGGTCACCATTGTTCCCAGCGCCCTTTTGTCTTTTAGTAAATAGAATAATGACTAGCAAACAATTTTAAAAAAAATAATAAAAAAAAAAAAAAAAAAATCGAAGTATCAACAGCTCTAATTCTTTTTTAACAATAGAAGTAGTGTCTGGTGTAATGGTCAAAATGTCGATCATTTATATCAAAAACAGCGTTGGCAGCATTTTTTAATAAATGTGTAAATTGTTCCATGAACATGTCCTATCACAATATGTTATGAACATTTATTTATTTTCAGCGGAGTCTTTCACGTTCTGGCTGCAGTCCATTTTCCTGCATTGCCGTAGATTTCATGGACAGCGGAGTCGGTTTACATTGTTTTCATTTTGGAAGAATGGTCACTCTTCTTAGTATGTCAAGACTTCACTAAACTATAGAAGGATGAACTTTGGATCCATTGGTTACTTTCAGTTCAGTTCTTTGAAAGGATGTCATTTATATTTATATTGTAGATCTATTTCTCATCTGCTGCACTTTTTTAGTAACCGACTGCTGCGTTTCGGTTCTTCAATCCGGAGGATTTCCGTGGGGTTCTTAAGAAGAGCTTAGCTAGCACTTGTGAAGTCTCTGCCACATAATTTCCTCATCTTGCTTAGGGAGAATGACCTTATATCTAGGTTGTTCGGTTCATAGTACATTTGTCATTTTTCTTTTAGTGAATAGTCATTTAGTTTCTTAACCCCTTCAGGACGCAGCCCTTTTTCAAATTTTCACTTTTGTTTTTTTCTCCCCACCTTTCAAAAGCTATAATTTTTTTTATGTTTCCGTCTATATCGCCATACGAGGGCTTGTTTTTTCCAGGACAAGTTGTATTTTTTCAAGGCACCATTTATTGTACTGCATAAGGTACTGGGAAGCTGAAAAAAAAATATTTGTGGGGTGAAATGGGCAAAAAACAGCGATTACGTCATATTTTGGGGGGGGGGTTTGTTTTTACGGCGTTCATCAGGCGGTAAAAACTACATATTCACCTTATTCTACAGGTTGATACAATTACGGCGATACCAAATTTATATGTTTTGTTTTATCGCTTTGCTAAATAAAAAAAAAACGTTTGTGTCGCCATATTCTGAGAGCCATAACGGTTTTATTTTTCCATCAATTTAGAGATGTGAGGGCTGCGGGGCAAGCTGTAGTTTTCACTGATACTATTTTGGGGTATATGCAACTTTTTGATAATTTCCGATTACATTTTTTTGGAACGCTAAGGTGACCAAAAAACAGCAATTTGCGTGTTTTATATATATTTCTTTTTACAGCATACACCGAGCGGGTTAAACAATGCTATATTGTGATAGTTCTGACTTTTACGGATGCGGCGATACCAGTTATGTTAAAAAATGTGAAAAGTTTTTTTTTTTAAACTTTTAATACTTTATTGTTTTTGGAACATAAGAAAAATCTTTATTTAACGGTTTTTTACTCTTTTTATTAGTCCCCCTAGGAGACTTGAAGCAGCGATCGTTGGATCGCTTGCATGATATACTGCAATATTAATGTATTGCAGTATATCGTGACTCTGACAGTCTTCTTTGAAGCCCTGCCGGAGGCAGAGCTTCAAAGGAGTACAAAGATGGCGGACCTGGTGGCTTTTGTTCGGCCCCCAGGCTGCCATAGCAACCGTTGTAATCGGCCGAACGTGCCGCTTAGGGGCGCGATCGCGTGTTTGAGGGGGCGCCCCCCTGATTCTAACTCTTTAAATGCCGCTGTCGCGATTGACCGCTGCATTTAAGGTGTTAAACAAGCGGAATCAAAGGGAACTTCAATTCCGGTCATTGCAGGGAGGTGTCGGCTGCGTGTAACAGCCGTCACCCGCTGTGTATGGAGCGAGCTCAGCCCGTGAGCTCGCTTCATACTTCCCCTTAACCGTCATCACGTACAGTTACGTGATTTTGCGTGAAGGGGTTAAACAATATACATTTTTTCTTAGAAATTTGTAAAACTACAATTATGGAAAATAAAAGGTACAATCTGCAATTTACTCTTATTTACAGATGCAGAGATAAAATGAATATATAAGACTAAAATTATATAATGCTCTATAGTATCCTTAGCCAAAAGACACAATATTTTTGAAAAAATGTAAAAATAAAAAGACTGGATAGATAACATTGCATTTTACTTTTACATCTTCACGCGCCTACAAAGCAACATGCAGACTGCTTTCACAGGTCTGCCCACATCACTGTTGAAGGGCTGGTATGCTAGACATAGTAGTTGGAATCTGACCCACCGGGCCACTCCGCCGTAACGAAGTAGCAGCTGGCCAAATGAATATAGGACAGTCACTGGTCAGTGGTACCTGGATAGCAGACTGGTGCCGGATAGCTGGAAACTGGCTTGTGCTGGATTATCGGAAGCTGGCTTGTGCTGGATTATCGGTTGCCGGCTTGTCTCGGACACTGAAGTCGACACGGATACTGAAGTTGTCACAGACACTGGACTAGACACGAAGACTGGATGCAGATACTGGACACGGATACTGGCTACAGGAACAGGCTACGAAACCTTTGCAGACTAACACAGTGTTAGCAACAACAATGCTCAGGTACTGGGAAAAGAGGCAGGGTCACTTATAAGGACCAGAGTGTGCAGGCATAAGCTGGGGACAACTTTACTGGTGTGCGTTGGCCCTTTACGAATTGTCACAAACCCGCACCCTACGGGACACACAGGGAGAGAAGGCAGAGAGAAGCGCACCGGCGTCCCTGGGAAGGGAGACGCCAGCAGAGAGGCATAGTCCTGCGATCGCGGCTGCCGATTAGAGGAGGATGCCAGCGGTCCGTGACCGCGGGCATTACAGTACTGGGTATATGAGGTACAGACGGCACCATTCACAATCCTCATTTATCCACTGCTCTTTTGGGTAAGAATGCACCAGGACTGCAGAAGTAAAAATCCCCACCACCATCTAGTCATGTGTGTAGAATCATAAATCATTGTCTTCTGACTTTATGAACTCGACATTTATTCAATGTTGTTGGAGTGTATGAATACATTTTCTATAAAGTCTCATTTACACTTGTGTTCTTTTACATGCCTTTTTATGCCTTTTATATATGTAGGAAATTAGATCCTATCACTTTAAAATGATTACAAAATGTTTATGTTTTACCAGTTTGCTTAGTACATGATCTATTTGGTGGAAGATGGATACAAATAAAACATATTTATAGACATATATATATATATTTTTTTTAAAGCTCCAGGTAACGGATTGAAGAAATAAAGCCTAACTGATGCCAAAAGGTACCAATGGGCATTGCCACCATACAGGATGTATAGTAAGCTGCTGGTTTCATGATTATGAATACCAGGTTTCTAGATTTATCTATAACGTGCATATCTGTACAAGCAGCTGCCCAACTACAGTCAATTAAAATGGATGTCAACATCTATGAACAGCTGTGTATGTGAAGACCCTGCTAGTCCCAGATTATGTTATCATTTTAACAGCACACGATAGCATGAATAGCTCGGGATACAGGGGCCACACAGTTCTGAGAATCTAACACTTTAGCAAAGTGCAATTGCTCGGCTGCAATTATGTGACATTAAAATCATTTGAGACAATGGGGGGCAGAGTGAGTTTTTCTGCTGACTACATGCAAAGCATATGTGCAAAGATGACCTGTTATCTGAAGAAAACACTTGGAGATGGATTTTAAAGAATGGCAGGAAACTTCAAATCAAATGAAAAAAAAAAGCCAATTTATTATGGAAACAGTAAGACACAGAGAAGCCGATTATGAGGGTAATTTTGGTCATTGTAATGCTGGTTTTCATGATGGCTTTAAAATTCAAAAAGCTATGGAACAATACAGACTGCACATCAATCTACATAAAATGTTTACAAATCAAAAAAATCTAAAAAGATACTTAAAAAAATATTCTGGCATGGGAAAATTTGGTTGAAACTTTTAAGGTCTCATGCACACGACCAGAGCCGTGTGCACGGTCCATGATTACAGTACGGACGGCTCGAGGAGTGTCATCCGTGGGCCATCCGCAATTATGGACCGTGCACACACAAGATGTGCATAGACTTTAAGGAGCCTGGACCGTAAACCTGTAAAATGATGTGTCCAATTTTTGGGCGGTCCGAGCTACTAGACATTGCATGGACCGTGGAAACCACAGTCATGTGCATTGGCCCATGGGATAGAATGTGTCCTAAACTATCTGCAATTGCAGATAGTATGGGGCCGCAAAACTACAGTCGTGTGCATGAGGCCTAAGACTTTGTTTTGAAATATAACGGTTATATTATTTTTTATTTTGTTTTACTATATTAGTAACTGGAAAAGCAATGCACTATAATTATGCTCAAATATAGATCTGATCTAATAACAAAATCTATTATTAGACGTAAGGAAACAAAGGAAAACAAAGTTATTAAAAAATTAAAGGGGGTTTCTCACCTTGGACAGGATATGCCAAAAATGTCCGATAGATGCTGATCCTATCTCTAGAACGAAGCCCCCTGTCCGACCTTGTTCAGCTCCCGCTACTCCCCAGACAATGTCTGCTGAGGTGGTCCGGAATAGGGAAACAGCTGAGCTTCTAAGCTACGCTGTTACCTTAACTACCATAGAACGGATTAGGAGTTACGGAAACAGCGTAGAACGGTAAGCTATGCTGTTTCTGGAACTCGGGAGCTACAGATACAGCGTAGCTGGCCGTGCTACCCTGTGAAATGCGATAATTGTCCAGGATGAGAAAATCTCTTTAATGCATTTATTTAATGTCTACCTGTTGTGGGGGTCTCTGTAAATGTTCAGAAAACTCTCGTGTCACTAAAAAGCTCCTCTTCAGTAACACAGTAACTGAAGATACAAGGAAGGAGGAAGGGAGGGAGATGCTGCTGCAGGAAAAGACCACCCACTCAGCACAGTCATAAAGAATGAATGAAACATTTACAGAAATAATGCAGAGGGGAGTAAAAGACCCAAAATATGAAGTTCATACACAACATTTCTGGCTGCACAACATCTAAGGCTTTGTTCACATCTGCGTCAGGTCTCAATTCTGACATTTCGTGAGAATAGAGAACTGACTGACACAAGCGGAAACCATAGGTTTCCGTCCCCATCACCATTGATTTCAAAGGTGACGGATCCAGTGCCAATGGTTACAGTTTGTCTCTGTTGTGCAAGGGTTCCATCGTTTTGACGGAATCAATAGCGTAGTCGACGCAGGGAGCCCTGATGCAGATGTGATTGAGATTTTTTTATTTTTTTGTAATGACAGGTATTCTTTAAGAAACAAAGTTATTCAACACCTGTATAAAAAAAAAAGATAAATCACCTTTAGTCATAAATGCAACCATTTACTATGCATACTTTGTTATTGCCACGATGTGAATTGACTGCACTGATCAAGTAAAGGGCATTCAGCTAATATTTCAAAACTTGTCAGGGGAGCTGGGGTAACCTACGGAGTCCTTTCAACACTATAGACAATTAGTAAAGGGAGTATCGTTGCCATTTGAGGGCACACATATACAGAGTGAGGGATGTTATTGCTGTTTTCTGTGAATCCGGACTTTAAAAAAATTTGATTAAAAAGTGATCAAAAAGTCGCATCTACTCCAAAATGGTACCAATAAAAACTACAAGTCGTCCCGCAAAAAAAAAGCCCTCATACAACCGCATCGGCGAAAAAATAAAAACGTTATGGCTCTTCAAACATGGAGACACAAAAACAAATAATTTAGAAAAAAAAGCGTTTTTACTGTGTAAAAGTAGTAAAACATACAAAAACTATACAAATTTGGTATCGTTGCAATCGTAACAACCCGCTGAATAAAGTTATTGTGTTATTTATACCACACGGTAAACGGCGTAGATTTAGGACGCAAAAAAGAGTGGTGAAATTTCAGATTTTTTTCTATTCCCCCGCAAACAAAAGTTAATAAAAGTTAATCAATAAATAATATGTACCTCAAAATGGTGCTATTAAAAAATACAACTTGTCCCGCAAAAAACAAGACCTTATACAGCCATGTCGACGCAAAAATAAAAAGGTTATAGCTCTTGGAATGCGACGATTGAAAAAACGTAAAAAATAGCTTGGTCATTAAGGTCCAAAATAGGCTGGTCATTAAGGGGTTAAAGGCTATGTACACCTTTGAAATCCTTTGTTTGTTTTTAATACAAAAGTCTTATCAGCGTGATTTTTGCAACTTTCTGATTACATGTTATTAAAAATAAGTTTAACTTTTTCAGATACAGCTGCTTTGTATACTGTACACAGAGCAGCTGTATCTAGAACTGAAATCTGTATCTGTCAGGTCAGTGGCACTGACGGGTTTAGTGACAGCGGGTCCTGGGTCTCTGACACACAGCATGATAATTTAGATGTGATCGGTAACATGTGGATCCTGCGTGACCCGCTGTCACTGAACTTGTCAATCCCACTGACCTGAGTGATCAGGTCTCAGTGCATGATACAGCTGCTCTATTTTCCAAATACAAAGCAGCTGTATCTGAAAAAGTTAAAATATTTTTTTATTACAAGTAATGTGATTAGAGAGATTACGGTAAGATCCACCTGTTACCGATCACATCTAAGTTATAAACTTAGATGTGATCGGTAACAGCTCGATGCCGTGTGTCAGAGACGCAGGACCCGCTGTCACTGAACCAGTCAGTGCCACTGACCTGACAGATACAGGTTTCAGCGCTAGATACAGCTGCCCTGTATACAGTATACAAAGCAGCTGTATCTGAAAAAGTAAAAATAATTTTTAATAAAAAGTTGCACCAATCACACTGAGCAGTCAGAGGTGTATTATTTAACGCTATGTCTATGCAGGGGTGCACAGTATCAGGAAAATGGAACTTGTACAGCTATAAAAATATATTAGGTAATCAATACGCATAAAATTTTTGATACATTCAGATAAAAAGAACACAACAAAATGGAACCAGGTGAAGGCAGAGGGGGAAAAATAGATTCAGTGGTGTGTTTTTTGTGCAATCGTTTGATCTAAATAGAAAAGTAAGCTGCTCTATTGTTTAATGATAAAATGAATGAATTGCTCCGTTCTTTCTTCATTCTTCCCTCCGCCTTCACCATCCTTTTTTTTTTGGGCCATAGATAAAGAAATGAGCGATTGCATAGTATGTGATGTGAATGCTTCTCACAGCATACGACCTTCTGATATATTACAGACCCTGAAACAGAAAACTTTGTGGACGATAAATTTAACTTTGATGAAAAGTTTTTGCTGAGGTGCTAAAGTCATTCTTCTTTATTTGGAAAGGTAAACGACCAATCTTGACCAGTGAAGCCTGGTCTGTCTGAGATGACAGACATAAATGTTCTATATCTATCATTTAATCATGGCCGACACGGCAACGTTTTATTTAGAACGCAGTGTACCCCAGACAGTTTGCACACTGTAAAAAAAAGAACATCAGACACACTGACTTTATTAATGTTCCGAGATACAAATCTTTCGGTTTGAAATAGAAACGGCTGCGTGCTGAAGAATATCACTTGACAAAACTTGTTATTGGTTTGTACGTTTTGTCTCAGGAGAGAACTCCTTGTAGACTTTTTTTTTTTCATAAACTAAATGTAAGGTAGATTACATATCAAGCGGAGAAAAACTAATTTGGAATGAATATCTGGGTTTAGTTATTTTTTTGCAACATTAGTCATAATTTTTAGGTGACTGACACTGTTTCACATGAAAAGCGCTATTCTTGCCATCAAAAATATCGGAACACCATGTGGAAAACCTGACAGACCACATTACCAGTCAATGGGGTCCGGCAGGATTCATCGGGTCCATTAGCTCCAGGTTAAAAGATAGCTACGAGGCTAGTGTGAACAGAGCCTAAAAATACAATATGTAAGCAAAATAAAAAAATAAAGAATATTCATTCACATTTCATGCCTGCACATCATAAATAAGTTATTTATTGTACATATATATGAAAATATAGGTGATAGTAAAAGTCAATCATTTGGCATAAATAAATAAAAAAAAGTATTGTTTTGTGTAACAGTGCCCTGGGCACAATGGCTAGCAGAGTTTTTAGATAAAAAAATACTAAAAGTATCATTTCTGTGACGCATTGACAATGAATGGAGTCAAGAGGCACCGGTGTGGTTTTAACTCATAGTTTGATGAGATACAGAGGAACACCTTGCACACACAAAATGGAGGAGGACTACATGTGGCGTTTCTAAGTAGCAGAGCAAGGTGGGCATGGAAAGAAGAAGATTACTACATAGGGTTAGCTGGGGTTAGCAGAATTGGTTTGATACAAAGGGCTAGAGGGGTGGTGTGATGCAAAGAATAAGTCTGGCACACAGGGCAGCTGGTGAAGGAGTACCTGGAATATAGGCGATCGAGGTCTGACAAACTTTTGTTCCCATAACACTAACAAGAGGTTTAGGATTGCTTCACAATGGAATCCCAGCAGTGGGACCTAGGTCTGTTTGCTCCTCATACATTATAGGAGAGGTTAACAAAAATATCTCTCTTAAATAAAAAATAAAAAAAATCAACTACATCAACCTAATTTCTCAAAATGAGAAACTGTGCAACTATTTACTGAAGTAACATACTCTGCAAAAGTCAACAACAAAAATTATTTCGCTATGGGAATCCTACCAAACTAGGTCACTGTAGAAATTTCATTACATTACTAGTAGAGGACTCTGCCTATTCTCTCGGGTGAAATAAAGCAGAATCCGGCACAGATTACTTTTGGGATGTCTGCCAAATTTACATGGGATATAAAGTGCACGCACAGTGTACAGGAAAGAAGAGCAAATCCCCGAGCATTGACAATATATTTAAGGTGCTACAAATGTAAAGAAATTGGTCCTTACAAATTCAACACTGGTTTAATATCTTATGTGATAGCCTACTCTTTTTTTTGTTATAATTCTTATTGAAATGTATGCTTAGTATTCAACCCTTAAATCACTAGTAGAGTAGAATTATATAATAATGTAATCTCTTCCCAAGTGATGATGTATGTGTGTGTGTGTGTGTGTGTGTGTGTGTGTGTATATATATATATATATATATATATATATATATTTTGAGGATCTTAATTATTATTATTATTTTTTTAAAGAAATCTCTCCATCTGGGCCGGCAGATATTTGCACTGCATAAAAGTATTCTGATGCATTGGGTGCATGAAATTAAAACAAAATCATAGTCCACACTACAATTTTTCTGTGCAGTTTTAGAAAATGACAGCTGAACGCTGGTTGCTTATCATGGGCACTATTGGCACTATTTTTCTCATAAAAGTTGAAACATGAAGCCATATTCTCCATAATAAAACATTGTGTTTGGGGTCTCTGGCACAGATGGAACCCGAAACCCTTTGTCCTCTAGATCAGTAGGTGGTAGGAAACTGCAAAATTAATAAAATTATAAGCTGCCAAAACAGCAATAAAAGAGATTTCTGCTACAAGTTAAAAGTGAATTTTACTCAAAATTGAAGATCCAGCTTCCACAACAATCTTGCAAAGTGCGGTCTTTCTTTCGGACCATGTGTGCTTACTTTATGAGGAGTTTCCGTCCAAAGACATGGATATTAAAAGACAGCATTGACCCCACTGTGATTTCTCTGATGGGTTTCCATTTTTGGGATCACAGTGTACCTAGCAGTCAGATGCTCACGAATGGCACTTTTACGGCACACCTAGTTGATACACCATAAAATTCTTTGGTGAAACAACCTACTTAGGCCTCATGCACACGAACGTAAAAACGCCCGTAATTACGAGCCGTAATTACGGCAAGTAATTACGGGCCCATAGACTTCTGTTGGCCACGGGTACCTCCCCGTATGCTTACGGGAAGGTGCCCATGTCGTTGAAAAATATAGAACATGTCCTATTTCAGGCCGTAATAACGGCACGGGCAGGCCCATAGAAGTCTATGGGGCTCCCATAATTACGGGTGGCTACGTGTGTGCACCCGTAATTACGGGAGCGTTGCTAGGCGACGTCAGGGGGTAGTCACTGTCCAGGGTGCTGAAAGAGTTAACTGATCGACAGTAACTCTTTCAGCACCTGAGACAGTGACTACCGCTGGAGTGAATAGTATTAAAAGTTAACTTACCCAGAACTACTCTTCTTCTTCCTCCAGTCTGGCCTCTCAGGATGACATTTCATCCCATGTGACCGCTGCAGCCAATCACTGGCTGCAGCGGTCACATGGACTGCCGCGTCATCCAGGGAGGTCGGACTGGATGTCAAAAGAGGGACGCGTCACCATGACAATGGCCGGGGTACGTATGAACTTTTTTTTACTTTCAAACGCTGCGGAAACCCTGCCCGAAAGGGCTGCCCCTTCGCTCTATCCTGATAGAGAGAAGGGGCTGCCGATTAGTGCAGAGAAAACGGGTCCGTAAATACTGGTGGAATACGGGTCGAATACGTGTGACAATGGACCCGTATTTACGGGAGGAATAAAATACCTTCGCATGCATGGTGCCTCAAAGGGGTGAAAAAATTTCTTCGGTGCTGCAAATGAAATAAATAAAACAAAAAGGCAATACTTACCTATCCTTGCCCTCGGCGAACCAGTGCTGTCACTTCAGGGGCAGTTCAGGTGAAAATCACGCGCGTATCACGGACGTTTAATACACTCATGTAAATAAGGCCTAAATGAAAATTCTACTGAATGGTGAGTGCCGTGTGGATTTTTTCTACTTTTTACTGACATAAAACCAGTGACAGGATCTGCTATTGAGGGACTTTGGTATTATTGTTAAAGCGGCTGTTCAGATTTGAGCTTAAAAATTATATGAATCCACTTTAACTTTGCTTACTTGAGAATATAAAGACCATGTGCAAAAAGATAAGTTACAGATTTACGGTGTGGAATTTACACTTAAAATCTGAAAATGATATACGGTACAATGGGGTGAATGGGGTTTAACCAACCTCATACACATGCGGTGGAAACACCTGTGCGGATTTGAGTGCTAAATCTAATGCATTGTAAGCGCTAAAACCAATGGAAAGATTTACAACAAAATATTTAGTAAAATCCACATTTGTTCAAATCTCATCCACATAGCAGGTACTGTATTCCACAGTGGATTTTCCTTCCGTAAAACCAGATGAAAAATCAGCAGCATTGCCGCTACGTCTGCAGGGGGGCATAAAAGTTTACAGACCTGTAATATGGCCCATACACAAAGCATATATATTTTGCACTCTGGATGGCACTATGAATAATAGGTGGCACAATGGCACTATTAATACAAGCGTGAACTCTGGTGTCACTATTAATCCTTTACCGATATTTGACATATACTTACATCATAGACGGGAAGGGGAAGCCTGTGAGACCGATCCAAACTACGCAGGTTTCAGCTGTATAATACAGCCAACACTTAAATGTAACGAGAGATCCCGCTCGTTTAACCCCATAGACACCACGGTCAATAGCGACTGTGGAATCTAAGGTATTAGAAAGAGGGGATGGCCCCCTTCAAAGTCCCATCACCCCCCGCTGGCGACACGATCACAGGGGTGCCGATGGTTGTTATAGCAGCCTGGGGCCTATTCTAAACCAATCAATAAAGTTAACATGCAGTTTTTATTTCACGGTGAACTCTGTAAAAACAAAACCCAAAAAACAATGGAGTTTCGCAGTTTTTTTCCAATTCCACAAAACATTTTTTCCAGTTTCCCAGTACATTATATGGTACAATAAATGGTGCCAGTAAATATTACAACTTTTCCCACAAAAACAAACCCTCATATTGCTTTATCGATGGAAATATAAAAAAAAGTTGAGGCTTTTGGAAGGGGGGGGAGGAAAAAGCAAAACGTAAAATCTGAAAAATGGCTACGGCAGGAAGTGGTTAATAGGGACGCTGATGGCAATATTTATTATGGGGCAATATTCTGGCACGGTTGAAAATAGGGGCACTCTGCTGGCACAATCAATAATGGGGGGCACTGCTGGCAAAGAGTCATCTTGATATAAAGTAGTTTAGGAAACAGGGGGGGAGGGGCATAGACTTTGTGAGGGTAGGAGGCAGCAGGAGGGGACACCAAGTGGTAGAGGCTCTGTGGGGAATTTGAGACCAGGTGTCAGGGGCACTTTTGGGGCAAGAGAACCACAAGGTAGCAGGGGCTCCAATAGGGGGAGATAAAAGATGGCAGCAGCTCTTTGTGGAGAGTGGAAACCTGCAAAGGGCTCTGTGGGGGGGGGGGGGGTAAGGGGAGTGGGTGGCAGGTGATCGGAGAGGGAGGTACAAAGTGACTGAGAGAAGGGGCTGAGAGGAGCTAGTGCCTGTACAGAAAGCAGACAGTCAGAATCTTCAGGATCTTCCTGACCTCCTTCCATCACACAGAGTAGAGACCGTCCAAAGTCACTTCCGCTGCTTACTAGAACACTGGTGCTTGGTCCTCTGACAGTCGGTGTAGTGCTCTGCCGTTTAGTAACCAATAAGTACATTTCATTACTACAGATGAGTGCTCATTTGTTAATGTAGACACCCATCACCCTGACATTACTGTGTGACAGGCACCCGTATTAACCAATGAGTGCTTTCCTAAAGTGCTCATTGGTTACTCCGCAGCTCCTGTTACACAGTTTCAGGCTTTATCTCTGTGGCAGGAGTCTACAGTTACAAATGGGTGCTTTCCTTTACCAGGGATGAAAGCTCTCATAGTCCTACAGAGGCTGGCCCCGGCGATCACCAGACACAGCTGATCGTCTGTCTGTGTGATAAGCGTTCTCTGTGTAAAGGATTTGCCAGACACAGCTTCTGTGTCGACGCCCGTGGTTAATCAGACTGCATCTGCTCCTAGGTCTGCTTGAGTGACTCGTTCTGCTACCACTCAGGCTGGTAGGCTGAGGAGTGGGAGAACCTATCACAGACTGGCCAGACGGTTCTAGCTCCCGCCCTTGGTCTACTTATACCTTCATTTGCTGCTTGTCCTTTGCCTGTGATTCTTCCGTTTCCTGGCTCTGCTGTTCCTGCTATTACCATTGACCTCTGCTTCTTATTGACCCTGGCATTACTGACTATCCTCCTGCTCTGCTTTTGCTACAACGTACTCTCCTGGTTTGACTCGGCTCGTTCACTACTCTTGTTGCTCACGGTATTGCCGTGGGCAACTGCCCCACTTTCCTTGCTTCTGTGTACCCCTGTCTGTTTGTTTGTCGTGCACTTATTGAGCGTAGGGACCGTCGCCCAGTTGTACGCCGTCGCCTAGGACGGGCCGTGCAAGTAGGCAGGGACTGAGTGGCGGGTAGATTAGGACTCACCTGTCCGTCTCCCTATCCCGTCATTACACTTTGTTGTGCTGGGTCTCCCTTGGGTACACATATCACAGGTTCAGAACCTAGGCAGTAGACCTAGCCAAAATACAAGTACGTAGCACCAAAGCTAAGCAAAACAGAAAGAAATATCGGAGAAGACTTCTGGGGAACTGAAGTGTGGAAAAAAGTACCAGTTACGCCCTGTGGCCATGCATTCGCTTTATGTTTAACCTTGTAGCAACAATTTTAAAGGATAATGGGGGAGATACAGGTATTGACACACAACAGTGTGCATTTACTGGTTGGCAGATTCATTGCAACAAGATATGCACCATATGAGCAAACGGGCTACAAAAATTGGCAGTGACATTTAGAGAGATGACTGAACAAGAAAAGCAACGTGAAAATTGTATCAGATCTATAAATATAACATTGTTGTTCAAGACATTGTAGCTGCAGCATCCAACATGTCTATCTGTATAAAATACAATTGTTTCAGTACCTTAGATATAATGACCATCGTTAAAAGGACGGTCTGGTTTAGAAAACCCATTTTCATAAAACCAATTAGGGAATTCCAAGTTAATAGAAGGGACCTTATTAGCTACAGTGACAGCTGAATGGTTTACATGAGAACTGTGTAATACTTATTTTCTCCTCTGGTGGCACTGGATCATCCACAGATTATAACTGATTGTTGGGGGTTCCAACTGTGGGACACACTGTGATCTGCTTATTATCGGTAGACACTATTCAATAAGGGATTGTGCAATTTGGACTACCCTTTTAAAAATATCTTCTACAGTTAGACTTGAAAACGTTATGTTTATTGCCACCTCAGGTGAATGACAATTGCCATTTCTTATCCTAATGAATGGAAAAAAAAAATGGAATCCTGTTGCTTTTTCTTGGTTTATTGACATATCTGTTGACTATTCTGAAAGACTCAAATTGAAGAAAAATGCTGCTCAACAAGTTTTTATGTGCCTAGTTCTCACTTAAGTTTTTGATAGTTATTGTGTTTAACAATGTATGCAAATACCCATGCATTCCTATTTATCTAAATGGTAAGAATGTCTCAAAAAGACATTTTATGTGTTGTAGAGTTTTAAAATACAATGATACTCTCAAATTAACATTTTAATAGGATGTCCTTAAAATGCACCCTCCTCAAGTTTAAACTAGGTGCAAGAAAGTGTTATTCTGAATCATTTAATGAGCTAGAAATAGAACCCTCCACAAATAAGAACTGGCAGCATTAAATCATAATTAGGCAATTTCCTGCAAATTAAGAAGCCAAATTGATTCTCAAATTATCACCAGAGCAGTTTGCCCCAGATGCTATTTTCTAGCTTTCTTTTATTAAAAATTCATAAAGTAATGAAACATTCTGAAACATAATAGTAGCACAGTGTTAAGCATACATTTATCATGTTTGTTCTACTGCATCAAAACAATACTGAAAATGCATGTGTTTTAACTTGAAAAGATTTGAATCCTTTAACAATTTTTTTACTTTTTATTTTATTTTAACCTTACAACATTAATCCCCTCCCACAAAGAAAAACGTTCAATAGAACTTGCTAAAATAATATTAGTAGCAGAATCATTCCCTTTAGTTACTCGCAGGGTTCTGGAAAATGTTAAATTCCTTTCAATTCCCATGTCCCCTCACCTGCCAGCAGAAACAGGCTATTTTATTGCAACCTACAACCATAATGAATTGAAAATACACTAAAAGGTTCATCAATTTATTAAAAGTACTTTCTTTATTAATATTAATTCTATGCACATAACTAGAAAAATATAAAAAACACAAAAAGACGCAGATGGAACACATCCATATGACATTAAGGACTATTTAAACGGGCCAATGATCGGGCAAGTGAGCGTTCAAATAAACGCTCGTTCCCATGCAGCAGAAAATATTATCGTTGTCGGTAGCACATTTTCCTGTGTAAACAGAGAGATGTACTTCCAACATAATGGTAATGCATGGGGATGAGCGATTGTAGTAACGATCGCTCATCCCCATACACGACTGATCATAGCTCCTTGTAAGATGAGCAAGCGAGCGTCGATCAATGAGCTGTCTGGTTAATTGGCGCTCGTTGTTACGGCCAAGATTGGCCAGTGTAGAAGGACCCTTAGGTACATTGGCAGATTAAAGGTTGGTTTAAACAGAACCCTGTGTCTGCTGAAAAATTTGAAGGTTTCTTTTAAACCCAGTTGGAGGTCTATGAGCTTTGGCTTTCACCGATTTCCAATATGAAAGAAAAGTGCAATGCTTACAAACACTTTCAGGACTGCTGTGACAAAAAAAATTTGACTACACAAACATACTGTATATATATATAATTCTTATTTGAATGTTGATCCAGTCTGATCTCCACTTAATATCAGAAAGGTATTTATTTCCTTTAGGGCAGGTTGGTTTATGGCTTATTGGGTTTTTGCCTTCCTCTGAATCGATAGAGGGAAACAAAATTTTTAAGATTTATCCCTCCAACTTCCTTTCATCCACGACTTTTTTCCCCTGGTTGAACATAATGGATTTAGGTATTTTTTTCAACCGTAATAACTATGTAACAGATGGAGAAGTGAATGAAATATTCAAGTGGTACCAAAAAATTCAAGCACATTCAGAGCACAGAGGCTTCTTTATTTCGGATATCAGCAGAGTTCCCAGTTAATGGACCCAACTAATGTCATATAGTGAAAGATCTATGTTGCATTTCACTACTTTCCCAAGAATATGTAGGTTTAGTCCCAGTTCTGGGTGTATGTGCAGCGCAGGATCCCACCTCATAGAGGTCGCCTTGTCGTGGCAGGTGGGCTCACACAATTTGATCAAAATGTGCGCTAAGAACCTCCCTATTGTAAGTAGATTTAGCAGTAATGCATATTTATTTATATTTAGTGGCTTTGGTGTTCGGCGTGTGCTGTCGCCATTTTCTTATGTGCTGTATAAATTTGCAGTCACAGGCGATCTTGCACCTGCATACACTTTTTGTTTAATTTTATTGGAATGTGCTGTTCAAACTTTTGTGTTGTTTATGTGACTCATATATGTGGGGTTAGTGACTGCCTCCATTTTTTGATCTTGCACTCCACCCATTCTGCCCTGGGTGATTTTAATTAGTTTATTGCTGGTTCCTACCATCCCCAAGAATATGTAGGTTTAGTCCCAGTTCTGGGTGTATGTGCAGCGTAGGTTCCTACCTCATAGAGGTCGCCTTGTCGTGGCAGGTGGGGGTCACACAATTTGATCAAAATGTGCGCTAAGAACCTCCCTATTGGAAGTAGATTTAGCAGTAATGCATATTTGTTTATATTTAGTGTCATTGGTGTTCGCAGTATGCCGTCACCATTTTCTTGTGTGCTGCATTTCACTACTTGATTTTGAATGCATTTCCCTGTAAACATATTCTGAGTGGGATTCGACCCAAAATCTTTTGTAGGTTGTGAGCCACTTTTAAATACGACAGGTGGTATTGAGCCAAACAATGTATTAAAAGTATACGGCAACAAAATATATGACTGAGTTTTATGGCTTTTACCTTAGTTTTAGCTTCCAATAAATTGGTTTTGACACTGGTACCAAATTCTAGTAATGTGATCTCATTGGTATCTAGCTAGAGCATAATAATATCTAGCATAAAGAGATATTTTTTACTGCATTGTTCCCTGAACTAGGATTTTATTTTTGTGAAAAGTGCTATTATCTGTAATTTTGTCTGTTTATTCACAACAAATTATGCCTTGAACTGGAAACATAGCGAGGAAGACTGTATATAGGGCCAAAAACAACAAAAAAACTGATTATTTTTTTTTCACTTAGCGCGCATTGACCCAAACTGCCCTTTGACTGTATGACTGTTATACTGTCACTATGGAAATGAAAAACGGATAACATTTTATTTGTATTTTCTTTCACCATTGTGCGTCCTTTGCTGTCAAATTAGAAGACAAAAAAAAAAAAAAAAGCTGTCAAGTAGATGAAATCAAAATTAGCGGCTTAATCCCTGTTGGCCAGAATGCTTCACTTGCCATTATGTCATTATCAGCAGAAAAATATCAGAGTCCTCAGCATTAGGCTGCAAAAAAAAAATATTTAATTTTAACCTCGGGGCATTTATGCGTACAAGAAAGTGATATGAATTCGACTACTTTCTACTTTAGCAGTGTCTCAGGTCATAAAGATTTTGGAGAAGGTATTTAGAATTCATCATTTTCCTCTTGCATGCTGAATTATTTAGGACTGCATATTTTAACTGCTCTTTCTTATCATGCTTGAGAAAATAAACCTTTAAAAAGGTTATGTAAATCTTTGTAGCCTTTTTAAAAAAAAAATTAATGTGTTATAGGTTTATATACATTTTTTCAATTGACATTTATTAAAAATGATATTTAGCATTTGTGCCGCAGCTTCTATGTATCTCCTATACATAGAAACTGCATAACGCCACTGTAAGCCGAATCCGTCAAACTGCTGAACTAAGGGTATGTTCACACGCAGAGTCAAAAACGTCTCAAAATATGGAGCTGTTTTCAAGAGATTTTTCGAGGCGTTTTTTACGGCCGTTATTGGAGCTTTTTTCAATAGAGTCTATGGAAAACGGCTCCAAAAACGTCCCAAGAAGTGTCCTGCACTTCTTTTTCGCGGCCGTTTTTTTACACGTAAAAAAACGCAGCGAAAAACGCTCCCTCAGAACAGAACGCCGTTTTCCCATTGAAATCAATGGGCAGATGTTTGGAGGCTTTCTGCTTCCGATTTTTCAGCCGTTTTTCGGGTGTTTACGGCCCGAAAAACGGCCGAAAATAGGCCGTGTGAACATACCCTAACGGCTCAGTTGACAGTGGCTCCAGTGTTTCCCTTTAAAGAGGACCCGTCACTAGGTCTTAAAAAGTGAACTATCAGTCTCCACTTACTACCGCTGTCTCCTGGACCCCAGCGGTGCTTTTGTTTTATTTCTAGGCCCCCATTTCTGATATATGTTCCCCCGGTTGCTTGGGTGCCAAATATGCTAATGATTCGTTGGCTAGCATCAATGCCAGCAATTCTCCTGAGGTAGAGCTACCTCAGCCTCTGACGCTGTCCTATCAGCGTGAGGCTGCTTTACACACACTGTCCTAGCTCAGTGAGGTCTGGCGATCAGCCCAGAGCATATGCTGCCATTTTTCTACACCTCATCTCCTATGTTTTCGTGCATAGTTGAGTCGCTTGTCCTTGTTTCCACGTGGAAGGTATGGCTTTTTGGCAGCAATCATTCCATGAAGATCACATCTGGCCAGACTTCTTCGAACAGTAGATGGGTGTACCTGGGTCCCACTGGTTTCTGCCAGTTCTGAGATGATGGCCCTGCTGATCCTCTTCCAATTTTGAATGAAAGTAAGCATGATGTGTCTTTGATCTGCTGCACTAAGTTTCCTTGGCTGACCACTGAGTCTACAGTCCTCAATGTTGCCCATTTCTTTGTGCTTCTTCAAAGGAGCTTGAACAGCACATCATGAAACCCCAGTCTGCTTTGAAATCTTTGCCTGGTAGAGACCTTGCTGATGCAGTATAACTACCTTGCATCTTGTTGCTGTGCCCAGTCCTGCCATAGTGGACCTGTGACATAAAACAGTCTTCCACAACCTCACCTTTGTAGCAGAGTTTGGCTTTTCCTTACCCAGTGTTAAGCCTCCTACACAGCTGTTTCTATTACAGTTAATGACTGTGTTTCAACCTAAATATGAAAATGCTGATCATGGTCACCAGTTTGGTATAATTGGTTAATCATACACCTGACCATAATCCTATAAAATCCATGACTTTGTGCAAGTGTACCTAGAAGAATTGATGCGGCTTTGAAGGCAAAGGGTGGTCACACAAAATATTGATTTAACTTATATTTCTCTTCTGTTCATTCACTTTGTATTTTGTTAATTGATAAAAAAAATAACTATTAACACTTCTATTTTTGAAAGCATTCTTTCTTTGCAGCATTTTTCCACAACTGCCTAAGGCCCCATGCACACGACCGTGCCCGCAATCACGGCCCGCGATTGCAGGCACGGCCGGCCGCCGACTGACAGACACATTTTCGGGCCGTGCTCCCATACAAAGTATGGGAGCTCAGCCTGCAAAATGCAAAAGAACGGACATGTTCCATAATTCCCGGAACATTTCCACGGCACGGACACCCTTCCGTAGTGCTACGGAAAGGTGTCCGCGTTCAATGAAGGTGAATGGGTCCGTTTTTCCAGACCGCAATTGCGGTCCACAAAAACTGAGGTTTTTTACGGTCGTGTGCATGGGGCCTAAAACTTTTGCACAGTACTGCATATAAACACAAGAACGCAGACATTTAATTAAAAAAAGGCTACAAAGTTTTACATAGCCTTTAAAGTAGATTTTTATTTTGCAAACTAGTGAGAAAGTTACAAAACTAAAGTTTGCAAATATTTCTTCAAATGGTTTGAGTGCTGTATTACACGTACGATCTGCAAATTGGTTACCGGGTAAGTACAGCTAAATGGAGGCCACACGGTGGTTGGGTTTTATGGTTTAGATTCACTGTACTGAACGATGTATATAATTGTGCTCCCACAATATAGAAAAATTGGTAAATTCACTGAAGTGACGATTGAGTAAAATATACCTTTTATTATAGTAACTCGCTAAAAACAGGGGTAACTCACCACTGTGAAAAAAGCCCCACCGTGTGTATTAAAAACGTATTAAACAATAAACACTGAATCAATTCGATAGGTATGTCTCAGTGTTTGTGTGGATATTCATCCGGAATCAGCATTTAAACTGGGCATAACAATAGTTTGAACCCCAAAACACACCAGAATCTCCTAATGCTGGGTACACTGCAATGCTACTGTCCCCTATGCAAAAATCCCTCATACAAAAACGACCCTACGCGTTTCAAATCTTGGTCACTCTGGCCAAACCGCCAGCGATATATATTCAGCAGCAGGTATTCTGTTGTACATCACGGAAGGATGCTCGCGTCGATGTCAGCGGCATCAGTGCAGGGGCTCATCTCAGTGACGTTGTCTCCGGTTTCATAAATGCAGCGTTTATTTAAAAAAAAATAAGGCTACATGGCAGAAACATTTGTCAAAAACTCTGTTCACATTTCCGTGAAAGGCTCCATGCCAAAACGTCAAACACCATGACAGAACCTACACTATAAGTCAAAGGGGGCCGTCGGATGCCGATTGTATCTGCAGTAGAAAGGATTCGGCACTGCGTCATGGTTTCGGTTATAAACGGTAACCACAATGTAGATGTGAACAGAGCCTTACATGCAGATGTTGCAGCAGATTTTCCTTAAATTTCACCCTTTGCATTGTATTAGGGCGTACTGCAGATTTTTTTTTATAAAACACGTAAATGGGGTTTTATAAATATGTGTAATTTTCTCATAATAGATTACCTTAACGTACTGAGCCTGATACAACTGTTGCCCTGATAATTGGATCCTTGCTGGTATATAGGGCCACTGAGTCCACATTACTTTATAATACCAAGCTTTAAAGAAGGAGTATGTCTGATGAACAGAATGCTATAAGAATTTTTCTAGTAATCCATCTGATGACCTATACTATACATAAAAGTTCTTCGCAACTGATCCAATCCTTACAATGTGACTGCATACTATATTTATCCAAGCCTGGCATTCTTTCCTAAAAACTAACATGCAAGGTAAAAGTAATTCTTTAAACCAGATCTTTATTATGACCTTTTACTTATCCTTCAAATGTAAAAGAAGTAGATAGACAGAAAAACGCAAATGGATAAACTTCTCTTCATGATAAGTCCTCTATTCTCAAAAAAAGTGGCAATCTTTTTTTTTTTTATAAAGGGCCGATAATGATGGTAAAACTTCTGACCATTAATTTAGAGTTGAATCAGTTATATTAATACAGACGTGTCCTTCATTCCACCACCCACCCTAACTTTAGAAGATGTTTAGCTAAAGTTGACTCCAATTAATAACTTTACTTAATTCATTTGCAAGTTCAATGATGTTTAATTTTCTGCAACCTATTAAAATGTAATCTTGATAAATCTTTTACTTTTAAACTCAAACAGGGCATTGTACCTGACATTCAAGGAAGACTGGGGATTTCATCTAAGCGTAATGTTTGATCAAGGATAAGTATTAAGGAGCTGAAGAAAAGGAGACTTATAGAAGACTTTTTTAGAAATGTGAAAAAGTGTATTTTTTAATTTTATTTTTTATTCTATCTTACCTCTATGCCGAGATATGATAGATTCACGTAACAGTTCCAAAGCCTAAGGCCTCATTCACACGAGCGTGAATCTCGTTCGTGTGACGGCCGTTAAAACAACGGCCGTCACACGGAGCCATGCATTTCAATAGGGCCGTTCACACGACCATTGTTTCAACGGAGCATGTGAACGCTCTGTTGAAAAATAGGACATGTCCTATTTTACTGCGTGTCTCGCATCCCTCCATAGACTGTAGTACGTGGGGGATCCGTGACAACGCGTCCCACACGGGTCCAACTCGGATGTGGACAACTGCAGTTTTTTACCGCCCGAGGTGGGCTATGTTTCTGTGAATGTAGCCTTAGATGCAATAGTGAAAAACTGCGATGATATTTCCTGTTCTGATTTCTGTCAGATGCGTTGTTGTCGTTTTTGTGTGGATTACGTTGTGCGGACTCAAAATAACCAAATACCTCAATACTTCCACTATTCAAATCAGTTTGGGTATAAATATACGTGTATATGTGAGAATATAAATATATCTGGTGACTTGAATGCACACAAGATTCCCATGACAATACTGAACCTGACAAGTGCGAATAGGAAAGGATACCATCAGAGTTTCTTAGTCCAACTTTATGCATTGAATCTGCAACCTCAAGCAATAATATATTCCAAAAAAGAACAAATACTCAAACACTACTGGTATAAATTTTCTTCTTTAGTAAACGATCATGATCTAGGATAAGAAAAGGAAATGGCTATGGTGGTTTCGCGTGATCCCTCGCTTTGTCAAGGCTGCAGGACCACCTCTCACCCTGCCTCCTTACAGTATATACAGAACAATTCAACTATATTGATAAAACCGATACTTGAAAATTTACTTTGTAAAATAAACGTAAGCTCAAAAGGGACAGAGTAAACACAGAAAACCGGTGAAGGATAAATATATTGTACTATAATGCACTTTCTATAATCTACATTAAAAAAAAAAAGGACTCCAGTTATTGTGATCCTTAACCCCTTAGTGACCAGCCCATTTTAGGCCCTAATGACCAAGCTATTTTATTCGTTTTTCTATAGTCGCATTCAAAGAGCTATAACGTTCTTATTTTTTCGTCTACATAGCTGTATGAGGACTTGTTTTTTGCGGGATTAGTTGTGCTTTTTAATGGCACCATTTTTGGGTACATATAATTTTTATATTAACTTTTATTAACCTTTTAGGGGGAGATTATAAAAAAAAACTGAAATTTCGCCATTGTTCTATGCGTTTTTAAATTGACGCCGTTCACTATGCGACGTAAATAACATGTTACCTTTATTCTATGGGTCGGTACGATTACGGCGATACCACATATGTAGAGGTTTTTTTATGTTTTACGACTTTTGCACAATAAAAACACTTTTGAACTAAAATTATTTGCTTTTGCATCGTCGCTTTCCAAGAGCCGTAATTTTTTTATTTTTCCATCAATGTAGTGATTTTTTGGGCTTGTTTTCTGCGGGACAAGACATAGTTTTGAATGGTACTGTTTTGGGGTGCATGGGACTTATTGATTCATTTTTATTATGACTTTTTTGGGGGGCAATGGAAAAAAATTGCAATTTCGCCATGGTTTTTTTTTTTTTTTTTTTACGGTGTTCACTTTGCGGTTTAAATTACATATTAACATTATTAATGGAGTCATTACGGTCGCGGTGATACCACATATGTGTACTTTTTTTTTTTTTTTTACACTTTTACTAAATAAAACCACTTTTTATGGAAAAAAATGGTTTTATTCATATTTTTTACTGTACTTTTTATTAATAATATTTATTTCACTTTGATTACTGATTTTATTAGTCCCACTAGGGGACTTTACTGTGCGATGTTCCGATCGCTGCTATAATGCTCTGGTATACTTCGTATACCAGAGCATTATTGCCTGTCAGTGTAAATCTGACAGGCAATCTGTTAGGACGTGCCTCCGGCGCGTCCTAACAGGAATATGTCCAGGGCAGACCTGGGGCTTTTATCAAGCCCCCGGCTGCCATGACACCCCATCGGAGACCCGCGATTTCATTCGCGGGCCGCCGATGGGTGACAGAGGGAGCTCACTCCCTCTGTAAACAAAGTTAAATGCCGCGGTCGCTATTGACGGCGGCATTTAACGGGTTAAACGGCCGCGATCGAAGTAAACTTCGATCGCGGGCGTTGGAGCAGGAGCTCAGCTGTCATCAGACAGCAGAGCCCCGGCTCCTGCCTGCACGGGAGACCCGTGCAGGACTTAGACTAGGCTGACGTGAAAAGGCGTCAGCCTAGCCTAAAGCCCATTAGTGACCGACGTAAAAAGGCGTATTAGTGGTCACTAAGGGGTTAAGACCAAGTGGTCTCAGTGCATCTGTCTTAAGAATTAGTTCAGCCCCTTCCTGCAGTAACATCTTATGCCTGTCTCCCCAGAGGGGGTATGTTTCACATTTAAAATGCCTGAAAACCGCATGCAACAAGGTTCATTATCATGGCATTCATACATATGTTGCATCAATCTCGGGCAAACATCATCTGCACTAAGGAAGCGCACATGTCCACCATGTAAAAACGACTGCAGGCACAGGTCATAACATAAACTACGAATTGCGTTTGGCAAGTAATTAGGTCTTTCACCTACTTAGGTCTTTCCAGAGCCCTCAAAATGAAGGTACCTGGTGCGGTTCAGGTAACCGCAAAATTTGGACTTAATACATCTGAAGTTGCCTCTAGGTCAAGTCACGCAGACAATTCCATTTTAATATTTGTGCTGTAAATCAGCCATAAAGGGCAGATCTATAAAACTGAAATGTTTTGTATATAAGGGGGCAGGGTGAGAAATGAAGCTGAGGCCTTGATAAAGCGTTGAGCCAAGCAAAACGCCCATTGTCCGTTCTTGATCTTAGACCGTGATTGTTTAATAAAGAAGAAAACTTTCGGCAAATAGTGGAGTGCCACAGTATTTGTTCTTTTTTGGAACATATGTGCTGTCCGCACCGTTGAGCGCCTCTGCAGCCGAGCCCTATAGGAATACACTACATTACATTGAATACTTCCTCAGGGTGAATTTGTTCCTCTTGGAATTAAGCAGTGCTAGCCTTTTTTTTCTACTGAATTTATTTCAAGAAATAATATCTCTATATTAATAGATATCGAATATATTCTATAATAATATAGAAGATAAAAGCTTTTCTATCTGCTAATGTACTCTATATAGCTTCTATATACAAATCAGTCAGAACATTAAAACCACCTGCAACTAAAACAGCTCTGATATGCCGAGACATGGACTCCACAAGACCTCTGAAGGAGTCCTGTGGTATATGGCACCAAGACATTAGCAGCAAATCCTTTACGTCCTGTAAGTTCTGAGGTGAGGCCTCCATGGACCGAAATAGTTTTTTCCAGCACATCCCACAGATGCTTGATCGGATTGAGATCTGGGAAATTTGGAAGCCAAGTCAATACCTTAAACTCTTTGTCATGTTCCTCAAACCATTCCTGAAAATTTTTGCAGTGAGGCAGGGGAATTATCCTGCTGAAAGAGGCCACTGCCATTAGGGAATACCATGGCCATGAAGGGGTGTACTTATCTACAACAATGTTTAAGTAGGTTTTGTGTGTCAAATTAACATCCACATGAATTCCCGGACCCAAGGTTCCCCAAAACATTGCCCAGAGTATACCACTGCCTCCACCGGCTTGTCTTCTTTCCATAGTGCATCTTGGTGCCAGCTCTTCCCCAGGTAAGTGATTGACATGCACCCATCTGTCCATATGACGTAAAAGTAAATGGGATTCAGCTGACTAGGCTACCTTCTTCCATTGTTCCATGGTTTAGTTCTGACGCTCACTGCGCTTATGGCAGTGGACTGGGGTCAGCATTGGCACACGGTCCTGTCTGAGGCTATGCAGCCCCATACGCAGCAAGCTGTCATGCACAGCGGGTTCAGAAACTTTTCTATCACAGCCAGCAACTTTTTCAGCATCTTATGCTAGAATAGTTCTACTGTAGGATTGGAACAGACGGGCTAGCCTTCGCTCTCCACATGAGTCAATGAGCCTTGGGTGCCCGTGACCCTGTCACTGGTTCAACGGCTGTCCTTCCTTGGATGACTTTTGGTAGGTAATAATCGCTACATATTAGGAACACCTCACAAGACCTTTCTATTTTGTAAATGCCCTGAGCCAGCCATCATAATTTGTCCATTGTCAAAATCCCTCCAATGCTTATCCAATTTTTCCAGCTTCCAACACATCAACTTCAAGAATTGACTGATCATTTGCTGCCTAATATATCCCTCCCCTTGACAGGCGACATTGTAACAACATAATTGTTATTCCCTTATCCGGTCAGTGGTTTTAATGTTATGGCTGATTAGTGTACACTGTACTCTGGCAGGTTTTCTTAAAGGGATATTCCCAGAATTGGAAAAATTTATCATCTATCCACAGCATAATGAAATCATTGCTGGGGGCCCCACAATCACTATTACGAGTGTTCCAAGCACACCTTTCCCCCTCACTTCACACCCCGCAGTGAGGTGGAACTTGAATGGAGCAGCAGTCGTGCATGTGCCATGCCACACCATTCAATGTATATGGGACTGACAAACAGCTGAGCGCTCTGTTCGGCTATCTGCGTCAGTCCCATACACTTTGAATGGAGTAGAAACCCACATGCTCTGCCGACGTCCCATTCAAAGTTCTACCCACTGCGGCCATACAGTGAGGAGGAACAGATAATCTGTGGGGTTCCAAGAGGTGTGGCCCCAAGCAATCAGACACTTATTATCTATCCTGTGGATAGGTAAAAAATGTTGATTTTGGGCATATCTCTTTAACTGGAAAAGGAGAAAGGGATTTAAAAAAAAAAAAACCTGGTCCAGTCCACCGTGATGATTATGTGCGTTTGTAAAGGTGAAGCTCCATTTCTATAAAGCTTAACAGGAATATTATTAATTTTTCTGAAGCTCATCTCAAAGGAGATGTCACCTTGAATTGAAAGACTATCCATACCTACTTGCTGTACGTTCTCTCAGGTTCTAACAAATATTTAAATACGTTATTTAATTACCATTTAAGGCTTCATTCACAGGAGCATATCCGATTTGCGTGTGTAAAAAAACGGACCGTATTTCATGCATTTCATATCTGTGTGCCATCGGTGTGCTTTCAGTTCCGCATCAGTGTGCTTTGCGTGTGGCATCCGTTTTTCACGTTCGTGATTCTCCTCTGCAAGCACTTCCTTTTTTTAGTTTTTTTTATTTCTCTGCATTTCTTTAGCAATTGATGCGTGAAACACGGACTGCACACTAATGTCATCCGTGCGCTGTCCGTGTTTTTTCACGCCACCCATAAACTACAATGGGCAACAAGGTCCACAAAATTGGACCAAAATAGGACATGCAGTGAGTTTTACGCAACGGACACTCACTGCATGAAAAATTACGCATTTCTGAATAGCCTATTGACTTGCATGGGTCCGTGTGCTGTCTGTTATTTCAACGGACAGCACACCAACGCAGAACCTGCTCGACTGAATGAGTCCTAAGGGTTCATACACTCAATCATACTCCGACTGTGTGTTGTTCAGATCCAAAATACGGCACTCAGAAATATATGGGTGTTTACTGTACCTCTGTAGACAAAACATTGTGCCATGCTCGAGGCACCATACAGTAGTGCACGGCCCTGTGCATGAGTCCTAAGAGTATACAAAGTACTCAGTGTTACTCTATTATTGCAATTACAAGGGATACCAGGATCAATACAGTAAAAAGATGTTCACCTCTCACCACAGCTTACTATTCTACTCCAGCTTTGTAAACTATAATTCACTGACTTCATTTACTTCTTACAGGGAATAAATTCCATTAAGCAGCACTGCACCATCTGGATTCATTGCAGAAAAGTTGATTTACTTTGTTGCGGTTATTACTTTTTACCACAACTGACAACATATTTGCTTCAAATGTTTGACAAAATTAAATACTAAAAAGCCAGTAGCTTCTCTAGACAAACTTATTTTTTTTTTTAGTATTTCTTCACTGCAAAACACTCGTACCAACACTTGCCTGAAGGAATTGAAGGGTTTTTCCGGAAGCAATTAACTAATTTCAATTTCACTGCACATATAAAAACAATGTAATTTGTAATATACTTAAGTTTTGATTTAATCTTCTAACACACGATTCCAGCGCTGGTCACGTGATATCTCCAGTAGCAAAATCCTTACTTCCGGCGCTAGCCCATCAATGATCTGAGTTCCGTTTTCTGGCTGGCTCAATGTACAGGTCCGTCGTCACTGTACACTGTGGGAAGTGGTGGACCCGATACTCCCTTTCTTCTGATATACATACGTGGTTTCTACACTAGAAGTGTTTACCATGCATGCCCACTTATGCGCTATCACAGCGCCTACGCGTCATTTTCTCCCCCTAGCAGCGGACTGGAAACTATCAGAAGGAATCAGATGTCCGAAGCAAATCAGATGTCAGGAGCCAGTTGCAAGTAGCGCTCTCACAAGCACTCCGGCACTAGCGTTAGGGGATTCCACAGAGTCCCGGAGCAGAGCCTATACTAGCGCTCTGCCCGAGATCCCGGCTCTGGGTAAGACCCTGACAACACTGTCCATATATGGACAGTGATGTCAGGAGATTCCACACACTGTCCATATATTGACAGTGATGTCAGGGGATTGCACAAAGTCCCGGAGCACAGTCTATACTAGCGCTCTGCCCGGGACTCCGCTCTGGGGAAGACCCTGATAACACTGTCCATATATATGTTCCACAGAGTCCCGGAGCAGAGCCTATACAGACCCCCAGACAGCCGGACACTGTGCCATGGGTAAGACTATTATTTGGTATTCAGGATATTGTTGTATTTTGTACCTCTGCGTACATGTGACTGGCATTGTCCAGCCACTTCACCTACCATACCTTGTGTTTTGTGTTTGGTGGGTGATGGCCTGACATGTGCTACTAACAGATGTCATCATATGTTTGTGAGCTTTACCTGGGCTATAACATAAGTGACTCCCCTATCAGTATTTCAAGTAAATCTCTTATATACATTTTGTATATATACATCCATATCCTCGTTTCTTGCCATATATGTATTACATGCATATTATCATTTCAGACTTATGCTGTCTGGCTTCAATCATCACACACGGTGGTGGCTATCATCTCTGTAACTTTTTTATGTAATAGTTTTTATGTATTTGTACGCAATAAAATGTATACGTTTTATAGTAACTAGTGGTATATGGACTCCTTTTTAGGTTATTATTATGAATGATGAGTCATTACCAATGACCATATATCGGGCCTATATGTGCCTTTCCTGCTTGCTTCCTTTTGATCATCACTGTGATTATATTATGAACAAGTGGAAGAGGAGGTTTATGTTTGTCCTCCTTGCAGGTTTGCTATACTGGCGCTCTGCCCGGGACTCCGGCTTTGGGGAAGACCCTGCTAACACTGTCCATATATGGGCAGTGATGTCAGGGGATTCCACAGAGTCCCGAAGCAGAGCCTATACTAGTGCTCAGCTCTGCTCTGGGACTCCGGCTCTGGGGTCAAATGAAGTTTTTATTTTACCATTTTGAAAGAGGGTGTTGTTTGGTACAGCACCGATATGTTGCAGGTTTATCGTTAGCTCTCACTGATCTAATGAGAGCAGTAAAATGGCAACGGAGACTGTTTATAGCTGGGTGTAGTAGGCGTGATGAGTCCCTGCTGCCGGCGCATTGCATGCTGGGACACAAGCGGTGCATGCCGGGAACTGTATGACCGGAAGAGCAAGACAACGAACACACAGAGGTAAACAAACCTCTCAATGTAAACAAAAGAGAATAATGGTAAATAAAAAAATAAAAATGTAGATAACGATATTCAGGGGGCATTAATAGATAAATTGAGAAGAGTTGCAGTGATTTAAAAAAAAAAAAAAAAGGTGTAGGGAAAAACCCCTTTAGGCTATGTTCACACGGAGTATTTTGGGGGAGGAATATCTGCCTCAAAGCTCCAAACGGAATTTTGAGGCAGATATTCCTCCCCCAAAATACTCCGTGTGAATAGCAATTATCGCGCCGTTTTTCGCCCGCGGCCATTGAGCGCCGCGGGCAGAAAACACGCTTTCTCCTGCCTCCCATTGAAGTCAATGGGAGGTCGGAGGCGGAAGCGCCCGAAGATAGGGCATGTCGCTTCTTTTTCCCGCGAGGCAGTTTTACTGCTCGCGGGAAAAAGACGCCGACGCCTCCCATTGAAATCAATGGGAGGCGTTCTCGGGCCGTTTCTGCCGAGTTTTGCGACGCGGTTTCCGCGTCAAAAAACTCGGCAAAAGACCCCGTGTGAACATAGCCTTAAAGTAATGGTTTGTGAAAGAAATAAAATACAAACAATATTAGCAAAAAAGAAACAAAAAACAAACAATGTATCAATTGTAAAAGACACTTATTTATACAGAACTCATTCCAAAGCAAATCGAAAAACAACCACATTTATTACCAAATAAAGTTTATGTAACCACTTAAATGATCAGCAAAAATTTTTCGATTTTTACCTCTCTGAATTTCAGCAGCCCTAAAGGTTTCGGTTTTTCATTGATGTGGCTGGCGGCCTTCATTTATGCAGGAGAAATTGTTTTTTTCCTGCGCAGTTTGAGGGTTCAAAAAATTTACCGTTTAAGTTATGTCATTTATTTTTGCAGCATGAATATAGTAAAAAAACAACTTTTTTAGCAGTTTTTTTGTTTCTTTTTATCCCGTTCACGTTTCACACTAAATAACCTGTTAAATTAATTGTTCAGGTTATAAAAAAGTTGTGTAGACGCCTAATATGTATAGGTTTTTATAGGCAATAAGATCTATTTTATGCTCAATAATGACTTTCTTTTTACATTTCTTTATTATTTCTAATTTAGTTACATTTCTTTTCTAATGAAGGGATAACTTTTTAACAGTTCATTTTTTTACTCCTGTATCAGTATGACACAGGCTGCTGTTAGGGCAACAAATTGTGTGCCCTAACAACAGTCTTACAGAACAGAAAGCCGTAGGGTCCATTCTAGGTCCCCAGTGCTGACTGCAGATGTTTCCCCTGGTCTCCAATCGGTGATGCGATCAAAGAGGATAGTCCTCTTTGATCATGCTACAATCACGGACCGTGTCGATCATAGGGTTAAACAGCAGTCTGCTTCCTCTGATCCCAGCTGTATTCACTAGGCTTCTTTAAGTACAGGAGCTGTTAGTAACAGCTCCTGCTAAGAGAAAGAGCGCTCACTGGAGGGCTCATTAGCCTTTTCTACAGCAACACCAGGAGACGTGACTGTAGAATAAGGACCTGCACCGCCCGCCATCAAAAAACAGTGGGCGGTTGTTAAGGGATTATTGTTATAATTTAACAGAAACAAAAAAGTATACACTGAGAATGACTACGTTAAAGAGGATCTGTCACTAGTTTATTAATTCCCTATATAACTAATCTAATAAGCGCTTTGCTGCTGCTAACTACTGTCTTTTTTTCCCAAAAAGTTTATTATTTGCAAAGTTATGGGCATTTTTCTAAATATGCTCATTTGGCTATAATAGCCAAATAGGAGGTGACACTTTCTTTTAACTCTGGGCAGTGTAATGTTTTCTGTATGACGCTGTCCAATCAGCGTACAGCTTCTTCCCCTTCCCTGCCCAGCATCTTATAGTATACAGCTTCCATTCCTCTGGTGATATCTCCGGTTGTGTCACAGCTAGAACTGCGATCCTGGTGCCATATGAAAGATCAGAATCTCATTTTCTTCATCGGATATGACACCAGAACCGCTCTTCTAGGTTGTCCACAGCCCGAGATATGGCTGTTTTAAGCGATCCCCATTCCCTCCAGTCTCAGTCTCTCACACTGTGTGAAGCAGCTTCATGCTGATATGATGGCGTCAGAGGCTGTGAGGTAGCTCCACCTCAGGAGAATCACTGGTGTTGACGCCCATTTGTCAAGTATAGGCTCATTTATATAGTTAGAAAAAAGCTCATAACTTTAAAATAATAAAAGTTTTGGGACACAATTTTCACTATTATTATCAGTGTGACAGCGACTATTAGATTAGCGAGCAGATTGGGCATTACTAAACTAGTGATAGAGCCTCTTTAAGCCTCCACATTATAGGGGTTGTATCATGAAGACAAATCCTTTTTAAAAAGAAACCAGCATGAAGATGATCACCGCAGATTCATCTTTTATACTCCCGGTGATCAGATGTTATCTCTGGGGGAAGCTAAGGCCAGTCACACATGTCCCATGTAGCAGCCGCTGGAAGGAAAATGTAGCATTACATGCCAGCCATTGAAATGCATGGATGCGCCTATTCTGTCAGAGCGGTAGATGTTTTTACAGAGCGGCTCTCTGTTTTGCCACATAGAGGGTGTCCTGAGTGGTAGTGATCTGTAAGGAACCAATAGCTGAGAATTCCATGCTTTGACAAAAGGAAGGTGCTGTGCAGTTTTAGCTTTTGGCTCAGAGAGCTCCAGATCAAGCGAAAGTTGACAGGGCTACGCTAAAGGATCAATCACTTCTCAATGACATGCCAAAAGAGCTACTTTTCAAATCGTTCTGCAAGCGGAACTTATTTACTGTAGCATATGTCAAATACCCATTTTCATAGGGATAACTATACCTCTTGCCTCACACCTGACCACTAAGCTTTTGTTCACTGGCGTTGATAATATATATATTATTAATATAAATGTTAAGAAAGCATTACAAAAAAAACAAAGTTCCTTGAATGGTTGGAAACGGAATTAAAGTCAAAGTGGAAAATATCAAGAATACAGCCTACTGGAGTAAAAAAAATTATATAGAAGAACCTTCAGAACTACAAATATATTCCTATTCACAAACATTACAAATGCCACCCCCCCCCCACTCACCCACCCACTGCAAAGTGTGAACGAGGCCTAAGCACTGACTAATCACTAACAATTACTGTGTGACATAACTAAATGGGCAGATAATGGTTGTGCAAACTTCATTGACGTTTATGCCAGAAGAAGAAAATGTTAGTAAAGTGGTAACGTTTGTATCACAGTTCGAGGATTCTGAAAGAACTTATATTTAATGTATTCTATATTTTTGGGCACTAATTTGTGTTTTAAATAGTTTTGTGCTCTGTAAATAAGCCATGCTGGTAATATCACTCCGGAAATACCTGAACTGTTTAAGCATTTGCAATGTTTTTGGAATCTTTGGATTGTAGCAGAAATCTGCAATAATAGCCACAAACTACAGTGAAAATCCTCACACCCCAATACGGTTCACATCTACGGTTAATTCAGCTCTAGACTATGTTACTTTCTAACATCTGATTCCTATGTGGAAATAATGTTGCTTCTCTATATACTGTAGGATCAGATCGCAGTGAAGCCTGCCTAAACGCTACCATATCTTACCTGCATAAAGATTCAGTAGAGATGATAAATCCACCTTTAGATTATACTTTAACCCGTTAGTGACCGCCAATACGCCTTTTCACGGCGGCCACTAACGGGCTTTATTCTGATGCATACGCCATCTCACAGCGCTGCATCAGAACAAATCTGCAGCGCTGGGAAAAACTCCCTGTTCTCAGTAGCTGAAAACTTGGGGCAGCACTGCCCGAGCGGGCGGATCGAAATCTGCCCGTTTAACCGCTTATATGCGGTGCTCAATATTGAGCGCCGCATCTCAGTGGTTTTGGAGAGAGGGAGGGAGCTCCCGATCTCACCGCACTGGCACCCTGCTGTGAGATCGCAGGGTGCCAGTGTCTTCTATGGCAGTTGGGGACCTAATAAAGGCCCCCAGGTCTGCCTGTAGTGGATGCCTGCTAGGTCATGCCTCTGGCATGGCCAATAGATGCCTGTCTGTTATAAACGGACAGGCAGTAATACACTGCAATACAAAAGTTTTGCCGTTTATTATAAAAGCGATCGGACAGTAGCATAGTGAAGTCCCCTAGTGGGACTAGTTAAAACGTAAAAAAAAAGTTTCATAAAGTTATTAACAAATAAAGAAGTGGGAAAAAAATGAAAAACCCATTTTTCCCCCTTACAAAATGCTTTATTATGGAACAAAAAAGTTACACATATTTGGTATCGCCATATCCATAAACTATAAAGCTATTATTTTATTTAACTCGCTCAGCGAACACTGTAAGAAATAAAATAAAAAACAATGCCCGAATTGCTGTTTTCTGTTCATCCTGCCTTAAAAAAGTGATCAAAAAGTCACATGTACTCCAAAATGGTACCGATAGAAACTACAAGTTGTCCCGCAAAAAAAAGCCCACATGCTGCTGCATCGGCGGAAAAATAAAAAAGTTATGGCTCTTCAAATATGGAGACAAAAAAATCACAATTGTGTTTTTACTGTGTAAAAGTAGTAAAACACCAAATTTATATAATTTTCTTGCATTGCCACAATCGTAACGACCCGCTGAATATAGTCATTATGTTATTTATACCACACGATAAACGGCCTAAATTAAAGATGCAAAAAAAGAGAGTGGTGAAATTTCTGGGTTTTTTTCTATTATGCCCCAAAAAAAGTTAATCAATAAATTATATGTACCCCAAAATGGTGCTATTAAATACAACTTTTCCCGCAAAAAACAGGTCCTTATACAGCTATGTCGACGCAAAAATGCAAAAGTTATAGGTCTTGGAATGCGACGATGGAAAAACGTAAAAAATAGCATTGTCCTCAAGGTTTAAAATAGGCTGGTCACTAAGGGGTTAATATAAAAACAAACATACAATATACTTCGAACTTAATAAGTGAAACTTTCTTGATTTACCTCTATGAGCTTTCGTTCGTACAAACTGGCAAACTCATCGTGATCCACCACTGGCTTTACTTCTGGAAGAATTTCTCCATCAATATTTCGAAGGTTTGGGAACGCTACAAACAAGTGAGATATTACCATTAGCATGATGTGTAGCCACATATCTAATACCATAAATACAACATTGAATTTGATGTAAAAAAAAAAAATCCATTCAACTGTGTGGCCGACCAAGACATATTAGTTGGTTATATGTGCTATTTTATTGCTATTTGGGAACAATATTAAAAGGGGGTACAAGATTTTCTGGAACAAATAAGCAACCTGGACTCCATTGCATACATTTTACCTACGTAATTACTTTCACAGTACGATATCAGTGAATGTACCTGTACAGGATGCATTTAGGCGGGACCACAGTTTACAATGTTTTACAAAGTAATACTGGTTTTAGACACCCACAATCCTGCCACAAATTCCATAATATGGCTGGCGGATGGTGATTTAAGTTTGGCTCAGTGAAACCAGGGGGAATGTGTCTCGGTCGTGAAGTCGTAATATGGAATTTAAGTTGCTACCATATTACAGCCATCTGAAATAGGTCTAAATGATGGTTTGTAGTGATTTCCCAACAACGAGTGAAGAGACCTACAGAATAAAGGAATCTACATCTAACCGTCTCTGGTCTTGTATTTCTCTGTTGGGCAACAAACAAAAACATTGTTGGTTTGTCTTATAAAGCCGCTACAGAGAGAAGAAATTACGCACATCTGAAACACGGGTCTGGAATAAGATGATGTTCCAACGCTCTGTATCATAACAATCCAGCATTCGGAGCATTTCTAGCGAGTAACCCTGCAAAGTTGCCACAACATATTGCTGTGAAGAGTTACAATACCAAGAGAGATATATCTTATTCAATTGAACAAATGTTGGTCATTGATATCAATTGATTTCAATAATGGCGCTTTATTATATATATTGGTAATTCCTATTTTTGCGGGGTAGAATTATTCTTTACAGAAGGTCACTCCTTGCAACCTTATTCAAAGAGATGAAAACTTAAATGGGTTTTCTGGGAGTAAAACATTGTTGGCCAATCCTTAGGTTAGGCCTTCAATGCTTAAATGTAGGAAGCCCTATCCTCAGAACCCTGCCTTTTATTTTACACTAGAGACTGAGCTACAGCACAGACACATGCCCGGATAAATAATAAAGGAGCCAGCAAATACAGCTGTCTCTTCTTCTTTTAATATTTGTCAGATTCATGTGATGTGGAGCTGCGCCAGACATGGAAGGTTCTGGAGGGACAAAGTTAATTTTATTAACATGATTTATAGCGGTCATATCGACGTAGATCCTGCGATGTGTCGTTTAGGTTAGACTGCCAATCTGCCTGTGATGGAGAATCAGCGGGTGGCGGTGATGCGCCTTTTGTACCAGGAGAAAGTTGATTGCTTCCCACTGGAGAGATGCTGATCCACCTAGACTCTCCGAATTTAAAGAAATGGTCAACACAATGTTGAGAATGGAGAAATACATGTATGGAAAAAGGATTGCTCCAAAAAATGTTTAAGACCTGTGGTCTCCTTGGCTAGACACTCCGAGTTTGGCACCATCCGTTCTGCTGGTAGATAGAATTCTACCGGTGCTCGTGATGTTTATTGGAGGGATTGCGGGAGCCGCTAGTCGCTGATACTTCTTTTTTGTTTGTAAAACAGAGAAATTGTAAATCTAGGCTGCGCCCTGGATCCATGTTGTACATGACTGTCCTGCATGGGATATATATGTTGTATGCATTGTATGATCTGTGGAAATGGAGTGCGGCGATTATATGACATATGTTAATGGGAATTTGCCATTAAGAGGTTCTATGGAGGACTCTTCGAGTTGATGCAGAAGAGGACAAAAACTCTCAGCTGGAGCACAGCTTCTCATGAACAGGGGGGGGAATAGGGTGGGGGGAAGGGATTATGTAATCTGTTTTACTTTTCTAAAATGTTAAACTCTTAAATACATTTTTGACTAAAATAAAATAAAATTCCCAGGGGTCATATCCCTCCAATAAAACCTTGATGACCTATCCCAAGCATAGGAGATCAATGTTTTACTCCTGGAAAACCCCTTTAACCCCTTGGCAACATGTGACATAACTGTACGTCACAGCCACCAAGTGGGAGTATGGAGCAAGCTCGCGGGCTGAGCCCATTACATTACAGCAGACACCTCACCTCACTGCAACGGCTGGAGACCGCGGCATTAGGAAGAAGGGGGCAGCTCATCGTACTGCTGGTTGTCATGGCAGCCTGGGGGCCTAATGAAGGCCTCCAGGTCTGACATCTTTCTCCTCCCTACAAGGACTTAAAAAAAAAAAAAAGTAAAGAACAGTTAACCCCTTCCCACCGCAGCCCATTTTCAGATTTTCATTTTAGTTTTTTCCTCCCCACCTTCCAAAAGACATAACGTCTTTATTTTTCCATTGATCTAGTCCTATGAGGGCTTGATTTTTGCGGGACAAGTTGTAGTTTTTGTAGTACCATTTATTTTGCCATATAATGTACTAGGAAACGGGAAAATGAAAAAAACAGCGATTTACGGAATTAACTGTGCGATTAAAACTACATATTAACTTTAATCTGTAGGTCAATACGATACCAAATATATATTGTTTTTTCTATATTTTACAAGTAAAAACCGAAGTGTAAAAAAGAAAATTTATTTTGTGTCAACAAATTCCGAGAGCCATAACTTCTTTCTTTTTCTGTCCATTAAGTGGTATGAGGGCTTACTTTTTGCGGGAGAAGCTGTAGTTTTTAATAATACCATTTGTGTCCATGCGACGGTTTGATCACTTTTTATTTAATTTTCTGTGGGAGATTAGGGGACCAAAAAATAGACATTCTGGAGTTTACAATTTTTTTTTTTACGGCGATCACCGTGCGGGTTAAATAATGATATATTGTAATAGTTCAGGCTTTTACGAACGTGGCGATACCAATTATGTTTATTTATTTATTTTTTTTACTATGCTCTAGGGGGAAAATGGTAAAAGGGTTTATTTTTGAACTTTTAATATTTTTATTTTTTTTTTACACAAAAAAAAACTACTTTATTTTACTCATTTTTACTTTTTTTTATTAGTCCCCATAGGGGACTTCAACCAGCGATCTTTAGATCGCTTGCACGATATACTGCAATACTAATGATTTGCAGTATATCGTGATTCTGCCAGGCATCTATTAAGCCCAGGGCTTAATAGGTGTGCAAAGATGGCGGACCTGGGGTGCTTCATTAGGCCCCCAGGCAGCCATAGCAACCATCGCCCCCCCCCCCCCGCGATTGCGTTGCGGGGGGGGCGCGATGAGCTGTTAGAGGGGGTCGCTAAAAGGCGATGTCGTTCGTTACTCTGAAGTGTCGGCTGTAACAAACAGCCGACACCGGCATCGTATGGAGCGGGTTCACTCCGTGAGCCCGCTCCATACTTCCCCTACCCGACTTTGGCGTATGGACACGTCAAATGTCGGGAAGTGTTTAAATAAATTTTTTAATAATGTTAAAAATATATATATATTAAAAGTAAAAAAAAAACACTAAAGTAATGTAAAAATTAAAAAAGTAAACATAATTGATATTGGCGCGTCTGTAAAAATACAAACTATTAAAATAATACGTTAATTAATCCGTCGGATTACTGCCATAGGAAAGAAAATTCACAATGTCAGAATTGCAGTTTTTTGTAACCTTGCTACCCCAAAAAATTGAATAAAAAGCGATCAAAAAGTCATATGTACCCTAAAACAGTACCAATATAAAACTACAGCTTGCCCAGCAAAAACAAGTCCTCACACATCTCCAGAAAAATAAAAAAGTTACAGCTCTCAGAATATTATTTTTGAACAATAATTTTTTTTCTTTGTAAAAAGTAGTACATTCTAAAAAAAATAAATATATAATTTTGGTATGGGTGTAATTCTATTGACCAGCAGGAATAGAGTTAACATAACGTTTTTCAACATGGTGAACGACGTAACAACGAAACCTAAAAAAAGTTATTGGTTTTGGAAAGCAGGGAGGAAAAAACAAAAACAACAACAAAATAAAAATGGCTGTGGCTGTAAAGGATCTGCCAGGCACAACTTCTGTGGATACGCCCATAGGTAATCAGTCTGCACCTGAGTCTATGTCTCTGAGACTGACTCCATCTTCCACCACTCAGGCTGGCAGGCTTAGGAGTGGGAGAGCCTATCGCAGCCTGGCCAGACGGAGCTAGCTCCCGCCCTCTGTCTATTTATACCTGCCTTTCCTGTTCCTCCTTTGCTTGTGATTCTTCTCGTGTGGTTTCCTGGCCCAGCTACAGCTTCTTACTATTTGATCCTGCTCCATACTGACCCTGGCTTACTGACTACTCTCCTGCTCTGCGTTTGGTACCTCGTGCACTCCTGGTTTGACTCGACTCGTTCACCACTCTTGTTGCTCACGGTGTGGCCGTGGGCAACTGCCCCATTTCCCTTAGCTTTGTGTACCCTTGTCTGTTTGTCTCGTGCACTTAATGAGCGTAGGGACCGCCGCCCAGTTGTACCCCGTCGCCTAGGGCGGGTCGTTGCAAGTAGGCAGGGACAGAGTGACAGGTAGATTAGGGCTCACTTGTCCGTTTCCCTACCCCCATCATTACAGTGGCGCCAAGTGGTTAACTTTTAATTACAATTCTCAAAAAAACTAACTAAAGCTACACTGACATTTACTAGGCAGCCCTATAGATAAGGAGTAGATATTGGATACAGTAGAGCAAGAAAAGTTTTCCCTAGATGTCCTTATAATAGCTATTGATTCTATACAGTCCTACTAAATACTACTACGTCCCTGTATTACTGCAGATTGTTTAAGATTCTCCATATTTCCTGCTCATCCCTATTATCATTACTTACAGACCTCATTCGAGCAAGGTAGAGAATTCCAAGGAAAAACGTTCCTAAACAAACAAGGGAACTCACAGGGTAGAGCTGAACTGCAGTCTTGTATATGACTTGAGGCTACATTATATTTTTGCTCTACAGTTGTTTCAATTAATGTGCTGCTTAAGGGTAAGAAACTCATGGAATGTTGTCTGTCATCAATTAAAATACCCACTGTAAGACACATTCAAGAGATGAGGATGAAAATATGATAATACTGTAATTTAATGATCTTTGGGATTTGACACCTTGTTGAAAACACTGGAGCCGAAAAAGAAAAAGTGAATATTTATATGTTCATATGTCTTACAAACTGGCAGTTTCCCTGACGTATAATGGCACACATCATTTCGGATCCTTCTGAATGATCCTCTACGCTGGAATGATACAATTATGTAAGAAGAAACTACAGCTTTCTGTAGGTTTCCATTATCCAAATCCAACTGGCAAACGCGGATCACTGTTCACGGCTGACACATTTTATACTGAGGTCTTCATTCATACTGTGTTTCTAAGCCCAGCCAAGGGAGGAAATAACGCACCTCTGTATATGTAGGAGTGTGGGGGGGGGGGGGGGGGGTAAGGCTAACTTGCGTAAATCCATTACATGGTTTTTTTTCCATTCTGCCAACAAACCATCTCCAGACCAGTGTTAATATATTTCCTATTAAAGTGTTCCTATTGGTATTCATACAGTAAGAGGATATAAAGAGATTTCATATTTGCCTCTATAGATATCTAACATTTTTGTTAATATACGGATGTAGCCATCTTTATCTGGACTCGTGCTGCAGCGTGATATCACACAACAAAAGCCATTGAAAAAGTTAGGATAAAGGATCTCGCCACTGTGTATTTAATGCGTTTAAAGTCAAGATAAAGACGGCTGCATCTGTACTGAAAGTGGTTATCTGGGAACTTTTTAAATCTGCAGCAGGACAGGGGATGGCATAACATAATAAACCAGCAGATCCCCCACCCCCCGCTCCAGCAATGAGGTCCCGCTCTCGGACGCTTTGGTCTTGGAAGCTCCTGCAACAGTTACGTGACACTACAGCCAGTCCTCAGCGCTCATGGCAGCATCACTGCTGAGGCCAGCGATTGGCTGGAGCAACATGTGACCGATGAAGAAGCGGCAGAGAATGGGACCTCAGCGCTCGAGCGGGGGCACTTCAGGGGATAAGCATCTCCTAGTTTATTAAGACATGCACTTCTGCCGATTTAAAAAAGACCCGGATTACCACTTTAAAGGAGTTCTATACTAGCAAGAAATTATGTTAAATCGTGTGACTAATGAAAACTGGTAAAATGATGTCAGTGATAAATACTTCTTTTTGGCTTTTTTACATTTTGGGTGGTGAGAGTATTATAAGGTGAATAGGTTTGGCTGTGAACGAACAAAAGCTGGCTCTTTGGACTTATTCATTTCAGACCTTTGACATGGGCGTATTATGGTTCCATACAACCTTCGAGTTCAATGGAGCCATGGCAGGTTTCTATGGGGCCCTACTGTGCTCTGATTTCATAAGGAGGTATACAGAGGTTTTTTCTTAGGGATTCCATATGAATCAGACAAAATTGGGCTATTCTCCATTGGCTGCCATACTATGAGATTATTCTCCCATAAAATAATTGCTTCTAGGGGAGAATATCTCTGTAATATGACCCTATATGGAGCACCTGACAGCAACACACAGAATGTAGTATGGAGAAGAAGGGACTCCATCTGACTCTACTGTATGCATGAGGCCTTAAGCAAAACCTGACATTTCTAGGAGGTGTGGTCAAAATTATCCCCATGTAGATAGTGCCACACCCTGCATATAGCACCCACCTGTAGGTAGCATCACCCCCCCCCTGTAGATAGCACCATCTCCCTCCGGTAGATAGTACCATCCCCCCTCCTGTAGATAGTACCACCCTCCCTCCTGTAAATAGCGCCACCTAAGCTCCCTCTTGGAGCGGAATCCCCAGACAGATCGCTCTGGCCAGGTATGTCGCTTCTAGAGGGAGCCCCTGACGTCACTGTCCATATATGGACAGAGACGTTAGGGGCTTCCTCTAGAAGTGAAATCCCGGGGGTGGTGCTATCTGCACGGGGGTGGCATTACCTACAAGGGGGGGGGGGTGTCGCTTTCTACAGGGGAATTAGTGGCATCTAGAGAGGGGGAATGGTGCCATCTACAGAGGGGGGGTGCTATCTACAAGGGGTGGTGCTATTTACAGGGGGTATGGCACTATCTACATGGGCACTACCTACAGTGGACACTGCGGCGCTATCTACATGGGCACTGTGTGTGGCGATCCAGCGTGACGGAGAGAGAAGACCAATTGCGATAGAGCTGCGACAGCGTGTATATATATATATATATATATATATATATATATACACATACATACATATACACACACACACACAGTACAGATAAATATATATAAAAAATTACAAAAAGGGTTTTTTTTTTTTTCATTTTTAGTGATTTGTCGGCTCATAATAAAAATTTTAAAACATGGAATTAAAGTAATCTAGAAAATGAAAGCCTCAAACGTCTTGTAAAAAGACAAAGTAAAAATACTTGTGATATTCAAAGCGGTTGCAAATATATTATCGTTTAAATAAGTGAATATGAAAAATTTTAAACTTGATCTGGACACAAGGGCATTAACAACCCTTGCTCATGAAAGGGTTAATGGTTTAACAACTACATGACATTTTAGGGAAAAAAATACAATTTGTTAATTTTTAACTTTAGTTAGTTAATTGATCTTTTTATTTTACCTGTTCATTGACAAACTCTCAAAGCTACACATTTATTCACATTGCAAAATGGGGTTAAAGAAGACTTTTATACCGCTGCTTTAAAAACTTTGCACACTGCAGCAATACAGACATGAAAAGTTATTAACTTTGGTCTGTAAAGGGGTTGTCCAGGTTCGAGGTAGTTTTTTTTTTACACTGATGACCTATCAACAGGATCCGACACCCGGACCCCGCACCGATCAGCTGTTTCCGCTGCCTTCGGGTGCCAGAAGCTATGCAGTGGTCGGTGCCGGAAGTAGAAGGCTCCGACCACTGCATAGCACTGAATAGGTCATCAGTATAAAAAAACAGACCTGAACCTGGACAACCACTTTAAAGACCAAATTTAATAACGTAACTTTCACCTGAGCACTTCTGCACATTCGTTTCAGCAACGGTGGGGGTCTCAGCACCCGGGCCCCACTGATCCAAACTTTTGATAAGGTCTCTATGACATGTCAAAAGTTAGATGAAAGTGCAGTCAATCTTTAACTACCCGTTTAATCAGTGATACAATACACTGCAATACCTATGGGGATGACGGAGGGATCCCGCCCTCATTCTAGCAGCTTAGATGCCGTAGCGGCTATTGACTGCGACCTCTAAGTGGTTAAACTTCCGGCTTCGAGTTACCTCCAATGCCGGCCGTTAGAGTGGGGTGCCAGCTGTAATATACACCTGGCACCCACTGAATATAGAGCCCGCATCATACTCCCTCCCCCCCCCCCCCTATTGACTGACGAACAATCATGTCAAATTCAGTAAGACATTTTGGACAATTGTAGCTTCTAACTTTGTGGCAAAGAGGAAGGCCCTTTCCTGTTCCAGCATGACACTGTCCCTGTGCACAAGGCCTGGTCCATAAAGACATAGTGTGACGAGTTTGGAGCGGAGGAAATCGAGTGGTCTGTATAGAGCCCTGACCTCAACCCCATTGAACACCTTTGAGAATTAGAACGCTGATTGCCAACCAGACGTTCTCTTCCAGCATCAATACCTGACCTCGCAAATGTTATTTTGGCTTAATGGGCACAAATCCTGACAGACACACTCCAAAAATTTGTTGAAAGAGTTTCCAGAAAAATGGAGGCTGAATACATTTTAGAGAGGTCTTTTAGGCACAAGAAGTTATCCCCTATCCACTGGATCGTGCCACCCCCCCCCCATTCCCGCCAGCCGCAAGCTAGATGCCAAGAGGCATTGAATACAGAGCAGATCAGGGCATGTGCCCTGAAACTCCATTTAAAGTCTGTGGCACTGACAAACTACCGATCCAACAACCACCAATCTAACAGTTATCACCTATCCAACCTTTCACATTCTTCTCCTACACTGGGTGCACAAAGACTGTTTGAGGCCCCATGCACCCGACCGTGCCAGTCAACACAGTAATTACGGGCACGGCCGGCCCCGGACAGCTGTCTACATTTGTGGGCTGTGCTCTCATTATAAAGTATGGGAGCATGGTCTGTAAAATAAAAAAATAGGACATGTCTTATTTTTTACGGAAGGTTTCTATGGACATAGAAATTAATTGGTCCGTAATTACGGACAATTTTACGGCCGTGTGCATGGGGCCTTAGTCCAATAGACAAATACCAACTGTGTTCTCAGGAATTCGAGTCTAATCTGCAATGATCTTACTTATACAACTAACTGGCAAGAGATATCCCAGGAGTACAATAAAGAAATACCAGCAGCTGTTCAATACTTGCTTTAGACGGTCTAATAGAGGAAATCCTGGAATGAGGAGAAAATTTGTTGAAAAGTAATTCAGAAAAAAGTCAATGAAACTGTCAAACAGACTCAATTTCAGATGGAATCCCCATTCTCTTATTAAACTAATTACCAGCCCTTCACCACATTCAACAGCACGGCGTTGTGTACGGTTCTTCATTTATCATTTTCATCACTGCTGCGATGAACTTTCCTTGTGTTTTTTATAATGATTCAGAATTATAACCCAAAATATACAGGGATCTGATGTAGAGCCACAAGTGTCCCAGTTTTCTTCCAATGTAATGCAGAAATTTTTTGGTCCAGTAGCATCCTGCATTCATGTACAAAAAGTGTACATTTTGGTCAGACGTACCATAAGTGCAACCTGTGCAGCTACACAGGGGCCCAGTAAATAAGGGGGCCCATTGTCACCCTAAAAGCAGCTTTCTACGATTAGATTGTATGTAAGGTGCAGAGCTAATGTATTTATTAGAATTACTGGTGGATTGTTAGAGACATAAGAGGGGTGCTATATCATGAGCTATGGGAGCGCAAGGGGCCCATATACTGTTCTTGCACCCTGGCCCTCTACGGTTTCTGTCTGCTCCTTTTTTGGACAGGAATACTCTGCAGCAAGTCACCACATTGCAACATTAGGGTATGTTCACACGGAGTGTTTTCAGCTGTTTTTCGGGCCGTAAACGTCCCGAAAAACGGCAGGAAAATCGGAAGCAGAACGCAGCCAAACATCTGTCCATTGATTTCAATGGGAAAAACAGCGTTCTGCTCCGACGTGCCATTCTTTTCACGGCCGTTTTTCAAAACGGCCGCTTAATAAAACGGCTGTGAAAAAGAAGTGCAGGTCATTTCTTCAGCTGTTTTTGGAGCCGTTTTTCATAGACTCTATTGAAAACAGCTCCAAAAACGGACGTAAAAAACTCAGCGAAAAACGCGAGTGGCTTAAAAAAAGTCTTTAAATCAGGAGCTGTTTTCCCCTGAAAACAGCTTTGTATTTTCAGATGTTTTTGAGTTTGGGTGTGAACATACCCCTATATCATAGAGCTGCTGCTCTAAGCTGTGAACAGCAGTTAGAGTTTTGCTTTACAGCAGCCACATTGGCATAAGAAACCGGTCAGAAAATGACTCGTTGTCATCGGTAAGAGTGTTGTAGGCATGCTCTATTATACATGAATTCGTCAGTATGGAGGGAGAGGGAGCGGAGTTGTAGGCATCAACTATTGTCAATGGTGCGATCCAGTGTTATCTTCTCCCAGCTTTATATTTGAGGTGTTATCTTTATCTCAGTATAAGCCCTGATTTACACGAGCGTGTGCATTTTGCGCACGCAAAAAACGCGGCGTTTTGCGTGCGCTAAAGGCACTTAACAGCTGCGTGTGTCATCAGTGTATGATACGCGGCTGCGAGATTTTCGCGCAGCCGCCATAATTTTGACACTCCGTTTGGATGTTTGTAAACAGAAAAGCACGTGGTGCTTTTCTGTTTACATTCGGAGTTTGACAGCTGTAGCGCGAACCACGCAGTTCGCACGGAAGTGCTTCCGTGCGACCTGCGTGGTTTTCACGCACCCATTGACTTCAATGGGTGCGTGATGGGCGAAAAACGCTGAAATATAGAACATGTCGTGAGTTTTACGCAGCGCACTCATGCTGCGCAAAACTCACAGACTGTCTGCTCTGCCCCATAGCCTAATATAGGTGCGTACGACACGCGTGAAAAGCACACGCGTATATTACGCTCGTGTAAATGATGCCTAAAAATTCAAAAATTCCAACAATATGGGGGGGGGGGTGGAGACCCCCAAACCTTTTTTAACCCCTTTCTGACATTTGACGTACATGTACTTCATAGTTGGGAAAGGGTTGTATGGAGCAGGTAACAGAAGCTGAGCCCGCTCCATACAGAGTGGGTGTCAGCTGTATGTCACAGAGCGTGTGTCAGCTGTATATAACAGCTGAAACCCTGCTCTAACAGCTGGGATTGGAGATCACTTAGATCCCGGCCTTTAAAAGAGTTATATGCAGCAGTCAATAGCATCCGCGGCATTTAAGCTATTAGACAGAGGGGGAACCCCTCCGTCACCCAGTTGTCCCCGCGATGCAATGCTTTTGGCTTATGCCCTTCATTAGTGTAATGGAGCTCCCTCAAGGTCCTGGCACCTGGAAATACCTACAATTTGAGAGTGCTGCCTGAACCACTTGGTCCGACCTACAAGCTCAATGGGAACATAAAAATTACCGTATACGGGTCTCAGAATACCACGACAGAGAAAGGATTATTCTGCGGGTCAAAATAATTCTAACGTGTCCTTTTTACCACACGATGAATGCCATAAAAACAAAACCTAAAAAGACAATGGAGGAAATGCGGTTTTTATTTTATTCCACCCCACAAAATTATTTTTCTCATTACATATGGTAATTGTGGCATTAAAAACCACAACTCGTCCAAAAAAAAAAAAAAAGAATTTGCCATATTTTAAACGAATTTAGAAGTTGGAAAATGAAAATGTACATGTGTTTTTTTTTTTACACATTTTATTAGTCCCCCCCTAGGGGTCTTGAACCAGCAATCGTTAGGTTGCTGGTATAATATACTGCAATACTAATACCATTATTTTCACAGGCTGAGACATGGCTTAACAGAGGCAGACAAAAGGCAGACCTGGGGGCCTTCATTAGGCCCCTGGGCTGCCATGACAAACACCGGCTTCCCGATCACGGTATGGGGGCACCAATGAGCTGTCTTTTCATCGCCTCAGATGCTGCGGTCGCGATTGACTGCAGCATTTGAGGAGTTAACCGGCCAGGCGATCACTGTTGCCGGCCATTAGTCCCGAATGTCAGCTGTAAAACCCGCAGAGTATGGAGTGCGCTCCATACTTCCCTATGATGCTTATCACGTACATGTACGTGATAATGCGTCAAGGGCTTAACGATGTCTTTTTGGAGACAATGACCACTTTTCTTGTCACTTTCTTTACAAATTTGGCGAGAAAAGTCACAAATTTTACCACAAATTTCTTACATATCACACTTGTTTCTGGTGTCAAAATCTGGAATAACGGCATAATTAATGTGGGCCATTGAGTTAAAGATTTGCCACTGAGTAGCTGCAGAATAAACAGAGGGAGAAGGGAACGTACATCGCAACTACAGCAAGCGGCTGCAACAAAAACCTCGCTTCAATAGAACTCTATGGAAACTCATCCTTGCAGAGACCCGCAAAGATGAAGCTGAAGCTGCTGCAGAAGCTCCAGGACGTCCTCCCCACTCTTGTACATTCTAGAGCCATTCTCAGCAGCAGCATTTTAACTCAATGTATATAAAAAGGCTTCTTACTTCATGTACTGATACATACACAGAAACAAGCACATAATCAGTTTTAGGACCTGTTCACACAGAGTTTATTGCAGGCAGAAAATTCTGCCTGGAAAAATCAGCTCCGTTTTTTTTTAAGTGGCTTTGAAGCACATGCGTTTTTTTTGCGATTTTTTTTCAGCATTTTCTGCCGCGTTTTTTACCTGTTTCTTCAACCGGCAAAGGAAATACCCGCAAGCGCTTATTGCCATAAGCTGCGTCAAAACACGAGTAAAAAAAAAGCTGTGGCAGTTCGCTGCTTTTTTTCCACGTCTTCTATTGATTTCAATGGGGTTTTAGAGGCGCAAAATGCCTCAAGATAGGGCATGTCGCTACTTTTTTCGCTTGCGGTTTCCGAGGCAAAGAACTCTGTGTGAACAGGACCGAACACTTCATCACAACAGTTAAATACAATGGTGGAGAAGGCGGCCGTGAGCTCTCTGCTCCACCATTCACCCTGTGACAAACCGGAGGAGACCTGCAGAGTGATCTCCTCCATTCGTCCTAGGAACAGGGCCAGGTGAGTATTTATATTATATTTAGGTGGCACTATGGGGGCATTATACTGTGTCGGGGCACCATGTAGGCATTAGAGTGTGTGTGTGGGGGGCACGATGGGGAAATTATACTGTGTAGGTGCACTAGTAGGACATGATACTGTGTGGGTGCACTATAGGGACATGATACTGTGTGGAGCCACTATGGGGGCATTATACTGTGTATGGGCACTACTGAACATGATACCACGTAGGGGCACTAAGGGGGCATGATACTGTATAGGGGCACTATGGGAACTATATACTGTGTGGGGACAATATAGGGACAGGATACAGTGTAGGGGCACTATGGGGGCATGATACGTGTGGGGGCACGATACTGGGTGGAGGCAATATGAAGGCAGGATACTGTGTGCGGGCACTATGGATGCAGAGTACTGTGTGGGGGCACTATGAAGGCAGAGTACTGTGTGGGGGGCACTATGAAGGCAGAGTACTGTGTGGGGGGCACTATGGAGGCAGAGTACTGTGTGGGGGCACTATGGAGGCAGAGTACTGTGTGGGGGCACTATGAGGAAATAATACTGTGAGGGGAAACTAAGGAGGTATCGGTACTTTTAGGGTGCACTAAGGAGTAGGGTTAGAGGCATGGTTTAGCATAAAAAAAAATGTCCCTATTTAAAGTTGAGAGGTTATCTTTATTGCTTTCTACAGTCATCAAGAACAGGAAGGTTCTACCTTCAGGAGCCATTTTAGGGACTATGGAAAACTTTTGTGATCCAGTCACAAACGCTGTATACAATAAAATATAACCCCTTGTCTGTCAATCTAGGTTGTTACTGCTGGTTCCCCACCGATACCATCTTCTGATATGTCTTTAACGGAAGATAGGAATTGCAAAAGTGAACATTTACTCTTTTAATAGACCACTCAGCGGCACAGAAAGGGTAAGACCCCAAGTAGCAGCATTGACCCGGCCGTGATGCAAATGTCAAGTTGCTGGTTAATGGCCATGTAGTGTTGAAGGTAAAACTGCTGGCGCCTGCACAATTTTGCGACCTTAAATGGAAGGTGTCATGATTTTTTTTTTTTTTTATCATATTGCTTTTAGTATGATTAAAAAAAAAAATGTATTTATTTGTGTTCTTGTGTTCTACTTTTTTCTTATTTTTACTTCTCTATCGGGGCTGGCATTTTTTTTTTCATCTCTGTATGTGTCGATAAACGACACATACAGAGATGGAATACGGCACATACATCCCCATAGAGAATGCGAACGGGAGCCGTTCCATTCACTGCAGCGTACGCCGTCTGTGTGGGAATAGCGCATGCGCTGCTCCCACACAGACCAAAGCGAAGCTCGCTAGCAGAGAGAAATCCGGCGCCATTTTCGTGTGGGACGGAATCCGTGGCCAGACAGTAAGAGGACGACTTCTGGCCGCGACATCCGGCCATATGTTCAAGGAAGCGAAGGCGCAAGGCATAGGAGCGCAGGCGGCAGGAGGAGGTAAGTCATGTTTGTGTATGTGATGTGTGTATTATGTTCGTGTTATACTGTCTGCTTAGCACTGTATCTAATCCTCCTACACTGTGCATTCGCTCAGAAAATGGCGGCACACAGTGTTGGAGGTTTGAAGATTCAAACCCCTCCTTCTCCTGGCCCTAGCCAGAATAAGGGAGGGGGGATTGTGTGAGGACACTAGAGGAGAGGGTGTCCACCCCAAATTTGCAGCATAAATCAATGATGTTGCTTTACCACATTGACCATGCTGCAATTTTGGGAACTGCTCCCTCTAGTGACCAGCACATGGAAATGTTATAAATTAGAATCTAATTTATAATAATATTTCCTGACTGGTGAAAAAATAAATTAATAATAATTGTTTAACTAAAAAAAATAATAATTTCTAGCGACACATTCCCTTTAACGGTCTATTCATTAAATTGCCGCTCGATTTTGCAGGTAACCAGCAATTTTACCCGCGACATCGCACCCCTTTAACAAGCATGCTGGTTATCCATGTTTTCTAACGCATTCACTCCGTGGGGCCTGACCCGAAATAAACTAAACTCAGATATAAAGAAATTACACGGAGCATTTAAGTCCGTTCTTTTTAAATATTTCAAAATACACATCTCAGGAATACATACAGATGAGAACATTACTGTTAATAAATGCAAAAACAGGAAGGGTTAAACCCTCCGTGTATTCCTAAAATAACATATTTTTGGACATATTTATTTAACTTAATCAAATGATTGCATTTATTTCAATGTTTGACAAAAAGTGACAGTAAATGAATGCAGGAATCTTCAGACGTGAGCTGAATGACAGTCCGGACTACGTGCTTTCCATCTTCAACTCACAACAGCACAGCCTGATTTTCAGACTTTAGTCATAAGTTTGGTCTGATACTGAAAATACAAACCCAGGACGGCTGTTTGTGGACTGAACAAGCATTTTATGTGTAGCACGGCACAGTAGGACGGCGTTCTCTAGATAGAGGTTTCTCTGTAGGAAAACATTCACGGAAATGCTTAAATCTTTCGGTATAACTCATGTCTGTGGTAATCTGTTGTAAACAACCTATTTACCATGCGCACAGAGAAATACACAATCGCAGGGGGGACAGATTTCTATACAGTGCAAACATAAAACATAAGGAGGAGAAGATGCATAGAAAGACTTAAATAGGGAACCTGCTGTCGGATCAGGGCACTTAACATTAGGGCGGCTTTGACAGCGAATTCTGCAGATACACTAAAGGGAGTTTATAATAGTGCCCAAGTGAACTTAGTGTCCACTTGGATCATGGACGCATTACCATTTTCTCTCCCCATAGCAAGAGCTGATTTCTGTAAATCGGATTTAAGCTCACATTTTGGGAGGCTAAAAGTCAGATAAATATCTGACTATTAGAAGCGTACCATGGTGGAGGTCAAGCCTCTAAGATCCCAACATTTGCTTGGTTGAGTGTTGCGCCCATTTGGCTCTAAACATTTTGTATACAGCCCATTTACAGATACTTTCTAAAGCTCACGGATGGCTCTCCAAGAATAGCAGAAAAATGTTGATGGGAGTAAAATCAGGGGCGGACATACCATTGGTGCAACCTGTGAAGATGCAAAGGGGTCCAGTAAATAGGGAACCCACTGACACCTTATAGCAGCTTTGTACGGTGTATTGGATTGCATGTATGGACTGAGCTATTGACAATGGCTCAGAATTATTGATAAATTGTTAGAGACGTGTGATGGCGGAGTGTTTTCTTTATGAGCTAATTGAGAGTAAGGGGCCCACACACTGTTCTTGCCCTCTACTGTCTATGTTCGCTACGGAGTCAAATGCTTGTGCCCCTTCTAGGGTCAGCATCCGAACCTCCACTGGTATAAACATCAGACATGTCTCTATGACACGTTAGAATTTTATTTAAAGACAAGTTCACTTTAAAGGAAAACTTCCAGGCTTCAATTTATGCCACTGATCCAGAAATTAATGCGGTATAGACATACACGTGTAGTACTTCTGTATGGCCACAGTCCTCATGATCTCAATTTGCCTTGTAGAAGTTACGTAGCTGAGTAATGATTTATACATTTCCCATTGAATTAAATAATACATTACTCTTCAGTAGGCATCCAAGTCCTTCTAGTGGTGGCTACAGGTTGCAAGAATTTGTATGACTGTGGAGGGAAGATGATGATTTAGAACTATGTTTAAAAAAAAAAAAGAGAGCTCCGACTCCTATGTAAATATATTGTGAGATCAGATGGTACAGTATTTATAAATTATTTGATAAAAAAAGACAAAAATAATAGGTAGACTTTGTAAAAAACACTTAGTGTATTGTTTCGGATACAATGGTGTAACGATCGCGGTTGCAGGGGGCCGGAGGAGAAGGTTCCCACCCTGGATGCCCTCAGTCTGCCACATGAGGCCCCAGCAAAGGTCTCCACCCAGGCACATACAAGGTCCTAACACCAGGAATTTTATGCGACATAGTATAGAACAACGCTGCCCTTGTTTGTGCCATGCCTTGATTTAACAGCCTGAAGTGGGCCACTGTAGACGAAAGGAGCGATGAGTAAATATTTTTTTTTTTAATGTCCAATCTGGGTAGGGTTGGGGCTTTCTGACGGGGAGGGTGTACAGCTCTTTCTTGTTATGCCTCTGTTCAGGAGACATACTCGTGTAATAAGTCAGGACTACATGGTAAGGTAAAGATTTTTGCAAAAAGTCCAGCAGCAGTTAATTAGCAAGCTAAAGTTTTATGAGGTGGGCAGGAATGGCACTTTTTTGGCACTGTGAACAAATCACAGCTTAGACCAGTAAGAAGGACCAGGTAGTAGATGAAGTACATCTGTGGCATACTTGCTTTCTGTCAAAACTTATGCCTTTACATGACATGATGCCCACACTAATCCCGTCATGTGAGAACTTCACTACAAAAATGGATCTTGGGGGTGAAGGTGTTAAGTGGAAGCTGTATCCAAGCAGACCAGACAGTCCTTGCATACTGCACAGAGCCGGGAGCTCTTCCAAAGTTGCCAACGCAACTGCCTGTGCTGCCAAGGTGCCAGATGCTTTTCTAAGAAAAATCTTGTTTCACGATTCTTGAGCTGAAAACCTGGGGCTAGTTTTTATCTATTCTGTAACGGCATTGCAACAGCCAGAGTGGGGCAGGTCTTTCTTTATATGTTGAAACATTTAGGATGTCTTTCTTAAGATATGTTTTATAACTTATGAAATTACAAACTGTGAACCTTTATTTAAAGAGGTATTCCAGCTTTACATAAATACGGCAAGGGCTACTCGGTGACCCACAAGTTGACGCAACATGACACCTACGCGAAATCTAGCAGGATTGGATTTATTGCGACTTATGTCGCGTCAGCTTGTGGGTTGTTACGCGACCACATTGACTCTCATTACTTGTGATGCAGGCTGCGCGACACCGCAACTTTTGCCCTGGCCAAAGTCAGCATATAGACCTAGCCTAAAGTTAATCACTGCATAACTAATAAGCTCTACAACTTTCTAACATATGTTGTGATTCTATTCCTCACCATTTTTTAATATGTGCTTGCTGTCAGTGAATGAGAACACTTTTATAAATTTAGAGTCAGTAAAGCATTACATTTCTAGTCCTGCTCCTATCTGAGAAGTGGATACAACTGTTTAGGCTTTATTTACACAGCCATGTTCGGTCCGTGAGATACGGATCGTATGTCGGTCACTTTTCTCGGACCAAACACAGTTCTTGGAGCGATTCCCCTAGAATCATAGTTATGTATGATGTTAGGTGTTCATGCCTCCCCGCGGGAATACTGTCCCAAACTATAATCATGTTTGCAATACAGGACGCTAGTCCCGCGGGAGGCAGTGATTCAGCGTCATAGACGACTATGATGCTAGGAGTACGGCTCCCTGAACTGTATTCGTTCAAGAAAATGCGGCAGACATACGGACCGTGTCACATGGACTGAACACGGCCACGTGAATAAGGCCTTAGGCATACCTCTCAACTTTCAAGTATCGCAAAGAGGGACAACCGATGCGGCGCACATTGCATGCTGTGGCAATTTTTTTTCCTCACGCCTCTAATCCCGCCCAATCCACCTGTAGATAGTGCTAACCACCACCCCCCCCCCTTGTAGCCATTGGGACTCCCACTAGGGGCGGAATCCCTAGCCAGAGCATCCGCCTTGCTGTGGCCGGGGATTCAGTTCCAGGAGGAGCCTCTGATGTCAATGTCTATATATGGACAGTGACGTCTGGGGTTCCCTTTAGGAGCAGAATCCCTGGCCAGAGCATATGCAACGCTCTGGCAGGAAAGTCCGCTCCAGTAGGAGCCAGTAACATCACTGTCCATATATGGACAGTGACGTCAAGGGCTTCCCTGGGCCAAGCGCGTAAAGTAGCGCTGTGCCCGGGTAGTCCTCTGTACTAATGCTGAAGCAGGGAGCTGACTGTTCCTTGCTTCAGCATTGGGTTCAACTGTGTCCGCGTCCCGAGTAGTCCAGGACATACCACCGGCCGCCTGGGACAGCAGGACACCGGCCTCCCTGACAGCGGGACAACGGCACAAAATCCGGGACAGTGGGACACTGGACGAAATCTGGGACTATCCCGCTGAATCCGGGACGGTTGGGAGGTATACCTTAGGTAAAAAGATTTGTGAGCTAAAAACAGCAGCAGAACAAATCTCTCTTGTAGTTTGCTACAATGTATCAGTCTGTAGTCTAGGCTGTTTAGCTCACAGAGCATTAAAAAAAATTACAACATTTCTGTAATTTCCACCTGCTAGGATACGGTTTTATAAATCTGGAAAATGTAACTAAAATATTTAGTTATAAAAGAGACAAAGCGACATGGAAGCAATGCAAAGTCTGTAACAGGGCCCCCGACATTCAATGTAAAATACTTTTTGTGACTTTTAGGCTGGATTCACACGAGCACATTACGTCCGTAATGGACGGAACGTATTTCGGCCCCTAATCCTGGACCGAACACACTGCAGGGAGCTGGGCTCCTAGCATCATACTTCTGTACGATGCTAGGAGTCCCTGCCTCGCTGCAGGACAACTGTCCCATACAGTAATCATGTTTTCAGTACGGGACAGTAGTCCCACGGATAGGCAGGGAATCCTAGCATCGTACATAACTATGATGCTAGGAGCCCGGCCCCCTGCGGTGTGTTCGGTCCGGGATTAGCGGGCGAAATACGTTCCGTCCATTACGGACGTAAAGTGCTCATGTGAATCCAGCCTTAGTGTGGCAGTGGGCCTTTGGGACGTCTCAGGTATCCTTTTAGCTATGCCACGTCATTATCCCTATATCTTATCTGGGGCAATACTTTTTTACAATGATTTCATTGGAAAACAGTCGTAGTTGTAAAAAAATATCATAACAGAGAAGTCACAAAGTGCAGCTGTGGTGAACTAAATGCTTTTTGCTGTGAACTTTGGTAACTTGCACTGGAATTGCACATTGGAAGGAAGGTAAGAAGACTCACTACGATGGTGATAGAGGTGCAGGGTTTGCTCACTGGAAGTGGAGACATGCCAATACCACCAATGTTTATAAAGAGAAGTCGTTTGACAAGTTAAAATTAACCCCTTCCCGACATTTGCCGTACATGTACGTCATGGAAAGCATTGACTTCCCGCATCTTGCCGTACATGTACGCCGAATGTTTGGGACCGGCTCAGAAGCTGAGCCGGTGCCATCATTACCGGATCTCAGCTGTATCTTACAGCTGACATCCGGCTGTAACGGCGGGGACCGAAATTAGCTTCGATCCCCGCCATTAACCCCTTAAGTGCAGTGCTCAAACGCGATCGCTGCACTTAAGGTGTTTGCAGCTCATCGGAACCCCAGTAATGAAATTGCCGGGGTTCCGGTGGCTGCAATGGCAACCGGAGGCCTAATACTGGCCTCCCGGTCTGCCTAGCACCGAAGCCGGTCAAGAGCCGCCCGGCGGCGGAGCCTGATCGGCTTCCGTAGCTGCCGGCAAGATGGCGCCGGGTCAGGAGCTGATCCGGCGTCATCAGCGGTGGAAGTCAGCTGTACTGTACAGCTGACATCCACCTGTAACGGCAGGAACCGGAGCTAGCTCCGATCCCTGCCATTAACCCCTTCGATGCAGCAATCGAAAGCGATTGCTGCATCGTAGCGGTTACTAGCAGATCGCCAGCCCTGACAGGCAATCGGGACTGGCGACTGCTGTTATGGCAACAGGAGACACAATGGTCTCCTGCTCTGCCATTACGGAAGCCGATTTAGGCCCCGCCGGGAGGCGAAGCCTAATCGGCTTGCTGTCAGTGAATGACTGACAGATCTAATACATTGCACTACATAGGTAGTGCAATGTATTAGAAAAAAAATAATCTGACCGTTGGACCTTCAAGACCCCTAGTGGGACTTGAAGAAAAGTGTAAAAAAAAGTATAAAAAAGTGTAAAAAAAAGTGCAAAAAATAAAAGTTTGAAAACAGTAAAAGTCTCAAGTAATCAAATAAAACACAATCCCCCTTTTACTCTTATCAAGTCCTTTATTATTGAAAAATAATAATAAACCATATGTATTTGGTATCGCCACAACCGTAACGACCGGAGGTATCAAAATATTATATTATTTATTGCACGCGGTCAACAGCGTAAAAAAAAACCGTAAAAAAACGTTACCAGAGTTTCTGTTTTTTGGTCACTTTGCCCTAATTTCTACAAAACACCTGCAGGGTTAACATGCTCACTACACCCCTAGGTAAATGCATTGAGGGGTGTAGTTTCCAAAATTGGTTCACTTCTGGGGGGTTTCCACAGTTTTGGGCCCAAAGGGGCCCAGAAACCAATCCAGCAACATCTGCACTCCAAATGGCGGTCCTTCCCTTCTGAGCCCTGCCGTGTGCACAAACAGCAGTTTATGACCACATATGGGGTATTGCCGTACTCGGTAGAAATTGCTTTACAAATGTTGGGTTCGTTTTTTTTCCTTTATTTGTTGCGAAAATGAAAAAATTTGCGCTAAAGCTACGTCTTATTGAAGAAAAAGGATTGTTTTTATTTTCACTGCCCAATTCTAATAAATTCTATGAAACATCTGTGGGGTCAAAATGCTCACTACGCCCCTAGATGAATTCCTCAAGAGGTGTAGTTTCCTAAATGGAGTCACTTTTTGGGCGTTTTCATTGTTTTTTCCCCTCAGGGGCTTTGCAAATGTGATATGGCCGCCGCAAACCATTCCTGCTCAATGTGATCTCCAAAAGCCAAATAGCGCTCTTTCCCTTCTAAGCCAAGCCGTGTCTCCAAACAGCCGTTTATTACCACATGTGGGGCATTGTTTTACTCGGGAGAAATTGCTTTACAAATTTTGTGGTGCTTTTTCTCCTTCAGTCCTTGTGGAAATGAGTAAAAATAAGCTAAACCTACATTTTCTTTGAAAAAATGTTGATTTTTATTTTCAGGGCCTACTTCCAATAATTTCTGCAAAAAACCTGTGTGGTCAAATCGCTCACTATACCCCTAGATAATTTCCTCAATGGGTGTAGTCTCCAAAATGGGGTCACTTGTGGGGGGTTTCCACTGTTTTGTCTCCTCAGGGACTTCGTAAATGTGACATGGCCTCCGCAAACCATTCCTGCTAAACTTGAGCTCCAAAAGCCAAATAGCGCTCTTTCCCTTCTAAGCCCTGCCGTGTGTCCAAACAGCCATTTATTACCACATGTGGGGTATTGTTTTACTCGGGAGAGATGGGTTTACAAATTTTACGGTGCTTTTTCTCGTTCAGTCCTTGTGGAAATGAGAAAAAAAATCGCTAAACCTACATTTTCTTTGAAGAAATGTTGATTTCAATTTTCACGGCCTACTTCCAATAATTTCTGTAAAAAACCTGTGCGGTCAAAATGCTCACTATACCCCTAGATAATTTCCTTGAAGTGTGTCGTTTCCCAAATGGGGTCACTTTTGGGGGATTTTGACTGTTTTGGCACCGCAAGAGCCCTTCAAACCTGACATGGTGCCTAAAATATATTCTAACAAAAATAAGGCCCCAAAATCCTCTAGGTGCTCCTTTGCTTGTGAGGCCGGTGCTTCAGTCCAGTAACACGCTACGGCCACATGTGGGATATTTCCTAAAACTGCAGAAACTGGGCAACAAATATTGAGTTGCATTTCTCTGGTAAAACCTTCTGTGTTATAAAAAAAATTTTACTAAAAATTTATTTCTGCAAAAAAATATGAAATTTGTAAATTTCACCTCTACTTTGCTTTAATTCCTGTGACATGTGTAAAGGGTTAAGACATTTTCTAAATGTTGTTTTGAATACTTTGAGGGGTGAAGTTTTTAAAATGGGGTGACTTTTTGGGGGTTTCTAATATATAAGGCCCTCAAAGGCACTTCACAACTGAACTGGCCCCTGTAAAAATAGCCTTTTGAAATTTTCTTGAAAATGTGAGAAATTGCTGCTAAAGTTCTAAGCCTTGTAACGTCCTAGAAAAATAAAAGGATGTTCAAAAAACGATGCCAATCTAAAGTAGACATATGGGGGATGTTAATTAGCAACAATTTTGTGTGGTATAACTGTCTGTCTTACAAGCAGATACATTAAAATTGAGAAAAATGTTAATTTTTGCAATTTTTCGCTAAATTTTGGTGTTTTTCACAATTAAATACTGAACATATCGAGCAAATTTTGCCAGTAACTTAAAGTCCAATGTGTCACGAGAAAACAATCTCAGAATCGCTTGGATAGGTGAAAGCATTCCGGAGTTATTACCACATAAAGTGACACATGTCAGATTTGAAAAATGAGGCTCGGTCAGGAAGGTCAAAAGTGGCTAAAGAGGGAAGGGGTTAAAAATGTCCAATCGCGGTTTCCAACAATGGCAGACATCAGGGGTTGCCTGTCTATGGTTATCATGGACATTATATTACGGTCTGATCTTCGCAGAATCAGCAGTCGGAGGTCCCTTTTTCTGATAAAGAGCTCCAAATTCCACGCATAGACATAGATTTATAGAAAAACATGCTAGTTATCGGTAGTTGATACTAGAGGGAGATTAGGTGCTTACTACATACTGTGTTATTATTGAGTTCAATGTATACCACTCTGCAGTAAGCTCCCTCTAGTGGCAGCTGCAGGCAGCCAGAACGTTTTACTTTAAAGGGAACCTGTCGCCAGTATTAGGGTATGTTCACACGCAGTGATTAAAAACGTCTGAAAAAACAGAGCTGTTTTCAGGTAAAAACAGCTCCTGATTTTCAGACGTTTTTGTAGCAACTCGGATTTTTCACGGCGTATTTATGTCTGTTTTTGGTGATGTTTTTCAATGGAGTCAATGAAAAACGCCTCCAAAAACGTCCCAAGTAGTGACATGCACTTCTTTTTCGCGGGCGTCTTTTTTTGCGCCGTATTTTGACAGCAACGTGTAAAATTAAGCCTCGTAGGAACAGAACACAGTAAAACCCATTGAAAGCAATGGGCATATGTTTGTACGTGTAATGGAGCAGTTTTTTCAGGCGTAATTCAAGGCGTAAAACGCCCGAATTACGTCTGAAAACATTGCATGTGAACATACCCTTACACCTATTGAACTCTACTCACCCCTCTCTAGCCGCTGCTGTCAAAAGTTTACTAGCGTTACCCCCTCTCCTAAACTGCCTCAGTTACTGTGCATGTGCCGCTATGGTGTCCCGTTGTGCGCATGCACAAGAACAGGACATATATGCGCAAGCGTAGGATTTTGTGTGTGCTATGGGGAGGCGAGGAGCTGTCAATCAAAAGTAAGAAGGCGGAGTTAACTCAGAAAAGCTTGAGGAATGAAGATATGTCTCTATTATCCTCACGGCACAGGAACACTAAAGAATGGAATACTATGGCCTCATGCACACGACCGTAGCCGTGTGCACGGCCGTGATTTTCGGATCGGCCGGCTGCGGACTGTCAGCCGCAGGCCGCCCGTAAATCGCGGGACATGCACATGGCCGCCGCCATTGTTTTCAATGAGCCCGGACCGCAGAACAGGGCCGTAATAAGATATGCCCGTTCTTTCTGCGGTCCGGGCTCCCGGGCCGTGCAAGGACCGCAAAAACTACGGTCGTGTGCATGGCCCCATAGAAAAGAATGGGGCCGCAATTCTCCCGTGGATTTTAGGGGGAATTGCGGCCGCAAAAACATGTTTGTGTGCATGGGGCCAAAAAGGTACAGTGCCTACTTAGAGGATAATTATAGGCTACATAAAAATGATTTTTCACCCACTTCCACCAGGTATTGCTGGTTTAATAGATGAAATGCTGCTGACAGGTTCCCTTTAAATAAATGTCTCTGTAGGTGATATGGAACTCTCTATCACAAAAACAGAGCTTTATCTGCTATAAGGATATAATAAAAAGTTAAATTAGCACGGAATTTTCAACCTATTTATATAAAAGAAAAACAACATGGTATTCAAAGGTGGACATTCACTTGAATGCTCAGAGTCCCAATCTGGCAACCAGTGATCTTAATAGACGGCAGCCCGTCAGTCACTGGTGAGGGTAGGAGGGGTGCACTACAGCAGACCAATAACTATAAGTCCGATGTACTCCTTGATAGCTACTATTAGCCAAACAGAACAATATTTTTGATGCCATTTGGGCTAATATTGCAGTGGACCCGTCTCCATACTATGCTGGCCATAAACAGATCCGCTTAATTATAATCGGATAAGGGTCAAGACTGAAGAAAGCAAACATGTCCATTGAGAGAACATTTATAGAGTAAATCAGCAAACCACTGATCACCATTTGGCAATTTAGATAGAGAAGCACTCTCTCCAAAAAAAGCACCATGGCATCCAACCTTCAGTACAAATTCAGTCATAATATCATCATGCAATAGCATCTTATTCATTCAACCAATATGTATATAAAATCTGAAGTTGGTTTTATTAATGCAAAATTTATTTTGTTTTCATGATTTCTATAGTACATCTATGCATCGGTAAACAAGTTATAAAAAATATCACCTGCAATAAAAGCACCATAAGGAACAGGAAGTGAAGAGAAACAGAAGAGGACAAAGGGATATCAAAGAGAGAACAGAAGCTGAAGGGAGAGAAGGTTAAACAGTTTGAAACTGATCTTCTAGAGTACCACAGGATCCTCCGAGGGGCCCAGGCTCTGACATTATAATAAGCCTTAAAGAAGCACTCCACTTTTTTCTTTCATTGCACCCTCCATTTGTACATTGGTGTTTCAGTGGGGTGCTGTGTGCAGAAATACTTACCGATCCTAAGCATCTTGTCGTTTTAGGGTCCACTCTGACCTGGTCTGGAATGACTGTGCTTTTCAGAAAACCGGCAGTAAGGCTCTCACTGCATTCCTATTGGAGTTCTGGCTCCCATAGGAATGCATTGAGAGCCTGAGCCTGAGTGGAGTGCTTCGTTAAAGGTCCAGCAGAAGACTACAGCATTTAGAGTTCACTTTGTGGCCAGTAGCTTGCCACAACCCTATTTCCTCTGAGCTGATAAAGAAATAACTTATCTGACATTACTGATGAGGTCTCTTGGTGCAATTGTTACGTGATTAAAAGTGGATGTGCACATGTTATATATAGAGGCAGGTTGGGAATCAGAATCTTTTTGTCTGGTGGTCCCAAGAAACTTCAGTCCAACACTGGAGCAAGGAGAGAAGAGACAAAAGACGTGAAAGAAGGAAAGGCAGAAATGCGAGAGGATAGAAGCAGGACAAGAAGCGAACAAAAAGACGAAAAAGGGAGAGAAGTCAGGAAGAAGTTAATAATATGCTGGATAGGGAGAAAAGAAAAGCAGAATGAGACGGGAAACAAAAGGTAAAACCATGGGAAAGGAAAGAAAGGAAGGATAAAAATAGAGCAAAAAGGCAGAACTTAAAAAAGAAGAGCGTTATCACCAGAATGAAACAGAAGGCTAAACAATAAGAAAGGCAAGACAAGAAGTGAACGAATATAGAAAATGAATAGAAGGCAGGAGAAGGGAAGAAAAGCAGATCCAGGGGTAAGAGTGAGAGGACAGCGATGGAAAAGATGAAGGAACAATGCAAAATTAGATTCGATTAAGGAAAGAAACGACACAAGACATGGAGGCAACAGATGGGGAATAACATAAAACTGCATTTCAATCTTTCACCCTGGTCCCCCAAATGAAAGTTTTTAGGGTGATCTGTACACGATAGATCCTGGACACCACAGGAAACAACAAAATGGCTGAATGTCACTGGGTTATAAAAGGAAAAGTTGCCAAATTTCGTACATCGCTTCCTTCTCAGCAGCTATTGGCTAAAGCTGCTCCTCACACATTTCCAGCCGTTCCGACCCCAACATGCACTCTGCACGCAATACTGGTATTACAGAGAGCTTTATTATCCGTTTTAGCTGCATCCTTCTGTTTTCTGGTCCAAATGCCAGCAGCTAAAATAGAGCAGAGAGCTCGCTGTATTACCAGTATTATGTGCAAAGTATATGCAGTAGGCGGGCAGAGCAGGAAGTCTATGTGGTGAAGCTTCAGCTAATAGCTACAGAGCAGGAAGTCAAAGGTGACAGGTAGTAGAGGCACCCAGACGTACTATCACGTCAAGTTAATTGCGCAGGCACTACAACTGTGTGGGAAGACGGATGTAATACATGGACTCACTTCCACTGGAGAAAACTCTGATCCCGGCAGCTAAGGCTTCATGCACACGACCGTAGTGGTGTGCACGGCCCGTGATTTGCGGCTCGGACGGCTGCAGAGTGTCAGCCGCGGGCCGCCCACAAATCACGGGCCGTGCACATGGCCGTGTACATTAATTTTAATGAGACGGACCGCAAAATGCGGCCCATATAGGACATGTCCTATCTTTTTGCGGTCCAGGCTCCCGGGAAATGCACGGACCGTAAAAACCGTGGTCGTGTGCATGGGCCCATAGAAATTTGCAATTAAATTGCGGCTGCAAAAACACGTTCGTGTGCATGAGATCTTACACTTTCACTGTTGGAATCAAACATGATCATGGGACTATACATGGGGAAGGATAAAGTGACGATGTGATCGCGCTCTTGTCCAAGCCTGTGGTATGCCCTAACAGGTGCCTGCGCATATTTCTATGCAGAGGCACAATATACTGGCAGTATATTGAAATAAAAAAAAATAGCGTTAAATATAAATACCTTTATGAAATTTAAAAAAAGACAAAAAGACAAAAAAGTTCTTGTATAAAAACACATATACAGTAATATAACCCCCACAAATTTGGTGTACAATTTATACACTTATTTGAGGTCAGCGATGAACAAAAGAGCAAAACATGGTGGAATGGTAATTTTTTTGCGCGTGTCCCAAAAATGTAATTAATAAACTTTAAACGCTAACAGATATGTACCCCAAATTCATACATGTAGAAAATACAATTTGTCCTGCAAAAAAACAAGAACCCACATTGCTGCAAAAATAAAATTAGTTCCAAAATTGCCGAGATTAAAAAACAAAAACAAAAAAACATTTTGTGGGGCCCCAAAGGCCGAAAATGGCTTGGTCTTGAAGGGGTTGATTTTGTTTTTATTTTACATTCAAGGCAACTTGTCAGCACTCTGGAGAACAAACTGTTTAAAGATTCAGTTTTGTTTTTAAGACTTAATTGTGACTCTACAGAATTACTCCCCGGTCATGTAAATTCATGCCAAACCTAATGGAAGCAACTCAGTATTCAACCCTTGATCTTCTACCCACACAACACACAATTCTTTCTATCAACGGTGGCAATTGTCTGAGCCAGTTGGAAACCATGGGTTATTGTGTGCTATGTGGATTGAGGTTTGCTCAAGAAGCACAGGTGCATTGGGTTTTGTCTAATTCTAAGTCAATGAAACTCAGTCCATCTGTCAAAAATATATCGTCTTTTATGCTGCTATCTTCTTTGTGCATTATTTAATCTACCTGATGGAGCAGTTAACGAGTATGAATTAGGAAATCATTTTTAAATAGTCAGGACAACACCAGAATGACAGATCATTAATAATTAAATTCTACAAGACAGATGTTGTAGTTTCCAGCACTTTACAATTAAATTAGATCTTTTAATTCACTGTGTAATATTAAGGCTTCATGCACATGGTCGTATAAAAGCTGCATAAAACCTCAGAGTTGTACAGGGCCGTAATACGGCACCCATTGAAGTGTATGAAGCCCTACACCTCGATTTGCCTCTGATTTTATACATACCTACATAACGTTTCTTAAAGCGACCCTGTGGTCTAAGAACACAATTCTAAATGTGATTGGGTATATAGAATAATATTACCTGGTGCGCTCCAGCTGCGCCCCTTAGCTCTGAATCTGCCATCTTAGGGTCTTCTTTCTGTGGTATTAAAATGTCTAAGACACTACCTAGTTTTTCGGATTGGGCAGAACTACTCACGTGAGCAGCTCAGGCCAATCCAAGAACAGTGGGAGTGTCTTAGACTCGTAGTCTCACAAGCACTGCAGTTATTTTTGGATAACACAGAGGACCCTAAATTGGCAGAGGGGCTCTGCTGGTGGGCACCAGGTAATATTACTCCATATACTTAATCACATTTAAAATGTTGTCGCGGGACTGGAAGGTCGTTTTAATATTCAATTACGAACTAAAAAAAATTTAACCTTACAAAATTACGTGTCCAAATGGCAACCCATTTGCTCCCTAATTTTTACTGGCTGTCAGACTGAAAGCTTCTTTTCAGCCAGTGAATCTAAATGACAACCCAACTGCAAAGAGCTTCCATATATTTTAAGATGCAATAAAAGCATACCACTCCATATTATATTTTTGCTGTGCATTCCTCAGTTACTGATGGAATGACCTTAGATTCCCGATTCTAAAGCCGCTAAGTATGCCCTCAATTTTCTCAAATTTGTAATATTATATAGGCGTATAGCCACCAAAATCCCCAAAGCAGAAATTACTGTAAAGTACAGAAAGGACTGACATTTATCCCCCCCCCCCCCATATAGGATAACTTACGACAAACAGGAATGGCTACAGATATGAGAATTACACATTATTTGCAACATGGAACAGTGAGATCAAGCATGACGAGAACAGACACATGTAATATCCAAGCAAAGAACAGAGCCCTAAATCCAAGCACAGTGTCATAGAGCAATAAATCCATATTATAAGGATACAGAAAAAATATATATATATTTTAAGGATCTGGGCTCTAGCAAAGCTTAATGCAATGATATTTCACCCGGGATTGACGACAATTAACATCCTATTGCTTTGTCAGATGAAATTCACAACCAGCGCTATGGATAATGCTACAGGGGCAGAATTTATATGGAGTATTCTCATATAAGATCTGATGATCGATCAGTAAAGTAATAAAAAAAACTACTGGATGAGAAACTGGTTGTAACATAACACATGGAATGATCACACTTATGTAGATCTACTCCGCAAGCTTTTTACCAGCTGTGATATAAAGGGGTTTATAAGATTTAGTACATAGAAGTAAAATAGTCAAGAATATCTAGTGCTCCAATTTACAGAAACGAAAAATACATAGATTCACACCAACACATATTTATTCCACCTTCGCAACCCAATTTTTTAAAATTGTCCTAATGCAACTAAAATAAAAATGTAAGCAACTTTGGAAATAGTCTTGATGAAAAATGTCCGATTGTTTTAAGTCGACAAATAATTTTTTCATCTATAAACAATAAAAAGTTGTGCATTTTCTACTCAAATTTCCACTTCTGCATGTTCTGATGCATCATTTTCTCCTGCGGTCAATGACATCCTGTAACACTAACCATCCTGCCTGTCATCAGTAGTTAGTTGGCAGTTCAAGTATTTCCTATACAATGTGTGGCTAATGACAGCGCGATTTGGTTGTCATGGCTAGTACGTTTCGGCTACGGCTTAAAGGACAACAGTAGAGGATCATTGGGACAGTGTCCATCAGGCGAGTGAAACTTTGGGCGTTTGTAGGGATCTATAAAATGGACCAGAGTTCAACTTTATATGTCCTGAAATGTAATATTATATCTCATATTAAAAGATATCACGGGGATATAAACTTTAAAGGTGAGCCCCCCCCTCCACACACACACACACACACACACACACACACACACACACACACACACTTCTAGCCACTAGGTGGGCAGCAAACAGACCTTACACTCAACCTCACCCTAACATTTTAAATTAAAAACTTAAGGATGTCCCTTAGGCCTCATTCAGACAGGCGTGTTTCACATTCATGTGCTGCCCGTTAAAAGACCCGACTGCACACCGACCAATATAATTCAATGTTGTTTTTGACATGTCCGTGCTTTTTCACAGAGCGTGTCCGTTGTGTGAAACTCACTGCATGTCCTATTGTAGTCCATTATTGCAGACCTCCTCGCCCATTCAAGTCAATGGGTGCGTGAAAACAACAAGCAGCACACGGACCACACACTCGCCCATTCAAGTCAATGGGTGCGTGAAAACAACGAACAGCACACGGACGACACCTGTGTGCTGTCCGTGTTTCATGAATCAGTTTCTTTACAAATGCAGAGAATAAAGAAAAGTAAAGCCAGGAAGTGCTTGCAAAGGAAAACACAGACGAGAAAAACGGATACCACACGGAAACCACACTGAAGACATACGGACAGTAGTATGTGTGAAACACGTCCCTTTTATGCGCACACAAACTGGACGCTAAATTTCTTTAGAATATGTATGGCAACTACTTGTCTTTTGCATACACGGACGACCTGGTGAGCGTATGGGCACATATATAGCAGCAAATCTAACTACTCAGAGCTTCACTGTAAAGCATGGGAGGTGGGATAAGAGCAGAGAGCAAAAGAAAAAAGATCAGACATAAATAAACTACCTGAAATTCCCATAGACAAATTAGCTAAGCTGCGCCGACTGATTCTAGTTCTATTGTGAGGCCAGGATCACACACAGTTTTGATGCAGTTTTTTGAGCCAAATACAGACGTGGACACAAAAGGAAGGAGATACATCATTCTTTTATTTATAGCTTTTCTTCCTTTTGAATTCACTTCTGGCTTTGGCTCAAAAAACTGCACCAAAACTGTGTGTGTGATCCTGGCCTAATGCGAGCTAACAAAAAAAACAAAGCCAAAAAAAATACTGACTAAAATAAATTAACGTACATGCAAATGATTGTAATTTACATATAATTATTTATTATTACAACTGCACTTTTTTAATTTAAAGGACAAAAGTACTTCAAGAATGTTTGTTGCACAAGGAGCAAATTTTGTGTAATATCTTACATCAAAGCAATTTGATACGAATATCTTTAGGTACAAAATAAAGGTAGTAAAACAAGTCTGTATTATTATTGTCACGAAGGGTCTGTGGAGCCACTGGGTCGTACCGCCTTGGCGGTAAGGCAGCTGGCCAACAGGGCGCAGGTGAATGTCTATAGTTCGTATAGGTACCTGTGGCAGCTATACAGTAGCAAGACAGGCTCGGCTGGGACTAGGCAGCAGGTAGACGTCAGGCGAGGTGAAGCAGGCCAGACGTGGGATACAGCATGACACGACTTTGGCACAGCACAGTGCTCGACCAGGATGGTATGAAATGCAAGGAACAGGAACATACTAGGAGGCCAACACATAGAAAACTAGGAAACATCAAAAACGCTCAGGCATAGAAGCAGGGGGCTGGACCCCTCTTATAGTCAAGGGTTTTCACAGGTCAAAGTTCATCAAGTCTGGTACGTGTGCTGCCCCTTTAAGAGCGGGCATGAGCGTGCACGTGCAACCTACAGGATCTGCCTGAGATGAGTGGAACCGTGCGCTGGCGTCTCCTGAGGAGGAGGCTGGGGCCAGCGCTTGCCGACTCGTGGCTGCGGCTGTCAGGAGGGGATTGGTGCGGACAGCCCACAGCCACGGACATTACAATTATAGGGGTTGATCAGCATAAGGGCTTGTCCACACACAACAGAATTGCTGCAGAAAATTTCTGCAGCAATTCCGTTGAAAGTAGCAGACATTCCACAGTGGAAAAAATGCACCATTTCCTGCGGTTTTTCCTGCAGAAAATGGTGCGTATTTTCCTGCGTTTTTCACAATGCTGGGAGATGAAGACATCTCCTCTGGAAAACACAGCAATTCAGTCCAGCTTCAGTAGCAGGAATTGACATGCTGCAGTCCAAAAAAATACACACCGCAGGTCAATTTCAGCTCAGAATTTTTACGCAGCGTGTGGATGAGATTTGTTAAATCTGCTTCCTCTCAGAAACAATGCCACCCTTGTCCAAGTACGATTTATGATATTGCAGCTAGGCTTCAATAAAGTGAATGGGGCTGAGCTGTAATACCACACATAACCTGTGGACAGGTGTGGTGCGGTTTCTGGTAGAAAATCATCCATGTTTTTCTAATCCTCAACAAAATGCCCAATGTCAGAATTTTCTCTCTCTGCTTTACTAGTCACTACAGGAGTCCTTGGTTGTCAGCCAAGATCACATTTAGCATTTTAGGGCCAATTTAGTTTACAGTGTATATACATCTGCTAACAGTAACTTGCTCATCAGGTGTCCATAATGAAACACAGCGTGATCTTACCACTGCTGATATAGTACAAGCATTGAGACAATCGAGTACAATGGCGAAACACCTCTCTGTGGAAAAGAATGGAGATAGAAGAATTTTCCTAGATAAGTCCACCAGAATGGTTAGTAGATGGCAAGAATCTACACACTTCAGAGCACTTCTTTGCATAAAGTGAGCAGTGACAGTGGCGTAATGATGGGCCCGGAGGGGAAGGTGCCCACCAGCTCCACAACCCTTTGTGAGTGCCGCTTTCTTTGGCAAAGAACAGCCACTAACTCTAGTAGGCCAAAGCCTGTTTTAGACCTGCGGCCTACTAGAGGTTCCCGAGTACACCAGGCATAATGACATCCCTGAATTGTGCCACCTGAGCCAGGGCAGCAGATGTAGCAGCTTGTCGTGGGCGAGTATAACATTTTCTTAGACCCAGCCCATGGACATATATTTTTAATGTCATATAACCCTTTAACTGCTTAGGCTTCATTCACATCTACGTCAGGGCTCCGTTCTGGTGCTCCGTCTGAGCTTTCCGTCAGAATAGAATCCTGACTGGTGATGAAAACGGAAACCTATGGTCTCCATTTGTTTAATTGATTTCAATGGTGACGGATCCGGTGCAAATGGTTTCCGTTTGTCTCAATTGTACAAGGGTTCTGTCGTTTACGGTACAGTCGACTACGGTATTGATTCCTTCAAAACGACGGAACCCTTGCACACCAAAGACAAACGTAAACCATTTACACCGGATCCGTCACCATTGAAATCAATGGTGTTGCAAACCGAAACCTATGGTTTCCGTTTGTTTCAGTCAGGGTTCCGTTCTGACGGAATGCCAGAACGGAGCCCTGACACAGATGTGAATGAAGCCTTGCACATGAGTAATGATTAGGGAAAATACAAATAGAAAAATGTCCTCACAGATGTACCCGTCTTTATCTCGACTTCCCACACGTCCTTCACCGGAGCGACAGAAGACTGAACAGACATCACCTCCAGCTGTGCCAGGACGTTTATCCGAATCTGCAGCGGCTGGAGTCTATGTCTGTTCAGTCTTCCATCGCTCCGGTGAAGGACTCGCGGGATGAAGTGACATCACAGCGTGATCTCGCGAGATCACACTGTGCTGTGAATCAAGCTGGGCTGGAATGAAGAGAAGTGTATGACGTTGATTGGTCAGCGTCATGCACTTTTCTTTACAACTCCCACCTGGTGAAAAGTAAAAAAAAACAAAAACACCCAGTTGAGCTTTAAGAACAAATTTGCATAAATCTTACAATGTTCACAACTTGGTCAAAAATAAAAAAAATAAAATTCAAAAAAACAAAAACCCAGTAGTTATGTACATTAAAGCGCCTATTACATTATGTAGGTGATAGGGCAGTTATAAACTGGTGACAGAAACTTTAACTTGACTTCTTTAATGGCCTTTCAATGGGTTTTGTTGTGTGATATCACGCTGCAACAAGTTATTGGAGTCAAGATAAAGATGGCTACATCTGTATATCCCCGTGAAATTCAAACTAAACATGGCGATGCACACCGATAAGCTATTGAAATATAGCAACATATTCAACTATACTAAAAAAGAATCAAGTTATGAACCCAACATCAAAATGACCCATCTCAAATAGGAATCTCTAAAGCATGGTCAAACACTCCAGTTTCTTATCTGTACCGGTACAAGCACAGCACATTTTTTTTTCTATAACTAATGCCAAGTTACCTGCCATTTTATGAGCATAATACAAAAAAAAAGTGACATAACCCACACGAGGAACGGTTGCTGAATGAGCATGTAACATTTCAAGATCTCCGAATGTGGATTATTCACAGATTTTACATGAATCATTTTGATGCCTTAGTCAAGCAGCAGAACACGATGCACTCGATGGAACAATCCTCATTACACGCACAGGGGCCCATTTTAAGGCTGTGGCAGATAGACTGGTAAAGATTTATTTTTTTTTTATTAACTTAGATTGACATTTTTTTGTGTGCATGACATTTTTTCGCTCTGCATTTCAGGGAGACTTCTGAGCACGACAAGTTTCAGCCTACAATATCTCCCAAAGTTATATGCTACAGATCATTGCCTCGGAGGAAGCAGAGATGGATTAGGAAGAACTACGCATGAGATTAGGAAAATATGAATGATATTCCGGAACATTCAAACAAGTCTACATTGTGACATATCTTTCTCAGCTACTAGAAGAAAATGCATTCGGTGAGCTGACATCAGGCAAACGTGCTGGAGAACTTTATTTTATTCTAATAACTGGAGACACAATTTCAATACAGCAGAAAAATCCTGTGCGTAAATAAATTTCACACATTCACGTCAAGTAAAATTGGAAGCTTTAATATTTGCTATGATCCATCTGCAGTGTAATTGAACACCTGGACTTGGATTGAAAACCATGATGCCTTATGGAAAAATTCACCGATTCTGGTTTTGATGCCTCTTTTTGTTCAAAAGAAAAGCAACAAAAATAAAACGAAACTTGAAAATTCCATTCACATATACATTATAGCAAACCACTGCATGCCCTATCCATCGTGGATCTATGGGTGTTTAGGTTGTATTTCCCTCACTAAATTACAATATGGAAAAAACACAACATAAAATGCACATAAAACCCTTGACCACAGTATCGTGATGTGATTTTCGTCATAGGAACATTTCCCTAGAAGTTCTATAAATACTTGAGCTCATATTCTGCATTCCAGGCGCAGTCTAAGGACAAAACTGTAAAGTATAAGTAGGAAACGGAAGAGTTTATGCTTATAGGGTATGTACACCTTTGTAATCCATCTTTTCCTTTAATAGATTTTAAATAAAAAATATGTCCACTCTGCAAATCTCCATTCAAAAATGTCCTATTGTTTTGTGTTTACAGCTCCAATGTAGACCAATGTGTCTCCATGGTAACAGACTACAAGCAAATCCCGTTTTCCATTTTTGACCTTATATATACCCTATATCTGTGATAGTTTGTCTTGTTACGCGGTTCATGTCCCCTAATGAGCCCTTATAAATGGGGGAGTTTGGACGTTTATATAGGGAAATACCAGGATGTATGGATTCCTGATGGGGTTACCCCTTTCGAGGCTGGTGCTCCGTGGCAGGTACAGAGTCTAGGGGAATGAGACGGGATATATATTATAATTATATATATATTATAGTGTCGCCTCCCACATTGTTGCCACCCAGGCTTGACAAAGATCCCATTGAGACGGATCGAAACGTTGCCTGCCTATGGGGTGAATATAAACATCACCTTTTTCACCGTTTTCCTGGAGTGCTGTCTCTTCATTTTTGAATTCCTATACTGACAAGGGTTCCTAGCCTCAACAAAGGAGGCCTGCACCCACCGCTGTTGCTGTGCTGCTCTATTCTCTTTTTCATTTTATATATATATATATATATATATATATATATATATATATATATATATTATAGTGTCCCCTCCTACATTGTTGCCCTCCAACCCTCAATATTTTTCTCAGTGCTGCACTTGGACTGTTTTTTGATATCTTACCACCGAGAATGCAGATCCATGAACCCAATTCTTTGTTCTTATATGTATATTTTTGGATTATTTAACTGGGCTTTACAGTGTATTAAAAGTTATGTTTTACACGGCTTAGTTATATGTATTCATTTGCGCGACCGTGAGACGTTTACTTACATTGAGTTTTCATTCAGTGATATACCAGGTAGAGCTAAAAAGCATTTTTCCTTCAATAAATGAAATTATCATTTAAAACAGCATTTTGTGTTTACTTGGGATATTTTTCTATAACATTAAGAGTAGTTTCATGATCTGAAACATTCAAGCGTTACAAATAAGCAAATATACACGACATTGGGAAGCGGAATACTTTATTCACAGCGCTGTATATAAATACACATATAAACAAAAAAATTACAAATCTGTAGCATTTCAGAATTTCTTTATTCTCCTGCATGTGCTGTCTCTGCTATGATTCTTAAGCTTTATGAATGAGTATAATGTGTCTGGCAGTGAAAGGAAGTGCAGTCATTTTCTCCCAAGGAGAATAAAAAAGATGATATTTATTCGACATTGTTAGTTCTTTACATTCACACCTTTAAAGAAAAGCTCGATCGTGGGAACACAAAGTCCCCTGACCCCACCCCATAAAAAACGAGGAAAATATACAAAAATGTAGGTCCCAGGAAGGTTTTTTCCCTCTTTAGTAGCCGCGATCAAAAAGTTAGAGGCATGTATGATTATGTACCGTACTTCTAGAAATTTATCCCTATACGAGTCGCAATGCTAAATCTGACTAAAATACGGATTTGAATGATATGACCAGCATGAAATAGGTTTTCGGCCGCGCGGGTGTGGCAAAAAAAAAGGCAGCAAAACCACACCGTGTGAATAAACCCTTATTGTAGTTTTATCCTGTAGGTACATACCTAAAGTGTAGCTAAATGTCAGTCATTTTGATTGGTGGGGGTCCGAGTACTGAGACCCACCCACACCAATCGCGAAAATGAAGCAGCTGAAGCGCTCGTGTGAGCACTCAGCTGCTTCGTTTCCACCAATAAAAACTTGTTAAATGTTTAGCTACACTTTAAATATGTAAGTATATTGTGTATAGTTGTGTGTTTCTTTTTTTTTTATGTTGTAGCTACTTTTTAAATTTATTTATATAGCGTTTCCTGGGGTGGCCATATTAGAGACACACCCCTTTTTACCTATACCGCCACCACAGCAGGGTGCGTGTGTAATTTACTGCAACTGAAATGAATGGGAGTCCATTGACCTCGAAATCTCATAGATTTTCAGTCCGAGAAGTTTTGGAATACAGCCCTCTCCTTTTCTGTGCATATAGTTTTGCTATGCTACCTTATCTAGCCTTCCAGTGGTACAATAGAGCCTTCATTAACTTGCCCACCCTCTAATAATAATGAGATGACTCTGCTCATCCCGTCACAATCTATAAAGCAAACTGACAAGTGAGCTACAGAGTACAGGAAATATCAGACTATTGTGACTGCACTAGTGGCCAGTGTGAAAACTGCAATATTTAAATGTTTTTTTATTTTTTATGTAGTCACATAAAAAAACAACAATCTTTAATATATACTGTACGTCTATAGAATATAAACCAGATTTAAATAATATGTAATTTCCTCTATGAGCCAGAGCAATGTGATGCTAACAACAAGCCGCCCTCCCTCTGGCAGACCTAGTCTGTGCATGTATTACACAGATGGTCATTGTTATACTGCATTTCCCCTGTAGTGGCGGATGCAGGAAATTAGATGCCAACGGCAACTTCCCTGGGCAAAATTAGATGCTTGCCAGGGGTCTTGGGAACCAAAGGAGATCAATTAATTGATGTTGCAGCTCTCATGTTAAAGAGGTCGCCTGTGACGAGGCAGAACACACTCCTGTAATGTATGCTTTCAAGCAAAAATATAAGAATTTTTATTACAGAGCCAACATATTTACAATTAGAAAAATACACTTTGCTTATTTCTATAACTGGCGTTCCACTATAATTTAATCTGTTAAAAAAAATGCTACTGTATTTTAATATTTATTTTTTGCCCTAAAATGGGCAAACTACATGAAATGGTTAATTAAATAGTCCGCTATCATCCACTTCCACAGTTTCTAAGAATGTGCATATATTTTAAACAACACAAATATTGCCAGTTTCCTTGTTGCTTTTTTTTTTTCCCGCACTCCCACCACTCGCATAAATCTGACCCTCCTACTCATTTCTATTCTTAACCGGGCTTAATTTGTGTAGCTTAACTGCTGCTGAATATAGCGAACCCAGGAATATTTTCTTTATATATAATTATACTCATCACAGACAACTGTCAGCAGATAATGAAAAATAATTTCTGCTATTATAAGAAGTGTAAAGGATCATTTTCATGAATAATTCGTATACAGAAATTGTAAAAACCAATTCAAAATTAAAAAAAAAAAAAAAAAGATCGAAACTAATAATATACATTTATGAACATTCCACTTCTATAAAATTCTCTAGACAGAACCTTATTTAGAGAAAAACAAAAAAATCGCTACACAAAAATAGTTGAATAAAATTAGTGAGTAAATATCAAAGGTATTGTCTACAGGGAAGTATAAACTATTTGGATTAAAAAAAAATATATATTTTTTTTATAAATTCTCCAGTAAAGACACAGCAGACGTTGGCTTAAAATATTATTTTTACAAAAATTTGTAAAAAAGCGTGAGGGTAGGTTTACAAAATATAAAGTGTTCATGCTCATAAAGAAGGAAACTTAAATGTAATATATGAACTTACAGAAAATTAAAATGCTTAGATACTAATTAATAAACATTTTTTTAGATAGATTACAGTTATATCTAGAAAAATAAATTTCTATGGAATAAAATTTTTTGTTTTTAATAGGTGTTTTATCATTCCTTTATGTTTTTACAATTGTCATTGCAGTTGTGGAGTATAAAAAAAATCTAATCATAAATAGCACACTACTATTAAAACGTAGCTTGCCTTGTGATCTATTTTTATAAGATAAGCTGGCAGAGAACACCTTTTGGGTAATGTTTTTATCTATATACTATTGACTGTTAGGCCACTTTCACACTGCGTTTCCCCTGCACGTTTGACGTTCGAGTGGGGAAAGCTCCAGGCGCATACGTTAATCGTACCCACAGGATACCATTATACCAACGGAGGGCTAAAGAGTTTACCCCTTTGGTCTCTGGTGGTATACGTAGGGTATACCGTTTTTTTTGATGTATAGAATAGAGCAGTACGCGTTCAGAACAAAATATATACAATTTTTATTTTTATTTTTAAACATTGAAGCCTATGGGTGACAGATGCCATACAGTCACAGGCATCCGTTTAACGTATACATCATGAGCTTTCCAATAGCTTTTCATGATGCGTCTGTTAAGCAGGTGCCATAAAAGCCTATGGGTAACGGATGCCTGTGAAGGATGCCTAAAAGTGGCATCCATCAACCATAGACGATTATGGGATCCATTTAATGGATAGGTCATGAAAATGTGGTTAGAGTTCATGACTTATCCATTTAACATATCCCATAAGAGAGACAGATTCATCCATCACAGCCTCGGTTGATCATATACACTACCGTTCAAAAGTTTAAGGTCACCTAGAAATTTCCTTATTTTTGAAAGAAAAGCACAGTTTTTTTCAATGAAGATAACATTAAATTAAATCAGAAATACACTCTATACATTGTTAATGTGCTAAATGACTATTCTAGCTGCAAACGTCTGGTCTTTAATGCAATATCTACATAGGTGTATAGAGGCCCATTTCCAGCAACCATTACTCCAGTGTTCTAATGGTACATTGTGCTTGCTAACTGTGTTAGACGGCTAATGGATGATTAGAAAAGACTTGAAAACCCTTGTGCAATTATGTTAGCACCGCTGTAAACAGTTTTGCTGTTTAGAGGAGCTATAAAATTGACCTTCCCTTGAGCTAGTTGAGAATCTGGAGCATTACATTTGTGGGTTCGATTAAACTCTCCAAATGGCTAGAAAAAGAGAGCTTTCATGTGAAACTCGACAGTCTATTCTTGTTCTTAGAAATGAAGGTTATTCGATGCGAGAAATTGCCAAGAAACTGAAGATTTCCTACAACGGTGTGTACTACTCCCTTCAGAGGACAGCACAAACAGGCTCTAACCAGAGTAGAAAGAGAAGTGGGAGGCCCCGCTGCACAACTGAGCAACAAGACAAGTACATTAGAGTCTCTAGGTTGAGAAATAGACGCCTCACAGGTCCTCAACTGGCAGCTTCATTAAATAGTACCCGCAAAACGCCAGTGTCAACATCTACAGTGAAGAGGCGACTCTGGGATGCTGGCCTTCAGGGCAGAGTGGCAAAGAAAAAGCCATATCGGAGACTGGCTAATAAAAGGAAAAGATTAATATGGGCAAAAGCACACAGACATTGGACAGAGGAAGATTGGAAAAAAGTGTTATGGACAGACGAATCGAAGTTTGAGGTGTTTGGATCACACAGAAGAACATTTGTGAGACGCAGAACAACTGAAAAGATGCTGGAAGAGTGCCGACGCCATCTGTCAAGCATGGTGGAGGTAATGTGATGGTCTGGGGTTGCTTTGGTGATGGTAAAGTGGGAGATTTGTACAAGGTAAAAGGGATTTTGAATAAGGAAGGCTATCACTCCATTTTGCAACGCCATGCCATACCCTGTGGACAGCGCTTGATTGGAGCCAATTTCATCCTACAACAGGACAATGACCCAAAGCACACTCCAAATTATGCAAGAACTATTTAGGGAAGAAGAAGGCAGCTGGTATTCTATCTGTAATGGAGTGGCCAGCGCAGTCACCAGATCTCAACCCCATAGAGCTGTTGTGGGAGCAGCTTGACCGTATGGTACGCAAGAAGTGCCCATCAAGCCAATCCAACTTGTGGGAGGGGCTTCTGGAAGCATGGGGTGAAATTTCTCCCGATTACCTCAGCAAATTAACAGCTAGAATGCCAAAGGTCTGCAATGCTGTAATTGCTGCAAATGGAGCATTCTTTTATGAAAGCAAAGTTTGAAGGAGAAAATTATTATTTCAAATAAAAATCATTATTTCTAACCTTGTCAATGTCTTAACTATATTTTAAAGTCATTTTGCAACTCATTTGATAAATATAAGTGTGAGTTTTCATGGAAAACACAAAATTGTATGGGTGACCCCAAACTTTTGAACGGTAGTGTACGTCAGGATCTTTTTCTGCCATACGTGTCAAATCAGAGACCATAAACGCAGTGTGAAAGAGGATTGGCATTACAGATATGGAATATACGGTCTTGTTAAAATATAAATTAACTACAAATATTAGGACTGACACCATTTTTCACATTTATACCAATTTAACCAAATTAGATAATTATTATACAATTCTCCTAATGCAAAATCAGTACAGCAAGGGTGTACATACCATAGAGGCAGACCATACGGCTGATATGGGGCAATTCAAGAGGGGGGGGCGCAGCTCTAATTGGTTCCTTGAGCAATTGCTGATCGCAATTGGTTTTGTTGGCTGAATAATCAGCCCAACAAACTGCATTTCCTGAAATAGAATATTGAATTTCCTCCATACACAGGGTGGATAATTTTGATTATAACAATAGTTATAAAAGAAGTAATTAGGATCACAATGGTATCATGACACGTTTACTTCTTATACCACAAGCTAAAAAGCAGAAAAATACTACATGGCCACCACTCTGGCTTTGTATGATCAATAGTTTTTCATGTCAACTTATATTCCATCCAACCTGTTATCTCACAGAAGTGGGAATTCAATATATCCTTGCAGTTAAAAAGGAATTGATAGGAATTTGCAACAAAGGCTTTACAGTAGGAAGGAGAAGCTTCAAGCACTGGCAGGATTGTGAGCAAGATAATGAACCAAGAACAAACAAATTGTTGACCCTTGGTAGCTGGCGGGCACAATATACATAAAACGCGGAAAATGGCTGCCTGCAACAGCCTAAACCCGATTTCCCAGCCACCACTAATGTATAAATAAATAAAATAATAAATAATGCTTTATTAGCTACGTATAGCTGGACATACCACACTTAGAATTAAAATTATCACTAGCCGAGATCGGATGCACAAGATATCACCTGATTGACAGGCATATATAACATGTCAGCATAGGAATGACCATTCCCTATTCAGTTAAATTGTTAAATTGTAAGGCAGCTAGTGGACAGCAGTTAGTCCGGTCATCGGCAGTGTATTAAAATATTAACAGCCCCCCCGACATGTTTCGCTACTGAGTAGCGTCCTCAGGGGTAGCTAACTGCTGTCCACTAGCTGCCTTACAATTTAACTGAATAGGGAATGGTCATTCCTATGCTGACATGTTATATATGCCTGTCAATCAGGTGATATCGTGTGCATCCGATCTCGGCTAGTGATAATTTTAATTCTAAGTGTGGTATGTCCAGCTATACGTAGCTAATAAAGCATTATTTATTATTTTATTTATTTATACATTAGTGGTGGCTGGGAAATCGGGTTTAGGCTGTTGCAGGCAGCCATTTTCCGCGTTTAGATAATGAACCAAGACTCCAATCCACTTGTCCAGCTGAACAGTGCAGAGACCTTTTCATGTAGTTATGAGCCAGTGATATATTTAGGGGCTCACAGGCAGTCTACAGACAAAGCACTTCATTTCCAAATGAAATAAAGCTAGAATTAAGTGCTGAATACAACAGTATTTACAGTATTACCACAAAACAGAAAATTCATCTAATATCTACAGGTCAGGAACATGACCCACTTTAAATTTTACATATACATATATATATATATATATATATATATATATATATTACATACATACACACACACACACACACACACACACACGATTATATAAAAACATAGATGAGGTGCGTCCCAAAAGTAATGAGAATTACTTTTTACGCTTGGGTGAGGAAAGTGGGAATGGAGGCTGCTGCGGCTGTATCTCGAGTATACTGCCAGACCATCCTCAGTAGACGAAAATGTGTGCAAAACTCGCCCTAAAAAACTTGTCCAATAAGCAGAAGGAGAAACATTAGTTAATTTCCCAAGAACTCTTAGATCGCGTGACAACTAAGCCCGACTATTTTACATACAAGTTATTACTGAAGATGAAAGATGGGTTTTTGGAGTACGATCCTGAAACAAAAAAAGGCAGAGTTCGGAACGGCACAATTCACTTCGACCAAAGAAAGCCTGCATGAACAAAATCGAGAGTCAAATCAATGATCATCATTTTTTTGGACTGTCAAGGAGATGTTCACTAAGAATTTGTACCACCAGGACAGACAGTCAATCAGACTTTGTATCTACAGGTCCTGGAGCATTTGAGAAGGGTTTTGTGAGCGACAATAAAAACTCACGTGAAAGGACACCATTTTGGTACTGTTGAACACGTCCAGTCAGCCGCAACTAGGGCTCTGAAAAACCTCTCACATGAAGACTTCCAGCACTGCTAGGAAGAATGGCAGTGTCGCTGGAATCGGTGAGTTCAGTCCCAGGGGACTAACTTTGAAGGTGATCAAGTCCAATTGTATGTTTTTTGAATAAAATTATTTTTGGGGAAATCATTCTCATTACTTTTGGGAAGCACCTCGTATATACACATACACACACTATATGGACAAAAGTATTGGGACACACCTCTTAATCATTGAATTCAGTGGTTTCATTCAGTCCCATTGCCACAGGCGAATAAAATCCAGCACCTCGCCATGCAGTCTGCCTTTACAAACATTTGTGAAAGAATTGGTCTTTCTAAAGAGCTCAAAGAATTACAGCGTGGTCCTGTAATAGGATGTCACCGTTGTAACAAGTCAGTTCTTGAAATTTCTTACCTCCTAGATATTCTACGATCAACTGTGAGTTGTATTATTGCAACGTTGAAGTGTTTAGGAACCACAGCAACTCAGCCACAAAGTGGGGTCCTAGAGTGCTGAAGCGCATAGTGCATAAAAGTTACTAATGTTCTGCTAATGAAAATAACTGCAGAGTCCAATCCTCCTTTGGCATGAACATCGGCACAAAAACTGTGCGCCGGGAGCTTCATGGAATGGGTTTCCATGGCCGAGAAGCTGCATGCAAGCCCTACATTGCCAAGCATTGGATGGAGTGGTGTAAAGCTACCGCCACTGGACTCTGAAGCAGTGGAAACGTATTCTGGACAGTCATGAATCACGCTTTTCTGCCTGCCAGTCCAATGGATGAGTCTGGGTTTGGTGAATGCCAGCAGAACATTACCTGCCTGACTGTATTGTGCCAACTGTAAAGTTTGGTGGAAGAGGAATACCATGGGGTTATTTTTCAGGGGTTGGCCTAGGCCCCTTAGTTCCTGTGAAGGGAAATCTTAATGCTTCAGTATACCAAGACATGTTGGACAATAGTTTGCTTCGAACTTTGTGGAAAAAGTTTGGAGAAGGTCCTTTTTCTGTTCCAGCATGAACGTGCCCCAGTGCACAAAGCAAGGTCCACAAAGGCATGATTGGGCGAGTTTGGTGTGGAAGAACTTGACTGGCCCCCACAGAGCCCTGACCTCAACCCCATCGAATACCTTTGGGATGAACTAGAATGGAAATTGCGAGCCAGCCCCTCTCATCCAACATCAGTGCCTGACCATACAAACACTATTCTGGATAAAAGGGAAAAATTCCACAGACACACTCAAAAGTTATGTTTACAATGCCCTTTTCCTCCCCTTCTGTCTTAGTCACGTAGGTTGCATGACTGAAAAACCGGCATTTGTTTACGCCAGTATGGCGTTTGCATGTGCAACTCTATGCTCTAGGTAATGGCTCTAGAGGCCAATAAGGATGCCACTAGAGACATCACTCAGAGCAGATGGGCACGGCCGGCAACGTCAAATGCCCAACTTAGTGGCACTCCGTGGGATTTAAACATAGTTTTCTCGATCATGCAACTTGCATGACCCAAACAAAAGTTAAGTCTGCAATGCCCTTTCCTCCTCTCTACCTTTTTATCAGCAGTTTTGAGGCATCAAAACTGCTGACATATTCCCTTTAGGCAGCAAGTGGCCTGTCAGTATAGTTGATGTGTTGGTGGGAGGGAAAATGGGCAAGTGTAAGGTTTTAATCTACACCACGTTAATAGCCGCATACGTGTGCGTCGCTTACCTAGGGAAGATATGACACCAGAATGTACTATGGGGCGAAGGAAAGCCAGCGGAGGCAGTGTGATGCTCTGAGAAATTATCTGCTGCGAAACCTTGGGTCCTGGCATTTATGTTACTTTGACACGTACCACCTACCTAAACATTGTTACACCCAATGTACCAAGACCAAGTACACCCCTTCATGACAACCATATTCCCTAATGTGAGTGAACTCTCCCAGCAGGATAATGCGCCCTGCCTCACTGCAAGCATTGTTCAGGAGTGGTTTAAAGAACATGGCAAATTGTTCAAGGTGTTGACTTGGCAAAGATCTCAATCCGATTAAGCATCTGTTGGATGTGCTGAAATAACAAGTCTGACCATGGAGCACCCACGTACAGGACTTAAGGATGTGCTGCGAACGTCTTGGTGCCAGATACCACAGGAAACTTTCAGATGTCTTGAGGAGTCCATGCCTCGACGGGTCAGAGCTGTTTTGGTGGTACGACTGAACGGTGTGTATACACATAGGAAATTTTATATATATATATATATATATATATATATATATATATATATATATATATATATATATATATATATATATATATACACACACGCACACAGTGAAGGAAATAAGTATTTGATCCCTTGCTGATTTTGTAAGTTTGCCCACTGTCAAAGACATGAACAGTCTAGAATTTTTAGTCTAGGTTAATTTTACCAGTGAGAGATTATATAAAAAAAAAAAAAAAGAAAATCACATAGTCAAAATTATATAGATTTATTTGCATTGTGCACAGAGAAATAAGTATTTGATCCCTTTGGCAAACAAGACTTAATACTTGGTGGCAAAACCCTTGTTGGCAAGTACAGCAGTCAGACGTTTTTTTGTAGTTGATGATGAGGTTTGCACACGTTAGATGGAATTTTGGCCCACTCCTCTTTGCAGATCATCTGTAAATCATTAAGATTTCGAGGCTGTCGCTTGCCATCTCGGATCTTCAGCTCCCTCCATAAGTTTTCGATGGGATTAAAGTCTGGAGACTGGCTAGGCCACTCCATAACCTTAATGTGCTTCTTTTCGAGCCACTCCTTTCTTGCCTTGGCTGTATGTTTCGGGTCATTGTCGTGCTGGAAGACCCAGCCACAAGCCATTTTTAATGTCCTGATGGAGGGAAGGACGTTGTCACTCAGGATTTGACGGTACATGGCTCCATCCATTCTCCCATTAATGCGGTGAAGTAGTCCTGTGCCCTTAGCAGAGAAACACCCCCAAAACAATGTTTCCACCTCCATGCCTGACAGTGGGGACGGTGTTCTTTGGGTCATAGGCAGCATTTCTCTTCCTCCAAACACGGCGAGTTGAGTTAATGCCAAAGAGCTCAATTTTAGTCTCATCTGACCACAGCACCTTCTCCCAATCACTCTCAGAATCATCCAGATGTTCATTTGCAAACTTCAGACGGGCCTGTACATGTGCCTTCTTGAGCAGGGGGACCTTGCGGGCACTGCAGGATTTTAATCCATTACGGCATAATGTGTTACCAATGGTTTTCTTGGTGACTGTGGTCCCAGCTGCCTTGAGATCATTAACAAGTTCCCCCCATGTAGTTTTCGGCTGAGCTCTCACCTTCCTCAGGATCAAGGATACCCCACGAGGTGAGATTTTGCATGGAGCCCCAGATCGATGTCGATTGACAGTCATTTTGTAGGTCTTCCATTTTCTTACTATTGCACCAACAGTTGTCTCCTTCTCACCCAGCATCTTACTTATGGTTTTGTAGCCCATTCCAGCCTTGTGCAGGTCTATGATCTTGTCCCTGACATCCTTAGAAAGCTCTTTGGTCTTGCCCATGTTGTAGAGGTTAGAGTCAGACTGATTCATTGAATCTGTGGACAGGAGTCTTTTATACAGGCGACCATTTAAGACAGCTGTCTTTAATGCAGGCACCAAGTTGATTTGGAGCGTGTAACTGGTCTGGAGGAGGCTGAACTCTTAATGGTTGGTAGGGGATCAAATACTTATTTCTCTGTGCACAATACAAATAAATATATATAATTTTGACTATGTTATTTTCTGTTTTGTTTTTTTTTAATATAATTTCTCTCTCACTGATAAAATTAACTTAGCCTAAAAATTCTAGACTGTTCATGTCTTTGACAGTGGGCTACTTACAAAATCAGCAAGGGATCAAATATTTCCTTCACTGTGTGTATATATATTCATGAAAGAATAAAGTAACGTTAAAACCAAGCACACCATTGTTTTTCTTGTGAAATTCTCGATAAGTTTGATGTGTCACATGACCCTCTTCCCATTGAAAAAACTAAAGTTGGATACAAAATGGCCGACTTGAAAATGGCCGCCATGGTCAACACCCAGCTTGAAAAGTTTCCCCCCTCCCATATACTAATGTGCCACAAACAGGAAGTTAATATCACCAACTATTCCCATTTTATTTAGGAGTATCCATATAAATGGCCCACCCTGTGTATATATATATATATATATATACACACATATACACACACACGGTTTGAAATGAGGATGTCAATAACTGAAAGACTTGGATAAATGATTCCCAATTCCCAATGCACAGTAATATCCACTCCATATTTTACATTCCTATACCCGCTTTCTGCTTCTTTTCTGCGTGGAGTCTCTCCAATTGACAATTGAGTAAATAACACCTATGGACCACAGGATGACATGGCTTTCAACAGCCATTAATAAATTTAAGCCCAAATTTGGCCTGTACCACATACAATGCTACTAGTGAGTCAACGATTTGATTCTGGAACCAAGAAATTATAGGGTAGAGGTAAAAACAGGAAAGCGCCCTGATAAAAATAATCCCCAAAAATATAAGGAGCATGCGTTATTCACAAGTAAAATTAACATAAATTATTGAATTGCTTGTTCTTTGCCTTTAAAAACCAGATTGATTCAAAAAAGGCAAAAAACATTATAAGACCTAGTCAAATCCTGTCCTAAAGAGATACTAAAAAGTATCGGTAGTATCCTAAAACTAAATTGCAACCAGTCTATATGAACATCCAACTTTCTGAATTGAATGACCCTTCATATTATGTTGATTCAAGAAAGTATCAAAACGTCTGCTTAAAAACCAGTAGACTATTTTACAGCTTCCCCGCTCTTATTGGAAACCTTTTACTGGAGTAATTGTAAATTTTAGCATAATAAATAACATTTATTCACTGATTCAGTGGTGAAAATTTGCACCTATATAAAAACTATTCATGTACGGTCTATTTTCAATGTGTGCACCTTCTTTATATGACTGAATCTTTGATAAGGACTCTCAGTCAATTATACAGGGATTAGTCGTAAAGAGACACCGTTTATGTGGTTTCTGGATATCCTCCAGGCTTCAAAAGTTTAATTCATGCTGCATGTATACATTTCACAGTTATGGACGGACACGTTAAAATGTTTCACTACTTCAGTCACACTTGGATTCCTTTAGGACAGTGGTCCCCAATCACCGGGCTGCGGACCAATACTGGGCCATGGATCATTTGGTAACGAGCCGCGGGTGGATACGCTGCGAAAAGTTACACTACGTATCCTCCCCGGTGGCCGCTGGGAATTTCCGTACGAAAATCCGCACCAAACCGTGGTGCAGTTTTTCATCCGGACTATCCGCTGCTAGCAGGCCAGCCTCCTGGGATGACGTTTGGTAGCACTCTGCCTGGGGACTCCGACCCCGGGGAAGCTCCGGACATCGCTGTCCATATGACGTTGGTAGCTTCTCTAGGGACATTGTCACCGGGCATATCGCAAGGAGGTCTGGCCTATTTGGGCGACGTTTCCCACCCAACGCATATTCAGTAAGATACGTTGCAGCCTTTCATCGGAGGTATATGTGGGAGTCCTTCCGACTAATAACTCAGTTGCAAGACTATTAATGTAATGTGTAGGCGGCCTGGTTTTCATTACATTCTACAGCAAGTTAGTGCATTACCATTTCCTTGGTGCTCTATCAGGAGTACAAGAAAACTGAAAGGTTTTAGTAATTAAAACATAACAACAGTATACAAAGATATAAAAAGAAGTCTTTTTAAATTCATGAAGGTTAAAAATGAGTCACAGGTCTATACTACCAGTATTCATACAGTCTCACTGGCACACCATTTGGCAGGTTTAGTCATCCTCCCAAAGCAATGCCAGGTTCTGTGCGAAAGTTAAATCCAGTGTCTTCTCTCCTACCACTGTGCTATAAAAAGTTATTTACTGCATAAACCAGTGGAGAGATTTAGATTTGATACTATAATCTCAAGAGACATATCTCAGTATCTCTACAAGAAATAAAACTATATCTAAAGTAAAGAAACTTTTTTGCAAAGCTCAAACTGCCAAAAACATGGCATTCATCAGGTCTTTGGTGAGAAATCATCAGTAGAGTTACTGACATAGTATAAAAGGGTTGTCTGGTTTAGAAACCCCATTTTTAAATACCCAGTTAGGGACTTTTGAGTTAAAAGAGAGGACCCTCATCCCTAACTCAAAGTGGAGAGTGTCTACAAAAAAACTAAATTCTCTCGCCCAGCAAACCCATGTATTATATGGACAGACAATTGATTTTAAAGTGAATTGTGTAATGCTTCATTTCTCCTGTAGTGGCACTGCAAAGAAACAAAACACTTGCGCTCAGATTCCAGCTAAACGCGGAGAGTCTCACCCTGTGATCAGCTTGTTTTAAGATGACCCTACTAACAAAAAAGTACTGTCCAAAGTAGACAGCCCCTTTAATTCACAAAGAGACCAAAGTAAATCAGTGTTATATTGTATTTATAGAGCTCCAACATACCGTACAGAGACTGTGGTTTTTCGCCATGTTCCCTTCCCCATGAGACATACATACCAAATAGGGTACATTTTTATACAAAGTCAGCTGCCTTATAAGTATTTTTTTTTTGTAGTGGGGGGGGGGGGGGGGGGAGCATGTCCATAGGAAATTGACACTTACATGCAAACATCATACCATTACGATGATGCCCTAAATTCCTCATCTATGACAAATCGAAATAAGAATTATATCGATCAATGTTCCTAATTCATTAGAAAATAGAGAAGGAGCCCACAGAACCTGGAACAATAAGGACAAATTATTCACTTTCCAAAGCACCCTTCGGGACTCGAGAGGTGGTTGGTTTCGAGATTGGTAGCATGGAATGACACCAGGAGAGAGATCTTATTATGTACACATACATAGAACTTTTTTTCAAACTACTGCTCTAGGAAAACTACATCGTATATTTAGAAACTTGTGGCTTCTAAAGACAAAAAACTGAAATGACACAATGCTGTTGTTAGGACAAACTTTCTAAAAACTGCACAGTCTGCATTTTCACCTTTTGCCTTTCGCCTTAAATCAATGCATAAAGATAGCTGAAAGATCTTCCCAATGCACTGTTGTGGTGGGAAATAAATCTAGCAGTGTCCTGCTGATTCCAAAGCTTTGTGTGAATGGTTTCATCTCAGCAGATGATGTCACTAGAGCCAAGGTCAAAAATGTGTTATATTGCAAAACTACACTTATCGCATTAAATTCAACACTTGGAAAAAAAATAATAAAGAAATACAGGAGACGATTTGGCATCTCATATGGGCGCAGACATCCCTGGAAAAATGTAGAAGTGTTATTCATTAAGTTAAGGTCTGCAGTGAAGAGGAATTGGTTAAGAAGAAGAATATAAGTAATATTTTTAGTTCAAAGAAGCCTTGACATGGAAGAATAGTAAAGATGTTAAACAGAGTACCTCCGTGTGATTGATGTTATATTTCTATCGGTTGTCCATCAGCAGAATTTCAACTTGAGAAAAAGAACTTGAGTGATGGCATGTTCCCGAACAAAGCAGCAATGGTACATAAAAACATCTACAGGGTCATCCTAAATGGAGAGAAATGGAGCGATTCCATCCAAAATAGCCTTCCATCAGGGAAAACTGCAATGGTCTGCACAGTCAGATATTATATATTAGCAGACAAGCAGAGCACGGTCTTAAATGTGCTTGTCCAGGAATCCACATTGCCCCACTGACTTAAATTACTTAGAAGAGTTGCAGAACCAGTCAAAGCCCATGGACAAGAGTAGTGCAGTTTCTGGAAAGAAAGCAGACCCTTTTTTCTAATCCCAGACAACCCCTTTAAGGGAGACCTACCAGAAGAAATGTACGAAGAGGCCTTTTAATGTACATTAAAGATGAGTTCATGCTTCCGTCACAATTTTAGATTTTTCTCTGCTCCGCCAGAAAGACAGAAAAAAAAATGAAAAAGTCCCAGATCTGTCGCCCGACAGACACCAAGGGCACCCACCTGACCCCATTGACATCTAATGGGGTAGTAGGGGTCCATCGTGGTGTCAGTCGGTTTAAATGGAAGAATAGCGCTCCATGTGGTAATGTGAACAAACGACTTAGCTTTAACTATAAGTTGCAGAGCCAAAGCCTGAGGCTACACTACTAAGGCATTTCAATCGCATTTCCTGATCTCATTTTTGCAGTGTTGTGATGGACGCATTGCATGGATAAATGTCACTACTCACACATCAATATGGATACTTATTTTCCACTATTCAAGCTAGTTAAGATGTAGATACAGTGAAAGCTCAAAAAAACAAAAACAAAACCCACCACATCTAGACCAGATTTTTCCGACTCCATACGAATATAAAAATGGTCAGAGGTTTTCCTACCTCAGCAAGTGATGGCATATAGCTAGGATATGCCATCACCATTGTGATGACTTCAGTCATTGTTCTGCACAGTACAGCTGCTGACGAGTCAGTGTGCAGAGAATTGCAGCATAACCCCATGTAAGTGAATGGGACGTTGATGCATAATTATTTGAAGGGACCATTGTGCTCCACACAGCATTATACTTCCTTGATTCTAGTGATCAGTGGAGGTACCAGCAGCCAGAATGACCACGAAGTGTTGACATATCCATATCAATATGCCTGACAAGTACTGTGGCAGAATTGGAGTCCAGTGGCTGAAACGATCAGGCAGGAGGGTGCAGACAGCAAGAGTAGTCAAGTTACAGTCCAAGTTCAGTACACAGATAAACGGTAAAATGTAGTTACTTGAGGCAGAGATGTGGTCAGGAAACAGTCCAAGTTCGGTACACAGATAAACAGCAATTGGTAGTAAGTGAGGCGAAGAAGAACTAGACCACAAGCAGGGAACTGAATAGACTGGCAAGGAGGTACTGCAAGGTTCAGGCTTATATAGGAGCCACAATTGTGAGACCAATCAAATAGAGATAAAGAATCCAGCAAAGCAAGACTCAACGAGAAGAGCTAGTGCCTGGGACACTGGAGTCTCCTGGTTCAAATCCTGACAATGCCATTATGTTTAGAGGTGGATGATAAAATACATGACTAGCACTGGGGAAGTTATCCATAAAGATAGCTTTATCTTCTGACAGCTAAACAGCTATATATAAAGGGCGTTTTACACAGGACGATAATTGCCCTATGTAAACGACCAGCAAACGCTCGATCATCTGCTGGTCGTATCGTTTTAAAAAAGTGAAAGATTATCTTTGTTGGCAGCACATCTCCCTGTGTAAACAGGGGGAAGCGCTGCCGATATGATAATAATGTATGGGGACGAGCGATCGGATTAACGACTGCTCGTCCCCATCCATAGCTCCGTGTGACAGGAGCAAACTAATGCCGATCAACGATGCCCCGTTGATCGGCACTTGCTGCACCGGCAGCTGATCGGCCTGTGTAAAAGGGCCTTAACTCACCTATTGATTGATGCCTGGTTTTCCTGCGGTGTTCAGAGGGGTAGGAGATGCTTCGCTTAATATTTGGACATAGGGCTGTTTATACAGCTGTTGCAGTGACCATACACTCTGTTCATTATGTATATGTCTAAACTAATTTTATTACACTAGATGTGTTTAAAAGTTCATAATTTTGATCTCATCCAGCCATGTAACGCTATGTACAAAACCACATTTTTGCCAGTTACACTGTATTTATAACCAATCCTGAGAAGAAAAAAAACATTGCACTCGAATTGTTATTAAATAGCATAACTAATTGTTATTATTCAACATCTAGGGCCACTGGATTAACAGCTGTGGCTGCAATAGTATGCTAGGGTTTGTTTATAAAGAAGGCTCAACTAACATATAAAACTCCTCGCGCATCAGGGTTTCTCTTCACCTTGGAGCCACTGGACCTTTGGAGCGACATGGGTTAGTTACTCACTAATTTTTTCATAAACCTATATCACAGTTATATTATGGGACCCTCATTTCCCTCTGAGGTTTAGAGGTGTCAAATAGGATTGCTGGCGCCCTATTGACGTGAGTGCTAGAGTACTATATAGCAGTGACCTATTTGTACATTCAGGAACAAACCAATTGTTATAGCTGATGACCAGAAACAAATTGTTTGATGTAAAACCAAGTATCGACTTGGTGCATTGACCTATGAGAACACAAGTCGAGCCTATAAATGAAGGTCAATTAACACTTAATTTAATAGAAATATGAAAAAAGCTTTATTTGACATAAATAAACACACAAAGTACATGAATAAAAATAGAACCATGCAGTGCAAACAGATGTCCTGCAGGCGGAAGCAACATGGGAAAGTAGAGTAACATATAATAAATGGATATATTCACATGAAGTGACTTAATGCTGTTTCTATATTCCTACCTAAAGTCAATGTATATAAATGTAGTGACATAGAAAAAAGCCAGATGTATGGCCACAAAACAGCTTACCCATGTATGTATGCTCCTGCAGCCTGCAGAGACACCAGACCCGACGCGCGTTTCGGCAGGAAATGCCTTCGTCCGGGGGTGTCTCTGCAGGCTGCAGGAGCATACATACATGGGTAAGCTGTTTTGTGGCCATACATCTGGCTTTTTTCTGTCACTACATTTATATACATTGACTTTAGGTAGGTATATAGAAACAGCATTACGTCACTTCATGTGAATATATCCATTTATTATATGTTACTCTACTTTCCCATGTTGCTTCCGCCTGCAGGACATCTGTTTGCACTGCATGGTTCTATTTTTATTCATGTACTTTGTGTGTTTATTTATGTCAAATAAAGCTTTTTTCATATTTCTATTAAATTAAGTGTTAATACTATATAGCAGTGTTACAACTTACCTTCTCCTCCACAGATATTATTACGGTACATACTCTGTGTGTTACGATCTACTGTGTGATGTAACTCTGCATATCCCTTGTCGACATAGAACACTGCCATTTGTTAGCTACTTCAGACATGGCTATTTAGCCTTCTTTTAGAGCTTATTTCTTGGTATCTATGTGTTTTCCTGTACTATGTGCAGCTCATATACAGTTGTCTGATTTGAATTCTCGATTTTAACATTTTGTTTTGTATTGTCCAATCAAGTTTGTATTTTTTCTATGCCTGTGGCATTTAAAACCAAAATAGTATACGACTCCTTTCTTTCTTTTTGTTTCGAACATTTAAAACTCCTTGCAGTCATATCAGATTCTTGTTCACAAAGTTTTATTTTACCATCAGGAGTTATTATACAATATTTTATTTCACTGCTGTACGTTAGCCATAAATTTCCTGAATACAATCTTCATATTTTACATAGAAAACGCACTCCGTTTTCTATAACTACTTTATGACAAAACAAAACCTAAATAACTCATGGAATTCTTAAATTTCTAGCATCGTAAGCAATAATATAATAGATTCAGCCCGTAGTGGGGAACACTTCCAGAGTTCCCGCGATAGACACCTGAGAATGAAGACGGATATTTGTTACCATCCTTACCATGGTAGAACATCATTTTAGTAAAGACATCAAAAAAATGTATTCACCAAGAAATAGGATCACTCAATCCAAGCATATGATTATGAATCATACACATTAAATATTAAAACGGTTATGAAAATGTTTGATATTTGGAGCAGATGTTCAAGTAAAAAACAGACTGCGCTGCAAAATATATGACATTTTTGTGAGTAATCAAACACTAAAATAAAGGCATTTATGTAATGTGTTTCTACAAATTGCCCTATTCACATCTAAAGGGCAAAACCAAAACAAAATATGAACTTGCACAGATTGCATGGTGCAACAAAGGTGCAGCTCTGTTTATCTGTTTACACCTGGCTATACTCCAGTTCGATATAATTAAGGCGTCATGCCCACGAACCGCAATTGTGGCTAGTATAGAATGCATGCTTTCCTATGGGTCAATGCACACGACTGTGGTTTCCACAGTCTGTACATTACCCAGGGTCCGGAACGCAAAAAGAATAGGACATGTCATTATATGGTCCACATTTGCAGTCTGGGCTTTTTTTAATTAATTCACATCTTCTGTGCGCATGGTCCGTGATTGCGGACGGCACGATGAGGACACTCCACAGCACGTCCGTACTGTGATCACGGAGCATATTGCATATAAATATCAACTAGTAGCTTTATTTGAGGTGGGGGGGGGGGGGTCGGGGGGCGATTAATTTTTTTTCATCAATGGAATGGTGTGAAGGCTTGTTTTCTTTGCGGAAGGAGTTGTAGTTTCTATTGGAACCATTTAAATGACCATAATGTACAGGGAACCTGAAAACAAAATTCTATGTGTGGTGGAATTGCAAAAAACTGTGATTCCGCCATTTTCTTTTGGTTTTGTTTTAACGTCTTTCACCGTGCTGTAAAAATGACAAATTAACATTATTCTGCTGGTCAATACGATTATGGCGATACTAAATTTATATTTTTTTTATGCATTACTCTTTTTACAAAAAAAAACTATTTGTTAGAAAAAAAATAATTTTGTTTTAAAGCCATAACGGAATTTTTTCGCCAATCGAGCGGTGTGAGGTCTTATTTCTTGCGTCACGAGCTGTCGTTTTTAATGGTATTTTTTTGGTACATACGACTTTTTGATCACTTTATATTAAAAAAAAAATTTCTACTGCTAAGCTGACCAAAAAACATCCACCTAAGAGAATTGAACCAGTGATCGTCAGATCGCTGGTTCAATACACTGCAATACTAATGAATTGCAGTTTATAATAATTTTTACAGCCTTCCGTTAACAGAAGCAGAGTGAAGGCAGAGCAGGGGGCCATCATTAGGGACACTGCCATGACAACAAGTGTCCGCCCCCTCTCTCTAATCGCTTAAATGCAGCCGTCGGCAAGGCTCTGCCCGGGGATTCCGCTCCAGAAGGAGCCCCTGACGTCACTGTCCATATATGAATAGTGACGTCAGGAACTTCACCAGGAGCAAAATCCCTGGGCAGAGCGTCGGTAACGCTCTGGCCCAGGGATTCCGGTCCAGGAGGAGCACCTGACGTCACTGTCCATATATCCAACTGGACCGGAATTGCCGGCGATCTGGCCAGGCATTACGCTCTTGCCTCGAGAAGCTCCTGACGTCAATATCCATACATGGACAGTGACGTCAAGGGCTCCTCCTGGAGCGGAATCCCCAGAATGCCTCTCTCATCTATTTTTGCTTCCCTGTGTCCTCCTCGGCCACACTGCTTATCTGTGGTGCTGAGAGCGGCCTGCTGGGCAGAATCATGTGACCGCTTGCAGCTTTTGATGACTAAATCTGCCAAAACCCTTGGTGTGGTATTTATATGCCTACCTCCCTGCATCACTTTCAGGCAGTCTCCTTCTCCCTCTGGCAGCGGACAATATAGTCCTTTCTCACTTTCTCTGAAGATAGGTAATATGGGATGCAGAGCGGTGAAGATATGCACTGTGTGAAATCCATAATATGCACTCCCTTAGAAACCAATAAAAATGTAATAAAACAAAGGCTGAAGTGGGCAATTGCAGGGTTCAGATCAGCTGTAAGGATGCAGAACTTAACAGTCCCAACAAGCTGAGATGTATCCTCAGCTATCCTGCCATGCATCCTCAGCTATCCTGCCATGCATCCTCAGCTATCCTGACATGCATCCTCAGCTATCCTGACATGCATCCTCAGCTATCCTGACATGCTACTGCAGAGGCTCTGCACCTTTCCTTACAAGGGCAGAAAGCTCAGAAAGGTGGCATTCTAGTACAGTGTGACACAAAGTCACTAAGCTCTTCAGTACGACCTATACTACTTAAAATGTCTGTCTATGGAGATTTCATGGCTGTGTGCTTGATTTTATGTACCTGTTTGCAATGGGTGTGGATGAAACACCAAAACTGAATAATTCGGAGGGGTAACCACATACTTTTGGTATTCAGATGTATGTATTTGTTTATATTGTGAGCACACTGCGGGGAAAACACTGGAGGAATTCTGTATATTATTAAGATTTCTAAGCCAAGTCAAGGTAGAGTGTTTAGTTCAATGAACCGGTTTCACTGAAACTTTGGTAAGTTTTGTTTCTGGGCCTAGATTTTTTTTGTTAATAAATGGTAGAAAGGTTAGAGTGAGACTTCCATCCCCTCTTCCTCCAGTACGGGTTTTCTAGACAGTACTTAGGCGATGTTGCTGGGTACATTACTGTGGCATTAAAGTCTACAATTAGTATACTAATTGACTTAATCAAGCGGATTAAAACAAACTAAGTGTTTGGGCATCCAGTTGGCAAATGAAGTTTAATGTAGATAAATGTAAAGTTATGCATCTGGGTACCAACTACCTGCATGCATCATGTGTCCTATGGGGAGCTACACTGGGGGATTCACTTGTTGAGAAGGATCTGGGTGTACTTGTAAATCATAAACTAAATAACAGCATGCAGTGTCAATCAGCTGCTTCAAAGGCCAGTAAGATATTGTCTTGTATTAAAAGAGGCATGGACTCGCGGGACAGGGATGTAATATTACCACTTTACAAAAGCATTAGTGCGGTCTCATCTAGAATATGCAGTCCAGTTCTGGGCTCCAGTTCATAGAAAGGATGCCCTGGAGTTGGATAAAATACAAAGAAGAGCAACTAAACTAATAAGCAGCATGGAGAATTTAAGTTATGAGAAAAGATTAAAATAATTAAACCTATTAAGCCTTGAAAAAAGACAACTAAGGGGGGACATGATTAACTTATATTAATGGCACATACAAAAAATATGGTAAAATCCTGTTCCATGTAAAACCCCCTCAAAAAACAATGGGGCGCTCCGTCCGTCTGGAGAAAAGGTTCAACCTGCAGAGGCGACAAGCCTTCTTTACTGTGAGAACTGTGAATCTATGGAATAGTCACAGCAGGGACAGTAGAAGGCTTTAAAAAAGGCTTAGATAATTTCCTAGAACAAAAAAATATTAGCTCCATTGTGTAGAAATGTTTACCATCCCTTGGTTGAACTTGATGGACATGTGTCTTTTTTCAACCGTACTATGTAACTATGTAGTCCAGACCCGTGGCAATAACTGGTGTTTGTGGAATCTGCCAATACATGAAATACTGCAAAAGAGGAATCCAGCACAGTGAGCAAACGACAAATTAACGCTTATGCGTTTCGATTTTTACAAGCTCCTAATCATAGCTTGGTTATAGAAGACAACAGATGCACATATATATGAGAAGTAATCAAAAGTTACCAATGGCACACAAGAATAAATTACGGCATCATAACGGTATTTAAAAATATATGTAAAAAAAACTATATGCTAAAGATAAATTAACATTAATAATGATTAGTAATAATATACCGTACTGTCTGATATTAAGACCTTATAGTTGCCGAGTTCGTAAATCTTAAAATCCTCACGATCCAATAGTTTACGTCTATGATTCCCTTATCCGGCTGGTCTATTCCCTCTTACTCTGCCCTTAAAGCTAAATCCTACATGATTACCAGAGCGTTTATTTGTAAAATGACGATATTCCGCACATGGATTACAAACGTTACCAATATCAGACAAATGTTTACGAATACGTTTCTTTAGAGGACCTGTGGTGCAACCCACATACTGAATGTTGCATATCTGGCATTCTATAAGATACACAACATAACATGTATTACAGTTGATATATATTTTAATGTTACGCGGTGTATGATTGGTTGCTAAAGAAAAACATTTTGTGACTTCTACAAAACCACAAGCTATGTCTGCATGTATAATAATCCCTATGTCTCAACCAGGCCCAGTTAGGTTTCTTTTCCATAAATAAACTGGCCTATAATATATTACCTATTGTAGGTGCTCGTCTTAAAACACATTTAAATCCTCGTTTCAAAATCCCGGTTAGAATCTCATTTTGATGTAATACAGGGATGAACTTATATAAAATGTTTTTAATGGAGCTAAAATTCTCACTGTATCTCGTACTAAATGTAGATATATGAGAACCACATTCTTGTCTTCTCCTTTTACTGAATAGGGAGCTCCGGTCTAACTCGTCAACGTCTTTTTTTCTGCTCTGTCCAAGGTCCAATTGGGATATTTTCTAGTTTCCAAAATACATCGGATGTTATTACACTCTGACCTAAAATTGGAATTCTCAGAACAGTTGCGTTTAGATTTAATCAATTCACCCTTTGGGATATTTTTCATTACATAAAGTGTGGCAGGAGTCAGCTTGAAGAATAGTATTAGATACTGGGTTTTTTCTGAACAGTCTTGAGTTTTGTCTTAATTTTATCATTTACGGACGTCAGTGACAGATCAAAAATGTTATATTATTTGAATGAAAATATGTAGTACATTTTAAATGAAACATATTGTTTTTAATGTAATCTACACTGTATGGTCTATCACGTAGACGGCCCTCCCATATAATGAGAAGATCATCTATGTAATGACCATACCAAGTAAAGTTAACGAAGAACGAAGTTTTCAAATTATAAATAAACTATTCCTCTGACAACGCCATATATACATTTTTCAAGAGAGGGGCAGAATTTTGCACCTATAGATGCTACCCTAACTTGCTAAAAATAATCTTCATTAACCCCTTCACGACTGCCTTACGGCTATATACGTTCCAACTGCGGATGGCCCGTGCAGTTGTCACATATATAAACGTTGACAGCCCGGAATGGGGTTAACGAGTGCAGTGCTGCTTCAGTGTGAGCAGCGCTGCACTCTCACATCTGCCGAAGCTTTGAGAGCCCCAGAATACACCCCTCACTGTAGATCACCCAAAACCCTCTGTAGATAGCGCCACCCAAGCTCCCTCTAGGATCGGAATCTCCAGCCAGCGCTCCGGCCAAGGATTTTGCTCCTAGAGGGAGCCCCTGCCGTCTCTCCATCCCCGCTGTAGATAGTGCTACCCGCCCTGTAGATCGCAACCCCCCCCCCCCCACTGTAGATAGTTCCACCTAAATTCCCTCTAGGAGCGGAATCCCCGGTGTCCATTTGGACAGTGACGTTAGGGGACGTTAGGAGCGGAATCCCCGGCTGACATTCTGGCCGGGGATTCTGCTAATGGAGAAGCCCCTGGCGTCACTACCCATATATGGACAGTGACTTCAGGGGCTACTCCTGGAGAGGAATCCCCGCTCTAAAAGCGGAATCCCCTGCCAGAGTTAACCCCGTATATGGACAGAGACATCAGGGGCTCCATGTAGGAGCGGAATCCCCGGCCAGAGGGATTCTTCTCCTACAGGGAGCTACAGTGGTGCTATTTACAGGAAGGGGGTGCCATTTACAGGGGGGGGGGGAGGATGTTGCTATCTACAGGGGGTGTTGTTGTCATCCACAGTAGAGCGCTGTATACAGGTGGTGTATCACTATCTACATTGGCACTGTGGCATAATATTATATGGGCAATACCTACAGGGGACAATGGTGCTATCTACATGGGCATTGTGGCACTATTTACAGTGGGCACTGACACTATGTGGGCAATGTGGCACTATCTACAGTGGTATTGTGTCACTATCTACATGGGCACTGTGGTGTTTTCAGGAAGTTTGGACAAAAAAACACCTAACGATTAAAATTAATAAACATTTTTTAATGTCCTTGAAAAATAGATGGCAAATCCATGGATGTTAAAAACGATCAGACGGCCGGGAAATGGATTCAAATTTTTAATAACACACTATATACATATAATATAGATAAATATATATAAAAAATTTAAAAACGTTTTTTCCCACATTTTTAGTGATTTGTCTGCTCATAATAAAAATTAATAACACGGAATTAAACTAATCTAGAAAATGAAAGCCTCATAAGTCTTGTAAAAATACAAAGCAAAAATAGTTGTGATATTCAAAGCGTTTGCAAAGATATTATTGTTTAATAAGTGCATATCAGAAACGTAAAATTTGATATGGACAGAGGGGCATTAATGACCCTCGGTTATGAAACAGTTAAAGAAAAAAAAATGCTTTTCAACAGGTAATCATAGACATTATCAAAAATTCTTTCGTCTCCCTTCTGTATTCACTACACCGGTTAAAAAAAAAAAAAAAAAAAAAAAAAGAGATTGCCTTTATTTGCGAGTCCTGCGGAAGCGACATCACAAGTTATCCAACAATATTTAGTGTTCCACTGTATCTGTCCCAATATCTGCAAAACAGGTATGCTATCTTTCAGATACCATGGTATCTCTTTAACCAATGGTTTTACCATGTCGTCCACCCACGCCCCAATCACTCATTCAGTGAGCCGAAGCCTGTAACAATTCGACAAATGGATGCAATGAACAAATCCCTATAAATATTTGGTCAGGAATGGAATATAGGGGTTATTGGATTACAAACTAGCAGGTAATCTTTAATTTTGACATTTGGTACACCCAATACCACACCTTGTGCAAGTAACTTTTCAAGGACCCCGCTAAAAATATTAGTGGGGTCACTAGAGCTTTCTGTATGTAGTGGTATCTTTTAATATGTTCGCATTCAACATTTTGTAAGAGATGCGTCTATCATTACCACTATAGCACCCTTGTTTGACGAGCGTATCACCAAATTGGGATTATTCTTAAATTCATGTATTGCTGCTAGCTCTTGTCCTATCAAATATTAAACAAAGTTCCAAATGTCTAGTAGAAGAAAAAAATCAACCCTTTTGATAGACATGATTGATAATCAAAGTATAAGAAGATTATTAATCATTATTAATATCATAACATTTACAAAATGGGTTTTTAATTCCTCTGTGGATATATCTGGTTTGTCAGTAGATGCGTTGAAACGGTTTCCATGATAAGAGAAAATTTCCCCAGTATTAACTTCAAATTCAACAAGGAGTGATACCAGTTTGGCGATGTAATTTTTCGTAACCAAATCTACAAAAATCCCTCTGAATAGTATAGCCGTGTAAAGAATCTTGAAGTTATTTAATATGTAAGCAAACACCAGTAAGTGCTTCTTCCACATAGATTATAATAAACTTAATAGAGCAATCACATTCATTCTATTCTATTACAAACTTATCAGAATAATTAGTTGTAGGTAATTTCTTTATACAAAAACCTCAAGGGATCATACCTTTGTCCACATAAGAGTTCAGACTCGTGAGGTCCCACCATAGTTACAGAGGTCCATCAAGTTCAATCTTTCTCAATCAATCACACATCATTCATTGCTAGATTAGTTATGACCCTCAAAGCCATCCGTCAGATAAGCATCTAGCCCTTTTTAAGTGCTGACACAGTATCTGCCATTACCACCTCTTGGGGTAGGATATTTCATAATATGACTACTCTAACTGTAAAGAACCCTTTCCTATATTGATTTCTGAAACACCCTTCTTCCACATGCAATGAATGTCCCCTGGTCCTCTTTTAATTCCTTTGAAAGAACAGATGTGTTACTTCTTTTTATTGACCACACATGTACTTATTCATATTAATAATATCACCCCTAAGGTGTCTGTTTTACAAGCAGAACAAGCCCAATTTTTCCAGTCTTTCATTGTAAGGGACAGCTCCCATTCCATTTAGTAATATAGTTGCCCATTTTTTTAACCCTCTCCAGCTCTCATATATCCTTTTTACAATTTGAAGCTCAAAACGAAATCCCACATTCAAGATGTGGCCTTACACCATATGTTGGCTTCTTTGGTAAATAGGTCCTTTAGCTGTTGCATTAGGCTTTTCAAATTTATGTCCAACTGAGCATCCTCTGTTTCCACATTAAATGTTTGAGCCAACATATTCATCCTCACGAAGCAGTCATCGACTGACTTTAGGCTTGTACTGGAATGAAGAGATAACTCTTCAATATGCACAGTGTCCATGAATATATAATTTCTTTCCATATTTTATATACCTCTGGATGGTCTCTGCGAGCATTGTATTCTCCCAAATAGCTGTACCTGTGGCATAGCAAACGCCAGAACCGGCTCCAGCAGTATCCAAATCTCAAGGGATAGGCGATTGAATTGCTAAAGTGTCTCGGAAATGCAAGGACACAAACGCCAAAACTTCAAAAGAGGAATTCAGCAGTGTGAGCAACCGCAAAATTCAATATTTCATTACAAGTAGAGAGCACATAGGCTTGTGCGTTTTGTGCTTTACAAGTTCTTAGTCATAGCTTGGTTATAGAAGACAACAGATGCACATAACGATATGTAATCAAAATTTACTAATGGCACACAAGAATCAATTACGACATCCTAATGGTATTTAAAAACATATGTCAAAAACCGGAGTATATATGCTGAAGATAAAAAATTAACATTAGTAATGATTAGTAATAATATACGGTCTGATATTAAGACCTTATAGTTGTCGAGTTCGTAAAGTGAAAATCCAAAAGGCCTCACATTCTAATGCTTTAGGTCTATGATTCCCTCCTCTGGCTGGTCTATTGACTTTTTCTATGCCCTTAAAGCTAAATCCTATATGGATTACCAGAGTGCACATTTGTGAAGATAGATCAGCTACATAAACCTTATCAATATCAGACAAATGTTTACGAATAAGTTTCTTCAGAGGACCTGTGGTGCGGTGCTATGCTATAGCAACAAACATTTGTGTATAGGTGAGGAACCCTTCACACCGTTTAGTTAGCTCCCAGATGAAAAAATTATTAACTACATTGCATTCGGAAAGTCTTCAGGCCCTTTTACCTTTTTCACAATTTGTTATGTTGTGATAAAATTTAAAAAAAAATCAAGGTTTTTCACCATGATTCTTGGTCACCTCTCTTACCAAGACGAAGGGCCTTAGTTTGGTGGGATGGCCAGCTGTAGGAAGACTCCTGGTTGTTCCAAACTTCTTCCATTTAAGAATTATTGAGGCCATTGTGCTTTTGAGAACTTTCAGTGCCCCAGAATTCTTTCTTGTACCCTTCTCCAGATCTGGGCCTCCACAACAATCCTGTCCCTGAGCTTTACAGGTAGTTCTTTCCTCCTCATGGCTCGGTTTTTGCGCTGATATGCATTGTCAGCTGCGAGACCTTATATAGACAGGGGTGTGTCTTTCTAAATCATGTCCAATGAAATGAATTTACCACAGGTGGACACCAATCAAAGTGTAGAAACATTTCAAAGATGATCAAGAGAAATGGACGGCACCCAGAGCTAAATATCAAGTGTCATAGCAAAGGGTCTGAATACTTATGTCCATGCGAAATTTGAGTTATCATTTTTAATAAATTTGCAAACATTTCTAAAATTTTTCATTTTGGCATTATGGGGTATGGGGGAAAACTAGAAATGTTTTTATTTTAGCACAAAGCCTCAATATAAAATCTGAAAAAAGTGAAAGGATCTGTTGACTTTCCGAATGCGCTGTGCGTGTATACGTGATCATATAAAATTCATTTAATACCCTCTCCCTACTTACAAATATGGCAGCTAACCTATCTCATGCGATTTTTTTTGCTTGCAGCTTGGTGCGATATCGCATCACATAACATCGTGTGAGATAAATTGCCGCGGACCCCTGGCCTAATAGATAAGGTAAGTGGCGGACAATAAACAATTGCACCATAGAATTGTTGGTAGTTGAAGAAACATATAGCTGCGTACCCATTGCTTCCTGACACTTTTCTGCAGTAAGTGAAGGAATGACAGCTCTTTGAGTGTGGTTAAAAACTATGATACATGCGGGTTGATAAAAGAAAGTATACTACAAAGTTTATATATTTAAAAAAAAAAATATTTGTATTTTCATTGGACAACCCCTTACAGACATCGGACGTAACTCTACGTCTTGGCCGGGAAGGGAAAATATGAAACGGGCTCATGAACTGAGCCTACTCAACACCCAGCGGTTATGTTATAGCCAACACTTCACTGTAACGGCCGGGATGGTAGATAACTTAAATTCCCGGACATTTCACAAATTAGACCTATGCATCTTAGCCGTTGGAAAGAGGGAGGGCCACCTCTGTCATCTCATTGACCCCTCCTGGCGACTTAATAGTAGCCGGCAAAAATGACAATACACCGGTATTGCAGTGTATTGTACTAGCACTTATACAATAACGTGTTCAAGTCCCTAGGAGGACTGAAAAAAAAAATTCAAAATTAAAAAGTTGACGTTTTTAGTATTGTACAAAAAAATTTAATAAAAAAAAAAGTTAACAAAAACCCCCACATAATTGGTAGTGTTGCATGCGTAAAAGTCCAAACTATTACAATATAACATTATTTAACTCTCAGGATGAACGTTTCTTTTGGTCACATTCGCCCACAAAAAAAAGCCCTCACACCGCTCCATCAATGCAAAAATAACACTTTTTTTTACAAATTGTTTTTGCTTTGTAATAGTAGTACACCATAAAAAAAAAAACTAGATAAATTTGGTATCGCCATAATCGTATTGACCCGCAGTATAAAGCGAACATGTATTTTTTTTACAACATGGTAAACACCCTAAAAACAAAACCCAAAAAACAAATGTAGAAATTGCGGGGTATTTTTCCCCATTCCACCACACCAAAAGATCTTTATTTTAAAGTCTCCCAGTACATTAAATGGTGGCATTATATATTGGCCCTGCAAAAAACAAGCCTACGTGTTGCTTAAAAAATAAAAAAGTTATGGCTTTTGGAAGACAGAAAGGGAAAAAGCTAAAATTCAAATTAGCGCGTAACATGGGTATAATTTGAGATGAGCCATTTAGGTTCTGAAAACTGTATTGGCGAGGGCATAACTCCCAGAGTAAGTACCCCCCTAGCTCTTTCCAGAGTTGTGAATCCTGAACCAAAAATAATGGATCTAGGAACGATTTCCCCCTAAGTTAATTCCCTTAGAGGCTGAAAAATATTTTTAAATGAGATTTACTATTAGATAAGACTTTTAATAAGACTCTTCCACAGTTACATGGCAGCTCAGGAAAATCCTAAAATATCTTTTGCCTCCTAATTCCCCCGTTCTTGAGCCTGCTACTCGAGACCATAAGAATTAAAATTTTAATAAAAGGTTAAATTATGGTTTATTAATTCAGTCAATTTCCTTTTTCAATTCAACTTTAACTCAGCAGTGGTTCAATGGACTTTTTTTCTGGCTGCCAAATACAGAAAATACGAGCGAGCTATACATAGGTAACACTTTTCATAAATGATGAGCATAAAACGATCATAATTTTTTTCATAAGGGTCTAATAAGCTTTAGCTCAACAAGACACCTTTGCCTCTGCATTAACCATATAATGTACTCACCAGCTAAAAGATCTAAAAGGCTAAATGATCTGCACTGCCTGCTAATAATGTAATTTTTAAGCTTTTTGTATTCTCACAGACAAATCCCAATTTTCAAAATTACAGAAAAAACCCTTGTTAATAATAAAATCCTCCTCAATAAAGATCAACCATGTATAACAATCAAGACATTTCTGAGACTGTTTCATACATCTGAATGGGCTTTGTAAAAAGCCATGCGCATGCTGCAGAAACAACCCCATTCAGATGCATGGATCAGATTTTTCAGCGCACCCAAAATGTTACTTTGAATTTTTTTAAAATAAGTTCAAAATTTTTTGCCAATTAATTTCATAATCCTGCAAGATTCAAGTGCTAGATTTTTAGATTTCCTGGATTATCAAATGGTCACACAAAGTTATAAAATATTTATTTGTAAGGTCGGAGAATCAAAAATCTACTACTATCACTCTCCTTAGTCTTAGGCCTCATTCACACGACAGTGAAAAACGGCCATGTGATGTCCGTCCTTTTAACGGCTTTCACATGGCCGTTTTCAGAACAATGATATTCTATGGGTGCATTCACACGGCCGTTTATTTAACGGCACGTGAATAATGGCCGTCAAAAAATAGGACATGTCCTATTTTTGGCCGTTTTAACGGCCTGACGGCCCCCATAGAAGTCAATGGATCCGTTTTTAACGGCTGTCAATACATGTAACAACCGTTAAAAACTGATCTGTTACATGGGGATTGGCAAGGGAACTACTAGTTCCCTTGCTGGCTATCGTTGGCATACTCACGTTTGCGGCGCTTCTTCAGGTGTGGTCACTCGTCTTCATGGGTTTGAAGGCGCCTCGATGATGTCATCGCCCCGTCGCGCTGCCTTGCCAGATCCCGTGCAGACGAGTGACCACAAGTGAAGAAGACAAGAGACGGCGCTGCTCTCGTGAGTAGGTGGCACGATCTACAGGTAGGCTGGTGTGGCATCTACAGGGAGGCTGGTGTGGCATCTACAGGCAGGCTGGTGTGGCATCTACAGGGAGGCTGGTGTGGCATCTACAGGGAGGCTGGTGTGGCATCTACAGGGAGGCTGGTGTGGCATCATGTACAGGGAGGCTGGTGTGGCATCATGTACAGGGAGGCTGGTGTGGCATCATGTACAAGGAGGCTGGTGTGGCATCTACAGGGAGGCTGGTGTGGCATCTACAGGCAGGCTGGTGTGGCATCTACAGGGAGGCTGGTGTGTCATCTACAGGGAGGCTGGTGTGGCATCATATACAGGCAGGCTGGTGTGGCATCATCTACAGGGAGGCAGGTGTGGCATCATCTACAGGGAGGCTGGTGTGGCATCTACAGGGAGGCTGGTGTGGCATCATATACAGGCAGGCTGGTGTGGCATCATCTACAGGGAGGCAGGTGTGGCATCATCTACAGGGAGGCAGGTGTGGCATCATCTACAGGGAGGCTGGTGTGGCATCTATAGGGAGGCTCGTGTGGCATCATATACAGGCAGGCTGGTGTGGCATCATCTACAAGGAGGCAGGTGTGGCATCATCTACAGGGAGGCAGGTGTGGCATCATCTACAGGGAGGCAGGTGTGGCATGATCTGCAGGGAGGCTGGTGTGGCATGATCTGCAGCGAGGCTGGTGTGGCATCATCTACAGGGAGGCAGGTGTGGCATCATCTACATGGAGGCGTGTGGCATCATATACAGGGAGGCGTGTGGCATCATATACAGGGAGTCTGTAAATAGAGTCTAGGTGAACATGTGACCTTCCTTTGGTTGTTTTCAGGGGGCTGGGACAAAAAAAGCCTGACCAAGGAAATTCATCAGTTTTTTTAACGGCCATGAAAAACTGATGCAAAATGGATGTCAAACGGCCATTAAAAACGGACAGATGGACTTGAAACGGATGAAAATTTAGAGACACACTGATACAAAATGGCCATGAAAAACTGACAGTTGATCAGTTTTAAATGGACATTTTTTTTCACTGTCGTGTGAATAAGGCTGGATTCACACGACCATGTTATGTCCATAATGGACGGAACGTATTTTGGCCGGAAGTCCTGCAGGGAGCCGGGCTCCTAGAATCATAGTTATGTACGACTCTAGGAGTCCCTGCCGGACAACTGTCCCGTACTGTAATCATGTTTTCAGTACGGGACAGTTGTCCGGCAGCGAGGCAGGGACTCCTAGCATCGTACATAACTATGATGCTAGGAGCCCGGCTCCCTGCAGTGTTCGGTCCGGGACTTGCGGCCGAAATATGTCCATCCATTACAGACGTAATGTGCTCGTGTGAATCCAGGCTTAGGCTTTTGAGCTCGATTCCACGATATATTGCAGTTCACTACTGGAAACAAATGCTGGATTGTCAGATAAAGGAATTTCATTGTATATTCCTTTAGGGCTCAGGGTCCGTTGCTCTGTAAGGGTTCAGTCACATGTGGCGTATTTGCCTTGTATTGACGCAGCATATTTTATCAACGTACAATGGGAAAAATATTCTGCAACTCAAGACAGATTTCTCAATTACTTGCTTGAAAGAATATTTTTTTTAGGCTTACATTATAACGTTTTCCACAGCTTATTTTTACGCTACGGAAATACAAGGCAAATACGGTAAACCACTGCTTTACCTTGCCACAACTCGTTAAATTATAAAATTCTGTCTGCCTCCAGTCACCACTAGGGGGAGCTTAAGAATACCACAATTTAAATTTTTTATTTATATTTGTAAATCATCATTTTGATAATAAGTTAAAGTGTGTTCTTCTTTAATAAAAGGGGAATAAACACCTGAAATACATAAATATATAGGTCATTGAGTTTATTTGATTCTGCCAGTCATTTCTTTAGATTTATCTGATTCTAGGAATGCGGGGTGAAATCCAATCCTACAGTCATGAATGTCAAATCTACCTGTAGAGCAATATTCCAATCCCTTTACAAATTACTAGTAAGGCTGAAGATTGTTTTTTTTTTATTAATGTTTTTCTTTAGCAAACTTCTGCACTAATATGGGAGTTGACAATGAGCACATTCTAAGTATTTAAAGTGGCATAGGATGTGTAAAGGGAAGTGTCCCTATAAATAAATATATAAATATATATACATATATATATATATATATGCGCACGCACGCACACACACACACACACACACACACACACACACACACACACACACACACACACAAAGAAGATCTTGCAGCATTAAAGTTCAAAGTATAAAACTGGTTTATTCGGACAACTTCAAAAATGTGCAACGTTTCAATTGTTGGGATCTTTCTCAAGCATAAACATATTTATATATTATATATACTGCCTTTGATCTCCTGTCTCCCTGCTCTGCAGGGGGGGGGGGGCAGGGATGTAATTGTGGATGTATCCTGTGATGCATTCCTGCACCACAGGACATCCCCACTGATTGAATTCCCCCTACCCTCGCGCCCGCTCATGAGTCGGCCGATGCTGTCATATCACTGCGCCGACCTATGTGAGCTGGGCGTGAGTGGTGCTATTGTGCCTGTGCCCGGCTCACGAGCGAGTGCACAGGCGGGACAAATAGTCCTGCGCCAGTGCGCGCTCTCTCTCTCTGTTGCTGCTCACCCACACCAACAGACGTCCTCTCCTGCTCCACCAACAATCTAAGCCTAAGGCTACATTCACACAACCATTTTCAGAACAATGAAGTTCTATTGGTGCATTGCCACGGCCGTTTTTTGTAATGGCCCGTGAATACAGGCCGTCAAAAAATAAGACGTCAAAGGGTTACTCCTGGAGTGGAATCCTCACTGTCCATATGGACAGAGACGTCAGGGGTTCCGTCTATCAGCGGAATCCCCATCCAGAGGGATTCTGCTCCTACAGTGAGCTACAGTGGACCCATCTACAGGGGAGGTGTGTGGTGCCATCTACAAGGGGGTGCTATCTACAGGGAGTGTGGAACTTGTTACAGGGGACACTGTGGCGCTACCTACATGGGCACTGTGGCACTATATGGGGGTGTGGCACTATGTACAGGGGACACTGTGGCACTATCTGGGCCCTGACCCAATGTGGGCATTATCTACAGTGGGCACTGTGGCACAGTCTATAGGGACAATGCGGCACTATCTACTGTGGCGTTTTCAGGGGGTTGGAACAAAAAAAGCCCTGGACAGACTGACTGGAAATAGATGAAAATTTGAGGACACACTAATGGTCATTTTTTTTCACTGTCGTGTGAAATTAAGACGTGAAAAATGGACGTTTTTCACGTCCGAGTTGCCCCCGTGCGGGTCCCGTTCTCACGGATCCCCATAAACTTGAGTCGATCGAGGGATCCGTGAAAACGGAGCAAATTAGGACATGTTCTATTTTTCAACGGACCCTTCACACGGTCCATTGAAACAATGGCCGTGTCAACGGCCCCAATGAAATACATACGTCCATGTGACGGACGTTGTTTTAACGGCCGTCACACGGATGTATACCACGGTCGTCTGAATTCGGCCTATCACCCCCATCTCCACGTTCAGCAGCAGCTTCACTTAACCCTTTCCCCCTATGCAATGAGCATTACCCCTGGTACAACGACTTGGTGCCCCATTTTCCCCCTGGTTAACCCTTACCTCCCCTATATAAACGAGCATTATCCTACCCTTCTCCCCTTACATTTAACCCCTACTTCCCCTGGATAAACCTCCCCAAGACCCGACTCCTGGGCTACCTGCACATCCCCTGGTTAACCACTTCCTGCACATTCCCGTGGTAACCCTTTACCTTCCCTAGTCTGTACATCGGTTTAACCCTTTACCTACACTAAGTTACACTATTCCCCTGGTATTTAACCCTTCATTTCCCCTGAAAAAACCTCTCTATTTACCCCAACCGTACAAAAGATAACCCATTGGTAACAGGGACAGTTAGAGTCAGGTGGGGGTGTGACATAGAATATAGCATGAGTGCATTGTATATGTATGTTTAGGTATGTGGGTGTTCGAATAGTACTGTTGATATCTTGTAATACTGTGCCACATGTAGTGTCATATACTCAATAAAAATTAAGTTATGTGTATTGCGGTATACTGTGAATATTTACTGTGGTGTGTATTTTGTGCTTTATATCTTAGTGTGATTTGTAAAAGTAAGAAACCTATCTTCACTACACTTGTGTCGTGAATCATCGCGCGCGCGCGCGCACACGCACGCACGCACACACACACACACTTCGTAGCAAGGCAATTAGATAGCGTTATACAAGGAAAAAGGTAGGGAATCTAGGTATAACCCTAGTGACGCTAATAAAAGGAGGTAGTAAGAGTGGGTGACACGAGCCAGTGGACCTCACTAAATACGACCCCTCTAACCAGATCCATTTTATTTTTTAGATGTGCTAAAAATTCAGATTCGGACAGCTGAGTTTCTATTTTTTGTGACATGCACGTAACAAAAAATCGTGCCAAGATATAGAATTGAATAGCGCTCTGATTGTGCAATGTAAAGCTCACCACCTGCTATCCAAGTTTAACTGAACATCTGACTGCAATGTACACAAGAACTCCAACTAAAAATAAGTCTTCATCTACGATTTATTAATGAGCACAGTTAAACTAGAAGGAAAATTACGGAAAAATATTGAATCAGCAGCGCCCCGGAGAGTAATTTTTATGTAGCACATGTAATCCAGCGTACAATTCTTTGTGGGATATAATCTATAAAATGACTGGTTCATCCACATTTTAAAATAAATTGAGTTTAGGTTTAGAACCCTTTTATGACCAAGGGTCATTGATGCCCCTGTGTCCAGGTCAAACTTTCAATTTCTGATACGCACTTCTTTAAACGATAATATCATTGCAACCGCTTTGAATACCACAAATATTTTTACTTTGTATTTTACAAGACTTATGAGGCTTTCATTTTCTAGATTAGTTTAATCAATTCTGGTTTTAATTTTTAACAGGAGCAGACAAATCACAAAAGAAATTGAAAAAAAAAACCACCTTTTTTGTAATTATTTTATATATATATATTATATATTATATATATATATATATATATATATATATATACACACACATACACACACGCTGTACAGTTCTGTAACAATTAGTCTTCTTCTGTCTCCATCACCCTGGATAGCTGTGAGGGGAGAGTGAAGAGCGCTATATACACACGACCGTGAAAAAAATGGCAGTCAACAACGGATCAACTGTCAGTTTTCATGGCTGTTTTGCATCAATGTGTCGCAAAATTTGAATAAATTTCCCAGTCATCTGACCGTTTTTAATCGCCATTTGCCATGCGTTTTTCATGGACGATAAAAAAAAAAAATAATTTTAATCGTTAGGGTGTTTTTAGTCACAACCCTCTGAAAACACCACAGTGCCCATGTAGATAGTGACGCAACACCACTGTAGATACTGCCAGTGCCCACATAGATAGTGCACACTGTAAATATTGCCGCAGTGCCGACATAGTACCACAGTTCTCCCTGTAGATAGTGCCCACATAGTGCCGCCCACATAGTGCCACAGACAGTGCCCATGTAGACAGTGCCACACCCCCTGTAGATCGGATTACCCTGTAGGAATCGCCACACCCCAGGTATATAGTGCCACCCCCTGCACATTGGGCCACCCCCCTGAAGATAGCAACATTCCCCCTGTATTTAGAAAAATCCCCCTTGCAGACAGCGCCACCCCCCCGTCCCATAAATGGAACCCCCTTCCTGTAAATAGTACCACTATAGCTCCCTGTAGGAGCGGAATCCCTCTGGCCAGGGATTCCGCTCCTACAGGGAGCCCCTGTCGTCTCTGCCTATATATGGACAGTGATGTCAGGGGTCAACTCTAAAAGCGGAATCCACTGCCAGAGTGGGGATTCCGCTCCAGGAGTAGCCCCTGATGTCACTGTCCATATATGGATAGTGAAACCAAGGGCTTCTCCAGTAGCGGAATCCCCGGCCAGAGTGTCGGCCAGGGATTCCGCTCCTAAAGACAGCCTCTAACGGCACTGTCCAAATGACAGTGATGTCAGGGGCTCTCTCTAGAAGCGGAATCCCCGGCCAGTGCAATCTGACACCGGGGATTCCGCTCCTAGAGGGAGTTCAGGTGGCGCTATCTACAGTGGGGAGTGCAATGCTATTTACAGTGGGGAGGTTGCGATCTGTAGGGGGGGTGGCGGCACTATCTACAGCGGGGATAGAGAGACGGAGGGGGCTCCCTCTAGGAGGGAAATCCTCGGCCAGAGAGCTGGCTGGGGATTACGATGATGGAGGGAGCTTAGGTGGCGCTATCAAAACAGGGTTTTGCGCTACCTACAGGGGGATGTGGGTGGCGCTATCTACAGTGGGGGGGGGGTGTATTCCGGGGCTCTCAAAGCCCCGGTCGACAGGAGAGTGCAGCGCTGCTCACGCTTACGCTGAAGCAGCACTGCACTCATTAAACGCGTTCGAGGTGGTCAATATATATACACGAGACAACTGCACGGGGCATCGTCAGTTGGAACGTATATAGCCGTATGAGAGTCGTGAAGGGGTTAATAAACCGTTTTACTTTCATGCAAAACTGCATTGTGAGAAAGTGGCCCAACAAAAGGGTCACACAAATCAGACCAATATAAACAGGACCATAACATTACAGGTTGATTTGGAGATCCTGCTATCAATATTAAAAGGGAATGACTGATTTTATGTAAATAAAGCTGTTGTATTGTAGAATGAAAAGTTACGTCACTTTCTAATACGCTTTGTTTCAATTGCTTACAATATCTCTACTTGTGTTCAGTGAATGGAAACATTATTTGAGGGAGCACATACACTTTATGGTCATACAAAGTTGGAAAGAAAAAACCTGAGTGGAGCCAAAGAGGCCTGGCGCTTACCTAGTGTAACATCATCTAGCTCTCGGCGAGGGTCACAGAGGTTGGGCTCCCACCGATCTTAGCAATATGTCATCTATAAATTGTTGTGCATATCATTATCATGTGAGAAATGCTATGAAATTAACCATTTGGGAATTAATGCTTTTCAAGTTAAAGGGGTTTTACCAGAATCATAAATTATCACCTATCCACAAGGACACGTGAAATTTTCTGATCACTAGGGGCCCCACTACTGGAAACCCCATAGATCGTGAGAACGAGGTTCCCAAACCCCCGTTTCACCTCGCTGCTTGACCGCAGTGAGGACTACAGTGCTCGACTGTTTCTGTCAATCACAGAGACAGTGAATTGGAGAGGTGGGCGCATGCTTGACTGCCACTCCATTCAAGCTCTCCCTCACTGCGGGGCTGCAGTGAAGAGGATCTGGGAGTTCGGGATCCCCATCCTCATGATCGGTGGGGTCCCAGCGATTCGAACAGTTTTACCTATCCTGTAGATGTTAATATTGTTAATTTATGATTTTAAAGGAAACACTCTCACACACAGATTATGGTCTTTCAAAAAGGTTATACTATACTGTGCAAAAGACCAAACAATGGGCAAACTTCTCTGATCTAAGCAAAGGAGTAGCATAAGGGGGCACAATGTGGCAGTAACAAGAAAGTCTCTTTTTCTCAATAACAGAGGTACTAAATATGGAGGAACAAGGACTTATGTTAAAGGGGTTGCCTCATTATGGCTAGTCTATGCATTAGATGGTTAGTCGAATGGCAGGCATGTAATATCACATTTTCCCTGTTGAGTCCTGCAGCTGTTGGCGCCAGGTGCTAGACAAGTTGGACCCACTGCAATAAGCTGATCGCTGTCCCGGCTTCTATTTAAAAAGGACAACCAATCATAAGAAAAAACCCTTAATTGCATATTGGTTTATTCTGTACAATGGCCACGTGACTTGCATGACTGCTTCCTCCAATATTGTAGGTCAGGTGTTGTATGAACGGAGCACCTGATCTACTGGAGAAGCGGACACATGGTTAGATGGGAGGCCATGCGTGTGCTGAGCCATGGCTGCAAAGTTAGCCAGTGGTTGCAGCCAGCTATGGGGTAGGGCCCACAACGTAAAGGGAACTAAATAACTGCAAATTAATTTATTAGTAACATGGCCAATGCTAAAAAACACTTTAATCCCAGACGACCCCTTTAAGTATTTTTCTTTACCCTTCCCAATACTTCCAATTCCAATCAACAAGATTCAATAAGAAGGACTAAATCTTGAGATTTTGTCTCTTTAAATGTAAGAAATCAGTCACAAAAAGCTATGAAATTACTTGAGTTTTACAGATCACATTTAGAATGTGAATATGATAGGCTGGAAAGGTCATTTTCATGCTGCAAAATAAAATAAGATTACTTATGGTAATGTTCTCTTTTTTTTTACGCACAAATGAGACAAAAAGAAAAGTTTGGACAGCTGCGGTAATCTGTTTAAATTATCTTTTAATGGTGGATGAAGTGCTCTGTCTTTTTCTTTGTTTAACAAATAATGTCTTCAATCTTTTTCATTTAATGGGCAGGTGAAAATGAAAAATTAAAGCCAAATTGCTGACTTTAGTTGTACAAAGGTTTTATTTATAACAGTTTCCAATTACTAGGAGGAAAAAACAGCTCCTGGACTTGTAGCCATTAATAATTGAGACCACTATCTCCCTATTACCATTCTTCAAGATAAGAAGACCCATACCACAATGTAATTAATTGAACAAGGAACACAATTTATTTACAACCGAAGATCCTTTAACCATATGTTAACATTTCTGACAGAGCCGACCTTGGCCTACAGTCCTCACCATTAATTGATAGAAACGGGAGTTGGGCCCAATAGAATGAGTTTATTTTAAGCTTCATACAAATTCTGTTTATTTTTATTGGACTATCATTTACTTGAGAACTTGGGTGCATTTATCTACTAATTTACAACCTGCAGCAGTATTATATCTTGGGAGGCAAAAATCCAGCCGAGCAGAAGTTCTGCCATCGGTATATTCCGTACACTATACAGAAAATTTATTGGGACACATTCTTAATAATTAAATTCAGGTGTTTCATTCAGTCCCATTGCCTCAGGTGTATAAAATCCAGCACCCGGCCATGCAGTCGCCTTTACAAACATGTGTGATAGAATGGGCCATACTAAAGAGCTCACTGAATTCCAGCGTGGTCCTGTAATAGGATGTCACCATTGTAACAGGTCAGTTCCAGAAATTTCTTCCCTCCTAGATATTCCATAATCAACTGTGAGTGGTAGTATTGTAAAGTGGAAGCATTTAGGAACCACAGCAACTCAGCCACGAAGTGGCAGACCACGTTAAAACTTTAAACTAGGTCGAGTGCTGAGACGCATAGGGCATACATGTCGCCAACACCCTGCTGACTCAATAACTGCAGAGCTCCAAACCTCTTGTGGTATTAAAATCTGCACAAAAACTGTGCCCCGGGAGCTTCATGGCATGGGTTTCCATGGCTGAGCAGCTGCATGCAAGCCTTACATCACCAAGCACAATGCCGAGCATCGGATGGAGTGGTGTAAAGCTGCCGCCACTGGACTCTGGAGCAGTGGAAACATGTTCTGTGGAGTGACGAATCCCGCTTCTCTATCTGGCAGTCTGATGGACGAGTCTTTGTTTGGTGAATGCCAGGAGAATGTTACCTGACTGACTGCATTGTGCCAACTGTAATGTTTGGTGGTGAAGGGATAATGCTATGGGGTTGTTTTTCAGATGTTGGCCTAGGCCCCTTAGTTTCAGTGAAAGGAAATCTTATTGCTTCAGCATACCAAGACATTTTGGACAATTGTATGCTTCCAACTTTGTAGGACTATTTTGGGGAAGGCCCTTTCTGTTCCAGCATGACTGTCCCCCAGAGCACAAAGCAAGGTCCATAAAGACATGGTTGGGCGAGTTTGGTGTAGAAGAATTTGAATGGTCCACACAGAGCCCGGACCTCAACCCCATCCAACACCTTTGTGATGAACTAGAACGAAGATTGCGAGCCCGGCCCACTCGTCCAACATCAGTGTCTGACCTCACAAATGTTCTTCTAGATAAATGGGCAAAAATTCAGACAGACACACTCCAAAATCGTGTAGAAAGCCTTCCCAGAATAATGTCTGCGGATTTAGGATGGGATGTCATAAAAGCGCCTGTAGGTGTAATGTGCAGGTGTCCCAATACCTTTGTGCATGTAGTGTATCTAACTGTATGGTCTAGCAGATTCCACAAACTTCCTTTGTAACAGTACATGTAGTTTACTACAATTATTTACATAAAGTGAGAAAATGCCCCATCATCCTTAGTTACTGAAGGAGAGTCTGCGAGTATAACAAAAGAAGCTAGCTGCAGGAAATGCTATAAAACAACAAACAAAACCCGTTAACTCCACCGCCACTCCAGCGCCAGTGCTCTGGTGGTCCGGTGATGATGTGCCATACATCCATGTGAAAGCGGCAGGCCATCTTTGGCAATATTCTGATGTATTCACTGCAAACTATAAACCTATATCTTTTGGAAAGCTTAATTATGGAAGAATAGAAGAATGTGCCAAAGCACTTTTATTTCTTTTTTTAGATATAAGCCCCACACTAGCACTGTCCCTCAGAAATGTCTCTCTGGATCTTGGAGACTTGTTTGGCATGGGGTTAGGTCATACCTTGCAACTGTCCAGTTTTTTTGTGTGATTGCTCCGCATACGGACAGCAAAAAATGGACTGTACTTATGATACCTGTACCTTCAGCTGTGATTGGTACTCCTCATTAGGCTGAAGACGGGCTCACATAGATGTTCTATGTAAGTGGGAGTCTCCGCACCCAGACCCCCACCGATCAAAAATTCTGATATGTCTCTATGACATATTAACCCCTTAATTATTGCCTATATGTATTTTCATGGTGGCCATTAAGGGTACTTATGCCAGAGCGCCGCCTTTTCTCGGCAGCGCTTTGGCATAAGATTGCGCCCCGGGAGGCGCTTAAACTTAGTGTACTCAGCAACAGAGGTAGTTGAGGTCTCAGAGCACAGACTGAGGACCGTTTTGTCCGGTCCCCGGTCACATGATCGCCGTTATTCACCGAATAACGGCGATCTCCGCCAAAACAGCGGCGGTAAGTTCTCTCTCTTCTCTCACAGAATATATTCTGTGAGAGAAGAGAGAAATAGTAAAAATAAGGGCCAACACTCCATATTAGCCCCCCCCCATCCCTGATAATCAAAATGGCGCACACATGCGCGGTTTGCATATTGCCAAAGCTGCCTGTGGCAGCATATGGCAAATAGTAACAGCCAGGGACCAATCTCAGTGGTCCCTGCTGACATGGTCACTGTGATATACCTATCACAGGGATCTATGTCAGTATATTTATGAAATTCAGCCAGGACATGGGCTGTGTCTCCTCTCCCCTCACGGTAGTTGATCTGTGAGAGGAGAGAGACACACTATAATTAAATCCTGAGCTGTATAAGTGAAGTGCAGAGAAAAAAGACAAACTTTACAAGTCTGTGCCCCCTGATCACCCTGTTTGTTCCCCCTCATCCCCTGTGTGAGCACAAGTGATCAGTACGTTTTCTGGCAGCGTCAGGTTATTTTGTTAGCCAGTTTTACGTAATTTTTTTTGCGCTGGTCTTAGGAATGTATTTATTTACCTAGTCATAGGCAGGGTATCTTTTTTTTCTTCTTAGTTTGAAAAAAAAAAATTAAAAAATTTAAAACAAACACCGTAAAAAAAATAATAATTAAGTAGCCTAACGGTTATGTTCTACCTAAATAATGGCCCTGAGAATGTTTACTGCAGAGCAAGCGTACATCTTGCTATACTCCGGCAGTTCAGGACACCGACTCTGCTTCAGAGGTAGAACTTTTTTTTTTTAGACAGTGACGACTCAAGTTCTACTTCCACCTCTGGACCCCATAGCCCTATGGTGGTGGAATCAGTGGTCGCGGTCAAATCCCCAGGTGCAGGGCCTAGTGGTGCAGTCCCTCCTGTGTTCTGGGATCCTGCAATTTCATTTTCCCCCCAGGTACCGCAACTGTCAGCAACCCCAGGAATAAAATGTTGCTAATTATACTACGATGTTGCTAGTTTTATCCCTTTGGACTTCTTCCACATATTTGTCAGTGACCAAGTCCTGAAGTTAATTGTCCAACAGACAAATATATATGCAAGACAATTTATTGCACAGAAACACACATCCCCCTACTCATCATGAACCCCCACTAAGGTCCCGGAGCTTAAATTTTTTTAGGCCTAACTCTAAATATGGGCATCAAGAGCTATCCACGCTACCCCTGTATTTGCAGCAATGTCCCGACACCGATATGACTCCATAATGCACTTCATGCATTTTACAGATAAATCCCAAGTCCCCCAAAGAAATGACCCAGGCTACGATCGCCTTAATAAATGGAGACCTTTAACTTCCCTCCTACAAGAATCTTTTCTTAAATCCTACACCCCAGATCAAAATTTATCGGTGGATGAATCCCTGATGAGCTACAAAGGCCATAATTCCCCCGAAAAACCTAGTGAGAATTGCGGCCCCATTCATTCCTATGGGGCCATGCACACGACCGTGGTTTTCAGGGTCCGTGCGTGGCCCAAGAGCCCGCACAGCAGAAAGAACGGGCACATTGAAAATAATGGCCGCGGCCATGTGCATGGCCCGCGATTTGCGGGCGGCTCGCAGCTGTCACTCCGTGGCCGGCCGACTCGAAAATCACGGCCGTGCACATGGCTACGGTCATGTGCATGAGGCCTTACTGTTCCTATTGATGGTTTTGGGTACTGCCCCTTTATATATACTTTAACCGATTGGTTATTTTGTGCACATAGCGGTTCCGACATTGCCGGGCAGGGGTCGGTTATGGTGTACCGCGTCACTTGTCACGTTCGCCCCCCATATAGGGATAGATGGAGCGAAAGAGACGTTGTACAACCAGTCACTGGACAAAAAAAAAAAAGCTTGTCATGCCAGCCCTGCAGGTGTTCTTCTATCTAGTGAACAGACTCGAGTTTGCCACACAGTTTTTTAAGATATTGCCCCTCACTCCAGTACAGTTTATTTCTCCCTCTCTGACTGATTTTATATTAGAACAGAATTCTGTCCACAATGACTTCATAATGGCACAGATGCGGGACAGATGCTTCTTTAGCAAGATGTAGCCATAAGTACAGGCAAATGCGTATATAGCTACATTTATCCGTTATGAATACACGGCTTCACTTCTCTTCTGTATGCCGCACAAATTTATTAATGTGGCATATTTCTAACAAAATAACCTTCTACCACGTCTCCTCTTTTATGTGGAAACGTAATAAGAAGTTGAAGAAAACATTATATACCCATAGTGTCTAAAATAATACCCATTAATTTCTCCTTTAAAATTGTATTTGGTCAGCATGCTCACTACACCACTAGATGAATACCTTTAGGGTCAAGTTTTTAAAATAGGGTCATTTCTGGGTGTTTTGTTTGTTTTTTTTTGTTCAGGCTGCTCAATGCCTCTAAATGCATGATATGGGGCCTAGAATTTATTCAATTGTGCCCTGAAAGCCAAAGGGTGCTCCCTCTCTCTTTGGCCCAGCCACACGTCTAGTAAGCAGATCGTGGCCACAATGGGGGTATTTTTGAACATAGGATAAACAGGGTGATAGATTTTTGGGCGCGTTTCTTCATTCTCATGTTCGCTTTACAAAGAAATCTGTCTTTAAGAGGATACATTTGTGAAAAATACTCACTACACCCTAGGGCTGGGCGATTATGCCCAAAAATAAAATCTAGATTTTTTTCATCCCTATGGACAAGTTTCGATTTGAATCTCAATTTTCTTGTTTTTCTCTTAATATTTAACAGTAATACCAAGAGATGAGTTAATAAATTTTCTCTATAAAAATAACTTTTTAACATATATTGCTAGAATTATTGTATGTAACTTCACAACTTTAAACCTCTGCAAATAATTTATTTTTTATATTTATCATAAATACAATTGGAAAAATGTCTATCTAATTATAACTTCCCGGCAGGGAACAGGTTAATAGAATCTATAATCAAACATATACTGCATGCACTAACATCCAACGTCTGTCCGTCACCCCCTCAGCCGGTCCCCGATATTGCAGGTGAGAGCAGTGTAAATTGCAGCAGGGCCAGGCAGATAGCGCTGAGCGGGCAATTTGGGGTGTTAAATAAATGACATTAAGGCCCGATTCACACGACTTCCCAGCCCGACCACGGTACATGTGAACAGGCCTCCTGGCATCATAGTCATTTAGGTTACAGCCACAAGACAGTGAAAAAAAGATGGCCATTGAAAACTGGTCAATCGACAGTTTTTCATGTCCATTTTGCATCAGGGTCTCCAAATTCTCATCCATTTCCAGTCCATCTGTCCGTTTTTCATGGCCATTAAAAAAGCGTCCTTGTAGATGCAACAGTGCCCACATATAGTGACATAGTGCCCATGTAGATAGTGCCCACAGTGCCACACTGCCCACATATAATGCCACAGAGGACACATATAGTGACATAGTGCCCATATATAGTGACAGTGCCACAATGCCCATATAGATAGTTCCGCAATTTCCCTGTAGATAGTGCTCATAGTGCCACAGTGCCCACATCAGTGCAACCTTGCCAGTGCTCACATGCAAGTGTCCACAAAGTGACAGCCCCCCCCCCCCCCCCCGCAATAGTTCAATACCCATGTAGGTAGAACGCCACACCCTCTAGCAGATCGCACCCCCCCCCTAACTTGTAGATCGATCCCCCGCCTCACTTGTAGACTGAACTTCTCACTTGTAGATCGCAACCCACCCCTCCCTTGTAGATCGCAACCCACCCCTCCCTTGTAGATCGCAACCCACCCCTCCCTTGTAGATTGCGCCGTTGTAGCTGCCACTAGAGTGAAAGGGAAGATGCATACAAAGCCTTATCTGTGTATATAGTATATAGTGTTGCCATCCTGTCTTATCTTGGCCTCCAGCAGTAGACTACAGCTGTCATTTAACCCATGCACTCTAATGATAGTGAAATGACTCCGCTCATCTTCTTGCAATCCATACAGTAAAGCTGGCAAGTGAGCTAGAGAGAACAGGGTGTCAGACTTTTGTGACTGCTCTAGTGGCCATTATGAAAACTGGAATATTTCAATAACCTCTTATATAAATAGACTAGTAAATTAAAAAAAATTAAAAAACTTTTAGATATATACATTTTCTGATGAATTTCACTATTGCCCCATGCACACGACTGTGCCCATAATCACGGTCTGTGATTACGGGCATAGGCGTCCGTGGAGAGTCACCCGCATTTGCGGGCCCTGCTCCCATTATAAAGTATGGAAGCACGGTCTGTAAAATAAAAAAATAGGACATGTCAAATATACAGGAAGGTGTCAGTCGGCCATAGAAATAAATGGGACTGTAATTACGGACCGGAATTACGGATAAAGTCTACGGTCGTGTGAATGGGACCTAAGGAGGAACAGATTTTTATAAAGGGGAGAACAACAAGACCATCAAATTAAATTTATAGATTAGAGACATTTCAAAGGACTTCTTTACATAGTAACAGTAGCACTGAACAGCATTATTTTACAAATCATCATATTTATGTTAAACCAGCGTCTAACTTACTGTCATTGTGCCCCTCTTTCTTCAGCATCTGTACCGCGCCGACATACTTCTTCAGCTGAACTTTTAACACCTCGTTTTCCCTGTCCAAATATAATAAGAACACAATACATCATCCAGTCACAGTAGAGGATTTATTGCAAGACACTGTTAATGCAAACATTTGTGAAATAAGTGACAAATGATTCTATTGTTTAAGGTGCACCAATTATCTCCACACAAAGAGGTAGTCACTTTTAAACGCCGGCCACCACTCATAATAGCAAAGCCCATAAATCATCAAGTGACCCAAAATACATTATTGCTTTCAGGGAATTGATAAGCTGCATCTTCATGAGCAAGCTGAATCGCAAGGAAGGTTTCTTTTACAAATACTAGACAGGTGCTACATCTTAAATCGGAATCGAAGATTTGCATTTACATGTTAAATAAGAGCTAAAAGTATTTAGGATGCATGTGTGGTGGATAGTGATCACCTAGTTTTAAAGACTATGTAAACATTTGCAGGGCATATATTTTTTTTAATAAACCGGTCAGTCAGTGTCTTTGTAACTTTATAAATAGTTTTTATTAAAAATTTGATATACATATTTTAGATACAGTTGCACTATATTCTCTATACTGAACAGCTGTATATAGCGCTAAATCCTGCTACCGTCAGGTCAGCAGGACTGAAAGATTCAGGTAGTAGCGAACAATACAGCTGCTTTGTATAGAGAATACAGAGCAGCTGTATCTAAAAAAGTAAAACTAATTTTTAATAAAAACTATTCATAAAGTTACACCAAACACACTGACTGACCGGTTGGTAAAAAAAAAAATGGCCATCAAAAGGTTTACATTGCCTTTAAAGCTCTGATATTATCAATGTGTGAACGTAGCACTACTTATTGTAGAAACAACAAGGCAACATATCTAATTAGCTGAAAACAGACACTGGGGTTTTACTAAAATACTGTAAGTTTTAGGCTTCGTTCACAACTGCGTCAGGGCGTTCAGGGGTTTCCGTCTGAGCTTTCCGTCAGGGGAAACCATAGGTTTCCGTTTGCATCACCATTGATTTCAATGGTGACGGATCCGGCGCAAATGGTTTCTGTTTGTCCCCGTTGTGCAAGGGTTCTGTTGTCTTGACGGAATGAATAACGCAGTCGACTACGGTATCGATTCCGTCAAAATGACAGAACCCTTGCACAACGGTGAAAAACGAAACGGAAACCATTTGCACTGTATCCGTCACCATTGAAACCGATGGTTTCCGTTTGTTTCAGTCAAGGTTCCGTTCATGGGTTCCCCTGACGGAAAGCTCAGACTGAACCCCTGAACGGAGCCCTGACATAGATGTGAACGAAGCCTTAGACAGTGGAAACTTAGACAAGGCAGCCAGAAAATGCACCAAATTTATCAAGGTGGCGCATGCCGTAGAGATGCTAGACACTTTTCCCTTCCTTATACCATCTCTTGGTGGCTTAGTTTACACCAGTTTTTGGCGCACAGTGTCGCATTTGAAGTTATTACCCCTTCGCTAAGATGCGCACCCTTCAAGCGGGTTTAAAATGGTTAATAAATGTGGCGCACAACATGTACACCAAAATTCTAACGCATCTTGAATAGTAAATATGCCCCATAAGGAACCGGTCACATTGAAAATGTAGTCCAAACCGTGATTAGCAGGTTATCAAGCAGGAGTAGGTGAGCAGACTGATATATATTTTTATAGAAAAAGATCCCATATAACTTGCAATTTATTCATTAAAACCACTGCTCATGCTGAGCTTAGGAGTCCAGTGGGGGGTTCTACAGATTTGACTACATTTTCAACATGACTGGTTCTCAGGGCAAGGCTGTACAAATGGAACCATCTTTTATTTCCCCCTTACATTATTTTTGTGTCTCGGTTATGAAAGAACTGTTAAAATTTGGCTTTCCTTTGGTGCACTGGTTGTACCTTTTCAAGTTTATGCTGTTATGTTGGCATTGTTGCAGGCTAGATTTGTTGGGCACTAGTAATGCCCTGTAATGGGGCCCTGTAGTGAAAACAGGAGGTAATGTGATTGGTTAGTTTATAGGTGCAAGGCACGGTAGCACTGTCAGGCTCTGTCTTGGAGGTACAGTGGGAACTGCAATTTGTCAAGACTGGCAAAGAACACCATATATTTATGGCCCTCTTTTAATCTCCCGCCAGTCCGAATGCAAATTCAATTGTAGCGGCAATTTACTTTAATAGGAAAAGTCAGACGTTGACTATTTACATTCACCAAAAACTATACCAATGATTATTATGGATGATCAATTTTCATCGAGGTTAATGTGAATTCTTGATAATTTTGTGCTTTTAAACTGGGCAGTTATCATTATGACCAGAAACGTACGACTCAGTCAAGGGGACACAATACATTTCTAAATGTCCACGGTTTTCTACAGAAGCCTGGAGTTCACCAGAGCTGCACTGGACTTGTCTCAGTACCACCACCCCATTCGGTATTCCCACGCTCTGCCAACCCCTTCCTGGAGAGCACTAGGCACTAAGATTGAATACACCCAGTTTAGGAAATTTTTTTGTACTTCGGTTTTACTAACCATTGTTTAAACAACGACAGTCACTTTTATCTTAGAAAAGTGTAAGATGAACCACATCAGATAAATCCTACCATTGCTCAGTAACGTAGGATAGGGTCGGGCTATAACAGAAGTCTCCGGATAACGATATTGAGATAAATAGAACACAGTAACTATATATATTGCGACATCTAGCCTAAATTTTCCCAGACTGGCACTTCCATCTAGTAGATATGGTTGAGTTTTTGGAGCCATAGGGGAATGGTAGGTGACTTAGGAGAGGGGGGTTTATTACCCTTTCTACGGCAGTTTTCTGGTGTAGAAAAGTCACAAAAGGCTCGCAGTTAAAATTGTAATTTTTGGGCACTTCACACCGACCTCAATACTTTTGAAAAAGGGGGCAAGCCACTGCAGCCCGACAAATTTACTATAATTGACAGAAAAAAGTAACTTATAGCTCTTAGATGGCATGTATTTCACTTTATGGGGTATAGTAAGGTAGAGCCTTGTGACGGGCCCTCTACCTTGCCACCGCCATCAGACAATAAAATAATATTTTAAAAAATAATAAGTACTCACCTCACTGCTCACTTCTCCCCCGGGATACCCTAGGCTTTCACTGCAGGCTGTGGTTCATACAAGGTAATGATGTCAGGCAGCGTCAGGACGTTGTATGTGACCCAGTACTCAGGATGTGGAGTGCTGCTTCGCATATAAGTTCCTGAAGCTGCGCGTCTTGCATGAGCCGCAACCTGCAGTTCTGAGAGGACCCAGTAAGGAGAAGCGAAGAAGTTAGTTAAGTATACATACTTTTAATTATTTCTCCCTGCGACAGCAATTGTTATGCCACAATTGTGGCGCACGGCAAGCCGAAAGATGAAACGCATTTATTTTATTGCCCATTCTTATTATAACCCTAAAATCGATCACATCTAAGTTCATTAACTTAGAGGTGATCATTATAGGGTTATCCTGTGGGTTAGAAGCACACAGGAGCAGCTGTTAGCCGAGCCGTCGATTTCAGCAGACGGATTTGACCTATAACAGGGCTAGGCAGCGAAGCTGCATCGTAAAATGTAAATAAAATTTTTAATAAAAGTAAATTAGAAAAAGGTTTTTAAGCACAAAATACATACATTTAATAAAAAATAAAAAAAAAGGCTACAAAACGTTTACACAGCCTTTCTTGGGTATTTCTTCTTTTAGTTTAACCAGTTCAGGACCGGGCTATTGAGCCTTCAGGACCAGACACCGTTTAGCCATTTTTAGCATGCGTTAGATAAATGGCTATAACTTTTTTATTTGTTGGGCTTGCGAAGTGATTTTTGCGATGTTTTTTCCATAGACAATGCAAGTTTCTTTTTTTTAATCATTTTTATACACACCCTTTTTGCTATTTTAGAATTTTTAGGCTTAAAGTTTGAAAATAATAATAAAAAAAATAAGCTTTTTTACTTTTTAGCAATTTTTTTCTGGTAATAACAGTTTTACCCTAAAATAGACCTTTTATTTGTGATCGTCCTTGTCTACCGTAAATGTTAATATATTACATGTCTATATTAGTGTAATTGGGTCAGGGCTAGCGTTACGACAATGATTGGCAGGGGGGGACGACATTTTATTTGGGGTGGGTACTTTTATTTTTTGCACTTTATTTTACTTTTATTTTTTTATTATTATGGTCTGTCCCTCAAAGGTCAGAAAAGACCTTTGGGGGCCTTTATTTATTTTTTTTACACCATATTTCTCCACTGTAACTGGGGCTGCACAGAAAAATCAGGAAATCAGCCCTCTTATAGTGACTATTGTCACTAATAGAGCTGTGCTGGGTCTAGTTAGACCCAGCAGCAGCCTGCCACTAACGCCACCCGGCGATCATGTGACCAGTCACATAATCACCAGGACCAATAGAGGCAGCGGCGCTGCCGCTATTCGTATCCACAACGCTCATTGAGCGCTGTACAGAATAGATCAGAGATGATAGAAGCAGCAAAACCCGCTTCCATCTTCTCCTCACGGTCCCCGGCAGTCACTGACTGCCGAAGACCCGACATTCGATCACTCGGGCAGCAAGCTAAAACCCGCGCCGTAAATAGTCTATGGCGTGGGTTTTAAAGGACCCTGACCGCTTGCCGTAAATACACAGCCAGCGGTCGGGAACCGGTTAACATATACTGTTATTATATAGTATTATTATTATATAAGAGTAAAATACTTTTTCTTTATCTAGTTGTGTATTTTTTTTTAATTATTTTGAGGAGCTAGTTTTGCTTCCAAAGCAAAACCCAGTTTCAAGTATTTCTCTCACCCTAATTAAGGGATCTCCTAAGGGCGCACCGCTCTGTTGTCTATATGTGGATATCGATTTTTCTCTGCTGTTACCTGTGTGGGATAGAGATACTCCACTACTCACCATTCTTCTTCAGGCATAATATTTTTCTATGCGCTGCCTGCAGAGCTGTGGGGTTTCTACTGACTTTCATTTTTGTTAAATGTGGTTTATTTTGATTTTTCTCGTTCCTCTCTGTATTTCTCTGGAGCTCATCTTTATCTTGATATCCGTGAATGAGAAGCGTGGGGATAGCCGCGGTGTAATAAGACAGGAACCTACCTTTACTGCTGGTACAAACTAATTCGTTTCAGTCTGCACGGAATTATCAATCTATCGTGTAATTTTATGGTGCGGAACCACAAGGCTGATGAAAAGCACAAAACTGCAAAGGTCACTTTCTGTTATTATTTTACAAACAATATCTGGATCTGCTGTTCGTGCCAACTCGGCACTTAATCAATGTTTTACTGGTAAAGCTAGAAAGAAAGATGTTTTACCAAAAGTTTATTGAAATCATTTTCTTTCTTTCTCGCAATGCACCTGAACATCTTAAAAGGGGCACCTGTCACCAGCATTTTACCTATTGAACTCGGTTTACCCCTCGCTGGCCGCCGTAGTCAAAAGTTCATTGCCATTAACTCCTCCTCCAACCGTAAACAAGGGTCTGAAAATATTTTGCGCCTGAATGCTGAAAGCTCGTCTGAGATAGCACGCATGCGCTCGTCATGTATGGTCCGATACCCTTCCCTGCTTCGTCTAGGCCTCAAAACTAGTTACTGCGGACGCGCCACTATGGTGTCCCGTTGTGCGCATGCACAAGAACAGGACATCGATGCACAAGCACGGGATTTCGTGTGTACTGTGGAGACACGAGAAGTCAAAAGTAAGGGGTAAACTTCGAAAGATTGAGGACTGAAGATTTGACTCTTTTCAAACAAAGATATGACTCTTATGCTCATTAGCATACGGCACGGGAACACTAAAAAACGAAACACTAAAGCTACAGAGCCGACTTAGAAGAGAATAATAGGTTACATAAAAATGATTTTTTTTTACCCACTTCCACCAGTTATTGCTGGTTTAATATGTGAAATGATGTTGACAGATTCCCTTGAAGTCACTCTGACACTAGCAAACGGATTTCCATTATAAAGCCTTCATTTATTAAAAGCATTTCACCAGCTGATTCCCGAGTAGTCTCCATCTGGAGGATCCTTTCAGGACCTTAATAAATTATTAAAGCCGAGACCTGTTCCATACATGACTAACAGCAAATAGAAAAGCTGAAGAATTGGTGAAATATTCCTGCAGTTCTGTTTTTTTTTTGTTGCAATTTAGAATAATGGAAAAAAGAGAAACATTATAATGGATAGATAGATACGGTAGATTAGATAGATACGATCTATACGATAGATAGATACGATCTATACGATAGATAGATAGATAGATAGATACGATCTATACGATAGATAGATACGATCTATACGATAGATAGATACGATCTATACGATAGATAGATACGATCTATACGATAGATAGATACGATCTATACGATAGATAGATACGATCTATACGATAGATAGATACGATCTATACGATAGATAGATAGATACGATCTATACGATAGATAGATAGATAGATAGATAGATAGATAGATAGATACATACGATCTATACGATAGATAGATAGATACGATCTATACGATAGATAGATAGATAGAATCTATACGATAGATAGATACGATCTATACGATAGATAGATAGATACGATCTATACGATAGATAGATAGATACGATCTATACGATAGATAGATAGATAGATACGATCTATACGATAGATAGATAGATAGATACGATCTATACGATAGATAGATACGATCTATACGATAGATAGATACGATCTATACGATAGATAGATAGATACGATCTATACGATAGATAGATAGATAGATAGATAGATAGATAGATAGATAGATAGATAGATAGATAGATAGATAGATACGATCTATACGATAGATAGATAGATACGATCTATACGATAGATAGAATCTATACGATAGATAGATACGATCTATACGATAGATAGATAGATACGATCTATACGATAGATAGATAGATAGATAGATAGATACGATCTATACGATAGATAGATAGATAGATACGATCTATACGATAGATAGATAGATACGATCTATACGATAGATAGATAGATACGATATATACGATAGATAGATAGATACGATATATACGATAGATAGATAGATACGATCTATACGATAGATAGATACGATCTATACGATAGATAGATACGATCTATACGATCGATAGATAGATAGATAGATAGATACGATCTATACGATAGATAGATAGATACGATCTATACGATAGATAGATAGATACGATCTATACGATAGATAGATACGATCTATACGATAGATAGATACGATCTATACGATAGATAGATACGATCTATACGATAGATAGATACGATCTATACGATAGATAGATACGATCTATACGATAGATAGATACGATCTATACGATAGATAGATACGATCTATACGATAGATAGATAGATACGATCTATACGATAGATAGATAGATAGATACGATCTATACGATAGATAGATAGATACGATCTATACGATAGATAGATACGATCTATACGATAGATAGATAGATAGATACGATCTATACGATAGATAGATAGATAGATAGATACGATCTATAAGATAGATAGATACGATCTATACGATAGATAGATAGATACGATCTATACGATAGATAGATAGATACGATCTATACGATAGATAGATAGATACGATCTATACGATAGATAGATACGATCTATACGATAGATAGATACGATCTATACGATAGATAGATACGATCTATACGATAGATAGATAGATACGATCTATACGATAGATAGATAGATACGATCTATACGATAGATAGATACGATCTATACGATAGATAGATAGATACGATCTATACGATAGATAGATAGATACGAGCTATACGATAGATAGATAGATAGATACGATCTATACGATAGATAGATAGATAGAATCTATACGATAGATAGATACGATCTATACGATAGATAGATAGATACGATCTATACGATAGATAGATAGATACGATCTATACGAGCTATACGATAGATAGATAGATAGATAGATACGATCTATACGATAGATAGATAGATAGATAGATACGATCTATACGATAGATAGATAGATACGATCTATACGATAGATAGATACGATCTATACGATAGATAGATACGATCTATACGATAGATAGATAGATAGATACGATCTATACGATAGATAGATAGATACGATCTATACGATAGATAGATACGATCTATACGATCGATAGATAGATAGATAGATAGATAGATAGATAGATAGATAGATAGATAGATAGATAGATAGATAGATAGATAGATAGATAGATAGATAGATAGATAGATAGATAGATAGATAGATAGATAGATAATAGTAAGGCTTTGATCACATCACATTAATGGCCTCTATTTAACTTATACACCAGTAAAAGCTCTGGACGTATGCGTTTAACGGAGTCCATGACGGATATTATACAGTGGTGACCATACGCACAGTGACCCATTGTAGAGAAAAAAAAAGTAAGAAAAAACAGGCACATACTTTTTATTGCAACAAGTGGCAATTTACAGTTACCTGGCAGATTAAAGTTGGAGACGTATACGTTTAACGGAGGCTCGTGACAGATGACACTGTAAGGCATCAATCACCCTAGGGTCGCATTGTAAAGAAGCGTATATGTTTAACATATACGTTTCTTTTACTGGACACCACTGTATGGAATAGTGTAGTCTACTATGCTATTCTATACCTTATTTTTTGTGCAGTATACTAATGTATACCAGCCAAACGGAGCCCAAAAGGACACTCTTCTGGCCTCCATCAAGAACCGGTAGCCTATGGACAATTTTCTCAGTATACACGATAAATGAATGACAAAAACGTGATGTGAATGGGGCCCAAGATAATATACATACAATATAAAACATAATCGCAATATAAGACAACAATTCTTGGACTGATTTACTGTATCACATCCATGTGCTTTTAAGCCCCGGGAGATGTCTTTTGTTATAAATTGTACCCGGTGACATCAATACTGTCAATCTTTCAGACAGGAACACCTGTTATATTGCTTCTGAAAAATAAAAAGCTTGGAAAATTGGTGTCTTGCAATAAATGTCATCTCAGATAGCATCATTTAGCTGTTCTAACCAGATAGATCTCTTGCAAAAAGTCCAATGTCTTGTCATGTCTTTTAACTTTTGTCACAGAAAGAGGACAGTTTTGACAACGCGAAATAGGCATGTTTTAGGACTAACTTCCCCAAGGAATCTGCCTCTCAATTTTTAATACAGTGTTGAGTACTAAATGTGCAAGATATAATATATATATATATATATATATATATATATATATAGTACCGAGTTTAAAAACCTCTGATCCTGGCAATCTTGACTTGGTGGGAATAAAAAAAAAAATTCTTTAAGGACTGCGAATCTTTAGGGACATAGAATCAAAATAACCCCAGTCTCTTCTTGGTGTATGAGAAGATTTGAAAAATATATCAATACAGATCTTTAAAGGGTTAGTTAGAAAGTGACATTGTTCTCTAGACCTTGAGAAAGTCTGATCAATAAATGACCTGCAGATTCAAAATACAAAAGGTAGCTGGGACGATCAATGGTGTAACTAAAGGCACATGGACTCTGCTGGAGAATTTGACTACGGCCGCCTGCTTTGATGAAATGCTAAATTTTTCTAGCTCTAAACTCTCACAAGAAAGCCATCGCACAATCTAAAAATGGTTAAACAAACAAAAAGACATTTAAAATCAATGCAGTATATAAAAAAAATCACCATTTATAGCCTTCTAATCTAAAATTACAAGATAAAATGTACTCACATTGGGTTTATAGCGTGCTCTGGATCCATTATACTTTAGGCTTTATGCACATGGCCATATTACGGCTTTGTAAATCCTTTTAAGTTGTACAGATCTGTTACAGAGGTACAGTAGCCCCCATAGACTACTGTGTGTACTGTTTATGATCCGATTTGATATGTCACAAGTCCTCATGCCACGTGCTATAACACAGATGAGGATATAAATGGATAATGCTCGATAGGCTACTACAGTCGATTTGTTGAATAAAACTACCAACAGCTTTTTTGCCAACTATTATGTATGAAACCTTCATAGAAAATCTGCACTGGTTTCAAAAGTAAACATTAAAGAAAAATATAAGACCTTCTTCCAAGAAATTGTCCAAAAGTGTGGTGGAAATAATCTGACGCTCATATCATTAACCATGTAGAAAACTACAGTATAGTCGATTAATAAAAAATCGAGTAAAACAGAAAAAAACTGGAGGCACGAAGTGGACTGCTTCTACGTATTTTATTAAACCGGACATACGATCATGAGGTCTAATCATTTTTGTGAATCCGCTGAATAGAAATAAAACCTAGTGGCGATTCCATAGCCAGGTCTCCAAAATTGTTGTCCTCTACTGGACCTTATTGTGGCCCACCGGAAGACCCTATGGTACTCTGGTGAGCTAGTCCAACCAAGGTTAGTGAAAAATTGTGGCATAGACATGCATACTTGCTAGAGATCTCGGCCACTTCAATCTAAGGCCTCATTCACATCTGCGTTGTTTCCGTTGTTCTGCTATGTTAGATGAGCAGAACAACGAACATTCCGGAAACGCTGGTTCCATTGCATGACAAGCACCATCAGCGCCATTGACTAAAGTGTTTTGTTGGGTTTCCATCATTGTGTCCGTAGTTTTACTGGAAACTATAGCTCTGACGGAGCCTCCAACTAAGATGTGAACGAGGCCTTAACTGTGACTTTCTGTATGTAATAGCACATTTTGTGAAAGCTGAACCATACTTGGTTATAGAAGGATCTGCTTTCAGAGCAAGATCTTGTCATTTTTGCAAATGATGGCTCCATTGCAAAAAAGGCAACTGGTTGTGCCATGCTTAATGCACTTGAGAGGGCAAGCTCTGTGGCTGTAAAGACCAGCACCTTTGCAATGGTGTCCTCATTTGCATCCAGCCCATGGAACGGACCATCTGCTCAGCAATAACCATTGTATGTAATTGACCTGTAGCAATTTTTCTTAATTGATAATAACTGTGGCCATCCTAATTTGTATAAACCTGACATATATGTCATTAGACACCCCTAATCATCGGTGCCATTAATTACACAGTGGACAATTCACCGAATGTGACTAAGGAGTAAAATTATAAATTCTTTATTTATATCTCGCTAAAATAAGGGGTACAATCACCACCGTGACAAAAGCCCAACGTGAGAAAATTAAATAAATTATAATTGAAAAAAGTAACTCATCCACTGGTTCAATTGTGAACCCTACAAGACGAATATACTCATATATAGAGTGTATTCATCCTGCAGGGTTCAGATCATATATATATATATATATATATATATATATATGTATAATACACCTTACATATAAGAAGGGTTTTTATCCGCCCTAGGGGATCAGAAAGCTGTGAACAGGCTGCAAGAACACACTTCAATGACTATACATAAACTTCCTACTAAAAAAATCACACTGATCTGAGCTTTTACAGAAACAGATGCTGGTCAACAGCAGGTGTACCCTAGAAATTGTGACAACTGACTTTCCTTGAAATTAAACTGAAAATGAAGCTGGAACACTCTTGCCATATGGACGACAGAAACTACAGCAGAAAAATGTACCCATCTTTTTTTTAATCAACGTAGGTCAGATAGGAGCTGTGCCTTTATAAAGCTATAAGTCTCCTGCTTCTTTTCACACAGTTAAACAGTTTTTCCAGGGTTATTGATAGCCATTTGCTTAGAATAGGTCATTAATATCAGATCGGTGTGGCTCCGACTCCCAGCACCCCCACCGATCAGCCGACTGAAGAAGCCGCGGCAAAAAATGCTGCGGCCTCTTCATAGTTTACCAGGCACAGCGACGTGCACTTACGTAGCGCCCTTGCCTGGTCACTTGAATAGGATGGGGCTGCAGAGAAATGAAATCCCAGGCACAGCCGCTAAAGATGGGTTCAGTGCTGTGCCGAATAAACGATGAAAAGGCCAATGCATTCATTGCCCCGGTCCTTTCAGTCAACTGATCAGTGAGGTTGGACCACTATCTATCTGATATTAATGACCTATTCGAAGTATAGGCCTTTAACCCCTATCCGCACGAGTAAGTAACTATATGTCATCGCAGGAGGTTACTTCCCGCACGAGGAGGTATAGTTACTGACTTGTTTCTGGTGAACACTGTCGGCGACAGTGTGCACCGGGAATCGGGAGGTCAGCTGTCGCCAACAGCTGACACTCTACTCTTGCCAGCCAGCGGTCCTTTGCCGCTGATTTTGGCAAATTAACCCCTTTAAGGCGCTGATCGGTTGCAATCGCCGCATTTTAGGGGTTTCTAGCATATCGGCAGACCCCGGTCCGAAATCGCGGGGTTTGCCGATAGTTAGCATGGCATACGGAAGCCAAACAATGGCCTCCGTGTCTGCCATGGACGGAAGCCCATCAGGACCAAACTCTGGCTGGTCCTGATAGGCTTCCTGTCAGGGTCACAGGAAGTCACTGTGTCGTTCCCGATACACACTGTCGGCAACAAGGTGTGCATCGGGAACTGGGAGGTCAGCTGTCCCCGACAGCTGACACTCCAATGCTGCCGATTAGCGGCTCATCACCGTTGATTTCGGCAATTAACCCGTTAAATGCGGCGCTTGATTGTGATCTCCGCAATTAGGGAGTTTGTAGCACATCAGCAGCTCGCATGCAATTGTGGGAGTTGCTGATGCTTGTGATGACATCCGGAGGCCAGGCAACGGCCTCCGGGTCTGCCATGTATGGAAGCCTATGAGGACCAGCCTCTGGCTTGTCCTCGTAGACTTACTGTCAGAGTGACTGTGACATCACACTGACAGTTGGAATATGTTACACTACCTAGGTAGTGTAATGTATTCTAGCAGTGATCAGAGCTGCAGGTAAAAAAAATAAAGTGTAAATAGTAAAAACAAGTTTATAAAAATGTTTTAAAAATAAAAGTTTTTGTTTTCCTATAATAAGTCATTTATTATAGGAAAAAAATGAAAACGTTAAAAAAAAAAGTACACATATTTGGTATCACGCGTTCGTAACGACTCAAACTATGAAACTATAATGTTATTTTTTCCACACGGTGAACACACACGGTAAACAAAATAAACGGAAAACTATGTCAGCATCGCTATTTTTTGGTCAACACCCGTCCCAAGATATAGAATAAAAAGTGATCAAAAAGTCGCATTTACCCCAAAATAGTACCAATAAAAACTACAACCCGTCCCGCAAAAAAAACCAAGACCTCCCACAGCTTTTTTGACTAAAAAATAAAAGTGTTACCGCTCAGAATATGGTGTCTCAGAAAATAAATAAATTTATAGAAACGTAATTTTATTGTGCAAACGCTGCAAAAGTTAAAAAAAACTATATACATATGGCATCACTGTAATCGTACCGACCCGCAGAATAAAGTAAAACGTAATTTATTGCGCACGGTGAACGCTTTAACAAATAAAGAATTGAAAACGCCAAAATCGCTGTTTTTTGGTCACCTTAGTTCTAAAAAAGATGTAATAAAAAGTGATCAGTAAGATGTATGTACCATAAAATGGTACCAATAAAAGCTACAGCTCGACCCACCAAAAATAAGCCCCCCACACCGCTCAATCGACCAAAAAATAAAAAAAGTTCTGGATGTCAGAATGTGATGACAAAACATTTTTTTTAAACAAATAGTCTTTTCTTTGTAAAAGTAGTAAAATATAAAAAAAAAAACTATATACATTTGGTATCACCATAATCGTATTGAGACGCAGAATAGAACTAAAGTTGTTGTTTTTACCGCACGGTGAAAGACTTAAAAACAAAACCCCAAAAACAATGGAGGAATCACAGTCTTTTCCAATTTCAGCACGCAAATTATTTTTTTCCAGTTTCCCAGCAAATGTTATGGTACTTTAAATGGTGTTAATATAAACTACAACACTTCCCGCAAAAAATAAGCCCTCACACCGCTCTATTGACAGAAAATTAAGAAAATTATGGCTCTTGGAAGGCGGGAAGTGAAAAATGAAAAGGCAAAATAGGATCAGTCGTGAAAGGGTTAATTAATTTCGAATAAAAAAAACATTTCTGACCACATATGGGGTATTGCTGTACTCAAGAGAAATTGCTTTACAGATGTTGGGGTGCTTTTCCTCTTTTATCCCTTGTGAAAATTAAAAAATTCAACATTTTAGTGGACAAAAATGTGGATATTCATTTTCATGGCCAAATTCCACTAAATTCTACAAAAACCCTGTGGGGTCAAAATGCTCACTATACCCCTATAAAAATTCCTTAGGGTCACTTTCGGGGGGTTTCCACTGTTTTGGTCCCTCCGGGGCACTGAAAACCAATCTAGCAAAATCTGCACTCCAAAATGCGCTCCTTCCCCTCTGAGCCCTGCAGTGGGACCAAACAGCAGTTTATTACCACATATGAGGTATTGCCATAATAGGGAACAATTGCTTTACAAATGTTGGGGTGCTTTTTCTCCTTTATTCCTTGTAAAAATGAAAAAATTCTATGTTTTCACAGAAAAAAAGGTGATTTTCATCTTCACAGACTAATTCCACTAAATTCTGCAAAAAAAAACAAAACTGTGGGATCAAAATGCTAACTATACACCTAGAAAAATGCCATGTGGGGTGTAGTTTCGAAAATGGGGTCACTTTTGGGGGTTTCGACTGTTTAGGTACCACAAGACCTCTTCAAACCTGACATGGTGCCTCAAATATATTCCTAAAAAAGGAGGCCCCAAAATCCACTAGGTGCTCCTTTGCTTCTGAGGCCGATGCTTCAGTCCATTAGGACACTAGGGCCACATGTTGGATATTTCTAAAAACTGCAGAATCCGAGCAATAAACATTGAGTTGCGTTTCTCTGGTAAAACCTTCTGTGTTACAGAATTTTTTTATTACAAATGAATTTCGGCAAAAAAAATGAAATTTGTAAACTGGTCCCTGAAAAAATAGCCTTTTGAAACTTTCTTGAAAATATGAGAAATTGCTTTCTAAAGTTCTAAGCCTTGTAACGTACTAGAAAAATAAAAGGACGCGAAAAAAACGATGCAAACATAAAGTAGACATATGGGGGATGTTAACTAGTAACTATTTTGTGTGGTATTACTATCTGTTTTAGAAAGCAAATACATTTAAATTTAGAAAAATGCACATTTTTGCTAAAATTTTACGTTTTTCACAAATAAATATTGAATTTATCGACCACATTTTTTCACTAACAAAGTACAATATGTCACAAGAAAACAATCTCAGAATCGCTTGGATAGGTAAAAGCATTTCAGAGTTATTACCACATAAAGTGACAAGTCAGATTTGAAAAAATCATCTGTGTCCACGAGGCCAAAACAGGCTGTGACCTGAAGGGGTTAATAGAAAAGTCCCAGAAAACCCCTTTAAAGAGAACCTTTCACCTCCCCATACATGTGCAGCATGTAATGGGCAGGGCTGCACAAACCCTGGGGCACTTTACTTTTTTTTTTTTACCTCTCTGTTATTTAAATATCGGTGCCGTTATATTTGGCGCCCGATATTTAAATAACCCCCTGAACTGTCAACGGGGCGTGTACTGGCAAGGGGGTGTGTTACTATGGCTGTGACACTGTCCAATCAGATATGGACAGTGTTACAGCAAGAGCGAGGAGAGAGGGAGAATGTGCATGCGCATGCTCTCCCTCACCAGCTTTCAAGATCAATCTTCTGCCGAACTGGCAAGGAGGCGTGTCACTGCTACGGACAGTGTAAGAGCTAGGGAGCGCTTGCACTGTCCGCAGCAGAGACACGCCCCCTTGCCAGCTCAGCAGACAATACAAGACTGATCTCTCGCAAGAGCTGAAGAGATGAGAGCGCGCTCTCCTCTACACAGCTCTTACACTGTCCGTAGCAGTGACACGCCCCCTTGACAGTTCGGCAGAAGACTAATCTGGAAAGCTGAAGAGTGAGTGAGAGCGTGAGCACACGCCCTCCTCGCTCTTGCTGTGACACTGTCCATATCTGATTCGACAGTGTCACAGCCATGAGTTTCAATTTCTTGAAGTTTATTATATTCGATGCCAAGGGTTTGGTGCGTGCAACGTTTCGGTCAAAGGACCTTCGTCAGGCACTCGTTTTCCCTGGTTACTGGTATGTCCAGATGATCGGCGCTGTCCTCAGAATGGCGGGTTTCCGCTTCTTTTGGCCAAAAGGTTCTCTTTAAAGAGGCTCTGTCACCAGATTCTCAAATCCCTATCTCCTATTGCATGTGATCGGCGCTGCAATGTAGATAACAGTAACGTTTTAGTTTTTTTTTAAACGTTCATTTTTGGCCAAGTTATGAGCAATTTTATATATATATATGCAAATGAGCTTTGAAATGGACAACTGGGCGTGTTTTTTTTCGTATGTCCAACTGGGCGTGTATTGTGTTTTTAACTGGGAGTGTTTACTTGTTTTACTAAATGGGCGTAGTGAATAGAAGTGTATGATACTGACGAATCAGTGACCAATCAGCATCATGCACTCCTCTCCATTCATTTACACAGCACATAGTGTTCTTACTAGAATGATGTGCAGCCACATACACAAGTGTCCTGATAATGAATACACATGACCTCCAGCCTGGACGTCATGTGTATTCAGAATCCTGACACTTCTGAATCTTTTCGGTGAGATTTCCAGCAAGGGAAACGAAATCTCGTTTACCTCGTAGTCTCGCGAGATTACGCATGGCTTGCTGGAAGCTCACAGAAAAGATTCAGAAGTGTCAGGATTCTGAATACACATGACGTCCAGGCTGGAGGTCATGTGTATTCATTATCAGGACACTTGTGTATGTGGCTGCACATCATTCTAGTAAGAACACTGTGTGCTGTGTAAATGAATGGAGAGGAGTGCATGATGCTGATTGGTCACTGATTCATCAGTATCATACACTTCTATTCACAACGCCCAGTTAGTAAAACAAGTAAACACGCCCAGTTAAAAACACAATACACGCCCAGTTGGACATACGAAAAAAATGCCCAGTTGTCTATTTCAAAGCTCATTTGCATATATATATAAAATAGCTCATAACTTGGCCAAAAATGAACGTTTTAAAAAAAACAAAAACTTTACTGTTATCTACATTGCAGCGCCGATCACATGCAATAGGAGATAGGGATTTGAGAATCTGGTGACAGAGCCTCTTTAAATGACAGAATTCTGGGCACCCACAGCTGCCACTAGAGGGACCTTACTAAAGACGTATGCATAATAAATCCATCTACAGTAAACTAAAAAGATGCTCCTTCTTTAGATTATCTACATTTAAAGGGACAATGATATGGTTGGCTTCCTGTATATACTCCTACTCAGGACTATGCCTGTGCAAGAACTTTCTTTAGTGTGGACATTTGCAATAAGGTTCCTGTGAACTACAAAATTATCTTGGGACAATTGGGTCTGTTTTCCCTGTCCTCTGCTTCTCCATTGACCTCGGTGAACTTCACCTGTCTGTCTCTACAAATCTTTAGATAATTTAGGAGACAACTCATAACGGACAATACTGCAATACAATTATTAGAAATATGAAGAAATAAAACGTATTTTCATAATCCTCGACTCCAGACAGTAACTTTCTAATTGCAGATGCATCATGCACGGAGAGGAAATAAGATCCGGATTCATTAGGTGAAGATCCGTTGCGGTAAGTGCAGATTTTGTGTCAGCCAGGCAAGCAATGTTTTTCAATGAGCAGACAATCTCCATGGCATGATCGGGGTGAAGGAAAACAATTACAGTGCTGAGAAGATTAGCAATGAACAGTGTGTACCTTAGTCCGTGTAAAATAGTCTGTTAAGATTACTTTATTGACTTTCTAGCAAGTCTTTTACATATAAAAACTACTGGCAAATGGGCAATAATTGGAGGGATATTATCAGAACGTGACTACTGCACCATGTCGGAATGAGACCCAGATAATGAAACAGGAGAATGCTGCTATTTTATATACTTATAGGTGTTCCGAATACCAATTTAAGATAATTATTTTCTGTCAGTGAATGAAAACACTCTTGTTTACATTCAGAGGCGGAAACATGTACAGACCTACTCTCAGCTCATAAGTAGATACAATTGTATCCAGTCTAGACAAAGCTCTGTGAGCTAAATACAGCAGCAATATAAACCTCTTGTAGCTGGCTACAATGTATCAGTCTGGAGTGTAGGTGGTTTAGTCCACAGAGCATTGCTTAGATACAATTGTATCTCATCTATTTTTCAGCTGAGATTTTGGTTTATTATTGTTAACCATTTTGCTGCGTTACGGTCCCGAACATACCCCCATATGTGCTTAAGATTAGTTAAAATGGTTGGTATTAATGAAAGTAAACGTGTTGTCTGCATTAGACCTCTATCCGGGTGCCCTGATAGAGTAGTGGTCCCAAATGCCCTATTAGCCAGAGAAGAGAAGGTATGTAAAGAGTTACTGCTCACTGGAGCTTGTCTGATATTACAAGGACTGACCATTAACACATATGCAAAGGAAAGTAATAGCTGTTACTCTAGATACTCTCCAAAATCAAGTTCAGACTCCACACGACTCTTTTTTGCATTATGTTTTTTGGTAGAAATTTTTTTTTTTTCAAAAACACATGACGACAGATCCTATTATTTTTTGAAGAAACTTCCAAAGTGCATCACTCTTCGCCAGTACCGTTCTATGACGGATTTGTTTTCCAACGGTTTGCAACTGGCAGACCACATTGACTTGTAATTGGGTCTGATAGTGTTCTGGATTCTTTTCGGCAGCAAGAATATTGTTGTAGACTGCGCTATTCTGTGAAGAGAGTCTAAAGCGAATTGAAATCATCAGTTTAGATCAGTTACAGGGCAAAAAAAGTGCGAACCCAACCTGAACTCACTAGGGCAGATTTACTAAGACTGTAGTTTCATACGCCAGTCTTAGACTAAAGCCCGCAGACGTGAGATGCGACAAATTTATTTAGACGCGCACGCCTCTTAATAAATTTGTCACATCTTGTGGTAACTGTGGGCCACATAGTGAAATCTACATCAGCTACGAGCTCAAGTACATTTCCACTATAATTTATGCCAATTTCTGCGTAAATTAGTCAGGCTGCAGGCAAAAAGTTGAAAATTATTGCGCAAATATAGTGTGCACCATAATTTGCGACTTTAACACCAGAATACTGGTGTAAAGCAATTCATGAATTTCCTCCAAAATTCACCACACAGGACGTCATGCAAATCTGCAGAAATGTAACTCTTATTCAAATGTGATACCATTAAACGCACATTTCCTAAAAAATAAAGTGTATGACAAGGCCACAATAAGGCCTAGTTCACACTGAATATTTTGCAGGCAGAAAAATATGCCTCAAAATTCCTTCAGGACTTGCCTGCACTTTCTTGCCGTGAAAAAAGCTTTTCCTGCCTCCCATTTATTTCAATGGAAGGTCAGAGGCAGAACCGCGTCAAGAAAGGACATGCCGGTTTTTTTCCCCGCGAGTGATTAAAGGCGCTCGGGAAAAATAACGCCTCCGCCTCCTATTGAAATCAAAGGGAGTCGGTTTCCGACGTATTTTGGCATGGATTCGGACGCGGTTTCCGCGTCAAAAATCTCTGTGTGAACTGTGCCTAATAGTCCTCGATCACCACGCTTACTAGGACTGGTCTCCCCATAAATTAATTTGCATTGTCCCTTCTGTCATTTACTGGTCTCCTCACCTCCTAATTGTCCCATTATTATGATATTTGTTGTCGTTGTTATTACTTTGATTGTAAAGCTCATATTATGTTAAAAATAAAACTAAATCTTAGACTATAGATAATCCTGGGGGTTATTCTTCCTAAATAAAGTGGAACCAGAAATCAACAGAGCTTTCATACCCGATTAACCTATTCTGCAGCTACTCATGATGCAGACTGTACAGGGTTAAAAGAGGACTAAGGGTATGTTCACACAGCTAGAGTAGCACTAACAGAGCCACACAGTAACATACAGCTGACATCTGGGGATGACGGCACCGACTCCGCTTCAGAGCCGGTGCCATGCATTTGTCGTAAGTATACAACATTTTGCGGGAAGCACTGGCTTTCCATGACGTATACTTATGACAAATGTCGGGAAGGGGTTAATGGGCAGATGTTTGTAGGTGTTCAGCTTCCGTTTTTCAGGGCGTTTATGGCCCGAGAAACGGCTGAAAATAAGCCATGTTAGCATACCTATATTATTCAAGATCTGTGCCTAGTAAAGAACAACTAGTTGAAGAAGATGAGAAAACACTAACCTTTCCTTTACAGCAGCTGAATGGCCCATTTAATGTTTACGCTGAAAACATCCCTTTGTGGCCCTTTGCGCAATTTTGTAACATTTACACTTAAAGATCATGACTTTTATACTCTGAGCTCTTACTTGCCAACAAACTTTAAAGAAGCGGGACATAAGATCACTGCCAATTTAAAAGAGCAACTAAAGGAACACTTAACCTTCACATTGATTCAGCCGAGCTCATTCATGGAGCAGCTTTAAATTACATTTATGTCTCTGAAATAAATACATTCAAATGACGGCAATAGAAGCCCCCCGTGTTATCCTCTTTGCAAGGTCTTTTATTCTCTAAAACTCCATTTTGCAATTTCCCTCAGTCTTTTAATAGGGTAAGAGAAGCTTCATGACCACCACTAATGGTAACCAATACAGTGCCCGCTGGAGTTGCACTCGGCTTTCTAAAGATCCTGAATGGAATATATATATATATATATATATATATATATATATATATATATATATATATAATATTTAATATATATCTGCAATGATATATGTTATTCTGTAGAAAATACATTATGACATTTATGGTCTGTGGAAATCTGGGAGGAAAACCCTATGGCAATGTAATGGTCATGTAGAAGACCAAGATATGCAATTTATACCGAAAAAGGCCATACTTACAAATGGACACAGCCAGGTCAGAAACGCTGATGAAAGGGTGAGCAGGTGTTTTAAATAATAATAGCCACTCCCACTAGTCTTGAGGGGAGTGGTGTGTGGTGCATGGGATGTGTAGTAAGAAATAATAAATGAATAGTGTGTGTGCAAGTGTAATACTATAAGTGAAATATAGGGGGCAGTAATGAGTGAAGTGCCTCAATAGAAATAAATGGATAATGGGGTGCAAGTGAGTGAAACATGGAGGGATAGTGTGTACGTCATGAGGCACAACGTGTATAGCCAGGTAGAAGCCTATTTGTGACGCCTTGATAATTCATAGAGCGGGCTACCCTGTTTGCTATGCCAAACAACAACACACCATGCTCTCCCAGCTTCAAAGACCCGGCTGTGTCCAAGAGAAGCGAATATACATAATAATGAAAAATACCTGGGGTATTGGTAATCATTTTGGCCAAAAGGACGCAAGCTCGCAATCCACGACAAGGATCCCCAGACTTGCGAGTCCCTAACTCCTAAACTGGAACAGAACGTTCCTAATGCACAAACAGAACCGATAAAAACAAGGGGACATATACAAAAAATACCGAAAAAGGCCATACTTACAAATGAAAACACCTGCTCACCCTTTCATCAGCGTTTCTGACCTGGCTGTGTCCATTTGTAAGTATGGCCTTTTTCGGTATTTTTTGTATATGTCCCCTTGTTTTTATCGGTTCTGTCAAGATATGCAATTTACCTGCAGTGCCACTACAGGGGAAATTAAGTATTACACATTACGCATTCAAAATCAATGGGTTGTGTGTATGTAATGCAGGACAGGACAGGACAGGTACACAAGAGTGAGAGACGCGCTTTGTAACTGCTCTGCACTCTGGCCAAGAGATTAGAATCCAGAACAGGGGACTCCCCCTCTATTGTGATCTCAATATAATTCAGCATTGAAATTAAAGGGGTTGTCCCATGGGAGACATTTATGACACATCCACAGGATATGTCATAAATGTATGATAGATGCGGGTCCCACCTCTGGGACCCGCACCTCTCTCTAGAACGGGGCTCCCTATCCCCAGTTCTAGCTTTGTCTGTTCTCGCTGCCTCCTGGCCACTTCCTGGTTAAATTTGTCGGGAGTTCTGAAAACAGCGCAGCTCGCTGAGCTACACTATTTCCGTAACTCCCATAGTAGTGAATGGCAGTTACGCAAGCAGCGTAGCATGCGAGCTACGCTGTTTCCATAACTACCATTCAGTTCTATAGGACTTATGGAAACAGCGTAGCTCAGCGAGATTACACTATATCATGTCTGATTTTCTTTTTTTCTTTTGATTAATTCTGGGACAACCCCTTTAAGTAATATCACCCTAATAGGAAACACGAGGCCTGTAAACAGTGCAAGTTCTTTCGCAGATGGAATTAGTCAAAAACTTCCATAACTAAAGAACACACAGTCATATGATATATTGATTATAATTGATAATTTTAAGTGTATTGTAAAATTCCTTTTAATCAGGTATCGGATAGCCCAGAACATTCCCAGACTCAGATTAAGTCCATTTTAATTATGTGTTCCTGTCTTCCTGGAGGGTTTGTAAATGGGCAATTAAATTTTATACTATTTTTATATGACCATTTGATAATTCAGCACCAGATCTTTTAAAGGGTGTCATCTAATGAAGATTCCATTACCAGGCATATGGAAATCAAAAAGGTGGAGACTCCTCTCTTAGCTAGAGCCACTAACAAAGAGCGGCTTTATCTCTGGCTTACCAGGCCTGTCCATGTATTCGCTGCAGGGAATATGTATGACCAGCCGCAGGTTCCCATTGTGATAACCGCTGAGGCTTTCTAAAGCCAGACCTGTGGCGATCAGATGATCAGCTTCGATTTGAAAAGGTGTTGCCTCCATGAAATAACCACTGTAATACCATACTATATAAAACCGGGGTTACCGAGAGTCCGGTGCCTTACTTGATTATGAATAGCGATTACACTGGCTCGACCGTACAACTAGTCTGAAGATTTACATAAATACAAATGTGAAGAGGAAGTTATTTGTATGAGGCATGATAACCATTGCTCCCATGATGGCCATCAAAAAAATTCCACTATGGAAATAAAATAATATCTCGGATAATAATTAAAAAAAGGCGCTAGTCAAAATTCAGATTTATTCAGCGAATGCCATAAGGTGTAATGTAGAAATACAAATAGAACTAAAGAATTAGTTTGGAAATTAACGATAAATCCTCTTCTTTTGAGCTGGAGTAAGGGTAGATTAACCGTATGCCTCTCTAAAGAACAACAAAAACAAAACTACCGTCTACCGAACATCAACGGCATTGTATTATAAGAATTAAATACTTGCAGACGAAAAAAATGATTTCAGTCTAAAGTAGTGTACAAATAATGCAGACATTTTGCCCAGTATAACCATGTGTCAATCTTTCTGCAATTAAGTGGTAGAAACTGTCCTGAGCAGATCAGTCATTAACTCCACGCCCTGAAACCCTTTTGAAATAAGCTGGAACCGTTCCCTTGCTGAAGCCTCTTACCTTGCCAAAGCTTGTATTTTTGCTGCATGCCGCTCCTCCTGTTCTGCCACGTTCCTCCTCAGGTTGTCAATTTCCAGCCTGAGTGCTGAAGAATGTTCCATCTCTGAATCAAGCAGGTTTCTCAGTGATCTGGAAAAAGAGAAAACCATCTGCTACCACTCGTAAAGGCTGCCATTCCTCAAAAATGTTCAAATGAGATAGGAAAAAGAAGTTGCAACTAAGTCAGTTTCCAAAAAGTATTGCTCCTTTTTTTAGGTTTAGTTCTAAATTACAATTGTTAATTTTATCATTGGACTTTAAAAATGGAGAATTCAAGGGTATGTAAACTTTGCAACCAATATCTCCAATGCATCTAAAATAAAATGGAAGCAACTTCGTTAAAGCAAATAAACTACGCTACCGTTTCCTGTATACAGCCCCTGTGTGTCGTGATAATTACAGACTACTAATGAACCCTAACCCTACAGCCATGTGTTACCCCACTCCCCCTGCTCCATCTTCTTGAGAACCTAAATTCAGTAGTAGAGGAGTCAAATGGAAGGGAGTAACACAACTGCAGGATCAGACTACACATAGGGCTTGTTTGTAGTCTGTAGCTATGGAAACACAAGTCTGCATAGGAGCTTATGCTAAACAGTATTTCTAATCAAGACTTCGATAGTCATTTAATTTTTTTATTTTAGATGCACTGGAGCAACGGGAAAAAAAATGGTTGAAAAAGTGCATATATCCTTTAAGTAGTTTATAAACCTAAAATATGAATATAAAAAAATGAATCTATATAGAAGATATCCTCTTCCCAAAAACATACAGATAGGGAATTTAGATTGTGAGCCCCAACGGATACAGTGAGGACAGTTCTGTACAGTGCTGCAGAATATGTTGGCGCTATATTAGTAGCCTGTAAGTGTTTAGCCCTGCTGTATTGCAGTACTGGGGTCCTAGATTCGAATGTAATGAAAGGCAACAACTGTATAGAGTTGGTATGTTCTCCTGGGTTTTGCATGGGTTTCCTCTGGGTAATCTGGTTCTCTTCCCAAAAACATACCGATAGTTGGCTTTCTATGAAATTGGCCATACAAAGTCGGAGATATGGACATTAGATTGCAAGCCCAATTGGAGATGGGTACTAATGTGAACGGTGGAATTCGCTGTACAGCGCTGCGGAATATGATGGTGCTATATAAGCAACGGTAAATAAAGAGATAAAGGCCGAAATTTACTAAAAATGGCATTTCATACGCATGTCTCTTAATAAAAGTGTCACATTTTGGGCAGTCCACAAAGTGAAACCTTCGGGTATAAATTATAGTTAATTAGTCGGGCGGAGTGTAGCCCCCACCCCCTCTTTGAAACAGGCAAGAGCAGAGGAAGAAGTTGCACATTTTTGCGAAAAACAAGCTTGTGCCACAATTTATGTTTCCTGGAAGCGGTCACAAAAGGAATAATAAATCTCCCAGAGTACTTGAACCTTCTTGGACGTACCTGCACATTTCTGTGACTGGAGATCTCCAATACAATGATTGTTCTGCCGTACTGCAGTGATGTGAGAACCGTCACAGAGATTTCACATCGATAGTAATCCCCAACCATGCCGAAAGGTGTTCTATAGAGAATGGTGGTCCTTTTAACTTGGGAACTGGCAGGGGTCAAAGCTCATGGACCACCAATATTTATTTCTGTTACTTGCATTTATTTATTTCTGTTACTTATATAGTGCCAACATATTCCGCAGCGTTGCACAGAAGTTGTGCTAATTTACTGTCCCCAGTGGGGCTCACAATCTAAACACCCTACCTGTATGTTTTTGTATTGGAATGTGGGAGGTACCGGAGTACCCGGAGGAAACCCACACAAAAAAAGAAAGAACATAGAAACTCAATGCATTTGTTGTTCTTGGTGGGATTCTAGGGTACAGTCCCACCTAGTGGTGTCCACATGAGGCGGAAATCCATCTGACTTGCAGTGGGCAATAACCGTACAATTTTGCCGGGTACAACTGACAAAATCATGTGACCATTCGCCACGGCCTGTGGACAGTATTTCTACTGCATGGGGACGCCGCTGTGTGGGCCTATTCCCATAGAACATGTCCCTGTGATATTTGCCTGTTTCTTTTATCGGTTTCTTTTTTTTTTTTATTCTCTTTTTATTGAATAGTTTTAACATTCAAAATAAAACAGGCTATTTGTGTAGAATAGCAAATACAAGCATGAAAGGCATATGCGTATGGTATGCATTAAATAGTACAGGCACTACACATGGAATCTCATCATGAAGGCATTCAAGGAGCGAATATTACAACAGAAAACAAAGAACTATATACACACACAGATCCAAAAATAGATTAAATCACATATTACCCGTTAGGTGGGAAGGTGAGGGGATGGGAGGGTAATAAGGGTTAAGGGAGGGGGGGGGTGTGAGGGGTGAAAATCCTTTGGGAATTTGTAATACAAATGAATTAGTTAGGAATCCACATTTAACACAGTCCACAGTTAACACAAGGAGTCTCTATGTTCCCTCCAGACCTGACCAGGTGGCAGCGAACACATCGGGTCTTCTATCTGCCCTACTAGCGAATTCCTCCAATCTACAAATGTTGTCTACTTTGTCTACCCATTCTCTTTAGGTTGGAGGAGAAATGGATCTCCATTTGAAAGGGATCAAGAGTTTGGCTGCTGTCAGTAAATGGGTGGAAAGAGTAAGATGAAGCCCAAAGTAATATCACTGCTGGGGAGTGGGATGCATTTCACCCAGCTATTTAGTATCCCTAGCCAAAAAGGCTTGATTAAAAGGACAGTCCCACCATATGTGGAGATATGAGCCCCTCTCTCCCAAGCATCTCCAGCAACGATCATCTAAGAGATGGTTTATTTTATGCAGAAAAACTGGTGTACGATACCACCTGGTCAGTAGTTTAAACAAATTTTCCTGAACTCTCACACATCGTGAAAAGCCATGAGAATTGTGAAGTATAATGGTGAACTCTTCTTAAGATCAGGTTATTGATAATTCTCTTTCCCAAGCAAGTATGAAGGAAGGATTAGGAGGTGTGTCCCTCTATACAAGTTCATTGTAAATTTCTGAAATATTTTTTTTCGGAGGGGAGGGGAGGGGAATGAAAGTAGAGTATCTAACCAAGATGGAGGTGACAAAGTTGTGAATTTATTTAAAAATGGTTTACTCATAGGTTTTTATGCTCTCAGAGTGAAGGAAATTCGTTCCCTCAACCAGTGGAGGATCCAGGATAACATCTAAACTAGGAGGTGATGAGGATTGGCAGGCTTTATAGAGGGGTACATTATTCATATTGCTCCAAATACTTCCTTCAGTAAGTGGATAACACAGCGTGAGGGGGAAGTAAATTCACCGGCGTTCTTTTATCAGTTTCTGGGACATCAGTAGGTCAACAAATATTGGGAAATCTTCAGGTGATATTACCCACTTCCCCATACATGCATCATTCAGGAGACAGGGAGAGCTGTATGATAACCCATGTTGGAAATACACCGTCTGGCCACTGCATGGTTGTATTACCCAGCTTTAACTTAAAAAAAAAATGCAACTAGTAAATTGTTGTTACCAGTAAATACTTGTAACCAGTAAATAGATGTAACTAGTTGCATTTGTCTTTTTTTTTTTTTTTAAATTAAAGTCAATAGGAAAAAAATTACCGTAAAGCCTCCAGAAATACATAAAATTCAATGGTTCATGCAGTACTGCCTTAGGCGTTCATAAACTCACATTCACTCCCCTGTAACATCTGGCTGGCGTATTTTATTTTTTTTAATAGTTAAAATATTGTACCAGACGAACACCACACCAACGCTCTGTGTGAACCCGGCTTGACTGATCTAGGGGTCAGCAGATACAACAGGTGAAAGCATTGACATTACATCATCACCATCACAACAGTGGGGAAAATAAAATTACCAAAAGGTAATTGAAACCTACGCATTTTGCTCTTCGAATTCATCTTTCCTGTTCATCATGAGAACAACAGCTTGACGAAGTTCACCTAAAAGAATACAACAAACAGCATTTACCAGCAATGTACAAAGAGAGGTTTGCTCCAATATAGGATGGAAATTATGTCGCAAAAAAGAAAAAAACTTTAGTGGCAATTAATTCTTTTGGTGGTCATATGTAAATCAATAATCGGCGTCACTGAATAATCAAATTTCCAATTATAGGCTTCATTTTTAATATCCTATGTCAGATCACGAAAATCCTATTCCTGGCTTGGATTTCAGTGAAAAGTTAAAAATAATCAGTTCACATGGCATTCATTTCTTGACTCCCTGCCAGCCTGCGCTATGTGCAGTTATGCTAAAACAAACCTGTTTCTTCTTTGCTTGCCTGTCATCGAACTCTCAAAATGGAACACTGTGCTCATCTGTATAAGAACAGGAAGCCGCTTCCTAAACGGTGCCATTTACCGATACGTAACTTTATTTATTGCAGCACCTCCGATAGTTTTAATACTTACGATATCAGAGTAGTGGCAGGCATGGTCTACGAAATTAAATGACTTTGTACAGATATGGTGATTTGTAGACGGCTGGCGATGCTTCTTATATGTGCAGCAGTTTAACACCTGTGGCTTGGTACTATATAAATTCTTCATGCAGAACTTACAAACTCTATATGTCACTCATAGAAATCTATGGGCCCATACTGTACCTCCGTGTGCCCCCAAAACAGCTAAAGGAATCTACGAGAAAAACAATTGTTCCAATCATGGCTATATTAGAGGTGTAAAGAAAGAGTCCTGCAACTTTCTATTATACTTTATTGCAATTCTCCACTTTTTTATAGTCCTAAATGGAGTCGTTTTGGTGCTCACTTTCCCACTATAGTTACATTTTCTTGTTTTTTTTGGGCCCCTTTGCCAAGCCAAGGGCTGATGAACCTAACATGTTGAGATTACATTGGGCACCCATTACCATACTGAAAGTTTATGGTGATGGTTCAATTCTAAAAAATTTACAACTGCCACTATCCCCATACCAGCCCCTATACATCAAACCTTATTATATTCCTACCTCAGGGAAGCTTGGACAAGGGACGGGTAAAGAATACCATCATTCAATATTCTAGCCACGATCTGTTGACTGCTTTCTATCATTCTATATTCTGGACGAGACCTGTTGTCTGCCTCCTTGCAAAATCTCTGAGACTTAAATCTGTTTGCCTTCTCTACTGTAGACGTGATAAGTCTTGCTGCTGCTGTCTTCTGAAAAATCGCTCATAAGGTTTCAAAAAATCCCAACGTTTCCCTACACACATTCAGGGGTGGACAAACAAAAGAAGGCCCCTGTGCAAGAACAGTAAATAGGCGCCTTGCTTTCCAAGGCCTCATTCACATTGGTCAGCATTTTGCATCAGTATCCAGACCAGGAGTGGGTCCAAAACAATGAAGAGGTGTAAATCTTTCCATTAACTGGTTCCCGACCGCTGGCTGTATTTTTACGGCCAGCGGTCAGGGTCCTTAAAACCCGAGCCATAGACTTTTTACGGCTCGGGTTTTAACTTGCTGCCCGCGCGATCGGGCAGCTGAATGTCGGGTCTCCGGCTGTCAGTGACTGCCGGGGACCCTGAGGAGAGGATAGAAGCAGCTTTCGCTGCTTCTGTCTTCTCCGATGTCTTTTACACAGCGCTCAATGAACGCTGTGTATAGGAATAGAGACAGCAGCAGCGGCGCTGTCTCTATTCCTCCCGGTGATCATGTGACTGGTCACATGATCGCCGGGTGCCGTTACTGACAGACTGCTGCTGGGTCTTACTAGACCCAGCACAGCCCTATTAGTGACAATCGTCACTATGAGAGGGCTGATTTCCCCTGTAACTGGAGCCCCAGTTACAGTGGAAAACATGGTGTAAAAGAAAGAAAAAAAATATATAAAGTTCCCCAAAGGTCTTTTTTGACCTTTGAGGGACAGACCATAGTAATAAAAAAATAGTAAAGTAAAGTGCAAATTTTTTTTTAATAATAACTACACATAAAATACCCACCCCAAAAAAAACGTTCCCCCCCCCCCGCCAATCATTGTTGTAACGCTAGCGCTGACCCAATTACCATAATATAGACATGTAATATATTAAAATTTACGGTAAACAATGACGATTACAAATAAAAGGTCTATTTTAGGGTAAAACTATGTTATTACCCAAAAAAAATTGCTGAAATGTAAGAAAGCTTATTTTTTTACTATTATTTTCAAACTTTATGAATAAAAATTCTAAAATAGCAAAAAAGGTGTGTATAAAAAGATAAAAAAAAAAAAGAAACCAGCATTGTCTACAGAAAAAACGTCGCAAAAATCACGTCGTTAGCCCAACAAATAAAAAAGTTATAGCCATTAAACTAACACGTGCTAAAAATGGCTAAACGGTGTCTGGTCGTGAAGGCTCAAAGTAGCCCGGTCCTGAACTGGTTAAAGGGGTTTTCCAGCTTCTGACAACTGATGACCTATCCATCAGATAGGTCATCAATACACAATCTGTGGGGGTCCGACACCCGGGCCTCGCACAGATCAGCTGGTCCGTGCACCGGACGTACAAGCCGGAAGCAGTTCGCTCCGGCCACGGACTAGCGGCGGAGCTGCAATACTGCAGCTCTGCTCCTATTCAAGTGAATAGGAGCAGACCTGCAGTTCTGCAGCACGGCCGCTATGCTATGTGAGGAGCCAACTGCTTCCGGGCTCAGTACATAGCATTATGTGCCTCAACATCCGGTGCCCGCAGGCCACCGGAGCGGCTTATCAGTGCGGGTTCCGGGTGTCGGACACGCACCGATGACATACTGATGACCTATCCGGTGAATAGGTCATCGGTTGTTAGAAGGTAGACAACTCCTTTAAGCTTTTTCTGTTTTAATGTTCCCCTCCAGGTTCAGGCTTACAAATACTGATGCAAAATACTGACCACAAAAGCACTGATGTGAGTGAGGCCATATAACTCTTCGGAGAGCATCCTCCTTATGTTACTCTTAGGCTGGGTTCACACGACCACATTAACGTCCGTAATGGACGGACGTATTTCGGCCGGAAGTCCCGGACCGAACTCAGTGCAGGGAGCCGGGCTCCTAGCATCATAGTTATGTACGATACTAGGAGTCCATGCCTCTCTGCAGGACAACTGTCCCGTACTGTAATCATGTTTTCAGTTTATGGACAGTAGTTCCACGGAGAGGCAGGGACTCCTAGCATCGTACATAACTATGATGCTAGAAGCCCGGCTCCCTGCACCGAGTTCGGTCCGGGACTTGCGGCCGAAATACGTCCGTCCATTACGGACGTTAATGTGGTCGTGTGAACCCAGCCTTACAATCCACCAGTAATCGCAAGCTACAGACAGTAGAAAGCTGCCAGTTGCTTATAAGGCAGCATTGGGCCCCCTTCAGCTACCGGGCCCATATGCGGCTGCACCAATGGTATGTCCGCCCTCCACATTTGCACAGGGAGATGCTTATGGTGCCTCGCTAATAACATATCCTTGTATGCAAATATAGCGTTATTCTAGTTTATCATTTAGCCCAATTATTTACTTTAACAAAGTAACAATATTTCCCGACTTACCGACATTCACTAAACATGGATGCAAGAGATAAAGTAACGTTCTGGAAGCTCGAGTGCTCATATCTATAGAGCTTCAGATCCAGGACAACACGCAGCATATAAATGGATGTGCAAACTCATCACTTCTACCTGCGATTTCTCAGGCATACACACTTTTTATTTATGAATGCCAGGATCTTGGCATGGGACAGCGGCCAGACAATACGGCAGCGCTGCTCAGGGCAGGAATCATTTTCTTAATGTATACTCACCAGTAATGTGTTTTTCTTAATCTTATTAATAATGCATACACGGTTGAATGTTATGCCGGGCTGAACTTTCCATCTTGGAAAGCTGGCTCCTACTCTTATTCACATTACATTTATATCTATTATTTACTTATTTATTACAGAGCAGCATGTCTGACCTATTAAGGGCCTAAGTGAAGCCCTACAAACCTTTATAGACCATAGCGATTCCCTGAAAGCGACAAAGAGCATCATGAACCAAGACTTAGACGAAGTGTAACTGTCAAAAAGGAAGGTAATGGAGTAAACCTGTAAAAGTGGGAAATAAATGGATGTGGGCATGAAGAAAATCTTTAAATATAATGACCGCAAGGAGATTAAAGACTAATTTAATGGCGGCCTGTTGAATATTTTCAGATATAATGAAAAACGTATAGAATAGTGCCAGATATACCGGGGGACGTGTGGAATAGTGCCAGATATAACGGGGGACGTGTGGAATAATGTCAGATATAACGGGGGACGTGTGGAATAATGCCAGATATACCGGGGGACGTGTGGAATAATGTCAGATATACCGGGGGACGTGTGGAATAATGTCAGGTATACCGGGGGACGTGTGGAATAATGTCAGGTATACCGGGGGACGTGTGGAATAATGTCAGATATACCGGGGGACGTGTGGAATAATGTCAGATATACCGGGGGACGTGTGGAATAATGTCAGGTATACCGGGGGACGTGTGGAATAATGTCAGGTATAACGGGGGACGTGTGGAATAATGTCAGATATAACGGGGGACGTGTGGAATAATGGCAGATATAACGGGGGACGTGTGGAATAATGGCAGATATAACGGGGGACGTGTGGAATAATGTCAGATATAACGGGGGACGTGTGGAATAATGTCAGGTATAACGGGGGACGTGTGGAATAATGTCAGATATAACGGGGGACGTGTGGAATAACGTCAGATATACCGGGGGACGTGTGGAATAATGTCAGATATACCGGGGGACGTGTGGAATAATGTCAGATATAACGGGGGACGTGTGGAATAATGGCAGATATACCGGGGGACGTGTGGAATAATGTCAGCTATAACGGGGGACGTGTGGAATAATGTCAGATATAACGGGGGACGTGTGGAATAATGTCAGATATACCGGGGGACGTGTGGAATAATGTCAGATATAACGGGGGACGTGTGGAATAATGCCAGATATAACGGGGGACGTGTGGAATAATGCCAGATATAACGGGGGACGTGTGGAATAATGCCAGATATAACGGGGGACGTGTGGAATAATGTCAGATATAACGGGGGACGTGTGGAATAGTGCCAGATATAACGGGGGACGTGTGGAATAATGTCAGATATAACGGGGGACGTGTGGAATAATGTCAGATATAACGGGGGACGTGTGGAATAATGTCAGATATAACGGGGGACGTGTGGAATAATGTCAGATATACCGGGGGACGTGTGGAATAATGTCAGATATAACGGGGGACGTGTGGAATAATGTCAGATATAACGGGGGACGTGTGGAATAATGTCAGCTATAACGGGGGACGTGTGGAATAATGTCAGATATAACGGGGGACGTGTGGAATAATGTCAGCTATAACGGGGGACGTGTGGAATAATGTCAGCTATAACGGGGGACGTGTGGAATGTCGTCAGATATAACGGGGGACGTGTGGAATAATGTCAGCTATAACGGGGGACGTGTGGAATAATGTCAGATATAACGGGGGACGTGTGGAATAACGTCAGATATACCGGGGGACGTGTGGAATAATGTCAGATATAACGTGGGACGTGTGGAATAATGTCAGATATACCGGGGGACGTGTGGAATAATGTCAGATATAACGTGGGACGTGTGGAATAATGTCAGATATAACGGGGGACGTGTGGAATAATGCCAGATATAACGGGGGACGTGTGGAATAATGCCAGATATAACGGGGGACGTGTGGAATAATGCCAGATATAACGGGGGACGTGTGGAATAATGTCAGATATAACGTGGGACGTGTGGAATAATGTCAGATATAACGGGGGACGTGTGGAATAACGTCAGATATAACGGGGGACGTGTGGAATAACGCCAGATATAACGGGGGACGTGTGGAATAATGTCAGATATAACGGGGGACGTGTGGAATAACGTCAGCTATAACGGGGGACGTGTGGAATAATGTCAGCTATAACGGGGGACGTGTGGAATAATGTCAGATATAACGGGGGACGTGTGGAATAACGTCAGATATAACGGGGGACGTGTGGAATAACGTCAGATATACCGGGGGACGTGTGGAATAACGTCAGATATAACGGGGGACGTGTGGAATAATGTCAGATATAACGGGGGACGTGTGGAATAATGTCAGCTATAACGGGGGACGTGTGGAATAATGTCAGCTATAACGGGGGACGTGTGGAATAATGTCAGCTATAACGGGGGACGTGTGGAATAACGTCAGATATAACGGGGGACGTGTGGAATAACGTCAGCTATAACGGGGGACGTGTGGAATAATGTCAGCTATAACGGGGGACGTGTGGAATAATGTCAGATATAACGGGGGACGTGTGGAATAACGTCAGATATACCGGGGGACGTGTGGAATAATGTCAGATATAACGTGGGACGTGTGGAATAATGTCAGATATAACGGGGGACGTGTGGAATAACGTCAGCTATAACGGGGGACGTGTGGAATAATGTCAGATATAACGGGGGACGTGTGGAATAACGTCAGATATACCGGGGGACGTGTGGAATAATGTCAGATATAACGGGGGACGTGTGGAATAATGTCAGATATAACGGGGGACGTGTGGAATAATGTCAGATATAACGGGGGACGTGTGGAATAATGTCAGCTATAACGGGGGACGTGTGGAATAATGTCAGATATAACGGGGGACGTGTGGAATAATGTCAGCTATAACGGGGGACGTGTGGAATAATGTCAGCTATAACGGGGGACGTGTGGAATAATGTCAGATATAACGGGGGACGTGTGGAATAACGTCAGCTATAACGGGGGACGTGTGGAATAATGTCAGCTATAACGGGGGACGTGTGGAATAATGTCAGCTATAACGGGGGACGTGTGGAATAATGTCAGCTATAACGGGGGACGTGTGGAATAATGTCAGCTATAACGGGGGACGTGTGGAATAATGTCAGCTATAACGGGGGACGTGTGGAATAATGTCAGATATAACGGGGGACGTGTGGAATAATGTCAGATATACCGGGGGACGTGTGGAATAATGTCAGCTATAACGGGGGACGTGTGGAATAATGTCAGATATAACGGGGGACGTGTGGAATAATGTCAGATATAACGGGGGACGTGTGGAATAATGCCAGATATAACGGGGGACGTGTGGAATAATGTCAGATATAACGGGGGACGTGTGGAATAATGGCAGATATAACGGGGGACGTGTGGAATAATGTCAGATATAACGGGGGACGTGTGGAATAATGTCAGATATAACGGGGGACGTGTGGAATAATGGCAGATATAACGGGGGACGTGTGGAATAATGTCAGATATAACGGGGGACGTGTGGAATAACGTCAGATATACCGGGGGACGTGTGGAATAACGTCAGATATACCGGGGGACGTGTGGAATAATGCCAGATATAACGGGGGACGTGTGAAGTAGTGTCAGCAATAATGGGGGACGTGTGGAATAATGTCAGATATACCGGGGGACGTGTGGAATAACGTCACATATACTGGGGGACGTGTGGAATAGTGTCAGATATAACGGGGGATGTGTGGCATAATGTCAGATATACCGGGGGACGTGTGGAATAGCTGTGGCAGCTCGGACAGTAGCAAGGCAGGCTAGGGTGGGACTTGGCAGCGGGTAGACGTCAGGCGTGGAATAGCAAGACAGGCGTGGAATACAGCACAGCACGACTATAGCTCAGTACGGCACTTGACCAGGCTAGCACGGGATACAGGAACAGGGAATACGAAACCACTAGGAGACTATTTGCATAGACAAACTTGGATACGACAAAACGCTCAGGCAAGGGTGGACGGGGCTGACCCCTTCTTATAGTCCAGGGTACATATGGGCTAATTAAAACATTAAATTCAGGTGCGTGCGCTGGCCCTTTAAGAGTGGGCACCACTGAGGTAAGCGGAAGTGAGAGCTGGCGTCTTCTGAGGAGGAGACTGGGGCCAGTGCTACGGCCGTCAAGAGGTGAGTGAACCTGACGGCCCGCGGCCATGGACATGACACAGATATAACGAGGGATGTGTGGAATAATGTCATATAAAATGGGATTACATGTAAAATTATCTCAGATATAATGGAAGACACATGGTATACATTCAGATATAATGGGGATTAGTGAAATATTGTCAGATATAATGTGTTACATGTGGAGTAATATCATATAGAACACGGTGATTTGTCAGGTATAATGGGGACATGTGGAATGTCAGATATAGAATGTAGAAACAGAAAACCAATATCTATGATATTTTAATTTCCACTGGCAGCAGGAATGATTTCTCCTATTGAGCAAATAGATAAACCCTAGCACTGTTTAGAACAAACCTTCTCAATCTTTTTCTACTTAATATGGTGAGGCTTAACTATTGGTTGTAGCGAATGCCAAAATGTAAAAAGAATTACCACCGTTTATCTTAAAATGTATTATGGACCAAAACATCTGATCTGCGAGGGTGCCGGGAGTCGGACCCCCACCGATCAAATATTGATGGCCTATCCGTAGTATAGGTCATCAATTTTTGTATGACTGGAAAACCTCTTTAAAGTACCGAATTACAAATAAAGCCAGAAACACAACACATGACGGCGGTGCCCTCTGGTTGGCTGCAGCCGTTAAACAGTCACTGGGCGTGCCACCAGAGCGTCAGCACTGGAACGCTGGGGGAAGGGATAGGTAAATACTGCATCTTTTCTTCATCTTATTTGCAGCCATTGCATAAAAAAAATAAAAATTATTCAGAACCCGGATAACCCCTTTAACATATATGTTATGTTTATAAGGGAAGTTAAAGGGTTATTCCTAAATTAAAGTTCCAAGCCCTTTTATTTTTAGATTAAGCATTTTTCTAAATACCTTCCGTTTTCTGTAGTGCAGCGTTTTGTAGTTATACCCTCCTTTGCAGCGCATCTCATTGATGTAGTTGTGCCGGTCATTTCTATGGAAATGACCACAACCGCCGTTTCCACCATTCTGTCGCGCCTGCGCACTTCTCCCTATTCTCCTCTCTCTTCTATAGCGTGAGCGCGCCTATCTTACGCATGCGCTCTTTCTTGCTTTCACTTCATCCTCCCCCTGCTCTTCACATTATTTCTTACCATCATGAAGCGCTCGGTGGGGACGTTTTTGAAGACTGTGATGCTGCTATCACAGGAGAAGATCAGCAGTCTCGGGAGCGCGCACATACACCAAGCAGTGTTGTGATTTTATTACAGCGCCGCTTGGTGGTGAACACTGATATAAACAAATATATTGAGTAAAAAAAAAAATAAAAAAAATAAAAAAAATCTATGATTGTAATTGATGACAGAAAAAGTTATATTTTACTGACGGTAAACATTTTACGTTTAAAATAATTATTGTTATATCTAAACAATTAGATAATAAAAAAATTAGGGTCAATTTGGGAATAACCCTTTAATGGCAGATGTATAAAACTGTATAGACTTTTTTTTAATGCATATGCCATTGTAGTTTGTAAACATGGTGTGAACAGAGCCTTCAAATCTGAAGTAGTGTCATACAACACCAGCCGCTAAATTTGGCTGTGTAGATAGGTAAATAACATAAAATATGAATTTCCAGAAGAATCTGAAGAACCGGATGTTGCAAATGAAAATTTTCCGACATGTTGGAATACCCCAGCATGTTTAACATAGTAAAAAGAAAGACTGTTGGTGTGAATGAGACATATGCTAGGGCTGCCCATAGACCTATCAGTGAATACAATGAATAGCGATTTATGTAATCCAGCATCTGTTTTATGTTTAGCAACAATTTCAGAAGGTTCCTAACCTGTGGCTAGCAGCCATGATCAATATGATCTACTGACAAGTGCACGTCATGTATGGGTATGTTCACACAACCTATTTTCGCCCGTTTTTCGGGCCGTAAACGACCGAAAAATCGGAAGCAGAACGCCTCCAAACATCTGCCCATTGATTTCAATTGGAAAACGGCGTTCTGTTCCGACGGCGTTCTGTTGGGACGTTTTTGGAGGCGTTTTTCATTGACTATCGAAAAAAGCTCCAAAAATGGCTGTAAAAAAGCCGTGAAAAACGCGAGTGGCTTAAAACTTCTGAAAATCAGGAGCTGTTTTCCCTTGAAAACAGCTCCGTATTTTGAGACGTTGTTTGCGTGTGAACATACCCTAAGGCTCGCTGTTGTGGGACTAGAAGTAACAGCATTCCCAGCTTATGTGACAGACCAGGATGGGTACAGTACAAGGATTACGAGCGAGCCTGCTGCAAATTAACACCATGAACCAAATACAAGCAGCGTTTCATTGTAGATGAACAATTCACTGCAGCAAGCACAAACACTCGGTAACCCGCAAGGCCTACGCCGATCCGAGCCGTCGTTTCTATAGCACACTTGGGAAAATAAAGCCAATGCCGGTTGCTTCTAGTTCCTTAACATTTTATTTAATATGGCCAATAATAATCACTTACAGCGAAGCATCACGTGGCTTCACGATACTGCGGGGATTTAATTATTTACTTCTGCACAGACTTAACTGCAAACTGCTTCCTCCATAATCTACGCCATTCATTCAATATGACCTATTTATGAGACATACATGGAAATAAAGAATAAATGAACACACTTTCCTGCGTGTTCCCTCCTTTATGTCTGCCAATAGACGGGAGAAGAATGGCCGGCGCACACTTCAGTTCTCCTGTGCTTTTGTTATTGTGCAATCCTATTCCATATTTTATACCTGCCATCCGTTTAGAATGTAGTTGCTATGCAACAAGCGAGAAGCCGCTCTGTTATTTAGAATCGACACTAATGGCCGAGGGATAGCCATTTTATACAACATTTCCACCGGCAAATAGAAAGGATAAATAAAAGAAGCGCACATACGTTACACTCGTATGGACAGATCATCTCCGTGTTACTTTGCATTCTCCTAATTAGTCACACATTACAGGGAACGTTCCCGATCGAAGACCGTATTACGAGCGGAAATCTCCATCGTATGGGATTATTGTTTATTTCATGCGTTCAACAGTTACCATGGACAGCATTCCACTTACAGATATTGTATTTTTTTTTACTTCTCTTGAGAATCTAGCAATGAAACACTAGTAAGTGGATGCAGGATTTTAGCTAGCTGCATATAAGCAACAACAGAAAGCAGGAAAAGGATAGAGAAGATCAATTTCTCCCCCTGGTGGTTACACTTTGTAATAACAACAAGATACAAATGTAGCAAAACTGAAAATATTTTAAATAAAACACACTTACAATAACCTACCGGTACGTTGCGAGCCCTGCTACATCGGTATGTGTATTGTCATGGACACATTAATACAACAAAGATATAGCAAAGGAGTTTGTCAGTAAAAAAAAGTAATTGTACACTTTTAGCTGGGATAGATCAATTTCTAAAAACTTACAAGGAGAGCTCTACTTAAGGCCCTGTTCACATCTGTATCAGGCCATTCTGTTGTTCTGCTCCGTCAGAGGAGCAGAACAAGGAAATAGTAAAAGCGCCGGATCCGTTGAACGGAGACAACCCGCGTCTGACGGAGCCCATTGACTTTAATGGGTTCCGTCAAGATTCTGTCGGGGTGTCTGTCGATTTACCAAAAACAATAGCTATTGCTTCCAGTATTTTTGACGGAATCTACGACGGAGGCCCCTAACGGTGTCTCCAAGGCAGATGTGAACAGGCCCTAAGAAAATGGAGTTTGGAATCTATAAACATATTGCTTATAAAACAGCAAATAATAAAATGTTTCACTAGGACTATGTGGTACCTAGAGTAAACAGTAACATGGTGCCCCCAATTTCCATGAAGTGACCATCAACAACTATTAAATGGTTATTCTTCCCACCATTTCATCTTGGGGCTGCCAAAGATAGAACTTGGCAGCTCCATAGAAATGAATGGAGCGGTGGTCAAGCATGCGCACTACCTCTCCAATCCTATGGTGCTCCCAAGAATGGCAAGTTAAGCCTGATCTTGTGATCGTGGGGGTCCCAGCGATCAGATATTTACCACCTATCCAGTGGAATAGGTGATACATCGGGATTATGGGAAAATCACTTTAGGCAAAAAATAGAGAGATAATTCGGTATTATAATTTTGGAATACAATACAGGAAAAGGGGAAAGAAAAACATTCAGATGTATTCCTTCATACGGCAAACCTCATCAAGGGTATCCATATCCTGTCTATTCAGAAGTATCATGAAGATAATGACAGAAGCAAAATCCCACAAACTTTTTGGAGATTGGTTTTATATACTGCAAGATGATGATGCTATGCAAAATATTCTGGAAGGTTTAAGGGAGATCGCTTTGTTCACAGGGCTATATTCACCTTTAACATCCCCCTGCATCTAGTGGCCCAATCACGCATGATGACCTGCTACGAATGTAGGCCGCCTAAAGAAGATCTAGATAATCTTGACAGGTGATCAAGTAAAAGCTTTCTGGGAGGCTATGCTGCCCCTTCTTCAGTCTATCACCGATTGCGGCAAGAGTCCAATTGGTGGCCAAGCGATGCTTACTACAGAGGTGGCTCCTACCATCTCTTCCAAAACATACATGATATTCAATCCCAACTTAAGATATACCTCGAGTTGGAATGGTTTGAAGTGTTAGAACATAAAGAGACCAGATCGAAGCAATATCTTTAGTAAATGGGGTTTATTCGTATCGAAAATGTTTATAAGGGATGAGGTGATAGACATTGTGAAACCTTTTCAGATATACTACTAGTTACTTAGAGGCCAATTTGAAAGGGGATTTAGGACTTCTACGCATCACTTGTGGTGGTGGTGTAGCGGTCTTGACCGTTCTTCTCCCTCTTTGTTGTGAAGGTTCTGTTGCATTGGCTTTCTTCCAAAAGATTTATGCAAGTCCTCAGAGTCAAATGAGTTTTGGGATGGGTTACATTCGAAGATTTGGTTACATACTGTAAGAATACTTGGTATATGTGACAAAACGCCTAGAGACTTTGGCTTGGTGCTTTTACTACTTATCTCTATATGAATGCTGTTCAATCTAAGGCCTCATGCACACGAACGTATATTTGTCCTCCCGTAAATACTGGCGTAAATGCGGGTCCTTGGTCACACGTATTCGACCCGTATTGCACCAGTATTTACGGACCTGGGTCCGGTGTCACCCGTATTCCACCCGTATTTACGGGCACGTTTTTGCTGCAAAATTACACTGCAGTAAATCGGCAGCCCTTCTCTCTATCAGTGCAGGATAGAGAGAAGGGATAGCCCTTTCCATAATAAAAGTACAAGAAATTCATACTTACCCGGCCGTTGTCTTGGTGACGCGTCCCTCTCTTGACATCCAGCCCGACCTCCCCTGGATGACGCGGAAGTCCATGTGACTGCTGCAGCCAGTGATTGGCCTGTGATTGGCTGAAGCGGTCACATGGGCTGAAACGTCATCCCAGGAGGCCGGACTGGAGGAAGAAGTAGGGAGTTCTGGGTAAGTATGAACCTCTTTTTTTTTTTTTTTTACAGGTTGCTCTATATTGTGATCGGAAGTCACTGTCCAGGGTGCTGAAACAGTTACTGCCGATCGTTTAACTCTTTCTGCACTCTGGACAGTGACTATTTACGGACGTCGCCTAGCAACGCTCCTGTAATGACGGGTGCACACACGTAGTCACCCGTAATTATGGGAGCCCCATTGACTTCTATGGGCCTGCCCGTGCCGTAATTACGGCCTGAAATAGGACATGTTCTATACTTTTCAACGGCACGGGCACCTTCCCGTAAGTATACGGGGAGGTACCCGTGGCCAATAGAAGTCCATTGGCCCGTAAAAGCGTGCCGTAATTAGGGCCCATAATTACGGGCGTTTTTACGTTCCTGTGCATGGGGCCTAACTCTGTATATTAAATGTAGTTCTAATTAAAATGTTAATAAATCAGAAATCTTGACCATTTATGGCATACATACAAGATATGCCGTAAATGTCTTATAGGTAGGGGTTTTACTTGTGGGTCCCTCACCTATCGGGAGAATAAAGGTCTTTCCTATGAACTTCAATAACATACCTGGGCGGCCACCTGTCCATTGGTTTCAATAATAAATTGGGACATGTTTTGTGGACGGATGAGATCAAAATAGAGCTTTTTGGTGTGAATGAGAAGCATTATGTTTTAGAGAAAGAAAAGCACTTAAGCCAGCATAAAAATCTCATACCCTCTGTGAAACACGGTGGTGGTAGTATCATGGTTTGGGTCTGTTTTGCTGGATCTGGGCCAGGACGGCTTGCCATCAATGGAACAATGAATTCAGAATTATACTAGCAAATTCTAAACAAAGATGTCAAGACATCTGACCATGAGCTGAAGAGAATGACCCTAAGCACACGTCATTCTATCAAAGAATGGTTAACCCTTTCCTGCAAAATGACGTGCCAGGTACGACATGGTGCTGGGGTGATGTATGGAGCGGGCTCACACGCTGATCCTGCTCCAAGCGCTTTGGGTGTCAGCTGTATTTTACAGCTGACACCCTGGACTAAAGCAATCGCGCTGTTCCTCCTCCATTTAACCACTTAAATGACACAGTCAATAGCGACCGCGGCATTTAAGCCGTTGGAAAGGGGGGGTGCCGATGGTTGTCATGGCAGCACAGGGACCTAATGAAGGCCCCCAGGACTGCATTCTGACGATCGCTGCTTCAAGTCCTCTAGGGGGACTAATAAAAAGTGTAAAAAAAAGTTTCGTAGTGAAAAAAAAAAATTATCCGTTATTAAAGTCCGAACTATTACAATATAACGTTATTTAACCCGCTCGATAAACGATGGAAAAAAAAAAAGATAAATTAAAACATTATGGTTATTAAAAAAAGTTATGGCTTTTGGAAGGCTTGGAGGTAAAGAAGAAAAATGAAAAAAAAAAAAAAAAGGTAATTGGCTGCAGCTGGAAAGGGTTAAAGAAGAATAAAGTTAAAGGGGTTGACACACACACACACACACACACACACACACACACACACACACACATTGGGCAACTTAGAGGACACATCCATGGGCTATGTGAATAGTGAATAGGACTAATGATGGAATAATGATAAACAACTGCTTCACTCTGCCTGTATTTACGGTCTTTAGTTGATTTATAAAATGGCTGCCTGTCTCTAGGTGATGTCATGTTGTTAATAACGTTAACTAAAAACACATACAATACACAGAGAAACCAGGGAGGAACATATAACAGCTGATCCTTACAGACATGATGAGGAGGTGCCAATAATCCTATATTTATCCTGTTTTCGAGCTTTCTGACTCTTCCATCTTCTCAACACTACTACTACTTACCTTGGAAAACGTTCCTGCTCGTTTGGTGACATATTGCAGTGACTGAGAAGGTATGACACGCCGAAATAAAGACGTGGCGGTGGATAAGGAAGGCCAAAAAGGCACCAGTACATCCTCTGCAACAGCATGCGGGGCGGCCTCCAAAGTGGCGGGCTATGCCAGAACCTCTACTGCTACTCCAGGCAAACACCTGCCAACAGCAGATACACACAAACTCCCGTCAGCCCCAGCTCTGGTGGAGAACGAGGTGAGCTCAGATGCGGTATGTGGAGAGCAGATAGTGGATAAACGTGAACAACTTGCTGTGCATACATCCTTGCCACAACTGTCTTACCTGTGTCAGGAAACAGGAGTGCCCTCCATTATGGATGGTTTTTTGGCTATTACTAAACGCAATTCTACGCTATCATTCCTATCATTGCAAATAAGAGGTGCGAGTGAAGATGTGGGCCTTATTCTTCATGATTTACAAAAAGCCCCAGACAGAATCTCAGCGGTGGAAGGCAACATTAGTGCAGCGGAAGACGCCATTCTGTCGATGCAAAGAGATATCCGGAAACATGACCAGGCCATTTTGAATTTACAAGCTAAAATAGACTACTTGGAAAACAGGCTCCGCATAATATTTGACTGGTGGGCATACCTGAAAAAAAAAAAAAGAGACGGGTCTTCCCCGACTGAATTGAAATCCACTTTTGGCAAGACTGTTCTTTCACCCTAATATGCAGCTGAACATGCCTATAAGGTACCTACGAAACCTCTTCCACCAGGGTCACCACCCAGGACAAACTTTTGCACTATGGAGATCGTGATGCCATTTTGAAAAAGGCCAGAGATATGAAAAAGAGTTTACTATTGATAGTAACCGGATAGTCTTCTTTCCAGACTACTCGGCTGAGATACAGAAAAAACATCTATTTCAAGAGGTAAAAAGACGACTACGTGAATTACCGTTTCAATACGCAATGCTATATTTTGCCAAGTTTCGAGCAGCCGCGTTAGGAAAACCGCAATTTTTTTCGAATTCCAAAGATGCTGCAAGATGGATCGATCGCAATGAACGACGTGTACGAGATTCCGATGGATAGAGCGTGGACGGTGCTTTAACCAATTTGTTCTTCCTTGCATCGTATAATATAATAGGGGTGACGCCAGAGACGGTGACCTGTTTAAATGGGTATGAGCTCCGCTTTCAGCATATGTAAACTTTCAGCAATACGAGTCTTCCATTTAGATTATACCTATTGGGTAGTGTTTGTCTGCACTTGTGGCTGACAACACAGCCACAGCTTTGATTTTGCTTTGTGCTCTCTACTTATGGGGTTAAACTGAGCCATATATTTTGTGTGTATAGTACGATTACTGATTTCTTTGTCTGGCTTTTGTCAGGGGTATTTACACTGCTGTACACGCTTTAATTTATATTTATTCAAATCCTACCTTCAATGTGTAAAATATATATAGAGTTGTCTTGCTGCTGAATAGTTTTTCCTGCTGGTTTATGTAACAGAATATGCACATCATATAAATGTAATATACTGCTGATGTATTTTTGCATTTCTGTATTTAAACAGTGTCGCCCATTACCCATATATTTGGATATATTATATACTTGTGATCTGGTTGTCTTTCTGCACTGTGGAATTCATCTCTGTTTTTAATTTATGTTACTTTTTAGATGTATTTAATAAAGAAACCTTTGTTTTAAATCATTTTGGTGTGTCAGACTCCGAACTTTAGGTCTTGTTATCGTATAATATAATGGCTCGAAGACCTACAATGATCCTGAGCTGCTGAATTAATGGATGTTCCTTCGCTTCTGGAAGCTCCAGCAGGATGCAATGTTCTTTTTGGAAAATGTTTTCCAGGTTCATGGAAGACTGGTGCCCCGACTTGTTCCAGACAGAGCAAGTATATTGGCATGTTGGAGAAGTTATGGTTTCGGGAGTGGGGTTACATAGTTACACAGTTAGTATGGTTGAAAAAAATCAAGTTCAACCAAGGGATTGGAAAAATTTCTACACAATGACATAGGAGCGGATATTTTTTTGTTCTAGGAAATTATCTAAGCCTTCTTTAAAGCCATCTACTGTCCCTGCTGTGACCAGCTCCTGCGGTCGGCTATTCCATAGATTCACAGTTCTCACAGTAAAGAAGGCTTGTCACCTCTACAGATTGAACCTTTTTTTTTCTCCAGACGGAGGGAGTGCCCCCTTGTTTTTTGAGGTGGTTTTACATGGAAGAGGATTTCACCATAAGTTTTGTATGTGCCATTCATATATTTATATAAAGTTAATCATGTCCCCCCTTAGTTGTCACTTTTCAAGACTAAATAGGTTTAATTCTATTAATCTTTCCTCATAACTTAGATTCTCCATGCCCCTTATTAGTTTCGTTGCTCTTCTTTGTATTTTTTCCAACTCCAGAGCATCCTTTCTATGAACTGGAGCCCAGAACTGGACTGCATATTCTAGATGAGGCCTCACTAATGCTTTGTAAAGTAGTAATATTATATCCGTCCGAGTCCATAGCTCTTCATACACGACAATATCTTGCTGGCCTTTGAAGCAGCTGATTGACACTGCATGCTGTTATTTAGTTTATGATTTACAAGTACACCCAGATCCTTCTCAAAAAGTGACTCTCCCAGTGTAGCTCCCCCTAGGACATATGATGCATGCAGGTTGATGGTACCCAGATGCATAACTTTACATTTATCTACATTAAACCTCATTTGCCAAGTTGAAGCCCAAACATTCAGTGAATCCAAATCAGCTTGCAATTTACGAAAATCTTCTATAGACTGAAGATTAGTACATAGCTTGGTGTCATCTGCAAAAATAGAAATAGTGCTATTAATCCTATCCTCTAGATCATTAATAAATAAGTTGAATAATAGTGGTCCCAGCACGGAACCCTGGGACCATTCAGAGTAGGAATCATTGACCACAACTCTCTGGATACGGTCCTTGAGACAATTCTCAATCCAATTATAAACTGTACTCTCTAAACCTATAGTCCTTAATTTACCCATTAGACGTCTATGAGGGACAGTGTCAAATGCCTTTGCAAAGTCCAAAAACACTACATCCACAGCGGCCCCTCTGTCTAGGCTTCTGCTCACCTCTTCATAAAAACAAATCAGGTTGGTTTGACAACGTCTGTCCTTAGTAAAACCATGCTGGCTGTCACTTATAATACTATTTATTGTCACATAATCCTGTATATAGTCCCTCAATAGCCCCTCAAACATTTTTCCCACGATTGAGGTTATGCGAACTGGTCTATAATTACCCGGGGAAAACCTAGAGCCCTTTTTGAAAATACACAAAATGTAAGACCCAGGTCGGGCTGCGATACAAAGAAAAACACATCAATATTGCAAAAGGCAAATAGATTAGCCCTAGTTTCCCAGTTACCTATTGAATGCTTATAGTTTTGAACGTGTAAATTTATTTGTAAATGACTATAAAGCATACAAGTAGTAATTAAAAACGCAACGTGAACTGAATGTCCCTGTGTGGCAATGCTACTATTGCTTAGTAGTCTGTGCTATCTGAGTGCAGGGTCAAACTACCACTTCTGATGACCACACTGCCTGTATGAGATACCTAGATTAGCGGCTGCAGTCCGCTTTACAAAGGACTTCGATTTAACAGAACACATTGAAGATTAAAACAAGAGAAGCCCCCATTCTATAGGTACCTGGGAAACAAGGGCTAATCTATTTGCCTTTGGCAATATTGATGTGTTTTTCTTATTGAAAGTGGGCACCACATTTGCCCTGCGCGCCAGTCCCTTGGCATTATACCGGTCATTAGAGAATCTCTAAATATTATTAAGAGGGGGACAGAAATAACTGAACGAAGCTCTTTAAGAACTCTAGGCTGTAACCCATCTGGTCCCGGGGTCTTGTGCACATTTATTTTATTTAATTTAGCTTGGACCATATCTACATTCAGCCACTTCAGTATATTAATTGATGTATTAACAGCACTGGCACCGGCTACATTTGCTGCTCTTTCTTCTTTTGTATATAGAGAGCTAAAAGAACCCATTTAGTAACTCTGCCTTCTCCTGATCCCCTGTGACCATCTCCCCATTACCACTATTTAGGGGTCCTACATGTTCAGACCTTGGCTTCTTTACATTTATATACTTGAAGAATTTTTTGGGATTTATTTTACTATCCTTGGCCACCTGCCTATCATTTTGTATTTTTGCTGATTTTATTACTTCTTTGCAGATTTTATTTAGCTCTTTATAATTTACAAAGGCTATAGCTGTACCCTTAGATTTGCATGTTTCAAATGCCCAATTTTTGTCATATATTGACCTTTTTATAGAAGGTGCAAGCCATGTGGGATTTAATTTTAGTCGTTTATACTGGTTACCTATAGGAATACATTTTGCACTATAATTACCCAAAGTAGATTTGAAAATCTCCCATTTATGATTTGTCCCATTATTTAACATTAGTTCTTCCCAGTCTATATCTTGAATTGCAGCCCTCATCCTGGGGAAATTGGCTTTCTTAAGATTAAGGCTATGTTCACACGGAGTATTTTGGGGGAGGAATATCTGCCTCAAAGCTCCAAACGGAATTTTGAGGCAGATATTCCTCCCCCAAAATACTCCGTGTGAATAGCAATTATCGCGCCGTTTTTCGCCCGCGGCCATTGAGCGCCGCGGGCATAAAACACGCTTCTCCTGCCTCCCATTGAAGTCAATGGGAGGTCGGAGGCGGAAGCGCCCGAAGATAGGGCATGTCGCTTCTTTTTCCCGCGAGGCAGTTTTACTGCTCGCGGGAAAAAGACGCCGACGCCTCCCATTGAAATCAATGGGAGGCGTTCTCGGGCCGTTTCTGCCGAGTTTTGCGACGCGGTTTCCGCGTCAAAAAACTCGTCAAAAGACCCCGTGTGAACATAGCCTAAGTGTTTTGGCCCTCCCAGCCTGTGTTTCTTTTTTACAGTATATGTAAAATTTAACTATATTGTGATCACTGTTACCAAGGTTTTCACGAACACTGACATTCCCAACAAGCTCTGGATTGTTTGAAATCCCCAGATCCAACAAAGCGTCACCTCTAGTCGGGTCTTCCACAAATTGGCCCATAAAATTTTCCTGCAACTGGTTGAGGAAATTTCTCCCCTTCGCGGTTAAAGCCGAACCATGACGCCAATTAATATCCCGGTAATTAAAGTCTTCCATTATCACTACAGTACCCGCCTGTGTAGCCCGCTCCATCTATTTATATAGCTGGTCATCCATCTCCTCTGTTATATTGGGGGGGGGGGGGGGGGGGTCTATAGATTACACCAAAAGTAATTTTTTCATTGTTTGCCTCCCTTTGTAATTCCACCCACAACGTTTCAACCTCCTCACAATCTTCACCCTCTAATGTCTCTTTCACACTCGCCTTCATACCGCTTCTCACATACGGATATACACCACTGCCTTTCCTATTCGCCCTGTCTTTCCGAAACAGTGTAAAACCCTGTCGATTTACAGCCCAGTCATGAGAAGAGTCTAGCCATGTTTCAGCAACACCAACTATATTGATATTTTCCTCTAGTAACAAGGCCTCTATCTCCCCCATTTTGCTTGCTAGACTTCTGGCATTTGTGAGCATACACTTTAACTTGCTTTTCAAATTGCCATGCTTGGTATCAGAAATGTGATTATTTGACATTATTTGGGCATTTTTATTTTCATTGCTGTTTCGTAACAAAAGGATCTCCTTATCCTGTAGTCTAGTCCTCTCCCCACAGTAGGTTTCTCCCCCCATCAATATAGTTTGACCCCTCTCTAACATAACTACCCCTTTATTTTCTACATTGACCTCCCTCCTCAGCCCTAATTTAAATACTCCACCACCCCAGCTAGAATTCTCTCCCCCAGCACAGCGGACCCCCTTCCATTTATGTGCAAATAATCTGCAGAATACAGTTTGTACCCCAATGAAAAGTCAGCCCTGTGCTCTAGGAACCCAAAGCCTTCTCCTCTACACCAAGACTTAAGCAATGCATTTAACTCCCTGAGCTCCCGCTGTCTTTCCTCTGATGCGCATGGCACTGGCAGTATTCCTGAGAATACTACTTTGGAGGTCCTTCCCTTCAGCTTGTAGCCTAGTTCTTTAAAATTATTCTTAAGGCTCCTCCACCTACCATTTATTCTGTCGTTGGTTCCCACATAGACCATGACAGCTGGATCATAACCAGCCCCACCAAGTAATTTATCCACCCATTCAGCCACATGCCAAACCCTGGCACGAGGGAGACAGCAAACCATTTGGTTGAGGCGGTCTTGGCAACTAATTATTCTGTCTTCCTAATTATAGAATCCCCTACAGCTACCAATTGTCTTGCCTTACCTGCATTACCATCCCACCGACTACTAGCCAGGCTGTTCAGGAGATCAGTATCCACTAGGGCTGCCATTTCTGAGTCCGACACCCTCGCATCATCACCCAACTTGGCAATTTTGCTTGGAACAACATAAACAGGATTGGCCTTCCTTTTCTTGGACCCCTTTCTACTGCCCCTAACTACATTAACCCAGCTACTTGCCTGATCCTGCTGATCCATGTCTTCACCCTCCAGTTCTACCCCACTAACTGCTTGCTCAGTTAGCAGCATGCACCGCTCAAGATTGTCTATCACCCTCAGTGTTGCATTTTGCTCCTCCAGATCTCAAATGCGAGCTTCCAGGTGAACAACATGCTCACATCTGCCACAGACGTACTCACCCTGGAACTCTGGCTCCAGTCGTGCATACATATGGCAATCTTGCTATCCATTATCCCAGTTACAAAAAAACAGTGAACAATTCAAAAAGTAAAAGAAGAGTACTTACAGGGACTTTAACTTCTCTTTTTATCTCCGGTTTAATAACTCCACTTATATCACAAGCCACTTAATTCAGCTAGCCCCAAAAGAGAGCAAGCTCAGAGTGAGTCCTGCTGGTTAATTTATATCATCTGAGAGCAGTTAACCCCTCCCCCTAGTCAGCTGCACAGCAGGAAAGAAGTTGCAAAGAAAAAAAAGGTTTTTAAATTGTGTCAATTCTTGGAATGTTAGAGGTTTTGGAAACCCAGTTAAGCAAATTGCTATATTTGAATATGTTCAATCGCATTTTCCTGCCATATTGTGCTTTCAAGAAACCCATCTTTCTAAAAAGATAGGATATCAAGAATGGATGGGTCATGAGTATCATTCTGTTCACACTGGGTACTCCAGTGGTGTGAGCTTAGTGATTCATCGCTTAATACCCCTTACCAGACTACAGGTAGACATGCATGATGAGGGGAGGTATGTATGCATTCACTGTATCATATATTCCGTACAATAGATTATTAGAGGCGTATATATTCCACCACCATTTAGTTATGACATGCTCCAGAAGGTATTCGCTTTTACTGGTGATAGACCAGGTGTACCATTTATTATACTGAGAGACTTCAATAATTATATTCATCCCTACTGGGACAAGTTTAGAACTGATGTGCACACAAGGATAGGCCCTTAACTACCCTTGGTTCTTTCCTACAGGATGTAATATTGTTGGACCTCTGGAGATTAAAATATCTCTCTGATAAGCAATACTTTTCTAGTTCCTATAATAGTCTGTCACATACTGAATTAGGATTATGTCCCGACACTGTAGCTAGGGAAGTCGTCACTGCTGAGTACTTACCTAGGGCCCTCTCTGACCATTCTCCTCTACGGTTTGTTGTGTCTCTGTCTCAGGGTGTCCGACCTGGCAGGTCCTTGTGGAGACTGAATGCTTTCTGGTTAACAGTTACAAATACGTATGATGTATTTAAGGTCTTGACAGATTATGGTTCGGATAATGTTGGCACAACTAATTCGGGAGTAGTGTGGAACGCTATGAAGGCCACATTGCGGGGCTTTTGAATACAACTTTTTAGCAAGGTGAAATTGAAAACAAGACGTTTGGGGGATGCGCTCTAGGTTAGGGTACAACAAATAAAGGAGCCACATCCTAGACAATTCCAGTGCATCCTTGGCTAATTGGAAGGAAGCTCAGGAATTGTTAAAAAATTATTTGTTAAAAGTAGCGGAGAACAAAAGGAGGTTTCAGAAACATTGTTCTTATACGGAAAGGGGAGAAAGCAGGTGATATGCTTGCTACGGTTGCGAAGGCACAGGAGGGGTCAAACATTTATAGCAGCAATACGAAATGTAGATGGTATACAAACGTCTGATCCCGATATATTGTAAATTTGTTTAAATCCTAGTATGCTTCTTTATATAGTTCTCGTGTCAGTAATAATAAAGTGCCAGGATTAGATGGCCTTATGGTGCTTAATGAAATACTTTTACCGCATCTTCTGGAGGTTTTCAATTCAATTAAATTCTGCTTTGGGGGTCAGGGATTGCCAGAGACTATGAGGGAAGCAGTGATAGCGGTCCTCCCTAAACCGGGTAAGGACCCCTTGTTAGCCGAGTCATACCGGTCAATATCTTGGTTACCTGTTGTTAAAATTATTGCCAAAGTTCTAGCTACTTGACTCTCCAAAATAATGGCAGCAATTATACATCCTGATCAAACAGGCTTTATGCCTCACAAATCCACTGCTACAAATCTCAGACGGTTATTTTTGAATCTACAAATTCCAGCGGGTATCTCTGGTAGGAGGGTGATATGCTCGCTAGACAAAAGCATTCGGCAGCGTGGAATGGGCATATTTATGGGCAGCACTCCAGAAAATAATATTTGAGAAATCATTTCATCTCTTGGATTAGGACGTTATATGACCGACCTATGGCCAGGCTTTGAGTGAACAATTTTTAAACTGAAGCATTTCAATTGGGTAGGGAAACAAGACAGGGGTGTCCACTATCCACCCTGCTTTTTGCCGTAGCCATTGAGCCGCTGGCAGCCTGGATTAGGGGATCCATAGATATAGTGAGATTTCGTCATGAAGATAAAATAGCGATATATGCAGATGACATGTTGTGTTTTCTGGGACGCGATATCGGATGCACAAGTCATGGTGGTGTATTAGAGATATGCAATGCATTAAGGGTATATATGGGACACACCATGGTTAACTCAATTACATGATCTTTTAGATTTTGGAGTATGGTGTGCGTAGATTGACTCCGTTGATAGATGATCGAGGTCTCAAACAATTTACTCAAATACAGACTGAATTAGATAGATCTCCCTCATACCTAATTTTATAAGTACCTTCAGTTTCGACATGCTTATGAAGCGGAGAGTAGAAATCAAGATCTATCAGGGACAGATAATATTTTGATTGGAGTAATTAGTAAAGTAGATCACACTTATATTATATCTCTTTTATATAAAAGTCTATTGACAAGATTCCTAGACAAAATTCCATCTATGCTGAGAAGCAAATGGAAAAGGGATATTGGACCCATAGAGGAAAATCATTGGAACGACATCCTATTGAGGACTCCTCGGTTGTCTATAAACGAGGCACATTGCATTTCTCATTTGTGCCTGTTGTATAGAGTATATAGGACTTCGGTCTTTCTCTACGACATTGGGCTTAGAGACTCACCCATGTGTCCGAGATGCAAAAATAAACCCGGGTACTTTGATACATATGATGTGGGAAGTGGTTGGTCTCTTCTGTATATCAGGTTTCTATAGACTTTTTACTCCATATGTTTGTATTCTGGGATATATAGAAGATGTCTTTACATCTGAACATTTCAAACTGGCCAGTGCTCGTTTGTTGTATGTAGCTAGGAAACTTATTGCACAACATTGATGAACAACCCCCAACTATATCAGAATTTAAGACTAAAAGTGAACTGGTTGACTCGTATGGAAAAATATATCTATGTATCTAGGAATATTGTGGTGTTATGTTGCAGAACTTTACAATAAAAAATTACTTGATTAAAAAAAAAAAAAAAGAAGGAGAAGTCCGTATCATTTTCTATTCTAGAAATTAAATAGAAAAAATAGAAAAAGTGGACAACCCTTTTAAAGTTTTGGAATGGCCAAGTCAAAGTCCTGACCTTAATCCAAGAGAAATGTTGTGGAAGGACCTGAAGCGAGCAGTTCATGGGATAAAGTTCACCAACATAGAAGAGTTGAATATGTTTTGTACGGGGGAATGGGCTACAATTCCTCCAAACCGATGTGCAGGACTAAGCAAAGGTTCACATACTTTTACCACTCACAGCTATGTGATATTTGATAATTTTCCTCAATAAATAAATGACAGTCTAATATTTTTAAATAATTTTTTTATTTCTTTATCTACTTTTAGGACTTGGGTGAAAATCTGATGTAGTTTTAGGTCACAATTATGCAGGTGTACTGTATAGAAAATTCTGAAGGGTTCACAAACTTTCCAGCTCCACTGTACATATGGAATAAACTAAACCTAGAAAATACACAAAAACAATTATATATCCCTGCAATTACTCTCCTCTTTTCCTTTTATCCTATTTTGTCTAGTATAGCAATTAATACTTGCTGCAGCTCTGGGTCAAATAGCAGGGGACCCCCGATTGTTATGTCCCTGATAGGGAATATGGAATCTGGTTGTCAAGAAAAGATAACCTCTTTAATAGGGACCCTATGCAGAATTAGAAAACAGAAATGTAAGTAAGTGGCACAAGGCATACCTGCAGATCGATATAATGTAATGTAATTCAGCTTAGAATTGCTTTCACGTTAAATTCCTTATTCGTGGATATGCATAAAACATTGTGCAGATTTCAAATAGAAAGAAATGTTTCATATATTGATTTCGGCTGTGTGTACACTTCCTGACTTAAATATTCCCTTATCGCTTAAATATTCTGTCTGATTAAGAAAAATTACAATTATTCACAAGTTCCATCTAGGTTAATAAGGGTTAGCTCTTTTTTCATTTTAGATTTACATGCAGGCCTCATGGAATAATTGCATACAAAATTTCAGTACCGCATCCAAAATATGCATGCAGTTACTTGTGATACTGGAATAGATCAGACATAGAAATTAAAATATTAATTGGCTTAGCCTTTCATTTTGGTTAGCAGGGTTTGTTTGTTTGTTTTTGTTTGTTTGTTTGTTTTTGCCAATGAGTAGAATGAGATCAAGTGATCTGCTCACTTACGTATTGTTGCGGAATACATGATTCTTAGTTCATATTAAAATATTGATTACATACTTGGGCCTCGAGCGACTTCTCTTGTAATGATCCTGAGTTGCAGCCTGTATTATACTCCAGAGCTGCATTCATAATTCTGCAGGTTGCATAGCTGAAATCTCTTGCTATTCCCTGGTGGTTTAGTGTCTGCCCAAAAATTTCCCTGATGATGTACATTCTGGGAAGAGTAGGCTTTACACCAGACGTACAGTAATTTTATGTATGTAGAACTGCAGCAGTTCAGCAAGGCTGTTGGGGATGAGTCGGTCAATAACCTTGTCAACTGCATCCAATAGCAGCAAACAGAACTATGAATGCAGCACTGGGCTATAATACAGGATGTAATGTAGAATCTGTACTACATTCAAAATATATATATATATATATATATATATATATATATATATATATATATATATACATATATATACACACACATACATACACACACATACACGCTGTTACTTGATATGCTGGAGTTTCATGCAAACCCAGGTTCTATCAAGGTCAATAAGAGTTTAGATTAGTAAAAAGCACTACTCCGTTAAAGTAGATCTAAAGTGGCAAAATAAATATTCTACGCACCTAAAACAGGATAATAGGGGCAAAAAGGAAATAAGGCTCCCATATAGTTGGCAACAACAGGGCAGGTTTCAAAACATTAGCCTTTTTAGCAAAACGAATTGCCTGCTAATTTGCCAACGTGTGGAGAGAGCACTCGAACCGTTAAATATTGAGAAGGAAAGAAAATGTAAAAGATTGGACTTTAAAGAAGTTTCACATGAAGATACATTGATGGCTTACCCTTAGTATAGACAATTTTCTGTGATTGATAGGTGTTTGATCCTCTGTATCATCACCAATCAGCAGATTGAAGAGGCAGGAGCCACATACGGACGAGCCGCTGTGCCTGGATAAACATCTCTAAGATATGCCAGCACGTTGTGATTGGGAGGGTCTGCATGCCAGGACCTATAGTGATCCTGAAATTTAAGGGGCTGCAGTGATGTGTCCCCTTCTCAGTATTTCCCAGGACGGCATCACTCCTGGCCACCCACTGTGCATGCAAATGAATGGGGCCGTGCTTAAGTTCCTTGCAGAACTGGTCCCGCTGTGCAATAAAAAAACAGCACTATTCTCAGGATCGGAGAGTGTCCTGGCAGTCGGATCCTCACTGATCACAAAGTGATGGCATACCTACAGATATGTCATCACTGTGTGATGGGAACAACCCTTTAAGCCAGCGTTCCCGAACCTTTTTTTAACCAAGGACCAGTTTCATTCAAGACAATCTTTCCACGGACCAGCAGGTGGGGGTGGGGGGGGGTTTCGGGGTATAACATTCCCTAGTCTGACTCCTTCCCATGGCACCCCTTTTAGATTAGTCATCAGAATAAGATTCCCTCACACTCCTTCTCTTCATGTCCGTCATACACGGATACTGGCTGGTGACCGGCTCATGCAGCTTTATGTGTACCACCCCATGTGTATATAAAAAAATTAAAAATAAAATTGCTGGACCATTGTACAGAACAAAGACTGTACCACTTTGTGTCTCCCTTATTTCCTCATAGACTGTAAGCTCTTGCGAGCAGGGTCCTCACTCCTCTGTTTGAATTGTAAATTAGCTTTATCACTATGTAATGTCGGACATTGTTTGTTTCATGTTCCATCTAAATTGTTAAGTGCTGCGGAATATGTTGGCGCTATATAAATAAAGATTATTATTATTATTATAGGGTCAGTTCTCACATTGTGTAAATACTGCAGATTTTCCGCAACAGTTAGTTGCGGAAAATCAGCAGCAGAATACAGTAGCAGCAAAGTGGATGAGATAGAACAAATCTCATCCACAAGCTGCGTAAATAGCGAGCAGACAAAAACTGTCAGAAATTGAAAGCAGGGTTTTATTTATGACAAATGTATTTGCGTAAACGCTGCTTATTTGTTACTTGTTTTCCCCATTGAATTCAATGGGTAGGTAAAACCCACAACAAATAGCAGTCATAACATAAAACGTCATCCCAGGAGGCCGGCCTGCTAACAGGTTGGCTGAATGCTCAGCGGTTTTCCGCAGCGGACAATCCGGAATTCCCTGCTACCTCCGAGGTAGATACCAGATACCCCGGCCCGGCAGCAAATGATCCACGGTCCGGTATTGTTCCATGGCCCAGTGGATAGGGATCACTGCTATAAGGAATAAATAAGCTTTATTTGCTGTCAGAACACTTCCATTAAGTGGATGTATTCAGAAGATTAGATGTGATTAATTATAATTGAACATGCCCTTAAAGAGCACCTACGTGTCACATCCTCAAAAAAAATTTTTAAAGTACCATCCCGGCTTAGACAGCTGTACATGTGTATTAGATGCAGTGCAACCAGAAATGTTGTGTATAACCTGCATATTTCAGGTATTTTCCTTCACTCTCAATCGTGTTGTTTTTTTTTTTTTAAACTTCCGCTTTATAAGGTCTCATTCAGATGAGCGTAAAACTCGTCTGTGTGCTGTGCGTGAAAATCACGCACAGCACACTGACCCATTCATTTCAATGGGGCCATTCAAACATGCAGGAGTTTTCACGCAGCGTGTGTCCGTTGCGTGAAACTCACTGCATGTCCAATATTGGTGCGTTTTTCACGCACCTACGCGCCCATTGAAGTCAATGGGTGCGTAAAAATCATGCACGGCACATGGATGCACATCCGTGTGCTGTGAATGAATGGCGCATCAATTCCATTGAAAAAAATATATATGTGCTTTGTGAGTGCGTGAAAAACGCATGCCACTCGCAAAGAACACGGATTCATAACGCAACACACATGGACCGGACTCACGCGCGTGAATCGGATACGCTCGTGTGAATGTAGCCTAACTGTGCTAAGTGAACAGGCTCTTACTGGTGTGGAGCTGGAGAAGTGTGCTGTATGCTCTGTCCATCTGTATGTGCTGTCACTCAGGGTAAGGCAGACAGACTGCAGCTTCATCTCCCTCCTCCCCCTCTCTATTGTCTTCACTTACTGTACTACTGAAGATAAAAAAAATGTAGTGATAAAGGATGTAGCTGAACATTTTCAGAGAGCCTGAAGGCACAGAAATAGAGGTACAGGCTGATGGTAGGTGAGGAAGACAACACTGTCCCCTAAGATATATTACAAAGTTTAATGTATTCACAAGTACTAACGAATGTAGAAGTACTAATTTCCAAAAATAATGCTTTATAAACAGGTAGCATTTAAAAATTACTTACTAATTGTCATTGAGTCTGGCCTCTGCTCTGCAGGCACTACACTGCTTATTGTTGTCACCGGTACTGGTGGACCGACTTCCATGCTATATGGGGAAAAAAAAAATACTGTCAATGAGTAATGACTCAAAATTAATATAGCCATTTGGTAAATATTCACAATGATCTCCTGTTGAAATAATAGATTCTCTGTTCCAATATTCAAAGTACCACCTGTGTTTGAAGACTTGCAATCATTTTCATATTTTCTGGCACAAATTTAGAAATAATCTTCTTTAATGTGAACATAAAAAATAGACCAGCCATCATAATAACAAAAACACTGTTGTACGTGAAATGAAATGAATACTATTCAGCTGGCTATATTAAAAAGGTTATTCTCAACAAAGAAAAAGATGGAATATCACTAGAATGTGCAATCACTTCCTGATTGGTGGGAGTGTGACTGCCTTGACCCCAACTGATCGAGAGAATCAAGGGGCTGGATGGAGCTGTGGGAAAGCCATTGAAGGAAACGCAGTGCTTAACTGGCGCTCCAGCTCCTTAAATCTCAGGATTGGTGGGGGACGCGGCAGCTGGACCATCACTGATAAGAACGTAATGGCACATCCTAGCGATATGCTATTACTGCCTGTAATGGCAGTAACCCTTTAAACAATTACATTATTGTACTCGCCATAAAATCTTTTTCTCATTGTATTCATTGGGGACACAGAACCATGGTAAAGGCCCTTGCCACTTGGAGGCTGATATAAGGCAAGAAAAAGTGCCCAAGCAGGTCATACCCCTCCCACAGAGACTGACTAAATCAGTTTGTATAGAAAGCAGGATAAAAGATAAAAACAAGAACACGTTTATGTCCCAGGGGAAAAAAAAACCAGCCAAAACAGGTCCGGGGACTGGGACCAGTGGCGGATCCTCAAATGGGCGGTTCAGGCGGCTGCCCAAGGCGGTCATCGGTCCCACCTGCTGATGAAGAGATGGGGTCGGGGGGGTGAAGGGGGAGCCATAAATCGCAGGGGCAGGCTGGGCCAGGAACAGGGGGCATGTGCCATGGCCACTCTACCTACATCTTAGGTGGATGCCTTATTTCAACTAGCAGATGGGCGCGTCTGGTAGAACATACCTCTCTTATGCAGCACGCACTGCCAGAGAGGAGCAGGACAGCAGGAGGGCTCTCTTCACATTGTTAAGGTCTGAAGAGAAGTGCAGGGCAGTTAGGTGAGTGAGCTGTGGCAGGCGCGTATAAAAGAGTGAGCGCCTCTTACTGAACTCATCCTCCTAACCCCACTAACGTTAAAGGGATCAGCCGACGCTAGGGGAGATTATACTGCAAGGGAGGGGGGGGGGGTCTGACCATCTGACTGACTGCAGAAGGATCTATGGTGGGATAACGGGGGTCTGAGCGTCTGACTGCTCAGGGCTCTATGGGTAGGAAAATAATTTCCCACGCATAGAGCCCTCTGCAGAACGTCAGATGCTCAGACTCCCTCCCTTGCAGTATATTACACCCCATAGTGCCCTCAATAGTTATTATACTGCAAGAAGCAAGTCAGAGCTTCTGACTCACTAATGAGGGCTTTACGGGGGATAACTTCACCCAACAGAGCCATAAGAGTCAGATGCTCAGAAACCCACATGGAACACTCAGCATTCAGTCAGATGCTCTGCCAACCCCCCCCCCCCCCATATAATAAATGAATAAACCACTGGTGATTCATCTACACTTTAACTGAGTGCTGCCTACCGTTTCCATTTTTTCTGTACTTTCGGGGAGGCTGGTTTTGGCATGCATCACTAATCTACCAGGTAATAGAAGGAGTGCTGTTCCCATCTCTGCTTCTACTTTGTCATAGTAGAATAAGGAGAAAAGAGCCACGGCGCCACTTGGTATGGATCAAAGAAGGTGAGGTGAGAATGGGAGGAAATACATATGCTCACCGTGTGGTTTAAAAGAGTTCAGCGCTGGGGTCCACGGGGTAGCTGCTGCCAGATCCGAGCCGGTCGCCGAGGTGACCGCTTAGGTACGAGAGATGCAGGTAGAAACAATAGGATCTATAACGGCGCTGCTGCTTGTTGTGGACAAGGTAAATATCCTGTTCGTCGTCCAGCGATGTCGTTTTCTTGATATCGTTGATTGAAGTTGCGGTCGGTCCCTCTTTGTATCCTGCTCGTGAACAACAAGCAGCAGCAGCGCCGTTATAGATCCTATTGTTTCTACCTGCACTTTGTCATAGTGATATGTCAGAAATGTTGATGGGACCTCCACTGATCGCTAAAATGAAGCGACAGAAGCCTTCGGGTGAGCGCTGTGCCACTGTTTCTGATCGCCTTTCCTCGGATAGACGAGCAAGCAATGTAGGGGCTCAATAGAAAGTGAGTCCATACGCCACTCTGACGAAAGCCGATGTGTGCCTACACAGTGTGATGCAGACAGCGATGGTTGGAGACTGTCAGTATGTAGGGACACAGCCCTTTTTACAAGGGGAATCGTAACACCCATTTGTCAATGTACGCACAGAAAGGTGGTGTTAACTATAGACAAGGCATGGCAGGGAGGTGGTGGAGAGGTGGGGGGCCAAGCTTGGGGAAGTATGATATACTGAATACACCTCTGCCTGGTACATACCAAAACAGGGCGATATCTGTATCCCCCAATGAATACAACAAGAAAGATTTTATGGCGAGTACAAAAAGCTAATTTTCGCGTTCATATCATGGGGGACAGAGCACCATGGGAGAACATAAAACAGTCTCATAATTAAATTAAAAGGAAAAAGTACAGCCATGTAACTCGCCTAATGCACAGCTGCCTGTAGCACCTTGCGACCCAGACTCCTCACAGAAGGCCAATGAATGGGTCAGTTAAAACTTGGTGAAATCGTGCACCGAAGCCCAGGTAGCAGCCTTGCATACCTGAGCAACTGAAGCTTGATGCCTGACCGCCCAAGAGGAACCAGTGACCAAAGAAGAGGAACCTTAACCCCTGGATCAATAGGCCTCCAAGATCACAGACCGTATCCAACCCGCAATGGTGACCTTGGACACCACCAAGCCCCTGCGTGGCCCCTCAGGAACAAAAATATAAAAAAATAGAATCAGAGCGACTGCGTAGCAGCCAAATAGACGAGGACTGCTCTCACCACGTCAAAAAGGGAAAGAAGGAAGGACAACCTCTTTGTTGATATGGAAGGCCAAGACTACCTACTGTAAAAATAAAGGGACAGGATGGAAAACCAACTAATCCTTGTGGATAACCAAAAAGGGAGTCCTGCATGATAGGGAGGCAATTTCCGAAACCCTTCTGATGGTGCGGACTGCTTTCAGTAAGGCCACCTTCCAGGAGAAAAAAAAAAAAAAACACAGCGAAACATCTCACAAGGATTCAAAGGGTGCAATATGAAGCGCTTCCAAGACCAAATTGAGATCCCAAGGCTCAGTAGGTCGTCTGAATGGAGGGAGAACATTCGCTCCTCATTGCAGGAAAGTTTTCACTTGAAAAAGAATGAACAGATTAGAGACCTGACCCTTACGTAAAGACAATCCAAGTCCTAGATCAAGACCCGATTGCAGGAAAGACCGGCGTCTAGGAGTAGAACATACAATAGGATGGTTAACTACACTGTTCACACCAGGAAAATTAGGCCTTCCAGGTGCCATGGCTGATTTAGGCTTTCAACTTCGTCTGAATGACTTGCTCAGAGAAATATAGAGCCCTCAGAACCTTGGCTTAAAAAGCCATTATGTTAAACGCATATGATGTAAAGCAGGGTGGAAAAGGGGACCTTGGAGGAAAGGAGATGGTTAGATTGGGAAGGTGCCAGGTTGCATCCGAGAGCAGGTAGTGTAGACCGGCGTACTAAGCCTGACGAGGTCAATATGGCACCACCAGAATTGCGGGAAAGTCTTCTCTCTTGAGACTCTCAACTGCGATTGCTCTAGGATCCCTCGCTCTGGCCACATTTGTTGGAACCGTGTGGTTGAGATGTGATGCAAAGAGATCCACATCCAGTGTGCCCCACTTCTCACAAACACGCTAGAAGACATCTGGGAGAGGCGGCCGCTCTCCTGGGTCCAACTTCTATGAACTTAGAAAGTTGAGGCCCAATTGTCCACTCCTGGTATGTGGACTGCTGAAACACGATTCTCTTCCCATTTAAGAATTCAAGATGACACCCACAGAGCCAATCAACTTCTGGTGCCACCCTGGTGTTTAAGATGGGCAACTCCCATAGAGTTGTTTGACCGGATGTCTGTATACTGACCACATGACCCTGGAGGAGTATCCAATGGGAAAGAGCCAGAAAGATAGTTGAAAATAAGTGATCTGTAGAGTTGACTCCTCCGTCGACCAGTTGCCCTGGACTGTGTGAAGGCTGAAGTCTGCACCCCACCCGGACAGACTGGCATCCGTCAAGATAACAAGTCACTGGAGGGGTAGGAAAGACCGTCTGAGCGTGATGGCTGGCGTAGTCTCCCACCAGCGCATCTCCCGATGAATCCAAGAGGGTAGGAGAATCAATTCGTCTAGAGAAGTCAGAGACTTGTCCCATGTAAACAGGATTGCTCCCTAGAGGTGCCTGGAGTGAAACTGGCCATTTGGAACTGCCTCTAAAAGTCGAGACCATCCTGTCCAGCACTCGCATGGAAAAGTTGGTGTAAGAGGTAGTGTTCCTGCGAAGGAGGGCCACTTCTACCTGAAAGATCCTGATCCTTTTCCCCCAGGAGATGGACTTGTGTTGAAGTTCATTCCCAGAAATCCCATCTTCTAAAATGGAGTAGGGTGGATTTCTCTTCGTTAATGATCCAGCCAAATTGGGACAACATATCCAGAGTCACCCGGAGACTGAGAAGTCTGCCCTGTCTGGACAGGACCGTCACCAAGATGTCGTTCAGGTAAGGGAAGACCGTGACTCCCCTGGCGCCAAGAAACACAATGTGTGTCGCTAGGACCTTCGTGAAGACCGTGGAGCCATGGCGAGTCCGAAGGGAATGGCAACAATTTGGAAATTATCACGAAACAAAGGAAGTGCTCACTACTAGGCTAAATAAATGAAAAATTACAGATTCATGTCATTTTGCATAATTTATCATGATACCGCAATCTATTTTTTTTATAGGACTGCAAGTAAATATACTACATCATAGTAAACCCAGAGCGTTGGCCGGGGATTCTGTTCCCAGAGAGAGCCCCTGAGTGACGTCAGGGGCTCTCTCTAGGAGTGGAATCCCCGGCCAGAGTGATCTGAGCTTAGGTGGCGCTATCTACATTGGGGGCGCTATCTGCATTATGGTGGCACTATCTATAGGGGGGATAGAGATGTTTGGGGCTCCCTCTAGGTGGGGAAATCGCTCAGGCCGGGGTATTCCGCTCCTAGTGGTAGCTTAGGTGTTAGGTGGCGCCATCTACAGGGGGGGGTGTATTCAGAGGCTCTTAAAGCCCCGGCAGACATGAGTGTGCAGCGCTGCTTACACTGAAGCAGCACTGCACTCGTTAAACCCCGTTCCAGGCTACCAACGTTTATATACTTGAGAACTGCACAGGGAAACGGCAGTTGGAACGTATATAGCCATATGATTGTCCTGAAGGGGTTAATTTGACTTTTTTTTCCCCCCATAAGGACACAATTTAGCATTTTGTACGAAAATTGCAAATCCATTTTTTTTCTATTAAAATTGCATGCTATATTGTGCAAATCGAAACTTTTGACATTATTGGAATGCAATTTCAATTTTATTTTTTTTATCTTCAAAAAGAAGGAACCACTTCTAAATCATACGAAATTCTAATGTCCTCACTGCATGCAATTTTGCAAAAAGTTACTGGGGAGCCTCAGCCTCAGAGACGGAGATTTATTGTGTTGGACTGAATGATTTGTTTTATGTATAGTATTTACTCGAATGCTCTGCCTTAAAAAATTATATTAAAATACTGTATGGATGACAGACACTTATTTTTGTGTTACGGTGGTCACTGCATTTTACCTGAACTGGATGTTTGATCCTCTCTGAGCCAACTCTACAGCAAGGGCAGCAGTCCCATTTTCATCCCCAAATTGTAAATTATCCAACGCAGAATCTGCATAAAAGTGGAGACAATCAATATTACTAAATATACTAATACCGCTCTCATGTGTAATACACTCAATACAGAGAGGTAACATTTTACAACACTTAAATGACCTTTTGACCAGAGTGGTATGTACAGTACAGCCACATGAATACGACTAATTTTGACTGGCTTCATTTGTGAGTTTTGGTGGTTAACGGCGCTACTAGATCCCGACAATGTCATTTTTTTTTTTTCTCACGACCAAAAGGTCAATTTTACCGAACATTATACAGAAACACAAAGAATATAAAAGGCAAAATACAACTGATCAGTACAGTAGTCTCACATAAGTGAGTGAGATGATTTTCAACAGTGTCACTTTAAAGCTTTATTACTGCACAATGAAAAAGTTATGCAACTTCAATATACTTTGCGTTTCAATTACTTTCAAGATCTTTGCTTGCCATCAGCGAATGGAAACATTCTTATTTACAGCCAGATAAGCTATAATCAAATAGACTAGGCATTCCTTTGTAAGGCTAAGTTCACACTTGCGTTGTATAACCCCTAACAGTGATCCATTTTTAGATCAGAATAAGGATAAAAAAACTGAACCATTAAAAATCCCATTAATATCAAAATATATCAAATAATTAGAATCCGTTTGTATCCATTTTATATTGACACCAATGATCAAAATTACCCATCCCTTAGACATCCATTTTTTTGAACTGAGAAAAAGTCTTGTACTATGCACTTAAAAAAAAAAATAATGGCTGACTAACATAACGGACGCAATTAAAAATCCAATTGATTTAATTTCAATTTTTAACGAATCCGTTTTTATCCTTATTCTGATCTAAAAACGGATCAGAGTAACGGATACAACGCAAGTGTGAACTTAGCCTAAGCTAAACAGTCTGGACTCCGAGCGAATAGCACTTGTCTACATGAATTCCCTATACTGGATTCAATTGTAGAAACAGCTCAACTTTGAGAAAAAGAACGTTCTTAGGCCTCATGTCCACTTCAGTTTTTTTCAACTGATAGCACCCAGACACATTCATTTCAATGGGGCCATGCACACGTCCGTTGTTTTAACGGAACCGTGCGGCAGTTCCGTCAAAAGTAGTGCAGGTCCTACTCCTGCCCGTTTTTGACGGAACAGTCTTGGCCTTTACATTGAATTTGGTCCGTGAAACAACGGACTGCACACGAAAGCCATCCGCGTGCGACCCGTGTTTGACGGAACCGTCATTAGCGGCCGTACAACGGAAGTGTGCATGAGGCCTTATACGGATTTAGTCTATGTTTCTTGTTTACATTCTTCACGGACATCAAACGGAGATCTTTGAAATGGCACGGAATTGTCACAAACTATATTAGAAAGTTGCAAAACTTTTCATTATACAAATCACATAAAACTGGAGTTTGGAGGAGTCTTGGCCCGCAGGGCCTCCTACCATCTTAGACATGGTACCCTTATCTCTTAGATGAACAGCGGTCCCCTAAAACTATTTTTGCCAGGCAACACAGCTGGGGTTGTTTCTTGAATGGAGAGAACCATGCTGTTCAGTTTACCACCCTCCCCATGGTGCCCCATGAGCTGCCTCTAAGGTACGTACGTCCTTGCTATTGTAGTATTATCAATAACTGGACATCTTTCAAAATTACCTATAGTTCTTGATATAAATTTAGTGAACCGAAATGATATCCGTTCTAAAGGTGGCGATTTGTACTCATTGTAAAATGTCCTTGACAACATGAAGACCTAGAGGCAGTTTTTCTTGCTGCTTTTAGATTTAGCATATGGTGATTATGTGCGGGAAGCCGTATGGATGTAATAAGTCATTATTAGGATGTGTCATTGCCCTTTTATAACAACAATTAATTATACAGTAAAGGTTACGCCATCAATCTGAATTAAAATCCAACATGCAGGTAATAACTCACAAAAAAACAAGCTACTTGGTATATGCACTGCAGAAAAATAACGTATTGAGCAGTCAATAACTGTAGCTACCATGTATTGTAGCTCAGAAAGTACTGGACAGTCACACATCATTCATAATAACATTTTTGCAAATTATGAATAATTTGTACTTTGGCCTCACACGCTACCATATTACGGGATCAGTGTTCATAGACTGCTTTGCAATCTGTACATTCATATGGAAGTTTTTTCACATGGATTTCATGAGAAATCGTGAAATGCTCCATGGCATGCCATACTACAGAGGTGTCCTTCCCTAGTAGTAATGTCTTACAGTGGCACCATACAGCGGCACACAGTGTGCAAACGGGTCTGTAATATGGACACAGAGACACCATATGCACATAATGATGTTAATAAAAAAAGGTATTTTATTTTAGTCTGGCATCTAGAAAACCTGATCAGGTGAAAGATCAAAACATCAGATTATCAGTACATGGATAGAAAAAAAAACATACTTTTAGGTTACAGATCCAACAATATTACATTTAGCTCAATAAAAATAAATAAATTATGTGCTTTGGGTTTAATAGTATTGTATTATTTCCCGGGTAGAAAACAGAGCCTCAAAGAGACACTGTACAGGGTCTGTAATACTAGCCATAGAGACTTAGCGTGACGCGGTAGCGGGTTCATGTATGATCAGCCTATGATCTAATGTGTATGGAGGTAAACGGACAGCCCGGAAAAAAAGGAAAGGGTCAGTCATGTTGGATTTACAAATGTCCGATCCTTTGTTCTACAGATGATGCCAGAGGTGTCCGGCAGTAGTTTATCCTCTTTATCTAATTGAAATCCATACTGAAATGGAGATCGGATGATCGGAGTGTAAATGTGTAGAGGAGAGTCAGAGGAGACCAAAAAAAGACAGCTATCCCAAGTGTACGGCTAGCTTGGTGCTATGGTGTAGGGGACAGAGGGTAAGCCAATGCCAGGGAGCTCTTCCGCCAATTATCTTAAAGCTGAACAAACAAGAAATAGCCAGCCTGCTTACTATAGGATTCCTCCATCAGCAGATTCCGGACACAGATCTGGGCAATCATTTAACATCTACCAGCAGCATATTCTTGCCATCAGAAATATTGGAGGTCTGATGGACCCCATTATAGGCAATGGGGTCTGATAATGTAATTTTGAATCTGTTTGAAAACTAATCCATCACTGCGTCATGGCTTCTATTATAAAGGGAAGCCATGATGCTAGTGTGAACAGTGTCCAACAAACGAGTTCCAGAATAGAACACACATGCTGCTAATTTATTGATTGAAAGTTTCTACTATCTTTGCCTTTTCCAAACGTGCTGGAAACAATATTTACAAGAAAAACTAGAAAATCCTCCTAAAATTACCGTGTGTTCACACTACAATTGCAGTGACAAGGGTGATCTTCAAATCTCAGATGCATTTTCCAACCAATAGAAACAATATGAATTGGACAAAATGTTTATTACAGGGAGCCTGTCATGGTCACTAAATTATACAGCCATTTAATGGAGGGCAGCATAAGGTTAGACAGTCCAGACAACAACAACAAAAAAGTTGTGGTTCCAGCAGCCGAGGGAATTTTAAAAATAAAAAACTTTTGTTTAGAACAACATATTAAAAACATGGACGTGTACACTCCATAGAAAGAGGGGGTCAAAATAGCTTACGAGTTTTGGACTGAAGTAAACTAGTCCTAAGGCCTCATGCACACGGTTGTAGCCGTAAACCTGGTCCGTGATTATGGCCCCCTTGATTTGCGGGCCGTGCTCCCATATAAAAGTATGGGAGCATGGACCGTAAAAAAAGCAAAAAAAATGGGACATCACCTATATTTTGCGGAGCCTTTCTAGGGCACGGACACCTTCCCGTAAATAAACGGGAAGGTGACCGTGGAAAATAGAAGTGAATGGGTCGGTAATTACGGACTGTAATTATGGACGGAAACTACAGTCATGTGCATTGGGCCTTATTCATAGCTCCAAAAAAACATGTGAAGCCCCCTAAGATATACACATGAATGAACAAGGCTCCTCGTCGGGAGGAAGCGCCTGACCAGAAGAAGCCACGCACGTGCATTGATTACATTACGTATGTTTGTTAGGGCCGGTTCACATCAGGGTTCGCTTTCCGTTCCGGGGTTCCGTCAAAGGGTTTCCGTCATGGAACCCTGCAACTGAAAGTCAAATGGAAACCATAGCTTCCGTCTGCATCATCATTGATATCGTACCTCCGACGGAACCCCTGAATGGAAAGCCAACGCTGATGTGAACAGGCCCTTACCTGGGATAAGTAAAGAAAAATGAATACAATGTTGTATAAATATCGAAGTGAATTTCAATACAATGTAAGCAGAATACAGGATAAAGGCTACACAATGATTTAGTAAAAATACATCAAATCATGACAATAATTTAGACCTTGGGGATGGATGATTGGTGTCAAGTTTGAGTATCCAATAGAATTCTCTGCTGAGAAGAACCCTTCACCAATCTTCTCCCCTTTTTGGGCGCGAGACCCTCTCAATGGCACATATGGTCATATTGCTCAGGTTACCGCCATGAAAATCTCTGAAATGATTAGAGGCCCCTGGCAGACTTCGATTGAGGGTATTAGAAGAGGGGTCTGCCTCCAAAATATGTTCCCTTAGCCGGGTTTTCAGTTTGTGGATTGTACACCCATGACTGGGCTGTAAATCTACAGGGTTTTACACTTCTTCGGAAAGACAGGACAAATAGGAAAGGTGGTGGTGTATGTCTGTATGTGAGAAATGATATGAAGGCGAGTCTGAAAGAGACAATAGTGGGTGAATACTGTGAGGAGGTTGAAACCTTGTGGGTGGAACTAGAAAGGGAGGTAAACACTGAAAAAATTACTTTTGGTGTAATCTATAGACACCCCCCCCCCCCCCCCCATATAACTGAGGAGATGGAAGTTCAGCTATATAAACAGATGGAGCAGGCTGCACAGGCGGGTACTGTAGTGATAATGGGAGATTTTAATTTCTGGGATATTAATTGGTGTCATGGTTCAGCTTCAACTGCAAAGGGGAGACATTTCCTCAACCTGTTGCAGGAAAATTTTATGGGCCAGTTTGTGCAAGACCCGACTAGAGGTGAAGCTCTGTTGGATCTGGTCATTTCTAATAATGCAGATCTTGTTGGGAATGTCAATGTTCGTGAAAACCTCGGTAACAGTGATCATAATATAGTTACATTTTACCTATACTGTAAAAAAACAAACGCAGGCTGGGAGGGCAAAAACATTTAATTTTAAGAAAGCCAATTTCCCCAGGATGAGGGCTGCAATTCAGGATATAGACTGGGAAGAACTAATGTCAAATAATGGAACAAATGATAAATGGGAGATTTTCAAATCTACTTTGAGTTATTATAGTGCAAAATGTATTCCTATAGGTAACAAGTATAAACGACTCAAATTAAACCCCACATGGCTTACACCTTCTGTGAAAGGGGCAATACATGACAAAAAAAGGGCATTTAAAAAATACAAATCTGAGGGTACAGCTCTAGCCTTTGTAAAATATAAAGCGCTTAACAAAATGAAAGGCAGGTGGCCAAGGATAGTAAAACAAATCCCAAAAAATTCTTCAAGTATATAAATGCTAAAAAGCCAAGGTCTGAACATGTAGGACCCCTAGATAATGGTAATGGGGAGTTGATCACAGGGGATCAAGAGAAGGCAGAGTTACTAAATGGGTTCTTTAGCTCTGTATATACAACAGAAGAAAGAGCAGCTGATGTAGCCGGTGCCAGTGCTGTTAATATATCAGTTGATATACTGAATTGGATGAATGTAGATATGGTCCAAGCTAAATTAAATAAAATAAATGTGCACAAGGCCCCGGGACCAGATGGGTTACACCCTAGAATTCTTAAAGAGCTTAGTTCAGTTATTTCTGTCCCCCTTTTCATAATATTCAGAGAATCTCTAGTGACTGGTATAGTGCCAAGGGACTGGCGCAGCGCAAATGTGGTGCCTATTTTCAAAAAGGGCTCTAGGTCTTCCCCGGGTAATTATAGACCAGTAAGCTTAACATCCATCGTGGGGCAAATGTTTGAGGGGCTATTGAGGGACTATATACAGGATTATGTGACAATAAATAGCATTATAAGTGACAGCCAGCACGGTTTCACTAAGGACAGAAGTTGTCAAACTAACCTAATCTGTTTTTATGAAGAGGTGAGCAGAAGCCTAGACAGAGGGGCCGCTGTGGATTTAGTGTTTTTGGACTTTGCAAAGGCATTTGACACTGTCCCTCATAGACGTCTAATGGGTAAATTAAGGACTATAGATTTAGAAAATATAGTTTGTAATTGGATTGAGAATTGGCTCAAGGATCGTATCCAGAGGGTTGTGGTCAATGATTCCTACTCTGAATGGTCCCCAGTTATAAGTGGTGTACCCCAGGGTTCAGTGCTGGGACCACTATTATTCAACTTATTTATTAATGATATAGAGGATGGGATTAATAGCACTATTTCTATTTTTGCAGATGACACCAAGCTATGTTATATAGTTCAGTCTATGGAAGATGTTCATGAATTGCAGGCAGATTTAAACAAACTAAGTGTTTGGGCGTCCACTTGACAGATGAAGTTTAATGTAGATAAATGTAAAGTTATGCATCTGGGTACCAACAACCTGCATGCATCATATGTCCTAGGGGGAGCTACACTGGCGGATTCACTTGTTGAGAAGGATCTGAGTGTTCTTGTAAATCATAAACTAAGTAACAGCATGCAGTGTAAATCAGCTGCTTCAAAGGCCAGCAGGATATTGTCGTGTATTAATAGAGGCATGGACTCGCGGGACAGGGATGTAATATTACCACTTTACAAAGCATTAGTGAGGCCTCATCTAGAATATGCAGTTCAGTTCTGGGCTCCAGTTCATAGAAAGGATGCCCTGGAGTTGGAAAAAATACAAAGAAGAGCAACGAAGCTAATAAGGGGCCTGGAGAATCTAAGTTATGAGGAAAGATTGAAAGAATTAAACCTATTTAGCCTTGAGAAAAGACGACTAAGGGGGACATGATTAACTTATATAAATATATGAATGGCACATACAAGAAATATGGTGAAATCCTGTTCCTTGTAAAACCCCCTCCAAAAACAAGGTGGCACTCCCTCCGTCTGGAGAAAAAAAGGTTCAAGCTGCAGAGGCGACAAGCCTTCTTTACTGTGAGAACTGTGAATCTATGGAATAGCCTACCGCAGGAGCCGTCACAGCAGGGACAGGAGATGGCTTTAAAAAAGGGTTAGATAATTTCCTAGAACAAAAAAATATTAACTGCTATGTGTAGAAATTTTTCCTTCCCTTTTCCCGTCCCTTGGTTGAACTTGATGGACATGTGTCTTTTTTCAGCCGTACTAACTATGTAACATACTGTAAAGTGCAGATGGGGACTATGCAATAAGAGGAGTTAGACGTAACTCTCCTGACACTACCTTTTAGATGTTACTTATTCTTATTTGATATGCATGTGTTATTTGGTGGTGGGATTATACAAATGCTGTCTCAGTGAGTCAGCATTGTCTGTATGGGACAGCTTTTTGTTGCCTTCCCCCAATAAACCTATAGTCAACAGAACCTACAACATTCAGCATTCATAACATACCTGTGTAGAGGGTTTAGACTATCGATCCACTTATTTACCTTCAATTTTAATACCTCGTTGTGTCTTTTTGTGTTTTTATATTTTGTATTTTGGATCTAACAAAATTATATATATTCTTTTGTGTACTTATGGTTTACGACTCCTTTTTCTCATGGGTTTTCAAAGTGCAGATGTTGCAGCATATAATATACAACACGTAAGTGGTATTGCAGTTCACATGCCTCTTAATGGCATATTGAGTGTAGAGGAAAAGGATGTACTTTTGCTACTATACCGGCCCGGACCACATCTTTTCATGCCACAGCAATAGCCACCTTTATAATTAAGCCATGTGGATACCTTGACATTACACGTATAATGTGCGACACACTGACTTCAGCGGTCTGTCACTTATTTGCTTAAGTGAACCCCTTCCGAAAACTTACCTGCAGAGCCCGGGCAGCCCAGCCAGTGATAATTCTGGCATATCCATGAGCTGATGCTAGCGCAGCCCACTCACCCTTAGCTCCACCCACTCCCCACTGATTGACAGATGTCTACTTATTCACTGTAATAGGGAGACATCTATCAATCAGTGGAGAGTGGGTGGAGCCAGTATTGAGTGGGTGGAGCTATTACTGTGCATAGGAAGACATCTGTCAATCAGTGGGAAGTGGGCATAGCTAGTGGCAGCTCATAAGCCCAGACTTCTCTCTGGCAGGGCTAACCGGGCTCTATAGCCAAGTTTTCAGAAACAGGTTCACTTCGAGGATTGTCTACTTTCATCAAACTCATGTTATTTTTTACATAATCTAAACCTACATAACTTTCCAATATACTTTCTGTATTAATCCCTCACGGTTTTCAAGATCTCTGCTTGTTCTTATTAGTAGGAACATTCATCGTTCACTTCCGGTGGATAAAAATGCTGTCCATGGTCATGTGATGGACACACAGGTGCTGGGATTATTAGAAGACACAGCTCTGATACACATACTGTAATGAACCCAGCACCTGTGTGTCCATCACATGACCATGGACAGAATAATTATCCACAGGAAGTAAACAATGAATGCTCCTGCTGAATAACAACAAGCAGAGATCTTGAAAACTGTGAGGAATAAATACAGAAAGTATATTGGAAAATTGTATAAATCTTACTTAAACTTATTTAATCTTACAAAAAAAAAATAACATTAATTTGCTGAAACTGGACAACTCTTTTAAACAAATGAGTGACAGAACTCTGAAATCAGATTTCCGTGAGAGAAGCATAATGTTAATGGCAGGTTCCCTTTAACTCAACGAGTATCAATAGGTCATTATCTGTCTAACCCCTTATTCACACGACAGGGTTTCCCAGCCGGGTGACAACCGTTCATAAATCGGCTGTCACCCTGCTGCAGTAGGAACAATAGACCCCTAATGGGGCTATTCACACAAAAGATTTTTTTGACAGGCTGGGAAAACCGGCCGTCAAAAAATGGGACATGCCCTATTTTCAGCTGTTTACCCGGCCGCCCGGCTCCCATAGATGTCTAGGGGGCCGGGTAATACACGGCCATCACCAGAATGTGTCCCGAGTGATGGCCGGCTCTACCTCGTTCTCTCCTCCTCACAGCGCAGAGTGCATGTGAGGAGGAGGAGTTTATGCCATTCAGAAGAAGAGCTGTATGCTGGAGGGAACAATGTGGGGGTGCTGTATACAGGGGTACTATACAGCAGGTGGAAGGAGGAGCTGCGCTTGCTCCCTTCACCGGCTTGTTTTAAAAGCGCTCTGGCACGGAGAATCAGCAGCCGCCTTTCCGCCAGGGCGCTTCTTAAGGCATCGCTACCACTATAGCAGCCATAGCGGCTACAAGCGGCGACACCTACCATGGCTAAAGGCGCCGCTAGTAGCTGCTGCGGCTGCTACTGCTGTAGCGACGTCCCTGCGCTGCTATGTGCTAGCCCCACTTTAGCTCCCTGAAGGAGCGGAATCCCCGTGTGTTCAGAGATTCCGCTCCTGGACAGAGAGCTTGATGCCTCTGTCCATATATGGACAGTGACATCAGGGGAAACTCCTGAAGCCGAATCCCTGAACACACTGTGACCGGGGATTCCATACTAGGAGAAGCCAGTAACGTTCAGTGTCCATAAATGGACACAGACGACAGGGGCATTTCCTGAAGTGGAATCACCGGCCACATGGGGGTTTCACTTCAGGAGTTGCCCCTGATATCACTGCCCAGATATTGACAGAGACATCAAGCGCTCTGTCCAGGGGGACATACTAAAGAATGAAGAAAAATTATGAAGTAAAAGAATTATTATTACTAATGTGAAGATAATATAAAAAAGGGCATAATGATTTTTTATGCTTGGTATACATGAACAGATTTTCTTTGGAGGTAATGAGGAAATAAACACAAATTCCATATAAACAGACATTTTGGGAAATTTCTGTGCTTGATAGACCTGGAATGAACAGGATCTATGTGTAGTTTAATTAGGCATCTGTTTCTATGGAATATGTGTTCATTCCACTATAAATGGCATTTATATCCTATTCATTCCTGTTCTATAAAGCACAGGAAAATAATTACGTATCTGTTTCTATGGAATATTCATTCCACTATAAACTACACGTAGATCAAAAAAAAACAATTGACAAATTAAATTCATCCGATTTAAAAACGGTCAGGGAAAAAAAACGGATGCAAAATGGGTCAAAATCGTCCGTTAAAAACGGCAACACAGCCCGGAACGGAATCGGAACGGATGCAAACCGGCCGGGAAAAATCGATTTTATCGGCCGACACTCGGACCCCGTCGCGTGAATGAGGCGTAACTGCAGCAATAATTATTATGTTTAAAACACAACTAAAAAAAAAGCTGTGATTTACCAAACAAGAATAAAGTTCACTGTACTAAAAACATCACAACATTTATAGACTAAGTTGTGAATCAATTACCTGAGTGAGTATAGGAACTTGCAGCATTGACAGGAAATAAGACCTCGGAGTTGTTGTCTAATACTTGTAAGGGGGTCCAGCAGCAAACTTGGGGATTTTCTGAGCTTCCTACAGGTGTCCTGAAATCAACAGAAATCCCACATCACATTTCTACCCCAACAGTCCAACCACTGGTCATATGAAACAGAAGCTCACTTATAAGATGTGAATTGTACAGCGCAAGATCAGGTACTAAAATTAACAAAAGACAACCTACACTAAGGCTGAGCAATTAATCGAAAAATAAACAAAATTCAGCGCAATTAACCTACGTCATCTTGTGCATTTCGGTTTCTTTAATTATTTTTTCCTGGTTTCATCTGTATCTCCGTCCTCAGGATGCAGATACAGTAGAATCCAACGGTAGAGCAGAGCTGTAAGGTCCTTGCTCTGTGCTCTACCATTCCCTATGCATCGCCGTACGCTCACGGTCCAGCGAAGACCGGCGGTGAGGCAGTGATGTCATCGTGCCGAGCACTTGTCAGTATAGCGCTGCTGCAGTTATTGTCCAGGCACTTGCGCTTTGCTGTATTTACCCATGCATTATTTTCCATTGGTTTTTAGTATTGGTGTGTTGGGGATTCTTGCATCATGGGTTTGTCGTTCCAATGTATATTCTGTATTTTATCTTGTATCTAATAAAGATGTTATTGTTTTCATTATACTGGTTATCCTGCCTGTATTTTGTGAGAACACTAATTCATTACGTAAGGTCATCTGTGCATCCCCATAGATATCATTTATGGATGTGGGATAGGTCCATAGGAATCTATGGATATAGCCCAACATTAGGGCTCATATGAAACATTTAAAGGGGTTATCCCATAAATAGTTTTCATACCAAAATTTTAAAAATGCTTTTAAACAGCCATTTTCTCCTCTTTCTTTGCTTCCCTGTGTCCTCCTTGGTGCTGCTGCTAATCTACCCTGCTGGGGAGGAGCTCGGAGCAGAATCAATCTTCTTCCCCCTCTGGCAGCTGACAATATAGTTCCTTCTTACTTTCCCTGCAGATTGGTAACATGGGATCCAAAGTAGTGAAAATATATACGGTGTGACATCCAGAATATACACTCCCTTAGAAACCAATGAAAATACATTGAAATAAAACAATAAAAGGCTGAGTCGGCATGTATGTGTAGGGTTCATATCTGCTGTCAGGATGAAGAGCTTTACAGTCCTAACCAACTAAGGCTATGTTCACATCTCCGTCGGGACTCCGTTCACGGGTTCCGTCTGAGCTTTCTATCAGGGTGATGGGCACTGTCGTTTTTGACGGAATCAATACCGTAGTCGACTGCGCTATTGATTCCGTCAAAACAACAGAACCATTACTCAACGTCGACAAATGGAAACCATTTGCACCGGATTAGTCACCATTGAAACCAATAGGGGTGCAAGGGAAACCTATGGTTTCTGTTTGTTTCAGTTTGGTTTCCGTTCATGGATTCCCCTGACGGGAAGCTCTGACACAACCCACGAAAGGAGTTCCGACGCAGATGTGAACGAAGCCTTAGAAGAAGAAATCTCCCTAGCTATAGTACTACAGAGGCTCTGCTGCTTCCCTGACAAGCAGGGCAGAAAGCCATTTCTATTCGCTACTCTGCAGTGAACAGAGGATCACTACACAGAAACCTGGCTGCGGGAAGAGTGACTGCCCATGTGCGTCCACCAGCACGCCGCTCATGAGGCATTAGGTGGACGTGCCCATTGCTATACAATTTTGAACACCAGGTGGTGCCATACTATGTAAATAAACATAACTCTTCACTGGATCGTTTTAACACAATGTAAATGGAAAACATTGTTCATTTTTAATGATCTGTAAAATGAATTTGATATTTAACGCTAGGACAACCCCTGTAAACAGACAGCACATTAAAACATTAGAGTCTAGTGCTCAGCTTAGATTATAAAGTATAATTTATATTTTCCCAGTGAACTCACTTGAAGTCGTAAAATTACCTTTCATGGGTAGACTCTAAAAACTGCATGCAGAGACTATTGGCAATAGGATTATCTGGGTATTCACAATATCCGCTATCATGCAGATGTTTTATTGAGTGTATAATTGAAAATTGGATCAGAATACTGTTATTTTAATTTATACCTTCAGATTATATGGAGACCAAACGACCCATTCACCGCCACAACTGCTTTAACAAACCTGGAGGCTGTTTATATCAAACTGTGCTCATTACATTACTACATTTCTTATACTACTTTGCAAATGCAGCTGAAGGACTATGAAACTAACGTTTATACGGAAGTTATTTTACATGTTCACTTTCTTTTATTATTTTTCTTAGCACTCTGACCATATAAATTGACTTGTAACACAAGTTTATGATGAGTCAGTCATAAAAAAATAATAATTTAGGATTGTCAAGTATAGAAAACATACAGTAAATGCCAATATTCAAAAGAGGCTCAGACAGCTAAAGACTATAAAAAAGAGCAAAATGTAAAAACCTGCGAATATTCTAGGAAATTACATCTACAATCACTATATCTTTATCATTAGAATCGCTCCCCTTTAAGAATAAAAAGGGATCCATTGGCAGATAGGGGCATCGGCATGGGAATTACAGGTGTTGTCCCACAGCAAACCCATTTTTACTTTATGAACCAATAATCAGACAGGTTATAAAAAAAAAAAAAGTTAGGAAGGGGTTCAACCTCCAAAACCCCAACCGTTGGGGAGAACGGAGCAGTCAGAAACAGCCAAATGTGCTTGTTTGGCTATTTGACACTTTTATTGAGAGAAACCGTGAATGATCGTCCTGCACTCCGGTCAAGAAAGGGGAATTTTGACTCTTCGTTCTTGACAAAAGTGGGAGTCCCAAAAGTTGGACCCCCACCTAACTGGCATAGAACAATCTTTTTAAGTGAGGCAGGTTCATTAAAAGTGTGGTTTCAAAGGTAGTTACTGCTGCATGTATACTTTCGGCCTGCAGAGCTATAACTTGAAGTTTCTGTGCCCCAATGTAAAATCTTCAATGTGGTTCTGTAGCCAGACAATGGTCTAACACAGGGGCCCTCAGCTGGTGGATCGCGGACACCAGTTGCCCAGACCAGTGGCATTGTCAGGCGGATCCCCGGGCGACTGCCACATGCAATTGTTAGGTCTGCAACCTATAAGAAGCTGGGACAGGATCCCTGCGCAGGCTGGCATGGTGACGTCGCTGCATCACGCCAGCCCACACGAGGGTCCCTTATCGGCGTTTCATAGGCTGCAGGCCTAACAAGGCTGTGCAGCTCCATTCGTCGCAGGAACAGGGCTAGGTGAGTACAAGCTTTTCTATTTGTTTGGGGGGGCACAATCTACAGGGGGCATTGTGGTACTATCTACAAGGAGGGTGTGTGGCACCATCTACAGTGGGAATAAGCCTCGGATTGCCTATGGCAAATCCAACCCGTAAAAATATAGCCTTACTGTTGGTGTTCAGCTTGGACCTTCACCTGACAGCAGACCCAGGTAAATAGACCTTCACTAAAAATAGTTGAGAAGCCCTGGTCTAGCAAAAAAACTAACAATTGTCTTCTGCTTTGCTGTATTATCAACCTGCTATTAAGGGAGGGAATGAGATAATAGAACTGTGGTGGAGAATTCCTGATACATTAAGTACCTTTAAAGGGAACCGGTCATGTTGAACATGTTGTTTAATCTGTGGGGGGTATACTATAGAACAAGAGAAGTTGAGTAGATCAATAGTTTTATGTGAAAAGTTTCAGTATTTTATTTATTTAAATTCCTGCTCATCCTAATGCTTAGGAGTCCAGTGGGCGGTCCTACTCAGTGACTGACTATCTTTGTATGTACCTTTATAAAAGGGAAGACCGTCAATCAATGTGTCACTCTTCCCACTGGACTCCTAAGCCCACAGTGAGTAGGGATATAAAATATCAATAAATTACAAGTAATATTGAATCTGCCCAAAAACCTGCAGCCGACATCGGTTAGATTGCCGGCACCTCATAGATTCTGCCACTTTGTTTTTCTTCTAGCCCTTACCGTTCATGAGATCAGGGACCCCCATGGCAATTGAGCGTTGTTACCTTCATATCTGGCACCAAAAACGAATTGCACGGATATCTCAGTAACCGTGGAGGCTTAAAAATAAAAAACAAAAACAGAATCTACAATAACAGTTTTTGGGGCATGTGACAGGCTCTCTTTAAAATCTGCCTCGAGGCAGACCATCCCGGTTTATTGTTTTCCACATAAGACATAGACCGGTAGTAACTGCTCACACTGCCTATAGTTTATGGTGCAAGTACCAATAGAAAAGCCTTTAATGTCTTCTCTGTTGGCATTGCTTATGTTTTATGTTGCCCTGACAGATCAAACGTTTATTTACAGCAAAACAAACCCCAACAAGTATTATAAAAAGTATCGTATCGTGTGATATGACAGAGCACTAGGGACATCATACCCAGAAAAACACTAACAAAGTGGCTCTGTGATTCTGGAAAACTTACTGTTCGGCAGAAATACTCTCCGTTCTAAATTCTGGCTTGCTGACAGGTTGTGCTTCATATGTGTCATAGTCATCCAAATCTTCATCATCTATGCTCTTCACGTCCAGCTTTCTATAACTGAAATCTCCATTAACACATGAAGATTCGTTTCTCCAGGAGCAGTCTGCATTTTCCTTGTCATTTAAGTTCATTTCAAACTGTGCTTCAAAGTTAGAAAGAGCAGCGGAGGACCTGTCTAAATGCTCCTCTGAACTCTCCAAGCCACTCATTGTGGTCTTTGAAACCCCCGCCAGATGCGGATCTTCCATATCCCCATCATCATCAAATGAGATGATAGTCGTCACTTTCTTCTTCTTTTTCCGATCCTTTTTTGCTTTGCCATCTACAGGAAACAAAAACAGAATTATTTCTCTCCTACCATATATTAGGAAAGCACTACTAACAAAAGGAGAGAAGCTTCTTTGTTGGATACAATAGCAGTGATATTCAACGTAAATGCAAATCAATATTTCAACTGTGGAATAAGAAAGAAAAGAAAAGAAAAGAAAAAAGAAAGAAAAGAAAAAAGAAAAGAAAGAAAAGGAGAAAAGAAAAAAAGAGAGAAATGCTAAAAAGATTTATATATATATATATAACTAAATAGCCTATCTGTCCACAGTACATTATACTGTTCTGCTGTTTTTGCAGAAAATACTCGAGTAGCATTTACATTAAAGCTGATCTGTTATTAACATATGCTGCCCTAGTGTTAGGGGTGTTCTCACTAACCTTTCCACGTGATGGATGATTAATGTTAGATTGCTAGTGATCCCACAGCGGAGACCCCCAACAAACATTAATATGAGGAACAGAAGTCCCCTAATTCTCCTCACCAGCACATCAGTGGTGAGGAGTGGTGGTCAAGTATGCACGCTGCCGCTCAACAAGTCTTTGGTAGATATGAAAAAACTAAGTGGTCTCCCTCGGCTGCATATCCCATACAATTGTTTGGAGTGATACTGTTCATTTTTAATTAAGGTATTGGCAGAGAGAGTAGAGAAGTTTGCAATGCCAGTGGGAAAAAAAAAAAAAAAAAAAAAAAGGTGAAATATTTTTACCAGTTGAGTTTCAAATTGCATTAACTTATAGTACTAATAAGGACTCAAAATATTTCTCATAGCAATAACCAAACTCCCTACTCTCAAATGAAAGAAATGCAGTGAGTGTTCTCAGATTTTATTGGAGTTTCCCAAAAATCATCCCAACCACCTCCACTTTTCCAGGTAAAATTTTTTAGATGGCAGCTGCTGAGTCAGCAATGCAGGTCCTTCTCAACAAATTAGAATATCATCAAAAAGTTAATTTATTTCAGGAATTCAATTCAAAAAGTGAAACTCATACATTATATAGATCCATTACAGCCATGATTAACCCCTTCGCGCTCAGGTCAGTAATAGTACGTCCTGCTAAGTAGAACGTTCGCGCTCAGGTCAGTACTATTACTGACCTGAGTAAACACGGCGCCATTTAATCCCGGCGCGTGTCTGAGCTGTGATACCTGCTGTTTCCGACAGCAGGCTATCACAGCTTAGTGTGCAGGGACCGATCGCGGTGGTCCCCGCCGATTAACCCCTTAGAAGCCGCGTTCAATAGCGATCGCGGCTTCTTAGGGGTTAAGCTGCCATCGCCGGCCTGCTACACGATAGCGGGCCGTGATGGCTACTATGGCAACCAGAATCCTAACAATGGACTCTGGCTACGCCATCGACGGAAGCCTAGTGGGTCCCGACAAAATCAGAACCCACTATGCTTGCTGTCAGCGAACAGCTGACAGCTCTAATACACTGCACTACGCATGTAGTGCAGTGTATTAGAATAGCGATCAGAGCCTCCTGCCCTCATGTCCCCTAGTGGGACAAAGTAAAAAAAGTGTAAAAAAGTAAAGAAAAGTTGTGTAAAAATAAGAAAATAAAAGATTTAAAAGTAATAAAAGTAAAAGTCCCCCTTTTTCCCTTATCAGTTCTTTATTATTAATAAAAATATATAAACAAATAAACTATACATAATTGGTATCGCCGCGTCCGTAACGGCCTGAACTCCAAAACTATGTCGTTATTTATCCTGCGCGGTGAACGCCGTAAGAGAAAATAATAATAAACCGTACCACAATCACAATTGTTTGGTCACTTCACCTCCCAAAAAATGGAATAAAAAGAGATCAAAAAGTCGCATGTATCTAAAAATGGTACTGATCGAAACTACAGTTCGTTACGCAAAAAATAAGTCCTCGCACGACTTTCCTGATGGAAAAATAAAACAGTTATGGCTCTTAGAATAAGGGAACACAAAAAATAAATTATATTTTACAAAACGTATTTTATTGTGCAAACGCCATAAGACATAAAATAAAACTATAAACATCTGGTATCGCCGTAATCGTATCGCCGCGCAGAATAAAGTGAATATGACATTTATAGCGCACGGTGAACGCTGTAAAAAAAATTGAATAAAAAACAATAGTAAAATTGCTGTTTTTTTAGTCACCACGCCACCTAAAAATAGAATAAAAACTGATCAAAAAGTCGCATGCACCCCAAGAAAACTACAATGGATTCCTCAAGGTCTCTAGTTTCCAAAAAGGGGTCACTTTTGGGGGGTTTCCACTGTTTTAGCACCACAAGACCTCTTCAAACCGGACATGGTGCCTAATAAATTAAATTAAATTAATTAAATGTCACCTCTACTTTGCTCTAAATTCCTGTGAAACGCCTAAAGGGTTAATAAACTTTTTAAATGCTGTTGTGAATACTTTGAGGGGTCTAGTTTCTGAAATGGGGTGTTTGATAGGGGTGTCTAATATATGGGCCCCTCAAAGCAACTTCAGAACTGAGCTGGAAACTAAAAAATAAAATAAAAATGAGGCAATACTTTGCTTCTTACATTATACTGATAATGAGCCGTGCCCACCCCGAGATGACCCCAGTTTTGACCGTTTGTATAAACGGAGACCCCTATTAGACCATTTCAGTGCCCGGTTTTCCCAGCATTCATCCCCGAGAAGTGTATTTCTATAGATGAATACCTGGTACATTTGAAAGGGAGGCTTCAATTCCGCGAGTACCTGCCGGGTAAGAGGGCAAGGTATGGCGTGAAGATGTATAAGCTGTGCGAGAGTGCATCCGGGTATACCTACAAATTTAGGATATATATAAAAGGGAAGGACACCAGTATTCAGCCCCCAGAATGCCCCCCCTTACTGGGAGTTAATACAAAAATTGTGTGGGATTTGGTGCACCCACTGCTGGACCAGGGTTACCACCTCTACCTGGATAATTTTTATACCAGCGTCCCACTCTTCAACTGCCTCGCTTCCAGAAGTCCTGCGGCATGCGGCACTGCTAGAAGAAACCTGAGAGGCCTCCCTACGACTCTGCTTGGGCAAACACTCAGAAGGGGTGAGAGCAGGGCACAATCTAGCAGCAACATATTGTGTGTCAAGTACAAGACCATGGAGATGCCACACCAGTACCCATGTACCTGTACGAGGTACCAGTACAGGGACCCCCAAACAAGACTGCATCCTGGACTACAATAGGTACATGGGAGGGGTGGACTTGTCAGATCAAGTCCTGAAGCCTTACAGTACTTCTGGAAGCGGGGCCACAGGCATCGTACCAGGGCAACACTTTTTAGGAGAAGTTCCCCAAACTGGCAAGAAGGGAAAAAGTCAAAAGAGGTGCAAAGTCTGCTATAAGAGGGGGATAAGGAAGGACACAATATATCAATGTGACGCGTGTCCCGAAAAACTAGAGCTCTGTATGAAAGAGTGTTTTCAAATTTATCATCCATCCCTTTATTTTTAATTTACCCCAGTTTTACTCGCTCTGATCCACTTCGCACAGCTTACCCCTCCTCATCTTTCCCCTCTGAGCCCTGCTGTGTGCCCAGGCAGCTGATAACAGCCACATGTAGGGTATTGCCGTACCCAGGAGAACCAACATTACAGTTTATGAGGTGTATATCTCCGGTGGCGCATGCTGGGCACAATATATCGGACACTGAATTGGCATATATGTATAGAAAATTGCAAATTTCACTCTGCACCAACTGCTGCTCATTATCTTTTACACAATACCTGTGGGGTCAAAATGCTCACTACACCTCTAGATGAATTCCTTAAGGGGTGTCGTTTTTAAAACGGGGTCACTTCTCGGGGGTTTCAACTGTACTGATACCTCAGGGGCTTCTGCAAACACGACTTAGCACCAGAAAATTCTCAGTAGGCCACATGGTGGTCCTTTCCTTCTGAGCCCTCCCATGGGCCCAAACGGCAGTTTATCACCACAAATAGGGTATTGCCGCACTCAGGACAAATTGGGCAACAAAATGCGGTATTTTATTCCTTGTGAAAATAAGAAATTTTGAGCCAAAACTACCTCTTATTGGAAAAAATTACATTTTTTGGAATTCACAGCCCAATTCAAATAAATTCTGTGAAAAAACTGTGGAGTCTAAATGGTCACAACACCCATAAATGAATTCCTTGAGGGGTGTAGTTTCCAAAATGGGGTGACTTCTGGTGGGTTTCCATTGCTTTGATACCTTTGGGGCTCTGCAAATGCGACATGGCACCCGAAAACCAATCCAGCAAAATCTGGGCTCCAAAGAACACATAGCGCTCCTTTCCTTCTGAGGCCTCCCATGGGCCCAAACGGCAGTTTATCACCACAAATAGGGTATTGCCGCACTCAGGACAAATTTGGCAACAAAATGGGGTATTTTATTCGTTGTGAAAATAAGACATTTTGAGCCAAAACTACATCTTATTGGAAAAAAGTTTTTTTTTTAAAATTCACAGCCCAATTCAAATAAGTTCTGTGAAAAAACTGTGGGGTCTAAATGGTCACAACACCCATAAATAAATTCCTTGAGGGGTTTTGTTTCCAAAATGGGGTCACTTTTGGTGGGTTTCCATTGCTTTGATACCTCTGAGGCTCTGCAAATGTGACATGGCACCCGAAAACCAATCCAGCAAAATCTGGACTCCAACAAACACATAGCGCTCCTTTCCTTCTGAGGCCTCCCATGGGCCCAAACAGCAGTTTATCACCACAAATGGGGTATTGCCGCACTCAGGACAAATTGGGCAACAAAATGGGGCATTTTGTTCCCTGTGAAAATAAGAAATTCTGATCAAAAATGACATCTTATTGGAAAAATTGTCATTCTTTTAATTTCACAGCCCAATTCAAATACGCGCTGTGAAAAAACTACAGGGTCAAAATGGTAACAATAACCATAAATTAATTCCTTGAGGGGTGCAGTTTCCAAAATAGGGTCAGTTTTGGGGGATTCCTACTGTTTTGGCACCTCAACACCTCTCCAAACCTGGCATGCTGCCTAAAATATACTAATAAAAAAGCACCACCAAAATGCACTAGGTGCTTCTTTGCTTCTGGGGCTTGTGTTTTAGTCCACGAGCGCAGTAGGGCCACATGTGGGACATTTCTAAAAACTGAAGAATCTGGACAATACATATTTAGTAGTGTTTCTCTGGTAAAACCTTATTTGTTACAGAAAAAAAATAGAATAAAATTTAAATTCAGAAATAAAAACGAAATTTGCAAATTTCACCTCCACTTTGCTTTAATTCCTGTGAAATGCCTGAAGGGTTAAAAAACTTTGTAAATGCCGTTTTGAATACTTTGAGGGGTCTAGTTTTTAAAATGGGGTGCTTTATGGGGTTTTCTAATACATAGGCCCCTCAAAGCCACTTCAGAACTGAACAGGTACCTTAAAAAAAAGGCTTTTGAAATTTTCTTAAAAATATGAGAAATTGCGGTTTATGTTCTAAGCCTTGTAACGTCCAAGAAAAATAAAATAATGTTCAAAAAACGATGCCAATCTAAAGTAGACATATGGGAAATGTGAACTAGTGACCATTGTGGGTGGTATAACCGTCTGTTTTTCAAGCAGATGCATTTAAATTCTGAAAAATGCTATTTTTTCTAAATTTTCTCTAAATTTTGCAATTTTTCTCAAATAAAGACTGAATATATCGACCAAATTTTACCACGAACATGAAGCCCAAAGTGTCACGAGAAAACAATCTCGGAATCGCTTGGATAGGTTTAAGCATTCCGACGTTATTACCACATAAAGTGAAATATGTCAGATTTGAAAAATGGGCTCTGAGCCTTAAGGCCCAAACTAGGCTGCGTCCTTAAGGGGTTAAGGACGTCTAACACGTCTGAAACGCGTAGGCTCTACGACCGGACTGAAACTCCTTCCTGCACACCAGGACTCCATTCCTTTGGACCTTTTTAATTTTACTACCAGTAAACTTGGAACAAGTTTCCGTTTTACCCTCTACAGCGCTGGATTCAAACCCCTTGATTTTGTCTGCAGATCCATTACACACAGAGTGATCTATTTCCAGCATTATTTTATTTTCTTTGAATCTTGATGATTATGGGTAACCGTTAATGAAAACCCAAAATTTAGTCTCTCAGAAAATTAGAAGATTATATAAACCCAATTTCAAAAATTATTTTTAATACGGAAATGTTGTCCTACTGAAAAGTATGTCCAGTATATGCCCTCAATACTTGGTCGTGGCTCCTTTTTTCATGAATTACTGTATCAATGCTGCGTGGCATGGAGGCGATCAGCCTGTAGCACTGCTCAGGTGTTATGGAAGCCCAGTTTGCTTGGATAGCGGCCTTCAGCTCGTCTGCATTGTTGGGTCTGGTGTCTCTCATCTTCCTCTTGACAATACCCGGTAAATTCTCTATGGGGTTTAGGTCAGGCGAGTTTGCTGGCCAATAAAGCACAGTGATACTGTGGTTATTAAACCAGGTATTGGTACTTTTGGCAGTGTGGGCAGGTGCCAAATCCTGCTGGAAAATGAAATCAGCATCTCCATAAAGCTTGTCAGCAGAGGGAAGCATGAAGTGCTCGAAAATTTCCTGGTAGACGGCTGTGTTGACTCTGGACTTCATATAACACAGTGGACCAACACCAGAAAATGACATGGCCCCCAAACCATGATTGACTGTGGAAACTTCACACTGGACCACAAGCAACTTGGATTGACGCTTCTCCACTCTTCCTCCAGACTCTGGGACCTTGATTTCCAAATGAAATGCAAAATTTACTTTCATCTGAAAACAGGACTTTGGACCACTGAGCAACAGACCAGTCCTTTTTCTCCTTAGCCCAGGTAAGACACTTCAGACGTCGTCTCTGGGTCATGAGTGGCTTGACACAAGGAATGCGACAGTTGTAGCCCATGTCCTGGATACGTCTGTGTGTGGTGGCTCTTGAACCCTGACTCCAGCCACAGTCCACTCCTTCTGAGTCCTAGAGCCCCAGATTCTTGAATGGCCTTTTCTTGACAATCCTTTCAAGGCTGCGGTTATCCCTGTTGCTTGTGCACCTTTTTCTACCGCACTCAGCACCCAGCCACAAAGCCAGATTCTTTAGCAATGTCCTTTTGTGGCCTGCCCTACTTGTGGAGGGTGTCATGGACTGTCTTCTGGACAACTGTCAAGTCCGCAGTCTTCCCCATAATTGTATAGCTTACTGAACCAGACTTTTGGACCATTTAAAGGCTTAGGAAACATTTGTAGGTGTGTTGATTAGCTGATTTGAGTGTCACACCATGAGGCTACAACCTTGAACTCTAGACTAAATTTTGGGTTTTCATTAACTGCTAGCCATAATCATCAAGAAAATAATGCTGGAAATAGATCACTCTGTGTGTAATGAATCTATATAATATATATGAGTTTCACTTTTTGAATTGAATTACTGAAATAAATTAACTTTTTGATGATATTCTAATTCATTGAGAAGGACCTGTACATATACAGCACAAACTAAATAATGAAATACTCCTGGATAAGGCTCTGTTCACACCTCTGTGAGGCCCTGTTCACATCTGTGTCAGGGCAGTCCGTTGTGCTCTGTTAGAGGAACAGAATAAGGGAATGCCGGACGCAACGGTTCCCTTGCAGCACGGACACCTCCAGCGGCTGACGTAACCCATTGACTTTAATGAGTTCCGTCAGATTTCCGTCCAGGTGTCCGTCAATTTACCGAAAACAATAGCGCAGATTTTGCTTGCCAGTTGTTCTGTTTGGGGTTTTACTGGTATTTCAGTTTATAATGTGGAGGCACATGTAATCGGTGCAGGGTATAATAAGAGGGTGTAATAATGCGGTAAATAAATAATAATTCATAGATATGTGGCCGGTGTCGCACTGATAAATGGCGCCCGATCTTATCCGCTTTTTGAACACACTGCACACTTTGCATCGTCATATTCTGAGAGCCAGAACTTCTTTATTTTTTCTCTGCTGTGTGAGGGCTTATTTGTTGCGGGACAAATCAGTAGTTTTCATTGGTACCATTTTGGGGTACATGCAATTTTTATCATTTTTTGATAAGCAAGGTGTCCAAAAACCATCAATTCTGACCATGTTTTTCATTTTTTTTTTCTACACTGTTCACCGTGGACTACAAATGACAATTTTACTTTATTCTGCGGGTCAATACGATTACGGCGATACCATATGTATATAGTTTTTTTTTATATTTTGCAGCGTTTGCACAAGAAAATCCCTTTTTTTTTTTTTTTTTTTTTTAAATAATAAATTTTTTATGTCACCATATTCTGAGAGGCATAACTTTTTTATTTTTCAGTCAAAAAAGCTGTGCAAGGGCTTTTTTACGGTACGGGTTGTAGTTTTTATTGGTACTAATTTTGGGTACATGCCACTTATTGATCACTTTTTATTCTATATTTTGGGAGGGGTGGGAACCAAAAAAAAAAAAAAATAGCGATTCTGGCATTGATTTTTATTGATTTTTTTTGCAGTGTTCATCGTGCAGAAAAAGAACTATTGTTTAATAGTTTAGGCCGTTACGAACGTGGTGTTAAAAAAAAAAAAAAAAGACCCGTCTTTTGTAACCGTTTCACTTTTTCCTATAATAAAAGACGACTTATAGGGGAAAAAAAAAAAAGTGTTTTTTGTTGTCCCACTAGGGGACTTGAAGACCTGCGGTACTAATACAGCTAGAATACATTAAACTACCTGCGTAGTATTCTGTCAGTGTGACGTGACAGTCACTCTGACAGGAAGCCTGTGAGGACCAGGCCGGAGGTTGCGTCGTGTGGGGTGCCGATGTGCTACAAACCTCTTAAATGCAGCGAACGCAATCGATCGCAGCATTTAAGGGGTTACTTGACTAAATCAGCGGCGATGGACCGCTGGCCGGAAACATTGAAGTGTCAGTTGCCTGGGACATGTGACCTCCTGGTTCCCAAACACTGGGTTCCAAACACTGTCCGCTAGGACAGTGTGCGCCGGGAACCGCGCAGTAACTGTACGTCCTGGTGCGGGAAGGGGGTCAAAAACTGAGAATAATACTGAACTGAAACAAACCGAAGGTAAAGTGTCCGTTTTTTTGACGGACCCTGCTAATGGATCTATTAAAAAAAGGAATATTTTACCTTCCATTGCTTTCAGTCAGGTATCCATTATTGTGCCGTTTTTAAAATTAAGATGGATCTGCTAAAACGGAAGGCACAACGCAGATGTGAATGAAGCCAAGTGATGACACATAACTGGTAGTGTGAAAATGAAGATATGGGAGGACTATGCCCATTAAGAATGATTGATTGAAGTTTCTGCACATAGATACCCCTGGATCTTATGACATGTTCATAATACAGGTGGAATTACTCTTATGATCCTCAGTTTGTATCACAAGACTCACCTGATGTAAGGCTTCTAGAAAGTACCGGTAGAGGGTCAGAGTCCTGCTCTGGTTTGATTAAAATAGAGACAGCAGAGGATGATGTGATCTCTCGGAGGAGACTGCTGACGCCTTGTGTAGATTCCTTCAGTAAAGAGGTGACATTCTGGGTGGACTCCTTCAGTAGGTGAGAAACTGTAGGAACTGTTTTTGCTTGTCCATTTAGATCCTTGTTATCAATGTTGATTGCAAAAAGGATTGAGTTCAAACCTTAGAATATCACAAATACTAATTTTGTAATGAGAAGAGTATTCGACAAATTCATCAAAATCAAATCTATTATTAGAAAGACAATCGTAAGCTGGCCATTAACATGAGAATTATGTTGATTTTGATTTAACTGGCTAACAATCTAAATTCTATGGGACAGCCTATGGGGCGGTTCACATCTGCGTTGGAGGCTCCGTCACAGATCCGGCAGGGATTACCGGAAATAATAGCGCAGTCAATGGGTTCCGTCGGCGGTATCCATTGTGCAACAGAACCGTTGCTTCCGGTATTCCCTTGCTCTGCTTCTCTGAGGGAGCAGAATAGCGGAATACCACAACGCAGATGTGAACAGCCCCTAACAACTGCTGTTGGGGGAAACCGGTATTGTACACGTTATATTTTTATCTGTGTATTTATTTGTTCACATGATAAGTGGCACAACAGGTGTCTGGGAGCCACTTGTACTGCCTCTACAAAAAAAGGGAGGGTAGGTTTACACTGTAAACAGGTAGTACAGGCGAGTCCTGTAAACACCACTTCACTCAGCGTACAGCAAACCAGCAGAATAGAGGTCTGTTCACACTTTAAGATTCATTTAGGTGGAATTTTCACCTTCTCCATTGAGACTTTACTGGAAATCATCAATACAGGGCTCAAGACGGCATGAACACGGTGTAGGAAATTTCCAGTGAAAGAAATCTTGGGTGCTCTACATGCCATAAGCTGAACCGTAACTTGAAGCTACTGAGCCCCAGTGCAAAATATGTAAGCCCCCCCCCCCCCCCCCCACCTACGATGAGCTATTTATAATACCAGTGCCTTCTTTTGGAGCAAAGAGGTTAATTTGCACCCCGTGCACCATGTGTCCGTTACCTCTGCACCCCCTATAGCCTACGCCCTGAATATTAGACAGGATTCCTCTTCAATTGCCCCTCTCTATAAATTAGCAATCTTGGAAGTAATACGTAACATTGGCTCAGTTATGTTTGAGTTAAGCTTACCAGCTGCCATAGTAGGAAGCATACTGGAACGTTCCTCGTCTAAAACAAATGACCAGTCTTCATAGAAGAAACTAAAAATCAATTAAAATAGGGGGGAAAAAAAAAAGAAAGAACAAAAAATAAAATGGGCTTGTAGCATTATGAAAGAGCTAAAAATGTATTTCAACATCAGTGACACAGATTACAAAATTCTACCATTCACTTGTAATATGTTTAGGAAATGGCCTGAATGGCGAGCGAGCGAAAAAAAACACACACACACACACACACACTTCCCATTCAAGGCTTTGATGACTCGTGAATGAAAACCCCTATGGGAACTGTACTAACAGTCATATCGGGTGGCACCAGTTTTTGCTAAAAACAGATATAACTAAGAAAAGTCTGAAAATAATCCTTAACAACTTGACAGGAGAAATAAATGATCTATATCTACATTATAATGTACGGTGGAAATGTGAAGAATCATTTTATTATAATGAACTTTTAGAACACTCAGAGTGTGTCAGGTTTCAGATTTAGACCCTATAATGGGCGGATTCACATGCGGCAGATCAGAAAATCAGTTACATTCATCTGCATGGGGCTGTTTCTGCAGAAGGTGTATGGATTTCTGCGCATTCCATTTAGGTGAAGTTTCTGCAACAAAATCTATGGCATGTAAATCCACCCTACAGCACATAGTAGTTTCTCTGTTTAACTGTTAAAGTGCTACAATGGTGACACTTGTAGCCATACCCCATAGGAAAATAGTGGAGTTGTGCAGAACCACTCCTCCATGACACAATCATTTGTATGTGACTTTTCATTATTTCCAAGGACTGCCAGATTGGCATTTGATACTTCTGATAAACTATAAAGTATTCCAAAATCTGACATAATGATCCCAACCATTCATCCCCAGTATACATACACATACAGTAAGGCCTCGTTCACATCTGCATTGGAGGCTCAGTTAGGGGCCTTAGTCGCAGATCCAGCCGAGAATACCGGAAACAATCACACAGTATGCTGCGCTACGGTTTCCGGTAAAACCATGGACACCCCGACAGAGACCTGGCGGAATCCATTAAAGTCAATGGGTTCCGCCGTTGGTGTCAGTGGTGCAACTGAACTGGCGCTTCTGGTTCTTTTTCGTTGTCCTGCTCCTCTGACAGAGAAGAATAACGGAATGGTGAAAACTGCCCATAGACTGCTACCCATATGGTACCTCCCTGTGCCTCTGATCTTATATGGGAGGCACACACTGCATACTATATTATGCTTCTAGGGGTGAATAATGAGCCACATGGAGGCACCACATGACAGAACACGGGGTGCCTATGGGTCTGTTATATGGACCTATCTACAGCCATACAGGGTTCATGCATCCAGCTTTGCCATATGAATAACCCCTCAAGTGATTAAACTAGCAGAGTGCAAAGGAGGATGGGCGTTATTGTACACCGCAACAATTTAGTCAGGCAAAGTAGACCTCTCTGAACCATTTGATCCTTGTGCGTTTGGAATTGCTAAAAAACGGAGCGCTGTGTATTCGGATACATTAATATTGTCATCATCTGTAATAACAAACCCCTGATCCTATCAGAACAGATTGACCTACAATCTACTGCCAGACATGAATTTTTGATCAACATGGTCTACAACAATCAACTACTTTTTAAAGAAGTTTGCTGATCGGAGTATTACCTAAGCCTGTTTGGATCTGCAAGAAGCATATGTAGGTAACGTTCCAGGGAATGTTCATTCAAAGCACATCGCAGCCAGGCGCGGCCCCTCCCTATATCGGTGGTTATGTTCTTCAAAGCGTAGAATCTCTGAAGTTCGTGCTTGTTAAGAATTTCTTTCACGTACACCCAAAATACTGGTTCTGGGGGGGGGGAAGAAAAGTAAAAATTACAGTTCCCATCATCTCTCCAAGGGCAAAAAAGATGCCCAAAAAAAAAAAGTACAACCTGATTTGACTCACTGGGTATGCAACTGCTTCGTTTTCCTGGAGCACCGGGCAGCATCAGCCCGGGATCAAGCACACCAGTAATAAATATTACAGCAATGCCCAATCTCGCACGTCTCGGCAGTGAGAGGTGCTTTAGAAAAATTGTTCTCTCCAGAGTAAACTATCATCGGTCAATATGGACCCTTGGGTTATCCTATACCCCCAGATTCGTTTTACTAGAGAAGTAAACCCTTTTACTGCTGCACTGGTATGAAGATCAGTCATTTAATAGATGAGAAAAATACAGGGACAACCCCTATAAGAGCTGCAAGGTCTACTATTTTTTGATGATACTTTTGTAAAACCCAGAGCCAATAAACAGTTCTAACTAAGAAACAGTTTTCCAGAATTTTTAAAAACTCTATGGAGGAAAACAACTCAATGGCTTATAGTTACTTTAGGTTTTTTTATTTTATTTGCCAAAGAGAGAGAAAAAGAGAGAGAGAAAGAGAAAGAGAAAGAGAAAAAGAGAAAGAGAGAGAGAAAAAGAGAAAGAGAAAGAAAAAAAAAAAGAAGGAAGAGATCTCCATGTGCGTCTTATTGAACATCATATTGGCGTAGGGAAATGTTATGGGTGATAAATAAAGAAGAAACGCAATTCAGCCCAGTAGCCTGAATGACTACCATCAACCTAATAAAATCACCAGAATCCCTAAAAGAAACCCAATAATCTATCTAGGGCTATCTAAAAACTGGGTTGCCGAAGGTGTGAGGATTTTCATTGCTAGTTTTTACACATGATCTCCATGATTTCCTATGAATGTCAGCTTTTAAACAGCCTGAGGAAGAGGTTGGTCCGACCTTGAAACGCGTAGCTATACTGCAATTTTTAAATAAACTAATTTTTCTAAGAATATATCGGTTTGTTCATGCTTTTTTCTATGAGCCATTACCTGGATCATATCCTTAATTCTCCGGGCACGGACATACAGGACAGAGCTGTATTATATATCCACTGATTTCTCCATTCGTGCAATATTTACCTACGGAGCCAGTGGTGGCCCGGAACGGATCAACAGCAGCCCCGCAATTTACTGACACACATAAAATGGTGTTCTGTTCCGAGCACAACACCGCTAGGTCAGCATAACTGCTCACCCCATCTCCTTTGCCCATTGTTTCACACTTGATGCACTGTGTGCACCGGCCGTTTCCTTTTTCTTCACATTTCTTCTAGACTGAGGTTTTTCAGTGTCCTGGAAATACCTGTCTAGCAGCACGCAATAAGTGGAGTATTTCAGATTTTTTTATTTGAGTGGTAATGCTCATTTTGACATGCAGATTTGAAGTGAAAGTAGGGAAATTGTGACAAAACCAGCAGCCTAAAAAAAAGCATAAAGCATGATCTGGTTTAAAAATTTTACGAAAACAAAAATGTAAATCAGTGGGGGTCCGACTAGAACAGGGAACCCCCTAATATGGTTGCCCCCTAATGGGAGGAGATGTACGGCATAGTGGCTAGGTGAGCAGCTCCATACCTTCTATGAAATTGTATGGAGCAGTAGTGCACATGCTCAGCCATTGCTTCATACAACTCTTCCCCACTGCGGCCTTCCGGTGGGGAGTGAGGAGGGATGGGGGATAGGTGATAAACGTTAATGCCTGAAATGACTTCATTAACTATTTTGTAAAATCATTGTGCTGTTTTTTTCTGTATGAAGATCCAGAATTGTTTTTTTGTATTGATTGCATGTGTGTGAATAGTTAAAAAGATCATTGCAATAATGAGCATTGGAAGGACTAGTAGAAATAGTAGAGCATAATACACTCTGGCTTGGTACATTAGCCAAATGACTAAATAAAATGCTGCTGCAACAAGCCATGCAAAGTGCACACGGAGGAACTGTCAAAACATAATTAGGCAGACTGGCGATAATAGTGGGTTACCTGTCTCTGTTTTACTGGAGAATCCTGCTGCTTGTTTGATTGCTGCTGCTGTTAATGCTAATCCTCTGCTTCTTTTCAAGCCATGCTGAAGAACGGCTTCAAACTGAGCGCACAGACAAATAACTCTGCAAGAAAACAAATGCATAATTAGAAGGAACCTAAATCATGTCTTCTCCTCAGGTGACGAGGTGGACGGGTCAGGAATACCTCCGTGTGTCAGCACGCAACTGCTTACAAATCAGGATCATTCGATCTCGACCTTGGCGCTGAATCTATTATTTTTATTTCTGCATGAATTAAGTGTGATCCATATTATAAACATAGTCCCTCTATTTTCAGCAAACTATTGAAGATAAGCAGGGTTTACTATTGGCTGTACGTGTGTTCATTTATTTAATTTCCACTGCGGTGTAGAGTTCAATACGTAGCAGTGATGTGACACCCAAGTGGCAGCATGGGTCACTAAACTTTAAAAAAAAACTTTTGACCTATCAGTGACATGTCAGAAGTTTTAATCGGTGGGGGTCTGAGCACTGAGACCCCCACCGATCACTAAAAATGAATAGGCAGAAGCTCTCGGGTGAGCGCTGAGCTGCTTAGTTTCTGATCGGCTTTTCCCGGAATGCCGAGCAATCGGTGTACGGACTCATAGACGATCCATTGAGTCCGTGCACCAATTGCTCTGCCTTCCAGGAAAAGCCAATCAGAAACGAAGAAGAAAAGCGATCACCCAAGCGCTTCACTTTAGCGATCGGTGGGGGACTCAGTGCTCAGACCCCAACCAATCAAAACTTCTGACATGTCACTTTGACAGGTCAAAAGTGTTTAGGAAGTTTGGTTATCCTTTAAGAATCCCTGCAGCCAATTCCTCTGTAATCTGTATGGACTTCTTGTAAACCGTATTCACTCATTGTATAGCTGTATGAAGACGGAATATGGGTTGTAACCATGAACCCCAATTTCTCTGTTCTTGTTCATCTTAGTAATAGTTTTCTGGATTTCGAAACCTCTTTCTCAAGTTTAATGAAGGAAAAGCTTACGGATTGTATAACGTCAACTTTTTAATACAATTTGTGCTTCAATCCCAGACAGTTTTTAATAACTCTGCTTGCGGTCAGTAAATTAAAACATTCAGAGGCTGAAAACCTGCCATAATTATATTACAGTTTATATATAAATGCATTATAACCCAGAGCTGAATTACCAATTCTTCAGGCTTCTGAACTCAAAACTCCTGGCTATGTACTCAACTAAGGGAACAGTTTACATAGTGTTAAAGCCCTACATACGGCGTATGCGCCAGGATAGCTCCCAGCACATACGCAGAATTTATCCATAGGCCTCCATTCACCCGGCATGAGTCCAAAGAGTGTCCTTTGGGCATAAGATGGACCGGTATGCATTGGCATACCTTGTTTTTTGTTGTACAAAATAGCATAGTTGACGACGCTATTTTACACAGAGGTATACAGTAAAAAAAAATATACAGGATTTTTTTATACTACGGGAACCAACTGGCAACATATGCCATTGTAGGTCTATACAGCGGATATGTTGCAGACATCCATCAGTGGTATACATTGGGAAATACTGCCAATATTTACATCCAACAGAAGGCTCATACGATAAGTGAACAGATGCTAAGCAGTGAGAGCGGAGACGTAGCTCGGGGGAGCACGTGCCCCGGGCGCATTTGGACAAGGGATGCCGCTCTGGAAGAAGACTCACAGTCTCACACACAGAGCCGCAGCCACCCTATCCGCTGGCTCTGCACTCAGATCTAGAAAAGCGCATCACCAAGAGTTGATTGCTGTGGCAGCTGCCCCCATTCACAGAGCGACTGTCAGCAGCAGTCCGCTATTTTATTAAACTGACAGAGGCGCGCTGTGTGTGCCGGGCGGGGAGACTCTTAGCCCGACACATAAAGCTGCCTCTGCCCGGCACACACAGAGAATATCTGTCTGACTAAAACAGCGGATTGCTGGAGAAGCCGCCCCATACTCAGGACGCCTCTGTCAGCAGCAGTCAACTGTTTTATTCAAATGAGGACTTGCTTGCCTCTGCTGCCTGGCTGACCTACATCTCTCTTTGTGAAAGTCAGGCAGTCTGTTTATTACGGATGTGGCCAGAATTGTCACACGATTCAGCAGGTCAATAAGTATAGAGGGGCTCTGCTTATTGGCCAGCCGAGTCTTCTGACATTTCTGGAGCTGAAGGCCGCTATCAAAGCAACCGGGGCTTCCATAACACCTCAGCAGTGGCACAGGCTGATCTCCTCCATGCCACGCCGCATTGATACAGTAATTCATGCAGAGTCTGAGCCCCGACCAAGTATTGAGTGCATATACTGTATATACTTTTCAGTAGGCCTACATTTCCGTATTAAAAATCATTTTTGAAATTGGGCTTATATAATATTCAAATTTTCTGAGACACAAAATTTTGGGTATTCATTAACTGTTACCCATAATCAACATTAAAATAAAAAATGCTGGAAATAGATCACTGTGTGTAATGAATCTATAGAATACATATGAGAGACACTTTTTGAATTGAAATACTGAAATAAACTTCTTCATGATATTCTATTTCATTGAGAAGGACTAGTGTGTATATATATATATGTATATATGTATATATAGTGTGATATGTACATACCTATTTTTTTTTATTATTGTTGCTCAAGTTAAACAAAACAATGAGTAAAAAAAAAAAGTTACGTTACATTAATTGGTGGGGGTACGGAGCGTGGCAAACAGAATTAATCTTCGGGTGGGGTGTGTCGGGGTGGGGGGGGGTTTTGGTGTGACACCGAACTGAATCTTTGCCTCGGTTGTAGGAAAACCTAGCTATGCCTTTGTGAGAAGGGTGTCTGACCACAAGCTTGCTCTCAACTGTATCCAATGACAACCACCAGAACTATGAACTCAACTTTGAATTATAACACTATAGGGCGTTACCCAGAAGTAGTACAAAAAAAAAAAGAAAGCAATTTACACAAGTATCCCAACTTTGTACGTAGATTACATCTCTATGTAAACTGTAAAATCTCGTTCAGAAAGCGGACATACCCTCTAAGCCTTGAAAGGGGTACTGCAGTATAATGAAACGGTATACAGTTTTCCAATATATTTCCCGTACCAATTTCAGGTGCAGGACTGAGTACAGTTACAGAACTGTGTCTTGTGTGAGAGCCAAGTCTTGTTTGTCTGTCACATGACAAGCAGATTTTTGAAAACGTATCAATACATTGACAACTGGGTATAACCACTTAGACTGTAGTGACAAACACACACACACACGCACACACGCACACACACACACACACACACACACTGACCAATCAGAGCGGACAGAGTGAGACCTTGTAGGGACACAGCCCTTTGACAACTGGGCGTTACCATTCCCCTTTATTAATTTATTCAAACATTTCTAGGAGGAATAACAGAGGAATGGCAAAATGTAGAGCTCTAAGAAAAGATGTTCCAGAATTGGTATTTCATGGGAAATACAAGTAATTACAAAATTAGACATATCAGGAGAGGTGACAGGTCCTCTTTAATGCGACTCAAATCTCACAAAATTCACATTCACTTTGTGTGACTCTTACTCCAGAGGTTGTACAGAAGAAGTCATTTGCGGAAAACCTTATGTCAAGATTGCAGGATGTACTCCAAATTTCCAATATAATAAACGGTCTTGCTCAGGCTTTGGAACGATTTGTGCATGAATGCAGCTGCTCCAATAAACTTCGGTAACGCAGCAGGCAACATTAAAGAACAAGTGGTGAACGTGTTACCCTATGTATCTGTGCCAGCTATCAGGGGCAGTGACGCGTGATCTACACTGCAGGCACAACGCTGTCATCAGCCCACAGCATCAACACCTCGTTTTCTGCTAGAAAACGTACAGCAGACTCCAAGGTAGCCGCCAGGAAAGTCCTCCCTGGAAATGTTCTGTTACAGTGAGAATAAAAGGGATTTTACTACCAAAATTATGTTTACTGTACTGATATATATATATATAATTAGTGAACTGCCAGAATACGGCACAATACTTTTGTGCTTACCTATACTGCTCTAGGCCAGCACCCAGTCTACAGAGGACACCATGCATATAGCGCAGAGCGGCAATCACAACTCTGGACACTTCGGAGCTAAAATCTCCCAGCATTCCTTGCTCGCTCAATGTCTGCACAGGGCGTGCCCTGGCAATTTGTCTGCCAACTTTACCCCAGGCACATTACAGTAATCGGACGCAGGAAAAATGAACTCAAAAATATCTGCCTCACTCAATCAGCTGAGCGGTGTCTTTCAACAAGCTCGTTGAATGTTTCCAATAGAAACCAATAGTCAGTAGTGATTGGACAGTGTCGGAATGCTTAGGGTCTTGCCCTATTGACAAGGGGAATGGGAACACCCAATTGTCAGTTTATGCATAGATTTGCAGGATGAATAAAAGAGGAACGGCACAATGCAGAATTCTCAATAAAAATGCTGCAGAATTTTATGGGGAGATCCAGTATTTCGTACATCACATATGTTAGGTGAACAGATAGATTTTCTTTAAAGAGACTCTGTCACCACATTATAAGTGTCCTGTCTCCTATATAAGGAGATCGGCGCTGTAATGTAGGTGACAGTAATGCTTTTTATTTAAAAAAACGATCTTTTTTCACAACGTTAGCAGAGATTTTGGTTTATGCTAATGAGCTTTCTTAATGCCCAAGTGGGCGTACTTTTACTTTCGACCAAGTGGGCGTTGTACAGAGGAGTGAATGACGCTGACAAATCAGCCTCATGCACTCCTCTCCATTCATTTACACTGCACTAGCGACATAGATATATCACTATGTGCAGCCTCATACACAAGCCCTAACATTACTACAGTGTCCTGATAATGAATACACATGAAATCCAGCCTGGACGTCATGTGTACTCAGAATCCTGACACTTCTGAATCTTTTCTGTGAGATTCCAGCAACGGATACGAAATCTCGTTTAGCTCCGTGATCTCGCAAGATTTCGTATCCGTTGCTGGAATCTCACAAAAAAAGAGTCAGAAGTGTCAGGATTCTGAGTACACATGACGTCCAGGCTGGATGGTCATGTGTATTCATTATCAGGACACTGTAGTAATGTTAGGGCTTGTGTATGAGGCTGCACATAGTGATATATCTATGTCGCTAGTGCAGTGTAAATGAATGGAGAGGAGTGCATGATGCCGATTGGTCAGCGTCATGCACTCCTCTGTACAACGCCCACTTGGTCGAAAGTAAAACTACGCCCACTTGGGCATTAAGAAAGCTCATTAGCATAAACCAAAATCGCTCCTAACGTTGTGAAAAATATCGTTTTTTTAAATAAAAAGCATTACTGTCACCTACATTACAGCGCCCATCTCCTTATGTAGGAGACAGGGCACTTATAATGTGGTGACAGAGCCTCTTTAAGCATGCAGCGCTCGACCACGGAGTAAGAACTAACTGTCAGCCAATCAGAAGGCTAAGAAGTAACATGTCAGCTTTTATGGCTTTTTGCATTCATTTTTAAAATGACTGGGGAGGGGGTGCAAACACAAGCTTCTCTTTAGACTCAGTTTGGCACTTTGGGAGCAACTGCACCCACCACAATAGTATCTTATAGATGCCCCAATATAAAATTCTACCTGGTGACAAATCTCCATTGATGAAAAGGCATTTTCAAGAGTGGAAATTCATATACATACCGGCTATCAGAATCTGATGCAATCTCCTTACGTCCTCCAAAACGAATCTGGCACTGTAAATCAGACAGGAAAATTATTTAAAAAAATATTGAACTCAAACTTTACTAAACACTGACGCACATTTTGCCATCACTGTCTGATCTGTAGTGGGTTCAACCATTATAATCTCTAGAATGTAGTGGCTGCAGCTGATGGGAGCAGAGAAGATATAGCTCTCAGACTGATGCAGCCCCTTTCTTCTGGCAATAAGAGGGGGATTCAGCCCCCAAACACACACCAATCACAACTTCTGACATCTGTATTAATTCTTTACATAAGTAATGATGACGCCATTCAATTTGACATTTTATATATTTTTTTTCTTCTTATGTTGACCCAGAATTGATAAAAAACCAGAACCCATAAAATTCAAGACTGCATAAAATACAATCAGATCGAGACAGAGAATCAGTCCCAGAATCGCAAAACCCCTGATCCTCCTCACCGCTCAACCACAGTTAGGAGGACATTGAATGGAGCAGCGGTAGAGCATATGTGCCGCCGCTCCATTAAAAGTCTACGGGAATGACAGAAACAGCCGAGTGCAGCGCTCGGCTGTTTCAGTCATTCTCGTAGGCAGTAAATGGATGGTGGGTGCAAATGCTCGTTTACCTGCTGATCATACCGTTTTAAAAAACTGAAGTATTATCGTTGTCGGCAGCACATCTCCCTAAACAGGGAAACACAGTCTCCCTAAACAGGGAGACGCGCTGCCGACATGATAACGTATGGGGACGAGCGATCAGAGTAATGACCGCTCATCCCCATACATAGCTCCTCGTTGCCGGAGCAAACAAACGCCGATCATCGGCTCTCGTTGCACCAGCCATAATTGAGATCGGCCTTAAGAGTCTGCCCCCTACTCAAAACCCGGTTGGGGGTGGAACTGGTCTTACTCCCTGCAGGCTTAACAGCTCAGTGACTGTAGAAGGGGGCAAACACTTTTTGATTCTTAGTGTCGTAATTCTTAGTGGCAACAGCATATACCCATGGTCTGTGTCCCCCAACGAGACAAATAAGAAAATTACATTGTTAACAATTATTGTGTATATGGGCATCATTTGCCACACTAATTCAACAACCTACAGTTGTCCTTCACCCGCCCCTCCCTGCACGGCGGTCTTAAATGACAATTATTTGCAACTGGCAAGAGAAAAATCTTTAAAATGACTTTCTGCACAAGCAATAATTGATGCAGATTTATTTTTTTTTTTATTAACAGGAGGTTCAGTTTAACACTTTTTCCAGCTACAATTTAGAATGAATTTTTAAAAAAGCGGACGCTCACGGTTTGTTTTGTGAATAAAAAGGGGAAATAATAATGAACTTCTTCAGCAAAAAGAAAATTCTGCCTGGAAAAATCAGCTCCGGTTTTTTAGAAGTTGTTTTGACCACAGGCGTTTGTGGACGCGTTTTTTAACTATTTCTTCAACAGGCAAAGGGAATAACCTAAAACGCGTAAAAAAAACGCGTCGGCCATTGGCTGCGTTTTTTTCAGGCTCCCATTGATTTCAATGGAGTTTTAGAGGCGGAAAACGCCTCAAGATGGGGACTGTCGCTTCTTTTTCCCACGTGTGTTTTTTTCTGCTCGCAGGAAGAAAAAAAAACCGCCTCCACCTCCGTCTTTAGCCGCGGTTTCCGTGGCAAAAAAAGTGTCAAAAAAACCTGTGTGAGAACAGGGCCTTATAAAGAATTAGAATTAAAATATTGAATTTAAAAGGGAACCTGTCACCAGCATTTCACCTATTAAACCAGCAATACTATCTCTACGCTGATGACACCCAATTATATACCTCTTCCCGTGACATTACCCCTGCTCTAATACAAAATACCAGTGATTGTTTGTCCGCTGTCTCTAACATCATGTCCTCTCTCTATCTGAAACGGAATCTTTCTAAAACTGAGCTCCTTGTATTCCCACCATCTATTAACCTTCTGTTGATAATAACCTCCCTAAACCTGATGCCTCCATCTCAGTGTGTGGCACTACCATCACTCCTAAGCAGCACGCCCGCTGTCTCGGGGTTATTTTTGACTCAGATCTTTCCTTTACTCCTCACATACAATCATTTTCACGCTCCTGTCATTTTCACCTCAAAAACATCTCCAGAATCTGCCCTTTTCTTACGGAGGAAACCGCCAAAACTCTCATTGTTGCTCTGATTCACTCTCGTCTTGACTACTGTAACTCATTACTAGTTGGTCTTCCCCTCATCAAACTCTCCCCTCTCCAATCTATCCTCAATGCAGCAGCCAGGCTCATCTTTATGACCAACCGCTACACCAACGCCTCTAATCTGTGCCAGTCACTGCACTGGTTGCCCATCCCCTTCAAAATAAAATTCAAACTTGTTACTCTCACCCACAAAGCTCTCCACAGTGCTGCACCTCCTTACATCTCCTCCCTCATCTCTGTCTACCACCCTACTCGGGCTCTGCGTTCTGCCAACGACCTTAGATTAAAATCCTCCATAAACCGAACCTCCCACTCCCGTCTCCAGGATTTTTCTCGTGCTGCACCAGTCCTCTGGAATGCACTACCACAGACAACCAGATTAATTCACAATATCCACAGTTTTAAACGTGCCCTGAAAAACACATCTATTTAGACAGGCCTATAACATTGCCTAATCTGAATCCTTTCCATGGCCCTCCTTTTAGATTAGACATCAGAATAAGATTCCCTCACACTCCTTCTCTTCATGTCCGTCATACACGGATACTGGCTTTATGTTACCACCCATGTGTATAAAAATGGCTGGACTATTGTACAGAACAAACACTGTTACACTTTGTGTTTCCCTTAATTCCTCATAGATTGTAAACTCTTGCGAGCAGGGTCCTCACTCCTCAGGTTTGAATTGTAAATTAACTTTGTCACTATGTAATGTCGGACATTGTTTGTTTCATGTTCCCTCTAAATTGTAAAGTGCTGCATAATATGTTGGCGCTATATAAAGATTATTATTATTATGTTTTAAGATGACCTATTACAACAATACAAAGTAAATTGTACCTGCTTTACCGCATCCAGTAATCGCTCCGTGAGATACTGTCTTTTCAAGTCATTGTTCTGTAACCCTGCAATGGAGTAAAACATTAAAAAGTCAAAAGTAGTTGTACGATGTACAGAGGAACAATACTACACGAGAAATACTCAAAGTTCTTAATGTTTTTCTTTACCAGTCATCATGCAGAAAATTGTATATTGTTTTTGATATCTTGTTTTTTTTTTTTTTGTTTTTGTTTTTTTTTAATTAAATCTTAAATTTTTATTGAAAGATTTTTATACATTACAACCAAACAAAAATACACATAAGTAACAGACACACACACACACACAATACTGTTCGTATTAGAATGACACTCCATATAAGTAAAACACATCTCAAATTAGCCATTTAAGATCATAATTAAATATAGTATTTTGAATGAGTCCAAGAATTCCATCTCCTCACATTCCGACCATGAAGAACTAAATCAGAAACTAAATAAGTTTCATGATAACACTGGCTATTAACTCTTCTAATGACCTCCTGGATAGAGGGGGAAATCGGAGATTTCCAAGATTGTGCGATGGCCATTCTAGTGGCTATAAGAATATGATGAATAATTAATCTATCTAGCGGATCTATTTCCTCCAGATTAATATCCAAAATTGCTATGGCAGGGGATAACGGCACAGGAACCTGTACGAATTCTGAAATAAGTGTAAATACCCGAAGCCAAAGGCCAGACACTGATGGACACGACCACCACATATGTGAAGGGGATCCCATCTGTCCACAACCTCTCCAACAAAGTTTAGAAGAAGCCGTGATGATATGCGCTAGTCTAGAAGGTGTTAAATACCACCGCAGGTGAATTTTCCGCATTAATTCAGTATGGTTTACACATTTAGAATGTTTTGCGGCCCAATTTGAAGCTTTAATCCAGGTATCTTCAGGAAAAACTGAACCCAGTTCCCTCTCCCATTTTAACATGTAACTTGTTTTACCCTTATTATCCAGAGCAAGGATCAAATCATAAAACTGTGGTAAACCCTTTGAATATCCCTGCCCTTTATGTAAGAATTTGTGGAATGAAGTGAGATTAATAGGTGATTGGGGAAGTTTCATGGATTGGATACAATGTCTGATTTGCAGATATTGGTAAAAAAGGTTTTGGGAGAGTTGATAGACCTTCTGTAAGTCTTCAAACGTCTGAAAAGTGTCAGAGTCATAAAAATCAGAAATAACCTTCATACCTGCGGCAACCCAAGGAGACATGGAAATATGAGGAATAAAGAACTCAAGAACAGAAAGTGGAATACAATCTTTCGACACATTAACCCACTTATTTTTGCAAACATATCGTACCCACACCAATATCTTGTTTTTATTACAACAACCTCACACCTGTTGCTTTCTAAACATTTGTTACCAATTCCTATACGACTGCAAAACATTTTTGATATAAAAAAAAAAACTGTAAACAAAAAAGGAAACAAGTTATTCAAAGCACATAACTATAGGCCCCATATACACGAACATGTATATGGGGCCTATAGTTATGGGAAAAGGGAAGTAAAAAAAAATTCTACACTGAAGAGTTTATATTTTTTTGTTCTAGGAAATTACCTAACCCTTTTTTGCAGCCATCTCCTGTCCCTGCTGTGACGGCTCCTGCGGTGACTATTCCATAAATTCACCGTTCTCACAGTAAAGAAGGCTTGTCGCCTCTGCAGGCTGAACCTTGTTTTTTTTCCGGACGGAGGGAGTGCCCCCTTGTTTTTTGAGGGGGTTTTACATGGAACAGGATTTCACCATATTTTTTGTATGTGCCGTTAATATATTTATATAAGTTAATCATGTCCCCCCTTAGTAGTCTTTTTTCAAGGCTAAATAGGTTTAATTCTTTTAATCTTTCCTCATAACTTAGCTTCTCCATGCCCCTTATTGGCTTCGTTGCTCTTCTTTGTATTTTTTCCAACTCCAGGGCATCCTTTCTATGAACTGGAGCCCAGAACTGAACTGCATATTCTATATGAGACTGCACTAATGCTTTGTAAAGTGGTAATATTACATCCCTGTCCCGCGAGTCCATGCCTCTTTTAATACACGACAATATCTTGCTGGCCTTTGAAGCAGCTGATTGACATTGCATGCTGTTATTTAGTTTATGATTTACAAGTACACCCAGATCCTTCTCAACAAGCGACTCCCCCAGTGTAGCTCCCACTAGGACATATAATGCATGCAGGTTATTGGTACCCAGATGCATAACTTTACATTTATCTACATTAAACCTCATTTGCCAAGTGGATGCCCAAACACTCAGTGTGTTCAAATCAGCTTGCAATTTACGAACATCTTCCATAGAATGAACAATACTACATAGCTTGGTGTCATCTGCAAAATTAGAAATAGTGCTATTAATCCCATCCTCTATATCATTAATAAATAAGTTGAATAATAGTGGTCCCAGCACTGAACCCTGGTGTACACCACTTATAACCGGGGACCATTCAGAGTAGGAATCATTGACCACAACTCTCTGGATACGGTCCTTGAGACAATTCTCAATCCAATTACAAACTATACTTTCTAAACCTATAGTCCTTAATTTACCCATTAGACGTCTATGGAGGACAGTGTCAAATGCCTTTGCAAAGTCTAAAAACACTATATCCACAGCGGCCCCTCTGTCTAGGCTTCTGCTCACCTCTTCATAAAAATAAATCAGGTTGGTTTGACAACTTCTGTCCTTAGTAAAACCGTGCTGGCTGTCATTTGTAATACTATTTTTTGTTACATAATCCTGTATATAGTACCTCAATAGCCCCTCAAACATTTTCCCCACAATGGATGTTAAGCTTACTGGTCTATAATTACCCGGGGAAGACCTAGAGCCCTTTTTGAAAATAGGCACCACATTTGCCCTGCGCCAATCCCTTGGCACTATACCAGTCACTAGAGAATCTCTAAATATTATGAAAAGGGGGACAGAAATAACTAAACTAAGCACTTTAAGAACTCTAGGGTGTAACCCATCTGGTCCCGGGGCCTTGTGTACATTTATTTTGTTTAATTTAGAGTGGACCATCTCTACATTCATCCAATTCAGTATATCAACTGATATATTAACAGCACTGACAGCGGCTACATCAGCTGCTCTGTCTTCTGTTGTATATACAGAGCTGAAGAAGCCATTTAGTTACTCTGCCTTTTCTTGATCCCCTGTGACCAACTCCCCATTACCACTATCGATGGGTCCTACATGTTCAGACCTTGTTTTTTTTTGCATTTATATACTTGAAGAATTTTTGGGGATTTGTTTTACTATCCTTGGCCACCTGCCTTTCATTTTGTATTTTTGCTGATTTTATTACCTTTTTACAAATTTTATTAAGCTCTTTATAATTTACAAAGGCTACAGCTGTACCCTCAGATTTGTATTTTTCAAATGTCCTTTTTTTGTCATATATTGCCTTTTTTTACAGAAGGTGTAACCCATGTGGGGCTTAATTTTAGTCGTTTATACTGGTTACCTATAGGAATACATTTTGCACTATAATTACCCAAAGTAGATTTGAAAAACTCCCATTTATCATTTGTACCATTATTTAACATTAGTTCTTCCCAGTCTATATCTTAAATTGCAGTCCTCAACCTGGAGAAATTGGCCTTCTTAAAATTACGTGTTTTGCCCTCCAAGCCTGTGTTTGTTTTTTGCAGTATAGGTAAAATGTAACTATATTGTGATCACTGTTACCGAGGTTTTCACGAACATTGACATTCCCAACAACCTCTGTATGATTAGAAATGACCAGATCACACAAAGCTTCACCTCTAGTCGGGTCTTCTACAAACTGGCCCAAAAATGTTTACAATTTTCCTGCAACAGGATGAGGAAATGTCTCCCCTTTGCAGTTGAATCTGAACCATGACACCAATTAATATCCCAGCAATTAAAATCTCCCATTATCACTACAGCACCAGCCTGTGCAGACTTCTCCATCTGTTTATATAGCTGATCTTCCATCTCCTCAGTTATATTGGGGGGTCTATAGATTACACCAAAAGTAATTTTTTCAGTGTTTACCTCCCTTTGTAATTCCACACACAAGGTTTCAACCTCCTCACAATCTTCACCCTCTAATGTCTCTTTCACACTCATCTTCATATCACTTCTCACATACACCACTGCCTTCATATCACTTCCCACATACACCACTGCCTTCATATCACTTCCCACATACACCACTGCCTTCATATCACTTTTCACATACAGACATACACCATCGCCTTTCCCATTGGTCCTGTCTTTCCGAAAGAGTGTAAAACCCTAGATTTACAGCCCAGTCATGTGAAGAGTCTAGCCGTGTTTCAGCAACACCAACTATATCTATATTTTCTTCCAGTATCAAGGCCTCCAGCTCCCCCATTTTGCTTGCTAGACATTTGGCATTTGTGAACATACATGTTAACTTGCCTTTAAATTTTTCACTTTCAGTATCAGAAATGTGATTATTTGACATTATTTGGGCATTTTTATTTGCATTGCTGTTTTGTAACGAAAGGATCTCCTTATCCTGTAGTCTAGTCCTCTCCCCACCAATATAGTCTGACCCCTCTCTAACAAACTACACCTTTATTTTCTATATTGACCTCCCTCCACAGCCCTAGTTTAAATACTCCTCCACCCCAGCTAGAATTCTCTCCCCCAGCACAGCGGACCCCCTTCCATTTAGGTGCAAATCATCTGCAGAATACAGTTTGTCCCCCAATGAAAAGTCAGCCCATTGCTCTACGAACCCAAAGCCTTCTACTCTACACCAAGACTTAAGCCATGCATTTAACTCCCTGAGCTTTCGCTGTCTTTCCTGTGATGCACATGGCACAGGCAGTATTCCTGAGAATACTACCTTGGAGGTCCTACCATTCAGCTTGTAGCCTAGTTCTTTAAAATTATTCTTAAGGCTCCTCCACCTAGCATTTATTCTGTTGTTGGTACCTACATGGACCACAACAGCTGGATCATCACCAGCCCCTCCCAGCAATTTGTACATACGTTTCAGCACATGCCAAACCCTGGCACCAGGGAGACAGAAAACCATTCGGTTGAGGCAGTCTTGGCAACTAATTATTCTATCTGTCTTCCTGATTATAGAACCCCCTACAACTATCAATTGTCTTGCCTTACCTGCATTACCATCCCGCCGACTACTAGCTCGGCTGTTCTCCCGGCTATTAGGGAGATCAGTATCCACTAGGGCTGCCATTTCTGAGACCGACACCCTCACATCATCACCCAATTTGGCAATTTTGCTTGGAATATCAAAAACAGGATTGACCTTCCTTTTCTTGGACCCCTTCCTACTGCACCGAACTACATTAACCCAGCTACTTGCCTGATCCTGCTGACCCATGTCTTCACCCTCCAATTCTACCCAACTAACTGCTTGTTCCATCAGCAGCATGCTCCACTCAAGATTGTCTATCGCCCTCAGTGTTGCATTCTGCTCCTCCAGATCTCTAATGCGAGCTTCCAGGTGAACAACATGCTCACATCTGCCACAGCATTAATCCAAAGGGATTGTCCCATTCGGTTACTCACCCAGAAAAGAAAGCCTTTCCACCAAACCAGGGGCGTAGCTAGGGGGGGGCAGGCGGGGCATGTGCCCCGGAGGATAGGGAAGGGGGCGCCAAAGAGTAGCTGATCGCTGCTGACAGGCGCCCCGTATGTCGGACACCTGCAGCAGCTTAGGAAGAGCCAGGACATTACGGTGTACTGACTGGGGTCTGTGACGGCCAGGGAGTGGACCAGTCCAGTCACCTGACCTCACGTCGGTGACATGAGGTCAGATAACTCAGGTCAGGGAACAGGTCCACTCCCGTGCTGCAGCCTCCCTGCATCTGCATCTACTCTGTGCTCTGCACACACGCCGAGAAGCAGAGAGGAAGCTCCGCCCACACACAGCCCGTCCTGACCTGTCAGCAAGGATACATGGTGAGTGTGTAATGTGTGTCTCTGTGTTTGTATGTGTATATGTTACAGTGTGTCTGTCTGTCTGTCTGTCTATGTGTTTGTCTCTTACATCTACTACATTATCTGTACTCAGAGGGTTATCACTGTGTCATCTGTGGTGTTACATAGAACTGCAGGGGACATCTACTACATTATCTGTACTGTGTGCTAAATTACAATCTCAGCTCTGCTACACAGTACAGATAATGTAGTAGATGTTCCCTGCAGTCCTATGTAACACCACAGATAGCACCGTGATAACCCTCTGAGTACAGATAATGTAGTAGATGTTACCTGAGGTCCTATGTAACACCAGAGATAACACACAGTGATAACTCTGATTACAGATAATGTAGTAGCTGTTGCCTGCAGTCCTATGTAACCCCACAGATAACACATTGTGCTAAATTACAATCTCAGCTCTGCTACAATGTGTTATCTGTGGTGTTACATAGGACTGTAGGCAACAGCTACTACATTATCTGTACTCAGACAGTTATCACTGTGTTATCTGTGGTGTTACATAGGACTGCAGGTAACACTACTATCTGTATTTAGAGAGTTATCACTGGTTATCTATGTTGTTACATAGGACTGCAGGTAACATCTACATTATCTGTGCTGTGTACATTTGTGCCTGTGTGGGTATATTTGGGTCGGTTTGTGAATGTATCTTTGTGCTTCTATATTTGTGCCTTTTATGTATTTGTATATGTTCCTGTCTGTGTATTTATCTGCCAGTGTGTGTGTGTGTATATATATGTGTCTGTACGTCTATATATTTACCTGTATGTAGGCTTAGTCCCAGTTCTGGGTGTATGTGCAGAGTAGGTCCCCACCTTACAGAGGTCGCCTTGTCGTGGCAGGTGGGCTAACACTTTTTGATCAAAATGTGCACTAAGAACCTCCCTATTTGTAAGTAGATTTAGCTTTAGTGCATATTTATTTATATTTAGTGGTTTAGGTGGCATTAGTGTCGCAGGGTGCTGTCACCATTCTATGTTTGCTTTACCTGTATGTATATATTCCAGAATGTGTGTATGTATATTTGCCTGTATGTTTAAATATCTGTCTTTATGTATGTACAGTATATATGTTCCAGCGTGTCCATATATGTGGTTCATTTTTGGTTTGTGTAGGGGGCGGCAATAGAGAGTCCTGCACAGGGCGCCATCCAACCTAAGGCCAGCCCTGGCTGGCACCAACCCTCGTCAGAAGAAACTCCGCCGCTGCCTGCGCCGCTTGACCTCCTCGGCTCCTCCGGTAAGTCACACCAGGCAGAGCGGAGAGTGGTAGCAGTAGGCTACTGCTCACCGGTCTGTTCACAGTGTGGCGCTAAGTACAAGAGGGTGAATGTGGCACTATTTACAAGGGGGGGGGGGGGGAGTGTGGCGCTATTTACAAAGGGGCAGCGGGCTGTGTGTGGCGCTATTTACAAAGGGGCAGCGGGCTGTGTGTGGCACTATCTACAGGGGGCTGTGTGTGGCACTATTTACAAGGGGGGCTGTGTGTGGCACTATTTACAAGGGGGGCTGTGTGTGGCACTATCTACAAGAGAGGGGCTGTGTGGCGCCATCAATAGGGGGCTGTGTGTGGCCTCTTTAATATATTTTCTTTTAATTTATTCTTATGTTAATTACATTATAAAACTATATCGCTTGTAAAATGTAGAAATGCTTTTATACTCGCGTCACATTAAAAAAATTGTGAACAAAAAATTACATCTCATTGATTGGTAGAGAAAGAAAACATGGCGAGGGGGAAGGAGATGTCGGGAAATAAGTTGGGGGGGGGCGCCAATCTGAATCTTTGCCCCGGGTGCAGGAGAACCTAGCTGCGCCTCTGACCAAACAACCACCCACCTTGTCTGAAGCCCCCAGCAATCATCTGTTATCAATGGGGAAAGCTGTATGCGCCCACACGAAACCCACTATATGACGTCTATAAGCCTATTGCAATTATGTCTTTGTCACGAAACGTGGGTATGTGGACCCACTAGGCCGCACCGCCGTAGTGGAGTAGCAGCTGGCCAAACAACAGTCCTAGTACAATAGTACCTTAAATAGTCCAGACAGTAATGGAGTCTCGGCACAGGTGAATTTGTAGATGCCAGACGTGGTGTATATCACCAGGCGTGACCAGGTGGCACAACACGACTCCAACAGGTTAAGGTACAGGGACATATATAGCACGGGATACAGAATACAGGTAGCAGGGCACGGGAACATGATAACACTAAGGGACCATTTTCTAAGACTAACATGGGTAAACACAACCATCAGGCAATGAGTGACAGGCAGAGCCCTTTTTATAGTCCAGGGTGATCATGGGCTAATTACAGATCTTACTCATGGGTGTTCACTGGCCCTTTAAGGCCAGACACGAGCGTGCGCGCGCACCCTACGGGAACCTGTGCAGCGATGTGGAAGTGAGTGCCGGCATCTCTCAAGAGGGAGATGCCGCCCGGCACTCACTCGTCCATGGCTGCGGCCGTTGGAGGGCAGGTAAGAACGACGTCCACTACTGTGGACGTTACAGTCTTATTGATGAAGATTCTCCATCCCCCTTCCCCAAAACCATCACAAATTAAAGTGCTTCTGAAAAATGTTGTCGTGAAACTTTAGGACATTTCTTCCCATACATGCCAAACCATAGTAGAATGCTCAGCAAAATAAGGAGCTGCCAGAGAAATAACAATGGGGAAGATTTGTAATGTAGACTATGGAGCACACTAGTAAACAACATTAGGATGTTCCAGGGATTGTTCGCTGCCATTTTTCTGTTCAGACTTCTGATAACTCAGTCACACTTTCTACCTTCATTCTCCATACAAATATTTCTGATCAATCCCTTTAAACAAAAAAAACTGAAGCTCAACTCTTTCATTTTCCATGTATTTCTAAACCGCAGCTGGACTCTGTTCCCTTTTGCATTACATTGGCAAATTGTCCTGTGATAGCGTGAAGGAGCAGCAGCTGTATTCACAGATTTCATCCAAGTTTTCATTATGGTTGTGCTTAACCTAGCACAGCCAATCCAGGTGAGCACATTGTGTTATGTCAGGAACATACAAGCCACTGCTTAAATGTTTCTCTTTATTTTCTCAACTAACATTAAATTGGAAGAACATCTCTCCTAGGAATAGAGGGGCTTTTTTTTTTTTTTTAATCTAAAAAGGTTTCCATCTGGGATGGTAAAGCACATGAAGAAAACATTCCAGGTGATTCATACATATTGGAGACATCCATAGATCTATATTTTGCAGCATTTGGTAATCCCCCTAAAAATATGTTGTTATTACAGGCTCATACAATGCTATGGAAACCTTTAGTACATTGTTTGAAGATAAATTTTACTAAGAGTGTTTTGTGCAACTTTGTAATTTATTTTTATATTTTTTACTTTTCGAACTACAGCTTCTAGGTATCCTATGTAGCTGTATCCTGAATCCGTCAGGTCAGCAGGACTGACGGCTTCAGTAACAGCGGGTCCTGCTTGTCTCTGACACGCAGAATCCAGCTGTTATCAATCACATGGGTGGCTTCTGGTATTGCAGCCCAGCTCTATTAAAATTAATGGGCTTAGCTGCAATACCACACATAACCCGTGGACAAGCGCGACATTGTTTCTAGAAGAAAGCAGCCATGTTTTTCTCATCCTGTATAACCCCTTTATCGTCGCGCCAGTTTACAGTCTGACCGCAAAATTTTCACTATACTGTGGACGGAGCGCAATGTTCACAGCTGATGCTGTATAACTGCATACATACATACGACATATTATACATCTGCTGTAAACACTGCAGTCAGTCCACAGTGTAGTGCAAACACCCTACTTATATAGAATATATAGGGAGATCTACATTAAAGAGGACCGGTCATGGGCTTTTTCCTTTTTTTAAACCACATGCCTCCCTTTATGTGCTGCCTCCTCCAGATTCCAGTGCTGTAAAAAAATAAAAATGTTATTGCCCCCCCCCCCCCATATGTCCCCCTGCTCCATGTGGCACCTAATATGCTAACTTTGAGTAAAGGTACCGCGAGGAGGGGATCTTAACTTTCCTCAGTAGGCATTGCCTCGTGCATCGTTGTGACGCTGTCCAATCAGAGAGGACAGCCTCATAGCGATGCAGAAAAAAAACAGGTCTTCAGTATTCCTGTCCGCAATGATCAAAACAGAACATGTGGCTTTTATTTAAAAAAAAAAAAAAATCAACATTGGGGTTATTTGGTTTCGAAAAAGAGATGGCTGAGGGGCGACCTAATAACTATGTATAAATTTATCAAAGCGCAATATACTGCAGAGATTAGTCTAATTTTCTGTTTGTACCCAGGACTGTAACAAGTGGAAATCCTAGAGCAGAGGTCTCAAGCATGCGGCACCTCAGGCTGTCATCTGCGTCCCATGGGGCACCGAAGCTCCAGAGACATCCTCGGGACAGCAGGCCAAAGGAGGAGCGCTGCGTGCTGCGCGCCACACACACACACCACACACCACACACACACACAGCCTGTAGAAAATGCCAACCCCCCAGTGATTAGCACCTCGCACAGCCCCCTGTAGATAGTACCACCCCCTCCTGTAGATAGCGCCCCAAACACCCCACTCTGTCAACAGCGCTGCACCTCCTCACTCCCTGTAGATAGCTCCATTGACAGGGACGTCAGGGGCTCCTCCAGGAGGGAATTCCCCGGTCAAAGTATTGACAACGCTCTGGCTGAGGATTCCAGTCCTAGAGGGAGCACCAATGAAGCTATCTACAGGAGGGTACCCTGTACTATCTACAGCTAGTAGCTACATCGACTTACCTGCAAACGCCGATGCTGCTGCAGAATCATCTGTAGCCTCTGGTGCCGATGTGTCCTCGCTCGTCCGACACGATGCAGGACCTGTGAGTGACGTCACAGCGTGATCTGTCAGAAGCTGGGCGTTCTGAAGAGAAGTGGATGATACTTCTCGTCAGAACGCCCAGCTAGTAAAAGTAGTAAAAACGCCCCGATGTACGCACATAATACACGCCCAGTTGGACTTTTACTGTAAACACGCCCAGTTGTACTTTTGCAAGCCTCATTTGCATAAATACAAAAATGGTCATAACTTGGCCAAAAATGCTCGTTTTTTAAAAATAAAAACGTTACTGTAATCTACATTGCAGCGCCTATCTGCTGCAATAGCAGATAGGGGCTGCAAAATCTGGTGACAGAGCCTCTAACTAGATTCTGGAGATGGGTTGTTGACCCAAGGATTTATTCCGATTACCATACTTGGAGTTAAGAAGGATTTTTTTTTGCCTACGATGAGGAAATTTGTTTCTTGCCTTCCAATGGATCAACACTGAAGAGGCGGCTAAACTGGATGGGCTTATGCCTTTTTTAAACCTTGAATACAATGTCACTATGTTACTTAACTTTAAAATTTAGGGCTGTTCCCAAACCATGAGGGTAAGTTCATACGGGGCGTATAAGCTATGTAAAATGGACACAGCGTATCCGCCCCGGTGGCAGCAGGGAATTCTATGCGGAAAACCGCATCAAATCGTGGCGTTTTTTCACCCGGAATGACCGCTGTGGAAAACCGGCCTCCTGGGATGAGGTTTGTGATTGGCTGCAGCGGCAGTCACATGGGACAAAAAGTCATCCCAGGAGGCCAGCCTGCAGAACGTCAGAGGTAAGTGTTTTTGTTTTTTTTTCTAAGTTGCGATTTTTGCAGCGTAATCACTGCGATCCCACCGCATAAATCACAACACTTGGATGTTTGTTGGAGGTTTTTAGATCCCCACTGAATTCAATGGGGAAAACCCGCAACAAAATACTGGCGATTCCGAAACCACAATTGACATGCTGCGGCTTAAAAAAAAAAAAATGCACAGGTCAATTTGTGTGCAAAATCTCCGCATATCACGTACGCAGCATGTTAATAACCTTTCTTGAAATCTCATCCACTCCTCTGTTACTGTATTATGCTGCGGATTTTCCGCAAAATACATTGGCGTAGATACGGATTTTCCGCCAAGTATGGACTAGCCCTCACTGGGATTCCCCTCTACGGGTATGTGCACACACACTAATTACGTCCGTAATCGACGGACGTATTTCGGCAGCAAGTACCGGACCGACCACAGTGCAGGGAGCCGGGCTCCAAGCATCATACTTATGTACGATGCTAGGAGTCCCTGCTACTCCGTGGAACTGCTGTCCCGTACTGAAAACATGATTACAGTACGGGACAGTTGTCCTGCAGAGAGGCAGGGACTCCTAGCGTCGTACATAACTATGATGCTAAGAGCCCGGCTCCCTGCACGGTGTTCTGTCCGGGACTTGCGGCCGAAATACGTCCGTCAATTACAGACGTAAATAGTGTGTGTGCACATACCCTCCTTCTTATTCTCATGAAGTGTAATCCAGCGCCACATTACATCAAGAACCATCGGGGAATCCAGTATGTCACAGGGATGGTTAAAATGTAAAAAGGTAGACATATAATACAGGTAGGCAAGTAATTATTATTTTTTTTTTTAAGAAGGTTCTGTTCACAACAGGTTTGGCATGAAAAATAAAGGTCTGCAAAAAGCACTCCCGTTCATACATTCTGTATACATCATAAAGAGTGAAACATTACAGTAATACTTCACACACAACACAACCTTCAAATAGAATATCTTGCTAGTAAATGCCAAAAATTACAACACAAATGATGGCTTTTCCTTTACTGACATTTTAGCTTGGGGGTAAATTATTACCGGCTGACAAGTAAATCATTTTTCTATTATGCAGAGCAGACTAGAACGTTTTTACAAGTTACCGATCACAGTTCTATGAGAACTTACCGCCATTCACTGCCCACAGAGCAGCAGTTTGCACTATATGATAGACAACATTTGACAGCTATTACTGATATTCTGTATATTGATGCTGCTTACCGGAGGATATACCATGATTTATGGCTAATACAAGCTGTAGCGTCAGTAATATCAGTTTATGTTTCTGCTGCATATATAATCAGAATTTCCATTAGGCCTTATTCACACAAGTGCATTCAAATACCCATGAAATATTGGCATATAATAGAAAAATGTTTATCTGTTTTTATGTCTCTATAGTGTTTGTATTCATTTTGTCGAAAAAAAGCTTAAGGCCTCATACACACGATCATGTTTGCGGCTGCAATTCATCCGCATTTTTGCAGATAAATTGCAGTCCCATTCTTTTCTCTGGCCCCACGCACAAGACCATGATTTATAGGGATCGATGCGGGGGCCGCAACTCAGGGCATGTAATTTTACGGTCTTCATTTGCGGCGTCACCAATACTGGTCAATTGTTGTGGATCCGCGAGTCCGGATGACACATGAATGCACAACGAAGGTTATTTTCGGGTCTGATGGACCGCTACGGACCCGTGGTTTTGTAGACCGCAAAACCAATGCAGTCGTGCGATTGAGGTCTTAGTTTTATTTGCATTTGCTTTTTCTTCCATATCGCATTTAATAATATGGATGAGAAATATGCTCTATGAAATATATTGTACCAATAAGGCTTCGTTCACATCTGCGTCAGGGCTCCGTTCAGGCGTTCCATCTGAGCTTTCCGCCAGAACAGAACCCTGACAAACAAATGGGTACCATAGGTTTCCGTTTGCATCACCATTGATTTCAATGGTAACGGATCCAGTGCAAATGGTTTCAGTTTGTCTCTGTTGTGCAAGGGTTCCGTCGTTTTGACGGAATAAATAGCGTAGTACCGGTGTCTGTTTCTGGTCTCTGGAGACAATAAAGGCAAGAGGGCAATCAGAAGCAGGTTCTTTAAAAAGTGGCTTGGGGGCAAAAAGGACAGCGATTGTAAAGGTTAGTCGCCACGGAGCCTCATTGACCCAGCCAAAAACCGCGCCGGCATGCTTTTTGCCGCGGTTGCCAAATTGATTGTTAATGGCCGTGCAGTGTTGCTGGTAAAACTATTCCCTCAGGAATAGACCCTTATGGACGCATGATTTTACAGGTAACCAGCAGTTTTACCCACAACACCGCCATTAACAAGCAATATGACAACCACACCGGAACAGCGAGATAGCACGGTTTTCAGTTGGGTCAATGCTGCACCATAGGGCCTTATTCTTAGGCCTCATGCACACGACTGTTCCTGTTGATCGGGCTGCAAACTACAGATCCTATTGTCCATATGTGGGTCCGCGGTGCCTCCGGGTTGCTACGGCAACCGCTCCACATGTCCAAATATTACGACCGTATTGTTTCTGTGTATCATCCAAGGCGTTTCCAAGCAAAGTATCCTCGATTTAAGACAGCACACGGATGGCTTCCGTGTGCAGCATGTTATTTTTGCGGACCCAGGGGCCCTTTGCACACGACCGTAAAATCACCCGTAATTACAGGCCCATCCATTTCTATGGCCGACGGACACCTTCCCGTATATCTACAGGAGGGTGTCCGTGCCGTAGAAATCTGCCGAAACAAAAAGGACGTCATATTTTTTTTATATTACGGACCGTGCTCCTATACTCTATAACGGGAGCACGGCCGGTAAAAACGTCCGGCTGTGCCCGTAATTACGGGCACGGTCGTGTGCATGAAGCTATGGACTTGAATGTCGGCACAGGTCGTAAAAATGGACAGGCATAAAAAGAGTTCTATAATTTGCAGAACGGATCCGCAAAAAAACACTAACGTGTGGATGGCCCCTTAAAAATGAATAGGTCAGTGTGCTAGCCACAGAAAAATGAGGATAGCACACTGAAGAAAACAGTCGAAAACAGTCGTGTGCACGAGCCATTAGGTAAGAGTAAGGAAAGTGGATGTTGGGAGCATTTTTATACTTCTGCCAAAGTTCGGTATAGGTTTTCAAATGTAAAATAACTTCTGAGATAATAAGTCAAGGACAGACTTAAAATAAACAGAATTTTGTATTTTGGCCAGAGTTTATCAAAATGACTGCTGAAAGCAGAGGCAGATAAGACGCTGAGTCTGCTGCTTGTCATAACACAATGCTTTGTTCCACATTAATACGGATGTCAGCAGCAGCAGAACAATGACTGTATGTAGAAAGTGACTATAGGGCAAGAAATCAATAACCCCTTCAGCACTACACTACATCAAGAAGCCGTCATTTACATTAACTTTACCACTAAAAATTTATGGCAATCAATAACTGATGGGTCGGGGTCCGACTCCCGAAACCCCCACCGATCAGTTGTTTTGAAGAGGCCGCAGCGCTTGTATGAGCGCTGCTTCCCCTTCATTTCTTCTTGTTCACTGCGAGTCGTCGATACACATGTAGCGGCGATTCACAGGTATTGAAGCCTTCTCACATTCACTTCAATTTAAGAAAAGGCTGCAATACCTGTGAATCGCCACTAAATGTGTTTCGACAATTCACAGTAAGCAAGTAGAAATGAAGGGGAAGCAGCGCTCGTATGAGCACTGTGGCCCCTTTAAAACAGCTGACCGGCGGGGGTCCCGAAAGTCAGACCCCGATACATCAGCCACTTTCTATACTAGGATAAATGTGTTACACCTGGGGAGTTTCAAAACTTATAAGCAAAATCGTGGCAATATGCTCTAAAAACACATGCGTTTTTTGATGCGGTATTCAGCCGCACGGCAAAAACTGAAGCAAAACCTCACCGTGTGAATACACCCTAAAAGGAGTTGTATAATCATTGCCATTTTCTACTATACTTTCTTTCCATTTTTCACTATTGTCGAGGTCTCTGCTTGCTGCTCACAGGCTGAAACCAGTCCTGACCTGGCGGTGCTCAATCAGCTGGGAGTTTGTTACAATACATCCATGTAAAGCTATATTCACATCTGTCGGGACTCCATTCATGGGTTCCATCTGAGCTTTCCATCAGGGGAACCAATGACCGGAATCCAAACTGAAACCATAAGTTTCCGTTTGCATCCCCATTGATTTCAGTGGTGACGGATCCGGTGGAAATGAATTCCGTTTGTCACCGTTGTTTAAGGGTTCCGTCATTTTGACTGAATCAATACCGTAGTCGACTGCGCTATACATTCCCTCAAAACAATAAACGGAAATCATTTGCACCAGATCCGTCACCATTGAATTCAATCGTGAAGCAAACGGTAAAATATGCTTTCAATTTGGATTCTATTAATGTGTTCCCCTAACAGAAAGGCCCGACGGAACCCATGAACGGAGTCCCGACGCAGATGTGAACGAAGCCTAAGACTATGTTCACATTTGCGTTGTGTATTCTGTTCATACCGGAAGCCACAATGCTCTGCTAGATCCGTCGTACAAAAGATACCAACGGCACTTAACGGACCCCATTGACTTATAATGGAGTTAGTTGGGTTCCAGGTTGGTGTCTGTCACTGTTATGGGAATAATATGATGGAATCTGCAATGGAGGCAATGAACGAAGCATCCGTCGTAAACAGAGCCCACCTAACGGCTTATTCAGACGAACGGGATATACGTCCGTGCAACATGCATGCGCGTCGCACGGACCTATATTAGTCTATGGGGCAATGCAGACAGTTGCGTGATTTTTACGCAGCGTGAGTCCGCAGCGAAAAAGTCACGACATGTCCATTCTTTGGGCGTATTTCGCGCATCACGCACCCACTGAAGTCAATGGGTGCGTGAAAATCACGCGCACCACACGGAAGCACTTCCGTGGGACGCGCGTGATTCGCGCAAAAGCTGTGAAAAGGATGAATGAAAAACTTAGGCTGGATTCACACGAGCGTGTGCGTTTTGCACACGCAAAAAACGCGGCGATTTGCGTGCGCAAAATGCACTTAACAGCTCCGTATGATCCGCAGCCGCAATCATTATGACACTGTTTGGATGTTTGTAAACAGAAAAGCACGTGGTGCTTTTCTGTTTACATTCATCCTTTTCACAGCTGTTGCGCGAATCACGCTCGTCCCACGGAAGTGCTTCCGTGTGGCATGCGTGATTTTCACGCACCCATTTACTTCAATGGGTGTGTGATGCGCGAAAAACGCTCAAAGAACGGACATGTCGTGACTTTTACGCAACGGACCAACGCTGCGGAAAAATCAACGAAGTCTGCACTGCCCCATAGACTAATATAGGTCCGCGCGACGCGCGTGAAAATCACGCGCGTTGCACGGACGTATATCCCGTTTGTCTGAATAAGCCTTAAAGAGGCTCTGTCACCAGATTTTGCAACCCCTATCTGATATTGCAGCAGATCGGCGCTGCAATGTAGATTACAGTAACGTTTTTATTTTTAAAAAACGAGCATTTTTGGCCAAGTTATGACCATTTTTGTATTTATGCAAATGAGGCTTGCAAAAGTACAACTGGGCGTGTTTAACAGTAAAAGTCCAACTGGGCGTGTATTATGTGCGTACATCGGGGCGTTTTTACTACTTTTACTAGCTGGGCGTTAGGAATGGGAATGTATGATGCTGACGAATCAGCATCATCCACTTCTCTTCAGAACGCCCAGCTTCTGGCAGTGCAGACACACAGCGTGTTCGAGAGATCACGCTGTGACGTCACTCACTTCCTGCCCCAGGTCCTGCATCGTGTCGGCCACATCGGCACCAGAGGCTACAGTTGATTCTGCAGCAGCATCAGCGTTTGCAGGTAAGTAGCTACATCGACTTACCTGCAAACGCTGATGATGCTGCAGAATCAACTGTAGCCTCTGGTGCCGATGTGGCCGTCACGATGCAGGACCTGTGAGTGACGTCACAGATCTGCACTGGGCGTTCTGAAGAGAAGAGGATGTTACTTCTCTTCAGAGCGCCCAGCTAGTGAAAGTATTAAAAACGCCCCGATGTACGCACATAATACACACCCACTTGGACTTTTACTTTTAGGCCTCATTTACACGAGCGTATTATACGCGCGTGCGACGCGCGTGCTTTTCACGCGTGCCGTACGCACCTATAATAGTCTATGGGGCTGTTTAGACGATGCGTGAATTTTGCGCAGCGTGAGTGCGTTGCGTAAAACTCACGACATGTTCTATATTCTTGCGTTTTTCACGCAACACGCACCCATTGACTTCAATGGGTGCGTGAAAACAACGCATGCCACACTGACGGTCCTGCGTTGCATGCGCGAAAATCACGCAAGAGCTGTCAAAAGGATGAATGTAAACAGAAAAGCACCACGTGCTTTTCTGGTTACAAACATCCAAACGGAGTGTCAAATTAGAGATGAGCGCACCGAACTTCACCGGATTCGGCCGAACTCGTTTTAACCGAACCCGGCAAAAAATGTTCGGGTACGCGACGTCAGGAGACAGTCACTGCCCACGGTGCTGAAAGACTTAAACTGTTTCAGCACCATGGACAGTGACTTTCGATCACAATATACATATACGTGTAAAAAAAAAAAGAAGTTCTGACTTACCGATAACTCCCGGCTTCTTCCTCCAGTCCGACCTCCCGGGATGACAATTCAGGCCAAGTGACAGCTGCAGCCAATCACAGGCCAAGCACAGGCTGCAGCCAATCACAGGCTGCAGCGGTCTCATGGCCTGCCGCGTCATCCTGGGAGGTGGGGCCGGATGACAAGAGAGGGACGCGTCACCAAGGCAACGGCCGGGAGACCGGACTGGAGGAAGCAGGCAGTTCATGGTAAGTGTGAACGTCTTTTTTTATTCACAGGTTGGTGTAGATTGTGATCGGCATTCACTGTCGAGGGTGCTGAAAGAGTTACTGCCGATCAGTTAGCTCTTTCAGCACCTTGGACAGTGACGGGCGTCGACTACCTCATCTCTATGATGGCGGCTGCGCGAAAATCACGCAGCCGCGCATCATACACGGATGACACACGGAGCTGTCAATTGCCTTTTGCGCACGCAAAACGCAGCGTTTTTTTGCGTGCGCAAAACGCACACGCTCGTGTAAATGAGGCCTTAAACACACCCACTTGGACTTTTGCAAGCCTCATTTGCATAACTACAAAAATGGTCATAACTTGGCCAAAAACGCTCGTTTTTTAAAAATAAAAACGTTACTGTAATCTACATTGCAGCGCCGATCTGCTGCAATAGCAGATAGGGGTTGCAAAATCTGGTGACAGAGCCTCTTTAAAAGTGATTTGTCTGAAGCCCAGGGCAGGATAGAAATGCCTAAGAAGATTGCCCAGACTGATACACTGTAACATGTCCATCAGCTGTGTGAGCTTGACTAGCTCAGGACAGGTTTTGAGCCTCTTTAACCCCTTAGTGACCAGCCCATTTTAGGCCCTAATGACCAAGCTATTTTATTCGTTTTTCTATAGTCGCATTCAAAGAGCTATAACTTTTTTATTTTTTCGTCTACATAGCTGTATGAGGACTTGTTTTTTGCAGGATTAGTTGTGCTTTTTAATGGCACCATTTTTGGGTACATATAATTTTTATATTAACTTTTATTAACCTTTTTAGGGGGGGGGGGGGGGAATTATAAAAAAAACAACTGAAATTCCGCCATTGTTCTATGCGTTTTTAAATTGACGCCGTTCACTATGCGACGTAAATAACATGTTACCTTTATTCTATGGGTCGGTACGATTACGCCGATACCACATATGTAGAGGTTTTTTTGTGTTTTACGACTTTTGCACAATAAAAACACTTTTGAACTAAAATTATTTGTTTTTGTATCATCGCTTTCCAAGAGCTGTAATTTTTTTATTTTTCCATCAATGTAGTGATTTTTTGGGCTTGTTTTCTGCGGGACAAGACATAGTTTTGAATGGTACTGTTTTGGGGTGCATGAGACTTATTGATTCATTTTTATTATGACTTTTTTGGGGGGCAATGGAAAAAAATTGCAATTTCGCCATGGTTTTTTGCGGTTTTTTTTTACGGTGTTCACTTTGCGGTTTAAATTACATATTAACTTTATTAATGGAGTCATTACGGTCGCGGCGATACCACATATGTGTACTTTTTTTTTTTACACTTTTACTAAATAAAACCACTTAAGGAAAAAAATGGATTTATTTTTTTACTGTACTTTTTATTAATAATCTTTATTTCACTTTGATGACTTATTTTATTAGTCCCACTAGGGGACTTTACTGTGCGATCTTCCGATCGCTGCTATAATGCTCTGGTATACTTCGTATACCAGAGCATTATTGCTTGTCAGTGTAAATCTGACAGGCAATCTGTTAGGAGGGGCCTCCGGCGCGTCCTAACAGGAATATGTCCAGGGCAGACCTGGGGGCTTTTATCAGGCCCCCGGCTGCCATGACACCCCATCGGAGACCCGCGATTTCATTCACGGGCCGCCGATGGGTGACAGAGAGAGCTCACCCCCTTGTAAACAAAAGTTAAATGCCGCGGTCGCTATTGACGGCGGCATTTAACGGGTTAAACGGCCGCGATCGGAGTAAACTTCGATCGCGGGCGTTGGAGCAGGAGCTCAGCTGTCATCAGACAGCAGAGCCCCGGCTCCTGCCTGCACGGGAGACCCGTGCAGGACTTAGACTAGGCTGACGTGAAAAGGCGTCAGCCTACCCTAAGGCCCCTTAGTGACCAACGTAAAAAGGCGTATTGGTGGTCACTAAGGGGTTAAGGCTATGTTCACACACAAACTCAAAAACTTCTGAAAATACAGAGCTGTTTTCAAGGTAAAATAGCTCCTGATTTTCAGACGTTTTTTAAGTCACTCGTGATTTTTGCTGCGTTTTTTACGTCCGTTTTTGGAGCGGTTTTCAATAGTCTATGAAAAACAGCTCCAAAAACGTCCCAAGAAGTGACCTGCACTTCTTTTTCGCGGCCGTTATTTTACGCGGCCGTTTTTCATAACAGCCGCGTAAAAAAACGGCCCGTTGGACTTTTTCGGGCGTTTACGGCCAGAAAATAGGCTGTGTGAACATACCCTAAACAATGAATATTTCATTCAGAGGAGTCTCATGATTTGTTATCTTTAGGCTACATGCACACGACCGTTGTTTTCATCAGTGTACCATCTGTTCATTTCTATGGCCACATGCACACTACTGTGTTTTGCACAGGTCAGTGTGGGGGCGGTGGGATCTGGCCGCAAAACTCAGAGGAGTTCTTATTATTCCAGTCCGTGTTTGGGGCTCGGTCTCGACCAATAGTCTAAGGCAACATGATAACTACGGACATACGGAACGGATGCAAGGAGGACACACAAACTGCAAAAAAAAAAAAGACAACAGATCCGTTGTTTACGGGCCGCAAAATACAAACGGTCGTCTGCATGTAACCTGACTCAGTACCTTAGTCTCTTAAAGTTCAAGATTATCTTTCTGTACGGCGGCATAAAAAAGTGGCGGATTCTATCAATTTCTGTACTATAAGATGCTAGATAAAATAATTTACCTGTAGTAGGGAATTGCATAGTGAGGAAATACTCCCTTTACCAGCAGGGACTTTCCTATACTGTAGGGAAGGAGGGGGGGGGGGGGGGATTTTAAGTTCTCTGCTGCTTTCTTCTAGTCTGTTCCAAATCACTCCAACTAGCACAACAAGCATAAAATAAATATGTGACGTATTGTGCTGGAGCCCTGCAAACATATGAAAGGTGAAAACTAGTAGAGACCAAAGGGTCCATGGTGCACAGGACAAGGATGTAACTTAATTCCAACAATCTTTCACTAATGTTAAAATGTAACTGGTTACCCTAGAGCGACATAAATAAAAGAGCAACAACATAAAGAACACAAAACAACAAATACATGCAAATATATCTGCTAGATGTCCCAGGAAGCCCTGGAAGTTGTGCTGCTGATAACCTCAATGGAGAAAGTCCCTTACATCACAGGGATACAAGCATGCTGGTGGGACGCTCTCAAAACCCTTCCTAGGCCGGCAGCGGGAAGACGAAATTAGAAGGCTTGTTTAAAGACGTTATCCCAGATGGACAAGCCCCCTCCACATGCCCTATCAGGGAATACAGACGTAGTAGTGGAGGGATCTCTGACATGAACGGCTCCTGGACTTAAAGGGGTTCTCCAGGCATTTAATATTGATGGCCTATACTTAGGAAAGGCCATCAATATTAAAATCGGTGGGGCTCCGACTCTCTGCACCCCGACCAACCAGCTGACTGAAGCATTTACCAAACACAGCGCCGTACATGTCCATAGCTGCTGTGCCTGGGATTGCAGCTCCGTCCCGTTCACTTGACTGGGACAGAAACTGCCACCACAAGCACAGCCGCTATGGCCATGTACGGCGCTGTGACAGTAAACTGGGGAAAAGCTGTGGCGACCAAGATCCAACCCCATCAATCAGATGATCGGATGGAGTGCTGGGAGTCGGACCCCCACAGATCCTATATTAATGGCCTATCCTAAGGAAAGGCCATCAATATAAAATGCCTGGAGAACCCCTTTAAAATGATCACCCATTTATTTGAATGTGTCATATATTATGTTCCCGTTGCAGCAGCGGCCTGCAGCTTTTAGTATTTAGTCCCTTTAATGATCAGCTGATTGATAGGCAGCTTTCTTGAGAATACGGCTGGGTTTTCACGTTGCGGTAAAAATGCATTTTTTTTTTGCCACGACGTGTGGACCTAGTTTAAGGGTCAGTTCACACAGAGTTTTTTGCAGGCAGAACATTCTGCCTGGAAAAATCAGGTCGGTTTTTTTTTTTTAAGAGGTTTTGTACCACACATGTTTTTGACACGTTTCTTTGAAGCGGTTTTTACCTCTTTCTTCAACAGGCAGAGGAAAAAAAAAAAAAACACGTGATGTTTTTTTCCGTCTCCCATTAATTTCACTGGGGTTTTTGAGGTTGAAAACGCCTCAAGAAAGGTCATGTCGCTTTTTTTTTTTTACCGCGAGCAGACAAAAAACGCTCAGGAAAAAGAGCCTTTGACCCCGATTGAAATGAATGGTTTGGAGATTTGGGGCTTCCACGTCCAAAAAAAACCAAAACTCTGTGAACAGGGTGGTCAGTTGGCCAAAAAATTGCATAGTAAGATTTAATGATGCAAATTCCACCCCCACGTCTCATGTGAAAGTGCGGTGAATACCATCCCAGTGCTGCTCCTGACTTTTTTGCGTGCTATATGCAACTAAGGCTGGGTTCACACGAGCGTTGCGTTTTTGCGCGCGCAAACAACGCAGCGTTTTGCGAGCGCAAAAACCATTTGACAGCTGCGTGTGTCATGCGTGTCTGATGCGCGGCTGCGTGATTTTCGCGCAGCCGGCATCATAGAGATGAGGCTAGTCGACGCCCGTCACTGTCCAAGGTGCTGAAAGAGCTACATCTTTCAGCACCCTCGATAGTGAATGCCGAACACAACAGCGAAAAACCTGTAAAAAAAAAAAGATAAAGTTCCTACTTACCGAGAACTTCCCGGCCGTTGCCTTGGTGACGCGTCCTTGGTGACGCACCTCTCTTGACATCGGGCCCCACCTCCCTGGATGACGCGGCAGTCCAAGTGACCGCTGCAGCCTGTGATTGGCTGCAGCCTGTGCTTGGCTGGAGCTGTCACTTGAACTGAAGTGTCATCCCGGGAGGTCGGACTGCAGGAAGGAGACAGGAGTAATCGGTAAGTTAGAACTTCGGGTTTTTTTACAGGTTCATGTATTTTGGGATCGCAAGTCACTGTCCATGGTGCTGAAACAGTTTAACTCTTTCAGCACCATGCACAGTGAATGTCTTCCGACGTCGCGGACCGGAAATTTTTTTGCCGGGTTCGGCCAAAACGAGTTTGGCCGAACCCGTTGAAGTTAGCTTCGGTTGTCGGGGTTCACTCCTCGCAAAGACACTCCGTTTGGATGCTTGGAAACAGAAAAGCACGTGGTGCTTTTCTGTTTCCATTCATCCTTTTGACAGCTCGTGCGCTGTTTCAGTCTGTTCGCACGGAAGTGCTTCCGTGCGACCTGCCTGGTTTTCACGCACCCATTGACTTCAATGGGTGCGTGATGCGTGAAATACGCAGAGTTATTGAACCTGTCGCGTATTTTGCGCAGCGAACAAATGCTGCGCAAAATACACGGGACTGTGTGTACTGCCCCATAGACTTGTATAGGGCATTGCGTGCCGCGCGAAAACCACGCGGCCTACACGCTGCCAAATCACGCTCGTGTGAATCCCCCCTAAGGCTGGGTTCACACGAGCGTGTGCTTTTTGCGCACGCAAAAAACGTGGCGTTTTGCCTGCGCAAAAGGCACTTAACAGCTCCGTGTGTCATGATCATATGTCGCGCAGCCGCAATCATTATGACACTCCGTTTGGATGTTTGTAAACAGAAAAGCACGTGGTGCTTTTCTGTTTACATTCATAGCTTGACAGCTGTTGCGCGAATCACGCTCGTCCCACGGAAGTGCTTCCATGTGGCATGCGTGGTTTTCACGCACCCATTGACTTCAATGGGTGCGTGATGCGCGAAAAACGCCCAAAGAACAGACATGTCGTGACTTTTTTTCAGCGGACTCACGCGGAATAAAAATCACGCACGTCTGCACGGCCCCATAGACAAATATAGGTCCGTGCGACGCGCGTGAAAATCATGCGCGTTGCACGGACGTATATCCTATTCATCTGAATAAGCCCTAATAGTGCTATTATAAAGGAGTCAATATTTGGATTTATTGCATAAAATGTTCCAAAGCAATATTCTGGTACATAGAGGGTGCCATCAAGTCAAAGGGATACACACTCCCTTACAGGTCTCATGCACATGGCCGTATTATGGCTCCATTTAACCTCGGAGTTGTACAGAGCTATAATAAGGCATCCATAGATACTATGGGGACTACTGCACCTCTGCATGCCTCTAATTTCATATAGAGGCATACAGATGTTATTTTCTATTAACAATTTTTACATCTGTCATACAGACCATAGCTTGGCTCAACATTTGGGTCAAGTAACCATATGTACATATCTCCGCTCCATATTTAAAAGGGTTTTCATATTATGGTAAATACTGACATATCACTACAACCCCCATTATCCCTACTACAAAAGGTGCTGCTGTGTACAGCCACTTTGTTCTAAGAATCTGTGGGAGTACCACTGATTATACCACCCTGGCAATGCCATCCATTATTTTGGTGGGAGAACCTTTATGATCATTATATATTGGTTATGGGCAAAAGATAAATGTAGAGAGAATTCAACAGATAAAACATTAACACCTAGATCAATGCCTTGAAAAACGTGAAAAATATACGACGAACGAGAAGTAAAGCTCCAGTTTAGAGTCACGTTAAAGGGGTTGTCCTGGCTGGGGGATGTTTTTTAATACTGATGACCGATCCACAGGAAATATACTGTAACCGGAACAATCTGCTTCCGGCACGCGGAACAGATGATCGGTGCGGGGTCCGGTGTCAGACCCATACTGATCGTATACTGATGACCGATCCTGTAAACGCCCGAAAAATCGGAAGCAGAACGCCTCCAAACATCTGTCCATTGATTTCAATGGGAAAACGGCGTTCTGTTCCGACGGAGTGTTTTTCACGCGAAAATGTTTTTGGAGCCGTTTTACATAGACTCTATTGAAAAAAGTTCCAAAAACGGCCGTAAATAACGCAGCGAAACTCGTGAGTGGCACAAAAAAACGTCTGAAAATCAGGAGCCGTTTTCCCTTGAAAACAGCTCCGTATTTTCAGACGTTTTTAGTCTAGCGTGTGAACATACCCTAATAACAGCTCAGCAGCGAGGACCTGGTGAGGATAGGACAAAGTTTGTTATTATTGCATTTTAGGACTATTGAGAGCGAAAACACAGGTGAAAAAAATACCAAATGTCTTAGACCACAGGGCATCCTGCTTGGGTGGCATTGAGGAGATTAGGGGGCAATCACAGCGCTGGATCACCGCTGCCAAAGTCCAGTGCGGAAACTAAAGGACCGATTACACGGGCTAATGATCGGGAAAACAAGCGTTCCTGCAAACACTCTTCCCGATCATTGCTCTGTGCAAGAAAAGCAGAGATCAGACGATACACGTTCATTCATCGGCTGATTGTATCGTATATGCAACATTCAATATTATCATTGTCGGCAACACGTCTCCCTGTGTGAACAAGGATGTATCAATAACGATGGAACCCCTGCACAATGGAGACAAACAGAAACCATTGGCACCGGATCCGTCACCATTGAAATCAATGGTGATGGAAACGGAAACCTATGGTTTCCGTTTGTGTCTGTCAGGGCTCCGTATCGACGGAAAGGTCAGACGTAACGTCGGAATGGAGCCCTAGCGCAGGTGTGGCCAAAGCCTTAGGGCCTGTTCACATCACCGTTCACCTTCCGTTCCGGGGTTCAGTCGGAGGTTTCCGTCGGGTGAACCCCGCAACGGAAAGTGAAACCACAGCTTCCGTTTCAGTCACTAATGAGATCAATGGTGAAGGAAACATCGCTAATGGTTTCCGTTCGTCATCATTCCGGCAGGTTTCCGGTTTTCCGACGGAATCAATATTGGAGTCGACTGCGCTATTGATTCCGTTGGAAAACCGGAAACCTGCTGGAATGGTGACGAACGGAAACCATTAGAGATGTTTCCTTCACCATTGATATCATTAGTGACTGAAACGGAAGCTGTGGTTTCACTTTCACTTTCCGTTGTGGGGTTCACTCGACGGAAACCTCCGACGGAACCCCGGAACAGAAAGCGAACGGTGATGTGAACAGGCCCTTAGACAAGCGGAATAAAGCGCGCCGTTACCCACGACGACAGTCCGTTCTCTCATGCGCAATGGGCTCCAGCATCCACCTAGTTTTACCAGGTGCTGACAGGTATACATGAAGTAAACATCAGCCGCATGGTGTGAGCAGGGTAGTAGTCCCTGACTGGGTGCACCAGACTGAGACACCACTAGACTGATGCCACATACCTACCATGTACATGGACCCTCACCCTCCCAGTCCTCCCCTGACACTTACCACTCATTGTCCCCAGCTTGTAGTACTACAAAGTACATAAACACCAGTGACAGGAGACCGGAAAGTGCAACTCCGCCCCGGATAGTAAATCCCATACACAAGCACAGGAATACAGGACTGGCGGAATGCTCCAACTGCAAAAAAAAAAGGGGTGTTCTGAACTACTTGACAAATTATTATTAGGGAAGATGTAGTTAAAACTGCACAGTAAAATAAGAATTAAATTTGTCATGAACTAACTAAACGAATACGGAAAATACCAAATTAAAAATGTAATTATTCTCAGTGCGTAACGAAGTCACAATGGTTTACCCCCCTATTAAAATAATATCTTCCACGGAGGACGGACATGTTCTGGGCGTGTCACATGATACACGCGCCATGTGACAGAGATGAGGGAAGCCCCTGGTTGTCTTGGCGACAGTTCAACCAATCCTTTTTGTAGACAGGTGTGCGGTCTATGTATGGGCGGCGCCAGACAACCCGGAGGTTTCACTATTTCGGTACTGCATAAGTTCCTAATTATAACAGAGGAAGTATAAACACGTCCTGCAATCCTACTGGGGGAAGTTGAAGCCGTGTGTTGGGCGGGTTTGTGTGCGCCGTCCCCACGCTTCTTTTTTTTTTTTACCTCAGCACTGCCCAGATATTCCCTCATAAACATTATTACCAGCAGAGGGCCCTCTTACAAACAGTGCCAGCAGAGTGCCTCCCTTCATGCACCCATAGAACTCAATGATAATATTTTGGCTGCATAGAGCTCACTAAATATTTATGTAGTTTTTATTAACCCCTTGCCAACATTTGACATACAGGTACGTCGTAGCCGCAAAAGGAAAGTATGGTGCGGGCTCACAGGCTGAGCCCGCGCCATAGTCAGCGAGTGTCAGCTATGTTACAGCCGCCACTTCAAAGTAATAAGCGGAATCGGAGACATTCTGCTCATTAATCCCTTAGATGCTGCGGTCAATAGCGACCACGGCATCTAAACTTAGAAAGAGGGGGACAGCCCGGCCGTGACACGCTTGTGGGGTGCTGATGGTTGTCATGGCAGCCTTGGGACCTAATGAAGGCCTCCAGTTCTGCCATTTTTCTGCTCCTATTATAGGTATTGTCCCAAGATTAAGGCCTCATGCAGTTGACCGTATCACGGAGTGTCATCCGCGGGCCGTCCACAAATCACAGACTTTGACTTCACTGAGCCCGGACCGCGAATGCAGCCCGTATAATGACCTATTTTTTTGCGGTCCGGGTGATAACATGCTGATTGGTGGGGGTCCGACCGCTGGGACCCCACTGATCACGAGAACGGTGGTCCCATTCCTCCGAATGAATGGAGCGACAGGTTGCGCAAGCGCACTGCCGCTCCATTCACTGTCTATTGGATTGCCAGAGATAGCCGAGTGCCATAGAGAATGACCGGAGCAGCAAGGAATGTGTCACGAATTAAAAAAAATTATTACCAAGTTACTTATTGTTATTACATTATTTACTTTTTTTGGTGTCTTTTTTTTTTTTCTTCCACAGGGTGGGAAGTATTAAAAATGAAATAATAATTTGACATATTTTCCTATGTTGGCCACCAGAGGGAGCACTTCCTAGAATTACAGCAAGGTGATTTAGGCAATGGAACCTGACTCACAGCTGCTGTAAATATGGGAGGGAGACTCCCCTGCACTGCAATAGAAACTATGAACTGTAGTTTCTATTGTGGTGCACGGGACCTAGAGATCCACCAGAAATATTTATAGTTATTAATAATTCTGGTGCATCAAGGAGCTCCCCCCCAAAAACCTCCCCCCAGACATAAAGCCGCTCCGCAAACCCCGACACCGCACCCCCACACACCCGCACCCCCACACGCGTACACCACACACACGTACACCACACACACACAGACACACCCACCTCCCACTTCAAACACACACCAGCACCCCCGACACACACGCACCCCACACAGATGCAATACCGGTCAATAAGATTACAGCAATACCAAATTTAAATAGTTTTTTCATGTTTTACTACTTTTACAAGGAAGAAACTAATTGTTAAAAATAAAATTTGTCGACAAATATTCTGAGAGCCATAACTTTTTTATTTTTCCGTCGATTGAGCAGTAGGAGGGCTTATTTTTTGCTGGGCGAGCTGCAGTTTATATTGGTACCATTTCGGGCTACACGAGACTTTTTGATTACTTTTTATTTTATTTTATTTTTATGTGGGATATGAAGTGACCAAAGAACAGCAAATCTGGCATTTTATATTGTTTTATTTTTACGGCGTTCACCATGCACGCTAAATAATGCTATATTGTAATAGATTGGACTTTTACGGACGCAGCGATAACAATTTAGTATATATTTTTTTTACCTAAGGGAAAAATTTGGGAAAAGGTTTTTTTTGTACTTTTAATATGTGTGTGTATATATATATATATATATACAGGGTGGGCCATTTATATGGATACACCTAAATAAAATGGGAATGGTTGGTGATATTAACTTCCTGCTTGTGGCACATTAGTATATGGGAGGGGGGAAACTTTTCAAGCTGGGTGTTGACCATGGCGGCCATTTTGAAGTGGGCCATTTTGTATCCAACTTTAGTTTTTTCAATGGGAAGAGGGTCATGTGACACATCAAACTTATCGAGAATTTCACAAGAAAAACAATGGTGTGCTTGGTTTTAACGTTACTTTATTCTTTCATGAGTTATTTACACGTTTCTGACCACTTATAAAATGTGTTCAAAGTGCTGCCCATTGTGTTGGATTGTCAATGCAACCCTCTTCTCCCACTCTTCACACACTGATACCAACACCGCAGTAGAAATGCTAGCACAGGCTTCCAGTATCCGTAGTTTCAGTTGCTGCACATCTCGTATCTTCACAGCATAGACAATTGCCTTCAGATGACCCCAAAGATAAAAGTCTAAGGGGGTCAGATCGGGAGACCTAGGGGGCCATTCAACTGGCCCACGACGACCAATCAACTTTCCAGGAAACTGTTCATCTAGGAATGCTCGGACCTGACACCCATAATGTGGTGGTGCACCATCTTGCTGGAAAAACTCAGGGAACGTGCCAGCTTCAGTGCATAAAGAGGGAAACACATCATCATGTAGCAATTTCAGATATCCCGTGGCCTTGAGGTTTCCATTGATTAAGAATGGCTCCACTATCTTTGTACCCCATATACCACACCATACCATCAATTTTTGTGTTCCAACAGTCTTGGAGGGATCTATCCAATGTGGGTTAGTGTCAGACCAATAGCGGTGGTTTTGTTTGTTAACTTCACCATTCACATAAAAGTTTGTCTCATCACTGAACAAAATGTTCTGTGTAAACTGAGGGTCCTGTTCCAATTTTTGGTTTGCCCATTCTGCAAATTCAGTGCGCCGATCTGGGTCATCCTCGTTGAGATGCTGCAGCAGCTGGACTTTGTAAGGGTGCCCTTTGTGAGTAGCTAATATCTGCCGAAGGGATGTTCGACTGATGCCACTCTCCAGTGACATGCGGCGAGTGCTACTCTGTGGGCTCTTGCTGAATGAAGCTAGGACAGCCACTGATGTTTCTTCATTAGTGACAGTTTTCATGCGTCCACATTTGGGCAAATCCAACACTGAACCAGTTTCACGAAACTTGGCAAGCAGTTTGCAAACTGTAGCATGGGAGAAGGGTGGTCTCGTAGGGTGTCTTGCATTGAAATCTGCTGCAATGACCCGGGTACTGCGTTCACCAGAGATCAACACAATTTCTATCCGCTCCTCACGTGTTAACCTCTGCGACATGTCAATGGCTGTAAACAAAGAGAAGCTTGTAAATAACTAATGAAAGAATAAAGTAACGTTAAAACCAAGCACACCATTGTTTTTCTTGTGAAATTCTCGATAAGTTTGATGTGTCACATGACCCTCTTCCCATTGAAAAAACTAAAGTTGGATACAACATGGCCGACTTCAAAATGGCCGCCATGGTCAACACCCAGCTTGAAAAGTTTCCCCCCTCCCATATACTAATGTGCCACAAACAGGAAGTTAATATCACCAACCATTCCCATTTTATTTAGGTGTATCCATATAAATGGCCCACCCTGTATATATATATATATATTTATTTTTATTATTTTTTTCTTTATTCTTTTCTTTTGTTTTTTTTTTCTTTTACACTACTACAAAACTTTATTCAACTTTTTTTTACACATTTTAAGGCCGGATTCATACGAGCGTGTGCGCTTTGCACACGCAAAAGGCACTTAAGAGCTCCGTGTGTCAGCCCCGTATGATGCGCAGCTGCGTGATTTTCGCGCAGCCGCCATCATTATGACACTCCTTTTGGATGTTTGCAAACAGAAAAGCACGTGATGCTTTTCTGTTTTCATTCATAGTTTGACAGCAGTTCCGCGAATCACGCTCGTCCCACGGAAGTGCTTCCGTGTGGTGCGCGTGATTTTCACGCACCCATTGACTTCAATGAGTGCGTGATGCGCGAAATACGCCCAAAGAACGGACATGTCGTGACTTTTTCACAGCGGACTCAGGCTGGTGCACGGACGTATATCCCGTTCGTCTGATTAAGCCCTAATAGTCCCCCTAGACTTGAACCAACGATCGTTAGATCGCTGGTACAATACATTGCAATACTAATGTATTGCAGTATATTGTAATTTTTACAGGCTCCTGTTAACAGGTGATGAAGGAAGGCAGTCCAGGGGGCCTTCATTAAGCCCCTGGGCTGCCATGACAACCATCAGCACCCCCCAATTACGTTGTGGGGACACAGACGAGCTGTCGGAGGGGGTCGCCCCTCTCTTTCTAACATCTTAGATGCTGCGATCGTGATTGATCGCAGCATCTAAGAGGTTAAACAAGATCGCTGACTCCCGCTGCGTACGGAGCGGGTTCAGTGGGTGAGCCGCTCCAAACATCACCCCCCCACCATCACCTCGATGTACTATTACTTCGGGGTGCAGGTAGGGGTTAATGGCTATGTAAACCTTTTTTTAATAAAAAGGTCTATCAGTGTGTTTTGTGCAATTTTAAAATTCGTTTTTATTAAAAATGATTTTAACTTTTTGAGATACATCTGTTTTGTATCCTGTATACAGAGCAGCTGTATGGTGCGCTAAGACCTGAATCCGTTAGGTCCACAGGGACTGACGGGTTCAGTCAGAGCCAGCCTTTGGGGTGTGCAACCTGTGCCATGGCACAGGGCGCATGATTCCCGCAGGTGGAAGGAGGCGCTGCGCTGGCTTCCTTCCCCTGCTTTTATTTTTGAAGCGCCACGTGCGACTCAGCACCTGCCTTTCTGCCCGGACACTCCTTCTATATTATGAGGACAGCGCCCAGCGATGCACTAAGACACATGACGCGTCACATGACAACTGTGTCACAGTGCAGTGGCGGGGCCAGTACGGAGAAGGTAGCCGACGAGTGGTGAGTACAATCAACCACCGCTCGTTTGTCGGATCTCTAGGCTGCCTGCAAGGCATAAGGCAACCATTATTTATAGATATATTAACATTGGCACAGTGGGGGGCATAGGGGCCATTATATAACATAAGAGGGGCTGTATACCGTGTGGGATGGGCAGGGCATAATTATATACTGTACTGTGTGATAATGGGGAATAAGGTGGCCGGCATTATATTGTGTGTGGGGTGGCATAAGTGGGTATTATATTTTATAAAGTGGGCATTATACTGTGTGGGGGCACTTCGGGACTTTATACTGTGTGGGCACTAAAAGGGGCATTATACTGTATGGGGGAACTTGGGGGACATTATACTGTGTGTGGGTACTAAAGAGGGTATTATACTCTGTGTGGGCACTAAAAGGGGTATTATACCATGTGTGAGCACTAAAGCAGGCATTATACTGTGTGGGCACTAAAGGTGGCATTATACTGTGTGAGGGCACTAAAAGGGGCATTATAATATGTGGGGGCACTTGGGGGACATTATAATGTGTGTGGGCACTAAAGGGGGCATTATACTGTATGGAGGCACTAAACAGGGCATTAAACTGTGTGGGGCCACTTGGATGTTTTAATGTGTGTGGGCACTAAATGGGCCATTAGACTGTGTGGGGCACTAAAGGGGACATACTGTGTGTGGGCACTAAAAGGGGCATTATACTGTGTGGGGGCACTTGGGGACATTATACTGTGCATGGTCACTAAAGGGGGCATTATAAAGTGGTGGCAATTGGGGGACATTATACTGTGGGTGGGTGGGCACTAAAAGGGGCATTATACTGTGTGTGGGCACTTGGGGACATTATAATGTGGTTGGACAGTAAAGGGGGCATTATATTGTGTGGGGGCACTAAAGGTTGACATTATACTACGTGGGGTCACTAAATGGGGCATTATACTGTGTGTGGGCCACTAAGGGAACATTATACTGTGTAGGGGCACTACAGGGGGAAATATAATGCGTGTGGCACTTAGGAGGCATTATACTGTGTGAGCACACTTAGAGGACAAAATACTGTGTCCTTAAAGGAGTTATAATATATTATATTATTAAATATCATTATTCTACTGTATGGGGCAGCTATGGGGGCATTATACTTTATGGGGGGCACTAAAGGAGAAATATATTGTGTTGGGCCACTAAAGGGGACATACTGTGGGGACACTAAAAGTGGCATTATACTGTGTCTTGGCACTAAAGGGGACATTATACTATGGGTGGGCACTAAAAGGGGCATTATACTGTATGGGGGCACTTGGGGGACATTATACTGTGGGTGGGTACTAAAGAAGGCATTATACTGTGGTGCAATTGAGGGACATTATACTGTGGGTGGGCACTGGAAGGGGAATTATACTGTGTGGAGGCACTTGGGGGACATTATAATGTAAGTGGGGACTAAAGGGGGCATTATACTGTGTGGGAGCATTTGGGGGACATTATAATGTGTGTGGGCACTAAAGGGGGACATCATACTGCATGAGGTCACTAAAAGGGGCATTATACTGTGTGTGGGCCATTAAGGGAACAATATACTGTGTAGGGGCACTACAGGGGACAATATAATGCGTGTGACACTTAAGAGGCATTATACTGTGTGGGCACACTTAGGGTATGTGCACACACACTAATTACGTCCATAATTTACGGTCGTATTTCGGCCGCAAGTACCGGACCGAACACAGTGCAGGGAGCCGGGCTCCAAGCATCATACTTATGTACGATGCTAGGAGTCCCTGCCTCGCTGCAGGACAACTGTCACGTACTGAAAACATGATTACAGTACGGGACAGTTGTCCTGCAGAGAGGCAGGGACTCCTAGCGTCGTACATAACTATGATGCTAGGAGCCCGGCTCCCTGCACTGAGTTCGGTCCGGAACTTGCGGCCGAAATACGTCCGTCAATTACGGACGTAATTAGTGTGTGTGCACATACCCTTAGAGGACAAAATACTGTGTCCTTAAAGGAGTTATAATATATTATATTATTAAATATCATTATTATATTGTATGGTGCAGCTATGGGGGCATTATACTTTATGGGGGACACTAAAGGGACATTATACTGTGTGGGGCCACTAAAGCGGACATACTGCGTGGACACTAAAAGGGGCATGATACTGTGTTGGGGCACTAAAGGGGACATTACACTATAAGTGGGTACAAAAAGGGGCATTATACTGTATGGGGGTGCTTGGGGGACATTATACTGTGGGTGGGCACTAAAGAAGGCATTATACTGTGGTGACAATTGAGGGACATTATACTGTTAGTGGGCACTAAAAGGGGCATTATACTGTGTGGGGGCACTTCGGGGACATTATAATGTAGGTGGGGACTAAAGGGGGCATTATACTGTGTGGGGGCACTAAAGGTGGACATTATACTACGTGGGGTCACTAAAGGGGGCATTATACTGTGTGTGGCAATTGGGGGACATTATACTGTGGGTGGGTGGGCACTAAAAGGGGCATTATACTGTGTGTGGGCACTTGGGGACATTATAATGTGGGTGGGCACTAAAGGGGGCATTATACTGTGTGGGGGCACTAAAGGGGGACATTATACTACGTGGGGTCACTAAAGGGGGCATTATACTGTGTGTGGGCCACTAAGGGAACATTATACTGTGATGGGGCACTACAGGGGAAAATATAATGTGTGTGGCACTTAGGAGGCATTATACTGTTTGAGCACACTTAGAGGACAAAATAAAGTGAGGTCCCTCTTCATCGCCACATGTCTCCCCTTCATCCAAGGGCCCGGCTTATAAAAGAAGCACGCTCACGGCCAACCCAGGGGATAGCGCCAGTGTTAAGGACTCCCTGCCTGTCTCAGAATGGGACCTGAATACACTTTCCCCTACCGAGAATCCAGTCACTGAAGTGGTTTTATAAGGTATGCTTCTCTCTCTGCAGAAAAACCTATGTACTGATATGGGGAAACTTATACAGGGACTTCAAGGGGACGTTGATGACTTGGGTAACCGCACTTCACACCTAGAAAACAAGCTGGGTGACTTCTCCATTGCTAACAAAGAGCTTGTAGATGCTCGTATTGCTGCGGAGGATGACATAAAATGGCTTAAAGACAAGGTTACAGACCTACAGTAGAAGACAGGTCACATAGGAATAACATCAAGTTTCGGGGAATACCTGAGGATGTTCAACCTCCTGATATAACGGTGTTCCTGCAAAATCTGTCCTTCTTCCTATGGCTACGTCTGCGGATTTTGTCATAGATCGTGCTCATTGTATTCCTAAAGCTAAGTCTGCACCAGAAAATGCCCCTCAAGATGTGCTAGCGAGAGTGCACTTTTATCACATCAAAGACCGCTTGTTGCAGGCTGCACGCAAAATGGCCTCCCTGCCTGATCCATATGCCTCTGTTCTGCTGTTTCCGGACCTCTTAGCTGCTACTTTGCAGGCACGCCGCTAGTTTTCTCTGGTGACAAAGGCCTTTCAGGCGGTGGCGATTGCTTACAAGTGGGGATTTCCAACAAAGTTAATCATCAATCGGCGAGGCGTGTTTCATATGGTGAGCTCGGTGGAAAATGGTCTATCACTTGCACAAAGGGAATATTGCTCTATCTGGCTCTTTTCCCATCAGGAAAATGCCTTCGTCTGGGTGTGGCGCCAACAGATAAAAAGGACAATGAGCTGTGTGTCTACCGAGTAGAAAAAAAGTATAAAATTGTAACAATGGCAAGCCTACCAAAAAGTTTAAGTGTGGACCATAATATAAAGACCATATATGTGTGTAACGATGTGCTGTATAAGCACAAAAAATATATATAGATGGTGATGTACCGTATATACGATAGATTATAGTACAATGCGAGGGCATTAGCGTTAGCATTCACCATGGGTATGTTATATCCCTTTTACATGCCTCAATATTCTTTGTGTATGATTGCTCTCCTTTAAGCTTTTATGTACCTTATACATGTTTTACAATAATCGGCTGTATATACATCGTTGCACACATATATGGTCTATATATTATGGTCCACACTTAAACTTTTTGGTAGGCTTGCCATTGGTACAATTTTATACTTTTTTTCTACTCAGTAGACACACAGCTCATTGTCCTTTTTATCTGTTGGTTCATGGATTCCTCATTTTATCCACTGTCTATTGTCCTTTATTATGTAATTCAATAAAGTATTTTTCTATTTTTGCATATTTTCTTGTTTTTTCAGCATCTGTTCTTTCTAGGTTATATATATTTACTTTGGATGCTTTATTGGATCAACCCATATAGCGTAAATATATCATTTATTTTATCTTTACTACATGTTTGGGCTATTCAGATGCATGCTGTATTTTCGGTTAGGTCTTAACATTTTACGTTCCTTTGACTCCCTTTCTAGTACATTTCATATACCTAGAGCTGACTAAATAGCTTAGGATTTGGGGAGGGTGTACACTGAGGAGGATTGGCTAGAGCCCATTAATTGGACCAAATCTATTTCAAAAGGGGTTCATCATTGGGAACTGTCACATAAACTATTGCTCAGAGGGCATTAAACCCCGGCCCGGATAATGAAGATTAATCCTGCATACTCAGATTTATGTTGGAGGGGATGTGACACTCGACGTACGTACCTTCGTTCGTTCGTACGTACGTACGTACGTACGTACGTACGTACGTACGTACGTACGTACGTACATACGTATGTACATACATTCTTGGTGGCAATGTCCTGTTCTGCAGCCATTCTGGGTTACAGTTTTTGACTCCCTCAACAGACTTTTGTCGATAACTATCTTTATATCCCCAGATTTGACGTTCTGTTTTCTTTCTATGAAGTCTTTACCTCCTCGTGCCCAAACTGCAGGATCACACTTAATCCTAGCTGCTAGAAGTGCAATTGCTAGATCTTGGAAAAGCCCCTCTGCTCCTTCTCTTCAGGAGTTATGGTTTTCTGTGAATGTTACATACAAGATGGAGTCACAGTATGCAGCCTTCACGTCAGCAAAGGGAGACATTCTGAAACGATGGGCACCTTGGGACCCGGAATTTCTTAAATCTAGTTTTCCACAAGACTGGGGTTGTTAGAGAGGTGGAGGAGAGTGTCTGGCTATTGTTATTGTGGAATGTAGGAGCATAGATGCATAGATGGGTCTGTGCATTTCAGTCAATGTTAATGGATCTTTATAATTTTGGTCTACTTTCTATTTACCTTTTCTTTTTCTTTCAGGTCATGTGTTGTTACCTATGTAATAGTTTGTAATACATTGAGGTGTTGCTATTGATACTTTACATTTCATCAATCCTCAGTGTGGTATTTGACTATTCTGTTAATACTTGCATAAAAGCTCGATGTCCGTAGGTGCTGTGTCCTGTAGAGTTGTTTTTCTTTGTAGACTGGTTGCATATTGAGCCAGAATTGTTCCTAGGCAATAGCAACATTGTTGTTTTCTTTATGCAATGTTTATTTTGTAATGTTTTATACTATTTTAAAAAAACAACAATAAAAATTATTTTGGAAAAAAAATAAAAATAATATATTATATTATTACATTTCATTATTATAGTGTATGGGGCAGCTATGGGGGCATTATACTGTATGGGGGGCACTAAAGGGGCATTATACTGTGTGGGGGCAGTTGGGGGACATTATACTGTGGGTGGGCACTAAAGGGGTCATTATACTGTGGTGGCAATTGGGGGACATTATACTGTGGGTGGGCACCAAAAGGGGCATTATACTGTGTGGGGGCACTTTGGGGACATTATACTGTGGGTGGGCACTAAAGGGGGCATTATACTGTGTGGGGGCAATTGGGGGATATTATAATGTGTGTGTGGGCACTAAAGGGGGACATTACACTGTGTGGGAGCACTAAAGGGGGCATTATACTGTGTGTGGGCCATTAAGGGAACATTATACTGTGTAGGGGCACTACAGGGGGAAATATAACGCATGTGGCACTTAGGAGGCATTATACTGTTTGAGCACACTTAGAGGACAAAGTACTGTGTCCTTAAAGGAGTTATAATATATTATATTATTAAATATTATTATTATACTGTTTGGAGCAACAATGGGGGCATTATACTGTATGGGGGGGGCACTAAAGGGGCAATATACTGTGTAGCGGGCACTTAGGGGACTTAGGACGCTGCTCCTGACTGCAGCATCTGAGGCATTGAAAAGAGGGGGGCGGCCCCCTCCGACAGCTCATCCCCCCCCCCCGGAGTGAGATCGAGGGGTGACGACGGTTCGTACGGCAGCCCAGGGGCCTAATGAAGGCCCCCAGGTCTGCCTTCACTCTGTCTCTGCTAAGCCCTGCCTGTGGCGGGGCTTAAAGAGGCTCTGTCACCAGATTTTGCAACCCCTATCTGCTATTGCAGCAGATAGGCGCTGCAATGTAGATTACAGTAACGTTTTTATTTTTAAAAAACGAGCATTTTTGGCCAAGTTATGGCCATTTTTGTATTTATGCAAATGAGGCTTGCAAAAGTCCAAGTGGGCGTGTTGAAAAGTAAAAGTACAACTGGGCGTGTATTATGTGCGTACATCGGGGCGTGTTTACTACTTTTACTAGCTGGGCGTTCTGATGAGAAGTATCATCCACTTCTCTTCATGTACGCACATAATACACGCCCACTTGGACTTTTACTTTTCAACACGCCCAGTTGTACTTTTGCAAGCCTCATTTGCATAAATACAAAAATGGTCATAACTTGGCCAAAAATGCTCGTTTTTTAAAAATAAAAACGTTACTGTAATCTACATTGCAGCGCCTATCTGCTGCAATAGCAGATAGGGGTTGCAAAATCTGGTGACAGAGCCTCTTTAACAGAAGCCCATAAAAATGATGATATACTGCAATACGCTAATACGTTAGTATTGCAGTATATTGTACCAGCGATCTAACGATCACTGGTTCAAGTCCCCTAGGGGGGCTAATAAAGTGTGTGAAAAAAGTAAAAAAAAGTTTTTAGTAGTGAAACATTAAAAGTTAAAAAAAAAACACAATTTTCCCCCTAAAGTAATGTAAAAAATAAAAAAAAGTAAACAAAATTGGTATCGCTGAAGTCTGAACTATTACAATATAGCATTATTTAATGCGCCCGGTGAATGCCGTAAAAAATAAAAGTGTAAAACACCAAAATCCCTGTTCTTTTGGTCAACTTAGCTTTAAAAAAAAGTAATAAAAAGTGATCAAAAAGTTCTACATACCAAAAAATGATACCGATAAAATCTACAGCTCGTCTCGTAAAAAATAAGCCCTCACATCGTTCAATCGGTGAAAAAATAAAAAAGTCAGAATGTGGCGACACAAAACATTTTTTTTTTTAAACAAAAAGTTTATTATCAATAAAAGTAGTAAAATTAAAAAAAAACTATATAAATTTGATATCACCTTAATTGTATTGAGCCACAGAATAAATATAAGTTGTCATTTTTACCGCACGTTGAAAGCCGTAAAAACGAAACCCAAAAAACTATTGAGGAATCACAGTTTTTTCCATTTTCAGCCCGCAAAGAATAAGCCCTCACACCGCTCTATTGACGGAAAAATAAAAAAGTTATGGCTCTTGGAATGCGGGGAGTGAAAAACGAAAATCAAAAATCAAAAAAGGCTTCGTCCCGAAGGGGTTAAAAAAGGCTAGATGCTTATTTACTGACAAATGGCATTGAGGGTTATAATTAATCAAGCAACAAATGAGGGATCATTTATTGAGAAAGGTTGAACTTGATGAACCTGTGTCTTTTTTCAACCCTTTTCTTTTAAGTTTAACATTATTTAACCCGCACGGTGAATTCCGTTAAAAAAAAAAGTAAACTGCCAGAATAGCTGTTTTTTGGTCACTTTGTCTCTCGCAAAAAAATGTAATAAAAATATGTACCCCAAAATGGTACCAATAGAAACGACAGCTTGCTCTGCAAAAAAAGATAAGCCCTCACACTGCTTAATCGACAGAAAAATAAAAAAGTTATGGCTTGCAGAATATGGCAACACAAAACAATTTTTTTTTTTTTTAAAGTAGCAAAACATTAAAAACTATATGAATTTTGTATCGTCATAATTGTATTAAACCGTAGAATAAAGTTAACATGTTGTTTTTACCGCAAGGGTTACAAAACCTAGTAAACAATGGCGGAATCACAATTTTTTTCTCATTCCACCCCACATAGAATTTTTTTTCCATTTCCTAGTATATTATATGGTACAAGTTATGACTTGGAAGGTGGGGAGGAAAAAAATAAAAGTAAAAATTGAAGAACGGCTGTGAAGGGAAGGGGTTAACAATGGGAGCAATATAAATATGCAAGAAGCTCCCCCTAGTGGTGGCTGCTAAGATAATTTTTCAGGAGGTTTTTTGCTTTATGTCCCATGCATACGACCGTATAATTCATCTGTAAACGGACCGTAATTACACAACCATTCACTTCTATTGCCCACGGACACCATCCCGTATATATCTACAGGAAGGTGTCCGTGCCGTAGAAAGGTTCCGCAAAAGATAGGATATGTCCTATTACTTTTTTTTATGGACCGTGCACCCATACTTTGCAGTGATTACGGGCACGGTCGTGTGCCTTACTAAGCAGACTCCCGGGCAATGCAGGACAGTAGGCAAGTATGGTAAAGGGTTTTTTCGGTTTTCAATATTGTGAAATCTGACACAGGGTTTGTATGAGGGTCACACCGGCATTGAAAGAATGTCGATTTTGCTGCCAAATATCATGTAGCTCATAGGCCCTGCCTCTGCGTCATATTGCGTATAAGGACTAATGACACATGTTCATTTTCAACTGCCAGGAAGAGAAAGGTGGTGCTATCGTTGAGGTGGAACTCCTCCCTGACTGATGTGGGGCAGATATGCAGTCCAGCCCTGCTATTTCCTATCTTCAGAAGGAGCACCTTTTCACTTTTCGGCCGGGTCCACACAAGACGGAAATGCCTCAGATTTTCCATGTGGATGAGATTTGAACAAACCTCATCCAGATGCTGTGGATCATTTTCCACACAGGAATCCGAGCTCCGGATTTTGACATGTTCAGTGTAGAAGGGGAGAAATTCACAGTTAGGGCATGGCCAGACGTGGCGGAATTGCCCTGGAATTCCGCTGCGCACAGTCCGCTGCAGAAATCCGCAGCGGACAGTTTCGTCATTGCTTTCCACTGCTTTTTAGTGAGGTTCGTTTACACGTTGCGGAAAACGACGCTGCGGACCATAGGCTGCAGTGCGGAATTTGGTGTCCGCAGCATACACTGGCTGTTGCGGACGTGTAGCGGACTTGTTGCGGACACATTGCGGAATTTCTCCATTGACTTCAATGGAGAGTCAAAATTCCACAATGAAGTACGCAGATGTTATGTGTGCTGCGTAGCGTATTTGTTTTACGAACATGATATTTCTTCATTCTGGCTGGACCTATGTATTTCTAGGTCTACAGTCAGACTGAGGCCCCATGCACACTAACGTAAAAACGCCTGTAATTACGGGCCGTTATTACGGCACGGGCAGGCCCATAGAAGTCAATGGGGCTCCCGTAATTACGGGTGACTACGTGTGTGCACCTGTAATTACGGGAGCGTTGCTAGGCGACGTCAGGAGATAGTCACTGTCCAGGGTGCTGAAAGAGTTAAACGATCGGCAGTAACTGTTTCAGCACCCTGGACAGTGACTTCTCATCACAATATAGATCAACGTGTTAAAAAAATAGAAGTTCCTACTTACCGAGAACTCCCTGCTTCTTCCTCCAGTCCGGCCTCCCGGGATGACGTTTCAGTCCAAGTGACAGCTGCAGCCAATCACAGGCCAATCACAGGCTGCAGGGGTCACATGGACTGCCGCGTCATCCAGGGAGGTCGGGCTGGATGTTGAAAGAGGGACGCGTCACCAAGACAACGGCCGGGTAAGTATGAATTTCTTTTACTTTTACTAGGGAAACGGCTGTCCCTTCTCTCTATCGATTTCCGGGTGGCTCCAGGTGTCACTCCGCGGCCGGCAGACCCGATAATCACAGCTGTGCACATGGCTACGGTCGTGTGCATGAGGACTAAGGGTATGTTCAGACGACCTATTTTCAGATTCGGGCGTTTTATGCCCCGAATTACGCCTGAAAAGACGGCTCCATTATGCCTGAAAACATCTGCCCATTGCTTGCAATGGGTTTTACAATGTTCTGTTCAGACGAGGTGTAATTTTACGCGTCGCTGTCAAAAAACGGCGCGTAAAAAGACGCCCGCGTCAAAGAAGTGCATGTCACTTCTTTGGACGTTTTTGGAGCCATTTTTCATTGACTCCATTGAAAAACAGCTCCAATTACGACCGTAATGGACGCCGCGAAAAACGCGAGTACTTGCAAAAACATCTGAAATTCAAGAGCTGTTTTCGTCTGAAAACAGCTCCGTAATTTCAGATGTAATTTGTTAAGACGTGTGAACATACCCTTAGTGTTTCCTTTCTTGAATTTCTCGCTACATTACACTGTGATAAAAGTAAAATTCTCCTGCACAGTGTTAATGATAAAAGTGGCTCCAAATGTCATTATCCCCTGCAAAATATAAATATTGTAACTTTCATAAGTATGACACAGACAGGATTTAAAACTAGGCAAAAATCGTTAAATGATAAAATGTTCCTGGCTTATTGAAGTTCATAGAGAACAGATTAGCAATACTTCACCAAATACAGTGTGATAGAAAAAACGTCCTTTAATGTGATTGTATGGGATGACATATCTATCTGCATGGAGACAGGACAGGTGTGTAGCTAGGGCAGGGCAGGGCATGTGCCTCGGGTGCTGGATACCTGGGGGGCATCAACAAGCCATGCTGCTTTGACCAGGGTATTTAGATATTGGGTTAGGTATGTGAACTAAACCTTTGCTCCAGGTGAGTGAAAGCCTTGTTATGCCTTTGGACAGGAAAGGGTCTCATGTGATGGGTACAGTATTGCATTTACAGGACAAGAGAGACCCTGTTATCCAAATCACTCTCACACCTCAGAATGAGTAGTTTGGGTGACAAGGCTATGTAACGGAATTGATGTATACAAAAGCAAATGTTGTTGTTTCCCTTTAAAACTGCTATTCCTTAAAGGGTTATTTCCAAAATCATAAATTATCACCTACCCACAGGATAGGTGATAATTTTATGAACGGGGGCCACCGAAACCCCCAGATCCTCCACACTTCACTTCTCATAGTGAGGTGTAGCTGGAATGTAACGGCGGTCGAGCATGCACCCGCTGCTCCATTCACTGTCTGTGATATCGACAGAAACAGCCGAGCACAGTACTCGTCTGTTTCCGTCATTCCCATAGACAGTAAATGGAGCAGCAGCGCACATGCTTGACCACTGCTCCATTAAATGTCCTTCTCACTGCGGACGATCAGTGAGGAGGGTCTGGGAGTTCGGTACCCCCGTTCTCACGATTGGTTGGGGTCCCAGTGGTGGGCCACCTAGCAGTCAGAAAATCATCACCTATCCTGTGGATAGGTGAAAATTAATGATTATGGTTATTGTAAAGGATCTGCCAGCCACAGCTTCGGTGTCTACGCCCATAGGTAATCAGTCTGCACCTGCTTCTATGTCTGTGAGACTGACTCCATCTTCCACCACTCAGGATGGCAGGCTTAGGAGTGGGAGAGCCTATCACAGCCTGGCCAGACGGAGCTAGCTCCCGCCCTCTGTCTATTTATACCTGCCTTTCCTGTTCCTCCTTGCTTGTGATTCTTCTCGTTTGGTTTCCTGGCCCTGCTGCAGCTTCTGAACTATTTGACCCTACTTCATACTGACCCTGGCTTACTGACTACTCTCCTGCTCTGAGTTTGGTACCTCGTACACTCCTGGTTTGACTCGGCTTGTTCACTACTCTCCTGCTCTGCGTTTGGTACCTCGTACACTCCTGGTTTGACTCGGCTCGTTCACCACTCTTGTTGCTCACGGTGTTGCTGTGGGCAACTGCCCCATTTCCCTTGGCTTCTGTGTACCCTTGTCTGTTTGTCTGTCGTGCAATTACTGAGCGTAGGGACCGTCGCCCAGTTGTACCCCGTCGCCTAGGGCGGGTCGTTGCAAGTAGGCAGGGACTGAGTGGCGGGTAGATTAGGGCTCACTTGTCTGTTTCCCTACCCCCATCATTACAGTTATACCCCTTTAATTAAAAGTCATAGGTAGAAGAGCTTACACAATACACAAGGCTGGTTAAAATGTAATATTTAGCAAGGCTTACTTTTTGGGGAACGTCTTGAATATATAACATCACAGGATTTTTATGGGAAGAGATATTGTAGCCAGACCTTTTGGATTTAGGGTTGCCACCAGGCCGGTAAACCATTGGCTCATCTAATATTTGCTCTGGAAGTCCGGTAAAAGTAAAATATTTTTTCATAAGGAAACCGTGCGTTCCCCGTCAGGTTACCTCCTCTTTGGATTAGATGCTACTCACTTGCCAGGCTACCCAGCTCATGGAATGGCAGAACTAGCTTAAGTGTGAGATTGGCGCCGCCGGGAGATTGCAACGGTCAAGGCAGCAGAGAGACAGCGATCCCCAAATTCAGCAGCTGAATATGTGCACACTGCCTGCCTTATGGAGCCCCGAGATTCAATAGCGGAGGTCAGAGGAGGAGACTAAGTAATAGCAAGTTATTGTCTCTATGAACCTTCCAGGCCTAAGTGACAAATTATAATAAGGGTATGTTCACACGAGGTCATTACGTCCGTAATTGACGGACGTATTTCGGCCGCAAGTACCGGACCGAACACAGTGCCGGGAGCCGGGCTCCTAGCATCATACTTATGTACGAAGCCAGGAGTTCCTGCCTCGCTGCCGGACAACTGTCCCGTACTGAAAACATGATTACAGTACGGGACAGTTGTCCGGCAGCGAGGCAGGGACTCCTAGTGTCGTACATAACTATGATGCTAGGAGCCCGGCTCCCTGCACTGTGTTCGGTCCGGTACTTGCGGCCGAAATACGTCCGTCAATTACGGACGTAATGACCTCGTGTGAACATACCCTCAGTGTAAAGTCACGCTCCCAAAACCACACCCACTTTTTACTCGTGGTGGGGTCTATTTACACATGCTGGTTTTGTAAGGGGTTTTGGTACGATTTGCACAAAATTGTGGCAAAAGAAATTAGTCTGGCCGATATTTTTTGGTGCAAAAGGTGGTAACCCTACCTGGAGTGTGAGTTGCAGAATCTTGAGAAACTCGGGAAAAAAACTTAAGAGAGCCCTGACCCCATCTTTCTGGTTCCTTCTGACGAACGTAGAATATGTTCGCGTGACGGCTGTTAAAACACACGGACGCATGTATTTCAATAGCGCTGTTCACACAGCCTTTGTTTCAACGGACCATGGAAAAGGTTCATTGAAAAATAGAACATGTCCTATTTTCTTCCGTTTTCACTGATCCCTCCATAGACTCAAATCTATGGGGATCTGTGAAAACGAGACCCGCACGGGGGCAACTTGGACATGAAAAACAGGCGTTTTTCACGTTTGAGTTTCCCCACGTTCGTCTTGATAAGGCCTAACAATGTGAAAAAAACAGACCAGCAAAACACAAGAATCAATGTAGCAAGGCATCCTCCCTCCCTTTCTAAATTATAGATGAAGAAGTGTAAGGATGAAATGTTTATATGCCAAAATTGTATATCAATTTGTGGCTAATCCACCTCTTGTAGCAATAGCAAACACAATATAGTAAGGGTATGTGCACACACACTAATAACGTCCGTAATTGACGGACGTATTTCGGCCGCAAGTCCCGGACCGAACACAGTGCAGGGAGCCGGGCTCCTAGCATGATAGTTGTGTACGATGCTAGGAGTCCCTGCCTCTCTGCAGGACAACTGTCCCGTACTGTAATCATGTTTTCAGTACGGGACAGCAGTTCCACGGAGAGGCAGGGACTCCTAGCATCGTACATAAGTATGATGCTAGGAGCCCGGCTCCCTGCACTGTGTTCAGTCCACTACTTGCGGCCGAAATACGTCCGTCAATTACGGACGGAATTAGTGTGTGTGCACATACCCTAAGTCTGCTGTGGCACACTTGCTAAGATGTCTTCATGTCCCCTTCTATGATAAAAATGGGGATAGCACAGAGTGGCACTGACTTATATAGCAGGGTAGTGTTAAGCATCACATGATGTGATACAACAATACTGACTGTTCAGTTTCACTGTTTGCCGTGGACAAATCCGAAAATGTTCTATTTACGCTGAACCTTGTAAAATCCCCAAATTCACCACATCAAAAAGTTTCACTCATCTGTAGTCTATAAAAAAAAGAGTTAAAAGTGATAGTATTTTTTTTTTAATGTGATTTTTTTTATTTCATGTCACTATATTATTTTTAAAAATCCTTAAATATTGCCATTTTCACTCTAGTCACAGAACAGTTAGGCGGGATTCACGCGACCGGGTCGTTGCCGAGCCCGAGTGTCGGCCGGTAAAATCGGCCATTTTGCCCGGCCGGTTTGCATAAAGTTATGCATCCGTGCCGGGCCGGGCATATCCGGACAGTGACATCAGCGGCAGCTCCTGAAGGGGAATCCCCATGTGTTCGGGGATTCCGCTTCAGGAGTTTCCCCTGATGTCACTGCCCAGATATGGACAGAGACATCAAGCGCTCTGTCCAGGAGCGGAATCCCCGAAAACACGGGGATTCCGCTCCTTCAAGGAGCTAAAGTGCGGCTAGCACATAGCAGAGCGGGGAGATACCTCCCTGCTCTGCTATAGTGGCGTCGCTACAGTAGTAGCAGCCGCAGCAGCAGCAGCTGCTGCTACTACTACTAGCGGCGCCATCGAAGGTGTTGCCGGGCCAGGGTGCTTTTAACAAGCAGGGGAAGGGAGCCAGCGCAGCGCTCCCTCCACCTGCTGTACACCCCGGCCCTGCAACACAGTGTACAGCGATGCCATTCGTCAGAATGGCATCAACTCCTCCTCCTCACATGCACTCTGCGCTGTGAGGAGGAGGAGATAGAGCGCAAGTGCCGGGAAACCCGGCCATCACTCGGAACACATTCCGGTGATGGCCGTGTAATACCCGGCCCCATAGACTTCTATGGGAGCCGGGCGGCCGGGTGTCCGGGCAAAGATAGAGCATGTCCTATTTTTTGACGGCCGGATTTTCCGGCCGTCAAAAAATCGGTCGTGTGAATAGCCCCATTAGGGGTCTATCATTCCTAATGCAGCCGGGTGCCGGCCGATTTATGAACGGCCGGCACCCGGCCGGGAAACCCTGCCGTGTGAATGAGGCCTTACAATACGCTGTCACTTGTTGTCAACGTTCAGCTTGTGCTGTATACACTGGGGGCAGGGTCAGCAGTGATCTCATATCATCAGAGGGCAGGATTATATTATAAGGTAGCACCTTTATTATAGAGACAACACAAGGTCACACCCTTGACAATAGGTATTGGGGTCAGCTCACCTCCTCCTCCCCTACCTGCACAGTGACCTCTGCACGTGTCAGAGCATGCCCATAACACTCTTCCATAGAAATCAATAGGTCATTTTCGTATGCCCAGGTGCCTGCTGTAAAACAATTCTCTGGAACTGCTGCTTTAGCTACTCAGGCAAAATGACTGTAAAGATCAAGCATGTAAAGAAAATTCACTAAAAAAAAATCAGATAGAAAAAATATGTTTCAGTATTTAAGATGATACATTCACTTTAAAGGCGTTGCTCAGGCACGGGACAGTTTTTCATACTGATGACCTATCCACATGATAGGTCATCAGTATATGATCAGTGGGGCTCCGACACCCGGACCCTGCACCAATCAGTTGTTCTGGCTGCCTCCCTGCATCGGATGTCGAACCCCCACCGATCATATACTGATGACCTATCCTGTGGACCAGTCATCAATATGAAAAACCGCCCTGTGCCGGACAACCCCATTAAGGCTGAACTGGAACTGAGCTAAGTGTAGAGAAAATGTAACAAGGTTTGACATTAGTACAACCACTCTTTTTTTTTTTCACCACTGAATGCACCTGAAGTCCCTACAGGTCCATATATTATGTCCCATGGTGCCTTTATAAGGTACCGTATTCTAGTGAGGAATGCCTCCGTATTACGGCCCGCTATGCTGTCATACTGTATGTAAGTTATATGAAATTACTGAGAAAAAAACTTCCTTGTGCCTCTGTATAATATCAGAGGCATATAAAGGTACAATATAAGCCCATAGAATTACCGGAGGACCCAAGCTTCTCATGGAGCACTTCGGGGGACTTTCAGTTCCCCGTTCTCCTTATCGCTGGGGGTTCCGGCGGTCGAACCCCAGCGATCACACATGTATCCCATACCTCCCAACTTTCAATTCAAGTATCACAAAGAGGGACTGTTAGGGATCTGCCAGGTACTACGTCTAGGTATACTCCTGGGATTAATCAATCCACACCTGAGGCCAGACCTGTTCGACTGACACCATCTCCCACCAACCAGGGTGGCAGGCTCAGGAGTGGGAGAGCCTATCGCGGCCTGGTCAGTCGGAGTTAGCTCCGCCCCCTGTCCTTTATTACCTGCTGTGTTCTCCTCCTCAGTGCTTGTAATTCTTCTGGATTCCTGGCCCCACTGCTGCTTGCTCCAGCCTGCTTCTGCCGTGCTTCTGCCTTGCTGCTGTTCTGCTTAACCCGCTTTGCTTTGCCTCCGGCTTGCTTCCTCCTCCGTGCTCACTTGAGTATACTCCACTTCATCCTGGTCCTGACAACTCATTCACCGCTCCGTTTCCTCGCGGCGTTCCGTGGGCTACTGCCCCTTCCCTTGCGTGTTCCCTGTTTGTTCTCCCGTGCACTTAGACAGCGTAGGGACCGCCGCCCAGTTGTACCCCGTCGCCTAGGGCGGGTCGTTGCAAGTAGGCAGGGACAGGGTGGTGGGTAGATTAGGGCTCACTTTCCCTTCACCTCCTTCCTGCCATTACATAATTACAAGCCCCTTACCTAGTCTACCATTTCCCCTACGCTGACGCTATCATGGACCCCCTTGAGACCCTGACCCAGCAGATGCAGGGCCTCTCCCTACAGGTCCAGGCCCTGGCCCAGAGGGTCAACCAGGGTGACGCTGCCATAGTAGTTCCCCTCACCTCACCTCTAGAACCCGACCTCAAGTTACCTGACCGGTTCTCAGGTGACCGTAAGACGTTTCTCTCCTTCCGGGAGAGTTGCAGACTGTATTTCCGCCTTAAACCCCACTCTTCAGGTTCCGAGAACCAGCGGGTGGGTATCATCATATCCCGACTCCAGGAATGGCCCCAAGAGTGGGCCTTCTCCTTGGCTCCTGACGCCCCTGAACTTGCCTCTGTTGATTGCTTTTTCTCTGCCCTCGGACTCATTTACGACGAGACTGACAGGACTGCTTTAGCCGAGAGTCAGCTGGTGACCTTACGTCAGGGTAGGAGACCGGTTGAGGAGTACTGTTCTGATTTTAGAAAGTGGTGCGTAGCTTCTCGGGGGAATGATCCGGCCCTAAGGTGCCAGTTTAGGTTAGGATTATCTGACGCCCTGAAGGATCTGCTGGTTAGTTACCCCTCTTCTGACTCCCTTGACCAGGTTATGGCCCTAGCAGTACGACTTGACCGACGTCTCAGGGAACGTCAGCTTGAACGCTTCAATGTGCTCCCCTCTGACCTTTCTGCGATTCCCCCCGAGGTCCCGTCTCCTCGCCCCTCCACGGAGGACTCGGAGGTACCTATGCAACTCGGGTCCTCCATGTCCCCTCGACAATGTAGGGAGTTTCGCAGAATGAATGGTCTCTGCTTCTACTGTGGGGACGACAAGCATCTTCTGAACACCTGTCCCAGGCGCAAGAATAAAAAGCCGGAAAACTTCCGCACCTAAGTGATCATCGGGGAGGTCACTTGGGCGCACAGGTATTTCCCGTTAATGTGAAACGCAATAACATTTTGCTTCCCTTTCAGGTCTCGTTTGCTGGCCGGTCTGCCACTGGCAGTGCCTTCGTGGATTCTGGCTCATCTGCTAATATCATGTCTGTGGAATTTGCTATGTCTCTAAAAATGCCTTTTATTGATTTACCTTATCCTATCCCTGTAGTAGGTATCGACTCAACTCCCCTTGCTAATGGTTATTTTACTCAGCATACTCCTGTTTTTGAACTCCTGGTTGGCTCCATGCATTTGGAGCAGTGCTCTGTACTGGTGATGCAGGGATTATCGTCTGATCTGGTATTAGGTCTTCCCTGGTTGCAGTTGCATAATCCCACGTTTGATTGGAATACTGGGGATCTCACCAAATGGGGTAGTGAATGTCTGATGTCATGTCTTTCTGTTAACTCTATTTCTCCCTGGGAGGAGGTAAACACGCTTCCTGAGTTTGTTCAGGACTTCACCGATGTGTTTTCTAAGGAGGCCTCCGAGGTGTTGCCCCCCCATAGAGATTACGATTGCGCCATCGATTTGGTGCCTGGTGCCAAGCTTCCTAAGGGTAGGATATTTAATCTTTCATGTCCTGAACGTGAAGCTATGAGGGTGTATATCCAAGAATGCCTGGCCAAGGGTTTCATTCGCCCCTCGACTTCTCCTGTAGGTGCTGGCTTCTTCTTTGTGGGGAAGAAGGATGGTGGTCTTAGGCCGTGCATTGATTATCGTAACCTGAATAAGGTCACCGTAAGGAACCAGAACCCACTTCCTTTGATTCCGGATCTTTTTAATCAGGTTCAGGGAGCCCAATGGTTTTCTAAGTTCGATCTACGGGGGGCATATAACCTTATCCGCATCAAAGAGGGGGATGAGTGGAAAACTGCGTTCAACACACCCGAGGGTCATTTCGAATACCTGGTCATGCCCTTTGGGTTGTGTAATGCCCCTGCTGTCTTCCAGAATTTTATTAATGAAATCCTGAGAGATTACCTGGGTAATTTTCTTGTTGTGTACCTTGATGACATACTGGTGTTTTCCAAGGACTGGTCCTCCCACGTGGAGCATGTCAGGAAGGTGCTCCAGGTCCTTCGGGAGAATAATCTGTTTGCTAAGACTGAAAAATGTGTCTTTGGGGTACAGGAGATACCATTTTTAGGGCAAATCCTCACTCCTCATGAATTCCGCATGGACCCTGCCAAGGTTCAGGCTGTGGCGGAATGGGTCCAACCTGCCTCCCTTAAGGCGTTACAGTGTTTTTTAGGGTTCGCCAACTATTACAGGAGATTTATTGCCAACTTCTCAGTCGTCGTTAAGCCTCTTACGGACCTTACTCACAAGGGTGCTGATGTCCTCCATTGGCCCCCTGAGGCCGTCCAGGCCTTTGGGACCCTCAAGAAGTGCTTTATCTCGGCCCCTGTGCTGATTCAGCCCAACCAAGAGGAGCCATTTATTGTGGAGGTTGACGCATCCGAGGTGGGAGTGGGGGCCGTCTTGTCCCAGGGTACCAGCTCCCTCACCCATCTCCGCCCCTGTGCTTACTTCTCTAGGAAGTTTTCACCCACGGAGAGTAACTATGATATTGGCAACCGCGAACTTCTAGCCATTAAATGGGCTTTTGAAGAGTGGCGGCACTTCCTGGAGGGGGCCAGACACCAGGTAACGGTCCTTACGGATCACAAGAATCTGGTTTTCCTAGAATCGGCCCGGAGGCTTAATCCTAGACAAGCTCGGTGGGCACTATTCTTTACCAGATTTAATTTCTTGGTTACCTATAGGGCTGGGTCCAAGAATATTAAGGCTGATGCCCTGTCACGTAGTTTCATGGCCAATCCTCCTTCCGAGAAGGATCCTGCTTGTATTTTACCCCCTGGTATAATCGTTTCTGCCACGGATTCTGATTTAGCTTCTGATATCGTGGCTGATCAGGGTGCAGCTCCCGGGAACGTCCCTGGGGACAAACTGTTTGTTCCCCTGCAATACCGGCTAAGGGTACTCAGGGAAAACCATGACTCCGCTCTATCTGGTCATCCTGGCATCTTGGGCACCAAACACCTCATTACCAGAAACTATTGGTGGCCTGGGTTGCCTAAAGACGTTAGGGCTTACGTCGCCGCTTGTGAGGTTTGCGCTAGGTCCAAAACCCCTAGGTCCCGACCTGCGGGCCTACTACGTTCCTTGCCCATTCCCCAGAGACCTTAGACCCATATCTCCATGGATTTTATCACCGATTTGCCTCCATCTCAGGGCAAGTCGGTGGTGTGGGTGGTAGTAGACCGCTTCAGCAAGATGTGCCACTTTGTGCCCCTTAAGAAGCTACCTAACGCCAAGACGTTAGCTTCTTTGTTTGTGAAACACATCCTGCGTCTCCATGGGGCCCCAGTCAATATCGTTTCTGACAGAGGGGTACAATTTGTTTCCTTATTTTGGAGAGCCTTTTGTAAAAAGTTGGAGATTGATCTGTCCTTCTCCTCCGCCTTCCATCCCGAAACTAATGGCAAAACGGAGAGGACTAACCAGTCCCTGGAACAATATTTAAGGTGTTTCATCTCTGACTGTCAATTCGATTGGGTCTCATTCCTTCCCCTTGCTGAATTTTCCCTGAATAACCGGGTCAGTAACTCGTCAGGGGTCTCCCCGTTTTTCTGTAATTTCGGGTTTAACCAAAGGTTCTCCTCCGTTTCCCCTGGTTGTTCCAATAATCCTGAGGTAGAGGATGTTCATCGGGAACTGTGCACTGGCTGGGCCCAGGTTCAGAAGAACCTAGAGGCGTCCCAGAGCGCACAAAAGATTCAGGCGGATAGTAGACGTTCTGCTAACCCCCGGTTTGTCGTCTGGGATTTGGTCTGGTTGTCGTCCAGGAACTTGCGCCTTAAGGTCCCGTCCAGGAAGTTTGCTCCCCGATTTATTGGGCCTTATAAGATCATTGAAGTCCTCAACCCTGTATCCTTCCGTCTGGAGCTGCCCCCATCCTTTCGCATACATGACGTCTTCCATGCCTCCCTCCTTAAACGCTGCTCCCCGTCCTGGTCCCCCTCGAGGAAACCTCCTGTTCCCGTTCTCACCCCTGAGGGGGTGGAATTCGAGGTGGCCAAGATTATGGACAGTAGGATGGTCCAGGGCTCCCTCCAGTACCTGGTCCATTGGAGAGGGTACGGGCCGGAGGAGAGGACTTGGGTACCTGCCCGTGATGTTCACGCTGGGGTATTGATCAGGAGGTTCCACCTTCTCTTCCCTACTAAACCGGGTCCTCTTAGTAAGGGTCCGGTGGCCCCTCATAAAAGGGGGAGTACTGTTAGGGATCTGCCAGGTACTACGTCTAGGTATACTCCTGGGATTAATCAATCCACACCTGAGGCCAGACCTGTTCGACTGACACCATCTCCCACCAACCAGGGTGGCAGGCTCAGGAGTGGGAGAGCCTATCGCGGCCTGGTCAGTCGGAGTTAGCTCCGCCCCCTGTCCTTTATTACCTGCTGTGTTCTCCTCCTCAGTGCTTGTAATTCTTCTGGATTCCTGGCCCCACTGCTGCTTGCTCCAGCCTGCTTCTGCCGTGCTTCTGCCTTGCTGCTGTTCTGCTTAACCCGCTTTGCTTTGCCTCCGGCTTGCTTCCTCCTCCGTGCTCACTTGGGTATACTCCACTTCATCCTGGTCCTGACAACTCATTCACCGCTCCGTTTCCTCGCGGCGTTCCGTGGGCTACTGCCCCTTCCCTTGCGTGTTCCCTGTTTGTTCTCCCGTGCACTTAGACAGCGTAGGGACCGCCGCCCAGTTGTACCCCGTCGCCTAGGGCGGGTCGTTGCAAGTAGGCAGGGACAGGGCGGTGGGTAGATTAGGGCTCACTTTCCCTTCACCTCCTTCCTGCCATTACAGGGACAGTGCATCGCGGCAATATTTTTTATTTTAATCCGCGCCTCTAATCCCACCCAATCCCCGCCCATACACACCCGCTTCAGCCCACACAGTATCATGCTCCCATAGTGCCTCCCACACAGTATAATACCAAATAGCTGCCCCCACACAGTATAATGCCCTGTAGCTGCCACCATACAGTGTAATGCCCCCATAGCTGCCACCATACATTATACTGCCTCATAGATGCACCCACACAGTATAAAGCCAACACAGATGCCCCCATACAGTATAATTCCCACACAGATGCCCCCATACAGTATAAAGCCCACACAGATGCCCCCATATAGTATAATGCCCACAGAGATTCTCCCATGCAGTATAATGCCCATAAAGATGCCCCATGCAGTATAATGTCCAACCAAATTCCCCCACCCAGCATAATGCCCCCATAGCTGCCCCATACAGTATAGTGCCCTATACAGTATAATGCCCACACAGATGCCCCCATACAGTGTAATGCCCACATAGCTACCCCATACAGTATAATGCCCCAAAGCTGCCCCATACAGCTTAATGCCGCCGGTGCTGCCCTATACAGCATAATGCCCCATAGCTGTCCCCATACAGTATAATTACTTCCCTAGCTGCCCTTATACAGTATAATGCCCCCTTAGCTGCCCCTAGTGCCAGTGCCCTTGTAGATAGTGACACAGTGCCCATGTAGATAGCGCCACAGTGACCCCTGTAGATAGTGCCCCTATAAAGTGCCACAGTATCCATGTACATAGTGCCACACCCCCTTGAAGATAGCGCCAGCCCCCTGTAGATAGCGCAATTGGAACTCCCTCTAGGAGTGGAATCCCGAGCCAGAGCATAGGCCGGGGATTCTGCTCCTAGAGGGAAGCCCTTATGTCACTGTCCATATATGGACAGTGATGTCAGTGGCCACTCTTTGAGCGGAATCCCCATTGCCAACTCTGGCCGGAATTAAGGAGTAGCCTCTGACGTCAACAGAGCACAGTGCTTAAAGTAGCGCTGTGCCCAGGGAGTCTTCGGTGAGCGAAGGAGCTCCTTCTGCTCCTCCGCTTTGAACAAATTCTGAAGCAGGGAGCTGATGGTTCCCTGCTTTAGAATTGGGTTCAACTGTTTCTGCGTCTACAGTTGACAGCGAGACATACCCCCGGCTGCCCGGGACAGCGGGACACCACCCGGAAAGCGGGACTGTCCCACTGAATCCAGGACAGTTGGGAGGTATGGTATCCCCTATCCACAGGATGTTTTGTGGCACAACCCCTTTAATAGCAAGTAAAGAAATTTACAAAATATTTATGATGCCACAAAAGAAAAATACTAAGGTGCTAAAAGCATTTAAAAGCTGAATATAAATGCCTTGAGACTAACCCATGTTAGAGGTGTCCACATGCATGAGCAACATGACTGCACTTGTAACACTTGTCATAAGCAATTTAGTATAATACCAAGAGTGACTAATATAAAGAGAAGACAATGTAACAACAACTCCCAATATCCTAGTATAAATATGAGTACTAAAGACGAATAATTGTACCAAAATAATGTGACATCAAAGCTTGTGAACCCAAGCACAGCTATATAGTCAAGTGTCGATAAAACAGCAAAATGCTAATTATTTCGGTGTGCATTTTGGGATTCCCACGTTTAGCCATCTTTGTCGCGTATATGAATTGCTTGAAGAGTGAAAAATAATAACAACCAATCACAATAATAACTATTATAATAGCGCCTGCATATTCAGTAGCGCTGTACAAGTAGGCTATTTATTGTTGTATAGCAAAACCATGTATTACTTTCTGGATGAGAAGACAAGAATACACCAGTTACAGTAAAGTTTTCCATCTACACGTGTATGTATTTATTTGTAGATGTTTAACACCATTATAGCACAGTTACGACATACTTACATGCAACCCATATGGTATTTATGGGCAACTACTCATCTTTGTGTTCTGCACAGTCGCTTCATCAGGACAATTTCTTATTCAGCCAATAAAGTTTTGCACTTTTCCATCTACAGTGAGTTGTATTTTTTGCTGTTGTTGCTTACTAGATAATAATTTAATGTAAGGAGCTGTATTTAGACTTTACTGAAGTGGCCACATGTGGGTCGGTTTTCTGATGGGCCAAACATTGTAAATTATAGTTTTATTAATATTTTATTAATATTTACCTTTTTATATAGAAAATAGAAGAATTGTATCAACTACCATAGGTATTAGTGAAACACCTCACAATGCGTGACTAGCTTAAGCCTGCACAACTCCTTCAGGTGAGTTTTTTCCATCACCATCCATTTAAGTATATAAAGTATATATACATATATTCACCATTCAGCCATAACATTAAAACCAACTGCCTTATATCGTACCACCAAAACCAGGGGCGCATCTAAAGGCTCATGGGCCCTAGTGCAAGAATTCAGCTTGGGCCACCCTACCCCTCCCCAACACCACCAGACACCTTCGTGCGCCTATGCCCAGCCGCCTTGCCGAACAGCAACCATAGCTGCCATAACACAGAATAATGCCCCCCATAGCTGCCCCTACAGTATAATGCTCCCCATAGCTGCCCCCCACAGTATAATGCTCCCCATAGCTGCCCCCACACAGTATATTGCTCCCCATAGCTGCCCCTCTGCAGTATAATGCTCCCATAACTGCCCTTCCACAGTATAATGCTCCCCATAGCTGCCCCTCCACAATATAATGCTCCCCATAGCTGCCCCTCCACAGTATAATGCTCTCATAACTTCACTCCACAGTATAATGCTCTCATAACTGCCCTCCACACAATATAATGCTCCCCATAGCTGCCCTCCACACAGTATAATGCCTCCATAGCTGCCCCCACAGTATAATGCTCCCCATAGCTTCCCCCCACAGTATAATGCTCCCATAGCTGTCCTCCACACAGTATAATGCCCCCATAGCTGCCCCACACAGTATAATGCTCCCATAGCTGCCCTCACACAGTGTAATGCCCCCATAGCTGCCCCCACACAGTATGCCACCCATAGCTGCCCCCACACAGTATAATGCCCCCATAGCTGCCCCATACAGTATAATGCCCCCATAGCTGCCCCCATACAGTATAAGGCCCCCATAGCTGCCCCTATATAGTTTAATGCCCCCATAGCTGACCCCATACAGTATAATGCCCCCCATATCAGCCCCCATACAGTATAATGCCACCATATCAGCCCCCCATACAGTATAAGGCCCCCACATATCAGCCCCTCATACAATATAATGCCCCCCATATCAGCCCCCATACAATATAATGCCCCCCATATCAGCCCCCCCCCCCATATGTGCATAATAGAAAAATAATAAAATGACTTACCTATCACCGTTCCCACACCGGGTGGAGGATCCTTGTCCTCCTTTGCCCTGTGATATGAGTGACTCAGCGAAGACTGGTGCAATGACGTCACTACATCGGGCCTGTCTGCGTCGAGTCACTCATGGCTCAGTGAATGCCGGAGGAAGGAGCCATCAGCTCCTTGCTCCAGCATTGAATTCAACAGGAACCGGGACCTCGGTGAGTGACCCGCGACACCCCCACAATTTGTAGTGTATTGTATTGTGCAGTTTGCTGTGGAGATAGAAGGGGGGCTGTAATTTAACGGCCCATCTCTCCTCTCTCCACCGCAAACACAGACAGCACAATACAGTGCATTACGGGCCCCCTCTTCAGCTCACCAGGAGTCTTCCACGCTGGCTGGAATGCCCCTTACATGACATCACGGTCACATGGTATCACGGTCATCACGGTCACTGAGTGTACCATGTGTCCGCGACGTCTAAGGAGCCCGGCCCATAACCAGGAAGTGCCGGCGTCGCGGCACAGAGTATTTATTTCATTATTAGCGTGCTGTGAGGCAACGGGGACCCGTGGGCCCCCCAGGCTTGGGGGCCCGGTCGCAACTGCGACCGCTGCTACCCCTATAGCTACGCCACTGGCCAAAACAGCTCTGACCCACCGAGGCATGGACTCCAGGAGACCTCTGAAGGTTTCCTGTGGTATCTGCCCCTAACATTTAGCAGCATATGCTTTATGTCCTGCAAAATGTGAGGTGGACCACCATGGATCAGACTTGTTTTTCCAGCACATACCACAAATGCTTGATCGGATTAAAGGGAATGTGTTGCTAGCAAAACATGTATTTATTTTTTTAGTTAAACAATTAGTGTGTGGGTGATTAAACATTGTTCTAATTTTTTTTATTTTTTTCACGAGTCAGGAAATATTATAAATTAGATTCTAATTTATAATATTTCCCAGTGCTGGTCACTAGATGGAGCAATTCCCAAAATTGCAGCATTGCATGTGGTAAAGCAACCACATTGCTTTTTGCTGCAAAATTGGGAAAAACTCACTCGCTTTAGTGAGCTCTGAGAATCCCCCCCCTCCTTTATCCTGGCTAGTGCCGGGAGAAACGAGGGGATTGAACGGTCTAACCTCCTACACTGTGTGTCGCCATTTTTTGAGCTAACACACAGTGTAGAATGTTTACATACACTAGTAAACACACAGTAAAACACTTACATACATAGAAATCACTTACCTGCTCCAGTCACCGCCGCTCCCTCCGGTCCGTCCGCTCCGTCTGCTGCCGCTGCTCCATGTGCACAAGTCCGGAAGCCGCGACCGGAAGTAGTAATCTTACTGTCCGGCCGCGACTTCCGGTCTACAGGAAAATGGCGCCGGACGGCGCACAGTTCAACTTGGACTGTGTGGGAGCGGCGCATGCGCCGTTCCCACACAGACGGCGTACACCATAGTGGATGGAACGGGCCCCGTTCGCATTCACTATGGGACTGGAGCTGCCGTATTCCATGTCTGTATGTGTCGTTAATCGACACATACAGAAATGGAGTAAACAATGGCAGCCCCCATAGGAAAGAAAAAGTGTAAAAATAAAAAAAAGTGAAACGCAAACACACAAATAAATATAAACGTTTTTAATAAAAGACTAAAATCAAACTGATGTTAAAAAAATTTTTTTCGTGACACTATTCCTTTAAGATCTGGGGATTTTGGAGGTCTAGTCAACACCTTAAACTCTTTGTAATGTTTTTCATATTATTCCTGAACAATGGTATGTGGCAGGGCACATTATCCTGTTGATCAACTTTGATTTCATCAGTTTTAGGCTTAGATGAGCTGTCAGAGGCACACATGAGCATACACGGATTTGTCTGACAGCGGTGTTCTGCAGCTTCTATATAAAGGAGCAAATTTATTCATTAAGGTGTATAAAAATAAAGTGAATAATATCCCAAAATGTGATTCATAAGACCAGGTCACATTATTTAATTGCTACATGATCCAGTTCTGATGCTCATGTGTCCATTGTAGATGCCTTTGGCAGTGGACCTTTCTGTCATAGCTAGCAGTAATTTTCTACAGCAATTTCTGCTATAGTAGTTCTTCTGCTGGATTGAACCAGACAGGCTAGCCTTCAATCCCCTCGGCATCAATGAGCCTTGGGCGTTCATGACCCTGTCACTGGTTCACCGGTTTTCCTTCCTTGGACCACTTTTGGTAGGTACTAACCACTTCATACTGGGCACAATCCACATGACCTGCTGTTTGGGAGATGTTCCCACCCAGTCACCTAGTCATGTAAAGTATCTATTTACAATATAAAAATGAAGCATTTGTATAGTGAGATAGCGCCATCTAGAGTGATCAAATCATTGTACAATTAACATGGAATATCATAGTGTGCATTGCCATCCTCTAATAAAACAGTAGTTATACTGTTTATAGCTCCTATAGCTACAGTATTGTGGATGGCTACTGTTTATACAAGATTATAAAGATTTCTCTAGTCAGTTTTCAGTATAGGAAAAAATGCATAAAGACAGTAGAAAAGGACAACCACTGAGAAAACATAAAAAAATTTGAAAGAAAACAACTAAAATATTTGTATAACATCTCTGCCATATCGTAAAATGAAATGGCATAACACTTTTAAGAATAATTGAATTCCCTACAAAACATCTTAAAATATAGTGTAATAGAAGATAAACACATTATAAAGCACACAAATAAGACAGCAAGCACAAAATGAGGTAAGCAGAGTGAGTCATGAATTTGATGTAGTTGTTTTGTTAAAAGAAAAATGAAAATAGGAAAGAAAAACTTAGCAAAACCAAGAACTTGCTCAAGCAAAGAGATATGCAAAGCTCTAAGTGTGAACCTGGTAAAGACTATGCAAGCCTCACTGGAGCGACAATCATGTCACTAAATGGAAATTCTACTGTTTTGGACTATAGACATGTCAATATGTTTCAAATGATGTATGGTAACATATAGTATATTTTATGTGTTTCGCGTACTTTATTTTTTTACAAGTTAAAGGGGTTGGATGAGATTAGAAAAACATGTTTGTTTATTTGATACAGCGCCTCTCTTGTCCAAGGCCTGTGTCTCATATTGTAGCTTTACCCCATAGCATAATTTATGCTTATAGCCAGCAAGGCATTGGCATCAGACTGTTTGTGCCAATGTAGACCAGGTCAGATCTGTGTAACTCATGATCCATATAATATCTCTTTATTGTTTATGTATACATCAGAGTTTATAGCAGTGAAGGGTCTGTCAAGACAAAAATAATCGTCATTCTTAGTCATTTAGTTAAAGAGGTTGTCTGCTTTGGACAATCCCTTTGTGTTAGATTGGTACCCCAACGTGTTATGATGATCACAGGTAGTCCTGCTACTGGGACCCCAGTGATCAGCTGTAACCTGCAGAAGAATGCAGCAGTAAGTGTCCAATTTCCCTACAGCGCCACCATAAGAGAAATAAAGAATTACACAGTTCTAATTCAATGGACTGTCCATGTAATACAAGGACATGTCAGATCTTACAGAGCTAATAGACGAGGGTCCTGAATGGGGGATCCCCAAACTATTAACTCAGAATTACCCAAAAGGAAATTACAAATTGTTTATTTTAAACCAGACAACCCACTTAAGCTACGGTAATTGGAAATGGTACATTGAAAATTCTACATGCTGTATTTGAACATACATCGAAAACTCTACAGACTTTATTTATTTGTTATTGAAATGTTATCAATTCATAAACCAGAAACAAAGATCACAGCAACTTCAGTATAGACTCTAGTAAAACCATATGTCCAATTGAAGAATGAAAAGTCGCATGCAAATTAGGACCAGTTGTAGCATCCACAACCATCTAAAGGTACAAGTGTTCCTGCCTGTGGAGTTATCCAGAGGTAAAATGTACTGAATTATTATTTTTTAAAAAAAAGAAGGGTAGTAAAGAGGAGAAGATGTCAGAGGAAAGGGAAGTTGGGAGAAGGACCACAACAATTATAATAATACTGAATTATTTAAAAAAAGCAGGGTAATAAAGAGATAGATGTCATCGAGGAACGGGAAGTGGGGAGAAGGACCACAACAGCTAAATCACTGCATGTAGTGTGCCGTGTCAGGGAAGGATCGCAAATAAGGACCTAAAACACCATGGAAGAGATTTATAGAAACTGGTGCGAAGGAAAAGTGGAGTAGCTGCCCATTAGAACGAATCAGATTGCTTCCTTCATTTTCAAATGGGCCTCTGAAAAATGAGAGCTTGAATCTGATTAGTTGCTATGGGCAACTACTTCATTTTTCATTTGCACCAGTTTAGTCCCCCCCTAGGTGTTGGTATACGGGTCATTACTGATTGGTTCTTCTGCGGCCAATTTCTCAAGAGGACATTCTCCTCACCTATCCGTTTCATTATGGAAGGAGTGACTAGGGGGGGTCACAAATGACTATTAACACATATATTTCAAGATTACTTTTTTTTAGCAAAAGAACATGAGTAAAGTGTAAACATTTTTTAAGACATATCCTGTATTTTTCTTCTGCATGAGGCAGTCCATCATGATTTTCTGGGAGAGTTAGGGATTTCCGAGTTATCTGTCCGAATCAGAATTGTATAGAAAAGTAGATGACGTGGATAGGGCCGATACCCTGCATATGAAAATCTTCAAATACACATAGAAAGGATCGTTCCTGTCTGCAACAGAGAGCAAAGGAAAGAATGGAGCTGCCTATAGACTAACCAGGACAAAGTGTATGCTCGACCTCTATTCAATAGGCCTTACCAGAATGGAAAGAAACCATCTTGCAGGATGTTTTACAATCTGGTCTGATCAAATCTGTGCCAGATTAGAAAGTAGTCTGCACCGACAGGCTAGATTATCACACAGTGACGTTAAAGTACCTGGCCTAGTGGAGACACTATGTCCATGAATTAGTCTATTCACTAATGATAGGAAGTGAGAATGGAATATCAGTCGTTCTATTTGAAGGTTAAAGTCTATGTAAACCTTTGAAAGGCAAATTATTATTTTTTTTTTTATAAAAAGGTGTATCAGTGTGTTTTGTGTAACTTTGTAAATACTTTTTATTAAAAATTATTTTTACTTTTTTACATTCAGCTGCTCTGTATTCTCCATACAGAGCAGCTGTGTCTAGCACTATTCACTGAATCCGTCAGTCCTGCGGACGTGACGGGTTCAGTGTCGACGGGTCGACCTTAAACTATCACATCTTATCTAAAAAAAAATAATTGCCTTTTAATGGTTTACATAGCCTTTAAAGCCTAGGATAAGGTAAAATGTATATTCTACATCATAGGCTTCGTTCACATCTGCGCTAGGGTCCCGTTCCGACGTTCCGTCTGAGCTTTCCGTCGGAGCAGGACCCTGACTGACACAAAGGGAAACCAAAGGTTTCCGTTTCCATCACCATTGATTTCAATGGTGACAGATCCGGTGCCAGTGGTTTCCATTTGTCTCAGTTGTGCAGGGATTCTGTCGTTTTGACGGAATAAATAGTGTAGTCGACAACACTATGGATTCCGTCAAAACGATGGAGCCCCCGCACAATTGAGACAAACGGAAACCATTGGCATCGTATCCGACACCATTAAAATCAATGGTGATGAAAACGGAAACCTTTGGTTTCCGTTTGTGTCAGTCAGGGTCCCGTTCCGACGGAAAGCTCAGACGGAACGGGACCATAGCGCAGATGTGAACGAAGCCTGATACTGCATTTAATTAATACAAAAGGGGATTTTCTTATAAACTGTACATATGTATTGTGTTCTATTTTAAAATATAAGACTCACTTTACTAACAAAAATTGTAGCTTATAAATTACACAATCATTTAAAGAGGATCTGTCACCCCTCCTGACACGTCTATTTTAGTAAATACTTGTATTCCCTATGAAATTAAAATTTTGGAACATATTTCCTTAGAACTCTTGTGTTGTGCTGTTCCTCTGTTATTCCTCCTGAAAATGTATGAATAAATTTACAACTGGGCGTTACCATTCCCCTTGCCAAAGGAGCGTGTCCCTACACAGTTTCGCTCTGTCAGCACTGATTGGACTTTGTCAGTCTGTGTAGGGGCAAACCCCCAACTGGCAACACCCAGTAGTCAATTTATTTATACATTTCTAGGAGGAGTAACAGGGGAACAGGACAACGCAGAGTTCTAAGAAAAAAGGCTGCAAAATTCACAAATTATTTACTAAAAAAGACATGTCAGGAGAGGGGAACGACAAGTCCTACTAAACATAAAGCTAAAATAGAGAAACTGGTCAGGGGATTATATATCGATTTAAGTTATACAAACTAGTAAAAAGAAAAAAAAAACAACTATAACAACAAAATTGCTAGATTAGGGTCATGGATGGACTGAGCAGTACAGCAGTGCCGGAGGGCCATGCTCCTGACTCAGTTAAACAGATTGTGATCTGCAGATAGATTTTGACAATCGGTCAACTGAGTGATTCACATTAAAGTGTAGCTCCATTTATGAAGCATGTTGGGAGTATGGTCCATAGATAACGGAGACTCATGTAGCGGGCAGAAGAAGCAGTGACGCTAATGGCGAGAGGCAGATTTTAATGTCAGGATAATAATAGCATAGACCAGAAGGTGCACAACATATACAAGAGTTATACCTGGTAGTATACCCGATTGGCTATGGTATATTTAATAATTTCAGTAAATGAAAAAAATAATGCTGAAATAAAAATTGACAATTGAAGTTCAACGCTTATGTAGAATGTCATATAATTATACATAATATGAGGTAACACATTACAAAATGGCATCCTGGCAAAGGTGGTAACATAAAAGTCATAACTGTAATGTCCGAGCACGTAAACACATACAACAGATAAAGAGCTCTCGGTGTCTCCTGGTGTCTTCATCCATGACAGAACCGTGTTGTTATATTTCCACAAAAGCATCGCCCCTCACACCTGGGCCAGGATTAAAACAAGCAGATGTTTTTGTGGTGACAAGAATAGCAGCTCCTTCCTCTACAGCCGGCAAAGGAAACAAATAATCAGACAGAGCATGGTCATACGTATTGTCACCCACTGGATTGTCTTCGTTCACTGGTTTCTTTATTTCACATGAGCCTTGTTCTAGATCTGCCCCTTTAAAACGGCTTTTATTTGTAATCTCGTCACAGTTCTTGCCGAAAGAGCCTGAAAGTAAAATTGTACATAATAAGTATGACAGAAAAAACATCTTCCCAAAGCAAACCAAGCCTGACGAAAAAGAAATGGTGACCGAAGTTTGTTAATTATGTGTTATTCACTTATAGCGAAATTGACATTTGTTTTATTGCGGCGGCCATTTTTGCTAAAATGACAACAGGAAGTGCATCGTAGTTGTGACTATTTAATTAGCTTCTTAGAAACTGATGGTAAAATTGTCATGTTGTTTTTGATTGAATATGATGACAGAATGAAAGTTTACCATCAATTTCTGAAATGCTAACTTAAAGGGGTTGTCCAGTTGTTGTTTTTTTTGTAGAATAGAAAATTATACATTAGCCCTGAGTAACGTATCCACACGCTAGCTGAGTATGACTAAACATGGCGTCAGTCATGTGACCCCCCACGTACATTATGTGACCCCTAGCATTTAGTTAGCAACAGGGTTACCTGACATACATGTGTTGGGGCCACATAGAGGACACAGGGAGAAGAATATAACAGCTGCTCCTGACAGACATGACGAGGAGAAGCTGCTGTATGTAGAAATACTTTATCATTTCTGCTCCTCAATAATCTATTATTCACCTGTTTTATATCTGGACAGTGTTACCTGAATGCTAGGGGTCACATGATGTGGGTCACATGACTGCCGCCATCTCGAGTCCATTCAGTTATCCTATGGATACATTTCTATGGACTAATCTGTGAGCTATACCGTTTTTGATGTTGTTGTTTTTTTAGACAAACGCAACTACACTGATATACGAAAGGTATGTGATCCGATTTTTAAATAGGTATATATTATTAATCTGTATGATTTCCTATTCTATAAATAAATGAATAAAACAAATTAAAAGTGGACAACCCCTTCAACCCTTTTCGCTGCCACGACAATTTTCACACGTCTTGTGGCTAAAAGTCTGACCCAAGCAGAGCCTGAGACACATACAGCACCTCATAAAAATAAAAGTTCAAGATGTGCAGAGTTCATACATGGCACGGAAGAAGAGGAAAGAGTTGTTCCAGCGCTGTATAAAGTAGTTAAAATGGAAGCAGGTTTCCAAGTTTAATAATATTCAATTAAAATAGTCCAGAAGAATAGTCTTTTGAGGACATTACCGCCCGCTTACCCTCACATCAGGACTATTCTTCTGGACTATTTTAATTGAATATTATTAAACTTGGAAACCTGCTTCCATTTTAACTACTTTATACAGCGCTGGAACAACTCTTTCCTCTTCTTCCGTACTTCAACGTGTGCCGACACGAGATTCCGGGCGCTGCTGAGACACACTCCCGTAGTGTCAGGTGAGCTGGAGGATTCCTCCCCCCTCTTCTTCTATTTTTCATACATGGCACTTATGTCTTTGTCTTCACGTGATCACCAGCGTAGAATAGACCAAAAATCCCTGCAATTCATATGCCAGTAAATCCGAGTCGACAAATGGTCTGATTAGGCTCAGCGAGTGATAAGACGTGCCGCTGCTCATCTTCTCACTCCTGTAGTAGAAATAGAAGAGCCCCTAAATGTGACAATCAGAGGATATAGACTTTGATTGGTAAGAGGGATGATAATATGAAGAAATGTTCCTGTATCACTCCCCTGTGGTCACCGGAGGCTGTGCAGGGGGAGAGATGACAGTAAGGGCTTGTCCACACACAGCGGAATTGCTGCAGAAAATTTCTGCAGCAATTCCATTGAAAAACGCAGACATTTTGCTGCGGCAAAATGCACCATTTCCCGCATTTTTTACTGCAGAAAATGTTGCGTAAATTGCTGAGTTTTTCCCGCTGTTAGGAGACGATGACATCTCTGAAAAAAGCAGCAATTGTGTCCACATTCCGCAGCAAGAATTGACGTGCTGCAGACCAAAAATACGCACTGCAGGTCAATTTCTGCTCTGAATTTTTACGCAGCGCGTGGATGAGATTTGTTAGTTCTCACACACTTTGCTGCTACTGTATTCTGCTGCGTTTTTGCCATCCAAAATTCCGGACGGAAAAAACGCGGCAATTCCACAGCGTGTGGACGAGCCCTAACAAGTTGTGATCATGCTTTCGAGATGCTTAATGGCATCTGGATCCCAGAGATTTTTGGTCTATAGGGGGTGTTGTGTGTCTCCGGCTCTGCGTGGGTCGGCTTTTTAGCCACAAACATGACTTTTAATGCATTTTTTACAGAATATTACGCTTTAATGCAAAATTGCATGAAGGCGCCCATGAGTGCAAAGTGCTGGGTGGCATTGTTAGGGTATGTGCACACACACTAATTACGTCCGTAATTGACGGACGTATTTCGGCCGCAAGTCCCGGACCGAACACAGTGCAGGGAGCCGGGCTCCTAGCATCATACTTATGTACGAAGCTAGGAGTCCCTGCCTCGCTGCAGGACCACTGTCACGTACTGAAAACATGATTACAGTACAGGACATTTGTCCTGCAGAGAGGCAGGGACTCCTAGCATCGTACATAAGTATGATGCTAGGAGCCCGGCTCCCTGCACTGTGTTCGGTCCGGGACTTGCGCCCGAAATACGTCCGTCAATTACAGACATAATTAGTGTGTGTGCACATACCCTTACTATGCGTAAGGTGTCTACTTTCAGAAAACGAAATATGTGTATGGGGGTATAATATGATTTATTTTATCATTCAAGTTTTATATGTGTATGTCAAAAGTGTGAAAAAGTGTTGAAACAGCGAAAGAGTTAAATAAATGTTCTCTGAGAAGGGATAGATTTAGCACGATATTGTATTAAACTGTATATATATATAACATGTACTTGGTGAACTGTGAATAGGAATCTGATGGATTATTTGTCAAAGTTTCCTCACTGCAGAAGAGAAGTAATGTTTATGCAAATAATGACAGATTTATCATCTGAGAATTCCCAGGGCTTTCGATCTGAGTTACCTCAAAATACCAAAACCTGTGTTGCGTGCTTTCAGAAGAGTTTGCCTAATTCAGCGAATCCTTTTCTCTCATAAGAGCAATGAAGCTTTACTGACCCTGCCGATACTCGTAGTTATGTGCAAATTGAATGCACAACTGACTCGCACTTTACTCCCTGTATAAAGAAGTATCTACTGAGAGCGTAATAACTGAGATATAGATTGCCTCTTGATCATTCGTAGTGACATAGCACCATAATCATTCAGTCCGCCAGACCTCCTAATGCTGAGGTAACTTCTCCTGCTATCAAAGCTGCTATCAGGGATAATTGTGACTCGTTGCAGTGTTACATGTGCCTTTGCACATGGGACACTAGTAAAGGGAGACTTTGGGCATGTTCAGACATGGCAGAATTTTTCCGCTGCAAATGTTGGTGCAGATTCGGGGCAATTACGCAACGAATCTGCACCAACATTTGCATATTTGACAGGTAAATCAGACATTGCAGATATCACAGCGGACTCGCCACAGATTTCAGTTTTTGCATTGCATTGCTAGGGTTCCCTGTTTATCTGCTCCCCGACTGGCGAGTCTCTTCATTCAACACATCTTTCCTAGGAGACGCCAGCGCTCACTTCCGCTCCATTCTGCTGTGTCCCACTTTTGCCCGGCTTTAAAGGGCCAGCGTGCGCACAAGAGGAAATCATCATCATCAACTGCCAATGATTTCCTGGTCTATAAGAAGGCCCCAGCCCTTCTGATCCTTGCCTGAGCAATGTTAGTTATCCCAAGTCTGTCTTGCAAATGGTCCCTTAGTGTTTCCCGTTCCAGTTGTTACCCGTGCTCTGTTACCTGTTCCTGTATCCCGTGCTGTTCTTGTTCCTGTGCCTACTAGTGTCAGAGTCGTGTCACATACTGTGTCATCTGCCACGTCCAGAGGAATTCGCCACGTCTGGCGCAGCCAGCGGCACCTGTGTCATCCGCCGCGTTAGGCGTTACTTGCTGCACCCATCTCCATCAGTGCAAGAGCTGCGGCCACTGTCTGGACTATCCAGGTACCCTTGTGCGGGACAATGTATTGCTGGGGTTCCCTGTTGTTTGGCTAGCTGTCTCCTTGTTACTGTGGTACAGCCTAGTGGGTCCACAAACCCGCAACGTGACAGCTATTAAGCATTATTTATTGAGGTCTGCTTGTCGGGACCCCCATGAATCCCAAGAATGGCCTGCTTTTAGTCCTTTTCGCTGGGATCAATGATTTATGATTACATAACATAGCTCATAATACATTATGTTGAGAAAACCACAATTATAAAGTTGTCCCCATCCCCCATGTAACAGTCATGAGTGGTTGTCATTTCTTCTCCACTCAACAATGAAGGTGAATGGAGGTTTCTTACCCTGGGCAGTTACAATTTGATACTGTACTGAAATGCATCATGTTTTTCAAAGTTGCTCTCGTTTATGGACACATATATAGTGCATTCATTCCCAGCATAAGCTATTTCTTCATCACTATGTTTTACACTCAACAAGAAACATACATTCATGTGTAATTAGTGGTGTGAATGATGCACTTAAAAAACTTTACCTGCATGCAGCTTCCGCTTTCTGTGCAGCATTATTACTGCAAGTAATGTAGATGATAGTAACACAACAAACAATACCAACACCAGCCAAATAATGTAGTTTGTTTCATTTACAACCACAGGGCTAACGGAGCCTGAAAAAAACAAAAACATCATAATATCCGAATTAATCATAGTTACGTCATATTTGTTTATATGTACAGTATGTGACATGTTTTCATTTTGTAATATATTACATGATTTATCCACTGTGGCAGTCCTCAAAGACACATGCGTAATAAAGGTAGTCAATCAGGACTTTTCTCTTCCCCACACCACTAATACCACTAGATAGATGTAGGGGAGACAAGTTTAAGTAGACCTATGTTGTTCTTCTGGCTAAAAAAAACACCCTGGAAATTAAGTTTCAATCAACAGGCGCCAAATTTGAAGAGTCCGTCTTCCCGCTGGTAGAAAGCCGATTAACGACACATACAGACATGGAATACGGCAGCCACAGTCCCATAGGGACTGCGAACGGGTCCCGTCCCATCCACTTCTGTGTACGCCGTCTGTGTGGGAACTGCGCATGCGCCGCTCCCACACAGTCCAATTTGAAATTGGCGCCGTCCGGCGCCATTTTCCTGTGGACCGGAAGTCGCGGCCGGACAGTAAGATTACTACTTCCGGTCGCGGCTTCCGGACTTGTGCACTTGGACCAGCGGCAGCAGACGGAGCGGACGGGCCGGAGGGAGCCGCGGCGGCAGGAGCAGGTAAGGGATTTCTATGTATGTTCGTGTTTGTGTACGTTTACTACTGTATGTAAACCTACTACACTGTGTGTTAGCTCAAAAAATGGCGACACACAGTGTAGGAGGTTAGACCGTTCAAACCCCTCGTTTATCCCGGCACTAGCCAGGATAAAGGAGGGGGGGGATGCTGAGAGCTCACTAGAGCGAGGGCTTTTTACCCAATTTTGCAATGCTGCAATTTTGGGAATAGCTCCATCTAGTGACCAGCAATGGGAAATATTATAAATTAGAATCTAATTTATAATATTTCCTGACTCGTGAAAAAAATAAAAAAAATTTGAACAATGTTTAATCACCTACACACTAAATGTTTAATTAAAAAAAAAACAACATGTTTTTCTGGCAACACATTCCCTTTAAATGTTTTTCTGATTATACCTATTGATTTACCTTTTATACTTTTATTACAGTATTATGTAGGTTAGTAATTCCTGAAACAGCATCTTGCAGTTTAGGTAGCTGCATTGCCTTTTATATAGCTCATTAGACAGAATAAAAGTTGAATATTGGGGAAATTAAAGCTTCAAGGAATAGACTCCATCAATTGCTTAAAGCCTACATTTAATTTAAACTTTATCCCCATAAATCAATAGTGTATGCGAAGACAATAAACTTTGCAATATATCTTGTTAAAGAAAAATGCATTTTGCTTTAATTATCAGACGCCTCTTTGCCCCTACACCTTTCTATTGCACTGTCTGTAACTGTTCAAAAACTCTGCACTGAAAAGCAATGTCAACTATTTGTCCTCATAGTTTTCAGTGACTTAGAATGATCATAATACACAGAGCAGAGCTCCAAAGAGTGTGAGAGAGTAGTAAGGGCAACACACTCAGTTCTCCTGAGCTTATTATCCAACTTCTAGTAATCTAGTACAGTACAATGAATTAGAATATCATCAAAAAGTTAATTTATTTCAGAAATTCATTTCAAAAAGTGAAACTCATATATTATAGATTTATTACACACAGAGTGATCTATTTCCAGCATTTTTTTAATTTAATCTTGATGATTATGGGTAACAGTTAATGAAAACCCAATTTTTAGTCTCTCAGAAAATTAGAATATTATATAAGCCCAATTTCAAAAATGATTTTTAAAACCCAGATGTAGGCCTACTGAAAAGTATGTACAGTATATGCCCTCAATACTTGGTATGGGCTCCTTTTTTCATGAATTACTGCATCAATGCGGCGTGGCATGGGGGCGATCAGCCTGTGGCACTGCTGAGGTGTTATGGAAGCCCAGGTTGCTTTGATAGCGGCCTTCAGCTCATCTGCATTGTCGGGTCTGGTGTCTCTTCTCTTCCTCTTGACAATACCCCATAGATTCTCTATGGGGTTTGGGTCAGGCGAGTTTGCTGGCCAATCAAGCACAGTGATACTGAGGTTATGAAACCAGGTATCATCACTGACTGTGGAAACTTCACACTGGATTGCAAGCAACTTGCATGGAGTGCCTCTCCACTCTTCCTCCAGACTCTGGGACCTTGACTTCCAAATGAAATGCAAAATTTACTTTCATCTGAAAACAGGACTTTGGACCACTGAGCAACAGACCAGTCCTTTTTCTCCTTAGCCCAGGTAAGACACTTCAGACGTGGTCTCTGGGTCATGAGTGGCTTGAAAGAATGCGACAGTTGTAGCCCATGTCCAGGATACGTCTGTGTGTGGTGGCTCTTGAACCCTGACTCCAGCCGCAGTCCACTCCTTCTGAGTCTCCCCCAGATTCTTGAATGGCCTTTTCTTGACAATCCTTTCAAGTCTGCGGTTATCCCTGTTGCTTGTGCACCTTTTTCTACCGCACTTTTTCCTTCCTCTCAACTTTCCATTAATATGCTTGGATACAGCACTCTGTGAACAGCCAGCTTCTTTAGCAATGTCCTCTTGTGTCTTACCCTCCTTGTGGAGGGTGTCAATGACGGTCTTCTGGACAACTATCAAGTCAGCGGTCTTCCCCATGATTGTGTAGCCTACTGAACCAGACTGTTGGACCATTTAAAGGCTTAGGAATGTGTTTTATGTTGATTAGCTGATTAAAATGTCACACCATGAGTATACAATCTTGAACTTTTACCCAATATTCAAAATTTCTGAAAGATTACATTTTGGGTTTTCACAAACTGTTAGCCATAATCATCAACATTAAAAGAAAAAAAAAAATACTGAAAATAGATCACTCTGTGTGTAATGAATCTATATAATATATCAGTTTCACTTTTTGAATTGAATTACTAAAATAAATCAACTTTTTGATGATATTCTAATTAATTGAGAAGGACCTGTAAGTGCTTGATTGAGAGCAGTGCTACTCAGTCTGTTCAGTGTCCTTAACACTCTGCTGCCAGTTGTTATGTCTCATGAAGGGGCAGATGATTGATCACAGAATTGAGGCTGCGAGAACATGGGGAGCTAATCCTGGACACTGATCAGAATCCTCTGCTAGTTCATTACAGGCAACCACAGAATTGTGGGCTAGGAGACAGTGCAGTGCTCCTGGGTGTGGGAGAACATGATCACAGGTAGTGCCGTCCCTTCTGGAATTGAGATTTTATAAAACTGACAATTAGGCTGCTATCTCACGAATGTATTTGTAAATGTCCGTAATACGGATCTGTAATACAGACCTATCACGGATGATTTTGCATAAATTTCTCATTAGTATTTCATCAGTCTTGTTTCAGTATTACAGATCCGTAATGCTGTTGGGCATTAATGTTTACCATTAAAGTCTGAGGTGATTGATGCCAATGTTAGGTATCTGTCACAGCGTATGTTTAACATATACGTCGGTAGCTTTTTCCAAACATATACGTTAAATGTAGGTAACAAACGTGATGTGAAAATAACCTTACATTGTGGTCAAAAATACTAATATTAAACATATGATGGCTTATTCTAAAAATTGACCTAGAATGATAGCTACAATTTGAAGAACATTACCCACTAAAATCACTGTTAAATATATGTCTTTGTGCTTCTCTTTCTTGTCAAGGTATTAAGAAATGTCCAGGTTTTTTTTTTTTAAATGGAAATAGGTTGCCTTATCGTGGCAGGTGGGCTCACACAATTTGATCACAATGTGCACTAAGAACCTCACATTTATAAATATAAGCAAAAATATTGCAGAAATGCCATCTAAAATCTTTCCTATATTCAATATTTGCTTATATCTCAGCGTCGGCAGAGTTCTGCTGCATATCTTGTGTTTGTTTGCTTTTGCATTGCAGTCACAGCATACGTGTACCTGCACATTTAGTTCACTTTGTTAGAAGGTGTTGACTAACATTATTGTTAACTATATTTCTATAAGGGTGACATGTAATATGGCTACCATTACAACTCCCATACAGGCTGTCATACTATTTCCCAGACTCCTTAAAGACTATGTAATCCTTTGAATTGCATTTTTTTATAAAAATGCTAGTCAGTGTGATTAGTGCAAATTTATAAATAGTTTTGATTAAAAACTTGTTTTACTTTTTTAGATACAGCTTTTATTTTTATAGAAACAAACAATGGCATTCAAAGGTTTACATGGTCTTTAATGGTATCTCTATGAAGTAAGTCAGTGGTATGGAAAGAAGGAGATATTATGACATCAGTCTGTATCTTTATAATGAAATTCTACACTATATAGCATATAGACCTTTTATTATAATCCCATGTGCCTTTTTTCTAAATTGGACTATGTATGAACATCAGACTGAAATCCCTAGTCAAAGACATTTTGGAAATATCCCAAAATGTTTTCATCTTCCTATTTACCTTTTATTTTATATGTGATTGTGATCCCAGCACTCATGGGCGGGACCTCTCTATGCGTCACTGGGAAATCTGTGGTCCCTATGAATAACAAAGTAAAATTAGAAAACTCTAATATACAATGGAATCAATATATAGCATAGCCAGTGCTGGATTAAGTAGATCATAGGCCCTGGGCTGTTACCCAAACTTGGACCCTCCTTCTCCACCGCCGCCCTGCTGCACCGTATATCTATTGTTAACACTACCTATTTGTGCGAGCATTAACAAATGGGTGTTACGATTCCCTTGTCACAGGGCTATGTCCCTACACACTGACAGTCTCCAACCATCGCTGACAGTATCACACTATGCAGGGACACATCTACCTTACAAGGAGAATGGTAACATGCATTTGTCTATCAGTCCTGGACGGCACAAAGTCTTTATGTGAAATACAAGGATTTCCTATAATAAACATGTCAGGAGAGGTGACAGATTCTCCATAAATCTAGTGACTCACAGGTAATGACTTCTCAGATTCTAGTAGTTTTTTTCCTCTTTTCTTCTCCATCCGGTCCAGATTTCATGATGACTTCTCCCGGCCATGACCCATTTCTGCAGTTTGCCACTCAGATGTCTTCGGCTCCTCACTTTTCCAAAGTTTCCACACCTCTAAACGAAGATAAAATTATCATGGTGTTGCACACTGTGCCCCTGAATAAAATAGTACCAAACTCTATAAAGTAAAGCACCACATACACACAGACCCTGTCGGTAGCGTCACACACAGACCCCCGGTAGATAGCGCCACATACCCCCCTATAGATAGCGTCACACACATCCCCTGTAGATAGCGCCAGTCATCCCCTTGCATATAGTGTCACACACCCCCTCTTGTTAATAGTGCCACACAGCGCCCCCCTTGTATATAGTGCCACACAGCGCCCCTTTGTATATAGTGCCACACAGCGCTCCCCCTTGTATATAGTGCAACACAGCTTCTCCCCCTTTTTTTTTGTAGTGTCACATAGCGCTCCCTCTCTTGTATATAGTGTCACACAGCGCTTCCCCTCTTGTATATAGTGTCACAAAGCGCTTCCCACCCTTGTATATACTGCCACACATCGCTCCCCCCGTGAATATAGTGCTACACAGCACTCCCCCCCCCCCAAAAAAAAATATAATAAAAAAAAAAATATCGTACTTACCTCTGGGAGGGACGCATGCGCAGACCAGTATGATGCAGTGATGTTATCAAGGCGGCCTGCGCAGGGATTCTTCCCAGCACCTTATAGGCTGCAGGCCTAACGTGGCCTGCAGCCTATAGTATTTATTTGTATCTGAGTCCTGAGGACGCAGATACAAGTGAATGTGGCTGTCATTAGCACTGGGGCCCCCTCTGGTGCTAGCGACGCCACCGGACATGAGTGGGCCCGTGTGGTTATGTGCGGTTCGGGTGAACCGCCATAATGATTATCCCACACTGTAAATAGCACCTGTGTATGTATAGTGCAGAGATTACATTACATTAGTGAACATATTAAAATAGTTAGATAAAATAGGCCCATAACTTAAAGGCTATGTACACATTTAAAAACTTTATAATAAGATTAGAATTTAGCGCAGGACCCGTGTTACTGATCCCGTCAGTCCGGCTGACCTGACGGATACAGGATACAAAGCAGCTGTATCTCAAAAAGTAAAAATCATTTTTAATAAAATGTAATTACAAAGTTGCACCAAAGACACATTTTTATTTAAAAAAAAGGTTTTCAAAAGTGTACATAGCCCCCCCCCATAGAGCTCTCCGCAGTCAGTCAGACAATCTAACCTCCCCATGCAATATAATAACTACTGAGGGCTCTACGGAGGGGGAATTTATACTGTAAGGGTTCTAACATCGGACTGCAGACAGAGGGCTCTAGGGATAATCCCCCCATCCCCCATAGAGTCCTCAGTAGTTATTATACTGCAAAGTGGGGGGGGGGGGTGAGCGTCTAACTGACTACAGAGGGCTCTATGGGGGGAAATTATTATCCCCCCATAGAGCCAGCTGCAGTCAGTTAGATGGTGAGAACCCCCCCCTTACTGCATAATCCCCCACCTAGAGTTGGCCATTGACTTTAATGTTAGTTGGGGCAGGAGGCAGTGGCGTAGCTATAGGGGTCGCAGCGGTCGCAGTTGCGACCGGGCACACAAGCCTGGGGGGCCCGCAGGGCCCCCGTTGCCACGCAGCCCGCTAATACAAAGTTTGTATGTGCCGTGATGCTGGCACTTCCTGGTTACGGGCATGGTTTGTTTAGACGTCACAGTCACATGGTCCACTCAGTGTATCATGTGACCGTGATGTCACGAGAGGGGGCGTTCCAGTCACTGTGGAAGAGCCGATGCGGAAGAGCATGGAAGACTGCAGGTGAGCTGTAATGTATGCATGTTGTATTGTATTGTACTGTACTGTCTGTTGTATTGTACTGTCTGTGTTTGCGGTAGAGAGACGAGAGGGGGGGCTTTAAATTACAGGCCCCCCTCTCCTCTCTCCACCGCAAACACAAACTGCACGACATTACAAACTGTGGGTCGCACTCCTCCTGGGGGTCGAGTGAAGACCTCCGGGGGGTCGTGAACCACTCACCGAGGTCCTGCTTCCAACTGTATTTGCGTCCTCAGTACGCAGATCCAGTTGAATTTAATCCTGGAGCAAGGAGCTGACAGCTCCTTCCTCCAGCATTCACTGCCGTGAGCTATTAGCGGCTCGGCGCAGACAGGCGCGATTTAGTGACGTCATCGCGCCTGTCTGCGCCGAGTCACTCATAACACAGAGCAAAGGAGGTGAAGGATCTCCTCCTCCACCCGTCGTGGGAACGGGGATAGGTAAGTAACTTTATTATTTTTCTATTATGCACATATGGAGGAATTATACTGTATAAGGAGGGGGCTGATATGGTGGCAGCTATGAGGGACATTATACCGTATGGGGGCATTATACTGTCAGGGGGGCTGATATGGTGGCAGCTATGGGGGCATTACGCTGTAGGGAGACAGCTATGGGGGCTTTATACTGTGTGGGGCAGCTAAAGGGGGCATTATACTGTATGGGGTCATTATGCTGTGTGGGACAGCTAAGGAGGGCATTATACTGTGTGGGGGCAGCTATTAGGGGCATTATACTGTATGAGGCTGCTATGGGGGAATTATACTGTATGAGGACATTTATGGGGGGCATTATGCAGTATGGGGCAGCTATGGAGGCATTATACTGTATGGGGCCGCTATGGGGGCATTATACTTTATGAAGGGCATTATACTGTGTGGGGGCAGCTATGAGCGGCATTATACGGTATGGGGCTGCTATGGAGGCATTATACTGTATGGGGCTGCTATGGGGCATTATAATGTATGGGGGAATTTATGAGGGGCATTATACTGTATGGAGTTTTCTATGGGGGGCATTATACTGTATTGGGGCATTATACTGTGTGGGGGTGTAGCTATGGAAGCATTATACTGTGTGGGGGCAGCTACAGAGAGCATTATACTGTATAGGGGCAGTTATGGGGAGCATTATACTGTATGGGGGCAGTTACAGGGAGCATTATACTGTATGAGGGCAGCTACAGGGAACATTATACTGTATGGGGCAGCTACGGGGGGCATTATACTGTGTGGGGGCGGCTATGGGGGGGAGTATTCTGGGGGAGCTGTTGGGCAAGGCGGCTGGCCATAGGCGCGGCAGGGGTCTTATGGTGTTGGGGAGGGGTAGGGGGGCCTAAGCTGAATTCTTGCACCAGGGCCCATGAGCCTTTAGCTACGCCCCTGGCAGGAGGATAAACCGGCAGCCAGTACCACTAACCTCACCGCCGGTGACTGCTCTGCTCTTCTCTTTCAGCTTTGTGACGGGATCGCTCTCCTGTTCCTCTCTGGCGGCACCCGCAGTGTCAGAGAGGCGTGTCCTAAACACTAGCAGACGTGCTTAACGTCTGCTAGCTAGCACTATCCCGGCCAAGCCCGCCTTGAATTCAATGCTCCTTCTCCCCATCTGCGCAGCGGCAGTTAGCAGCACTTGCACGCTGCATAGTTTTATAAGACTATGTGTGGTTCGCCCCCTGGGAGGCTCGGGCCCCGCCCATATGATAATCCGCCACTGAGCATAGCAAATTTAAAGAATTTATAACAGAATATACAGTTTTGCAGCTCTTTCTGTAATTCTTATAGACCTCAAAGTGCGCATCTCTATTGAACATTGAAAATGCATGTCTTGTCACGATTTTCATAAAGCCACAGCAAAACTGCGCCATTTTGCAGCGGCTTTTACAAAACTTGGATTTGCTGTGGTTTTGCAAAAATTTCAGAAAGAAAACGTATTTTGACTGCTATATGTGAGGGGATATATAAGGGGTTTTATCTACTTGCTCTTAGTTTGTCCACTGAGACCACATGAAAAGGTGAGTTTTTTAAATTTGTTCACATGGTTGTGGTGCTGTGAGGTGGTCTCTGTTGCTGTGGCGCTGTGCCAGAGGAGGGATGTGGCACAGAGCCAGGGTGACAGCATAAGGGATAAGGGTTGCTGTTAGACTTCTGGATTGCTCCCCCTTGCGAGTGCTGTGTTACAGGTGTAGGGGGGCTTAGAGATATATCCTTTTTTTCTTATGTTTACTTTTGTTTTTTGATTTTTATAGTCTGCCTTTTAGAAATAATGTTATAAATTTTTTTACAGTATATTTTCCGTTTTGTAACAGGGGAAATCAACCCTGTTACAGCGACAAATGTCTTTATGGACCCAGCAGTAACATCCTTTTACCATCATCTTGGCGATCACATGATCAGTCATATGATCACCAATGCCGCTGACGTATTCTATACACACTGCTCAAGACAAAAATAGTTATCACAGTATTCAGTTATTCCTTTTATCGTGTCATTGTGTTCATAGGTTCAATAGCTTATTTCCACTGAAGACTGATATCAGCTTGTAGAAGCCATTGGTTGCAACTATTACTGATAAATTCACCAGGTCATATGTATTATTAACCAAATATTCAACTCAGCTCTCTACTCACTGAAATATCTCAACAAGGAGATGAACAACCGGAGCAGGTAAAAAAGAGGTGAAATCCTCAACACCACAAAAAACAGAGACAAAATGATAGTTTTTTACCTCTCAGACGGTTGTAGATGTAAAGTCTGAAGTGTCCATCAAGGGTTTGACCTTCCCCTCAGCTAGCATGCAGAAAGAACGATCCACATTTCCACTGGTGTGTATATCTCGCTGGTACTTGTGGTTCCACACAGAAATTAAACTGCAGAAATGCAACTGCTTGCTGTGTATATCCTCGTACTTGATGTTCTAAATCTCCAACAAGGGAGAAAAAGGAGATATAGTGCACTACCTTTTGGAAACTACAAATTCCACGAGTTTATTCCATACTTACAATAATAGATATAGATAAAAGAGGAAGCCAGAAGGGCGAAACCCAGGGTCGGGTTGCATTATTTGGCGTATTACAAGAGCTTATCTTATGCTTTTATCTATATCTATTTTTGTAAGTATGGAATAAACTCGTGGAATTTGTAGTTCCCAAAAGGTAGTGCACTATCTCCTTTTTCTCCCTTGTTGGAGATTTAGAACATCAAGTACAAGGATATACACAGCAAGCAGTTGCATTTCTGCAGTTTCATTTCTGTGTGGAACCACAAGTACCAGCGAGATATACACACCAGTGGAAATTTGGATCGTTCTTTCTGCATGCTAGCTGAGGGGAAGGTCAAACCCTTGATGGACACTTCAGACTTTACATCTACAACCGTCTGAGCGGTAAAAAACGATCATTTTGTCATATGTATTATTATTGGCCTATATCCCCAAGCAATACACTATTGTGTCATCTAAATGCAGCTTGCGTCGGGTTGTGTATAAGTTGTTGATGAATACGTTGCAGCTACTAAGCTGCAACAGGCTTCACTGTCCTACGACCGATGTTGTTACCTGTTGTACCTCACCGCTATTATTCTGAGTGTAAAAGTGGCAGTATTTTCTTTTTCTTAAATATGTTGCACTGCTTGTAGCTCCTTTCCCAACACTTCGCCAAAAGGGTTCAGGACTTTTAAATATGGTATTCAGCCTAAACGGTATATTTTCAGTACAATTGTGCCAGAAAATTGGTTCAATTGCATTGATAAATATACCTGATTGGGTTTTGAAAAACTTCTTCTGAACTACTCAGGTCCTGTTGTCTAATATTAATATGTAATATTAGAAGAAATATGGCAAATACGGCTACTTCAATAGTATACAGCAGTTTTCATATAAGTGCGGTATTCAATGTTAACTGAAAGTAAGAGTTAATGTGCTTACAGCCCAAAGGACTTCCCCGAACATGGAGAATTTCCTGACATCACTTCTGTGACATTCAGCAACCACAGATAATGAGCATATAAAACATGTCTTTATTAAATCACAGAACAAATTACATAAAAATGCAGAAAGATTGTCATCAATTGTGGTGGGCTGCTGGTAATAACACCTATATCTAAACATAGTATATTGTGAATAGTCTGCATAGGGGGGCACTGAAGAGAGATATAGAGATAAGTTCTACCTAGGAGGGAAATAAAGAAATGTATAGGCACAGGGGCAAAAAATCAGAAGGCAGGGTCACACGCAGAAATACAACGATAATAACATATTCTGACATACCAGGAGCCCACTTACACCCAACGCGTTTCGCCGCAAGTCTTCATCAGGGGTTTATGAGTTATCCGCTCTGTTTCGGTCGGTCTGTTGTTCGCGCTGAGACTCTCAGAATCCTACAGCCTCATATGTGTGGATCGGAAGTCAGTTTCTCTATGCATTCCTATGAGACGCTCAATGTGGCTCAATATTTAAAAAATGCATAGAGACTTCCGGTCCGCACAGGATTCTGAAAGTCTAAGCGCAGACAACAGGAAGGCTGAAATGGAGAGGATAACGCAAATGAAGCACTTGGTAAGAAAACGAAGGGCCCTTTTACACCGACCAATTATCCGGCAAACGAGCGTTTACAAAATGGTCGTTCCCAATAATTGCCCTGTGTAAACAGGACAACGATCAGCCGATGAACAAGCAAACGAGCTGTCTCGTTGATGGGCGCTTGTTTACACGGCCCTTGCGGGGCCGTGTAATAGCACTTTTACTGCACTATTGTTTACCACATCTACATTACTATCGGAGGAAATTAAAACGATTATGCTGTGAGTGCGTCTTAAATGTAGTATTGTAGGATTTGTATTCTAAAAAAGATTTCTTCCCTATGTCTATCTGATAATTTGGGATTTATTATAAACAGACACATTTCTGTTTCTAATAAAAAATGTTCCTTGCTTTTACAATTCCTTATATTATTAATTCACCAGTGTGATGTAATTTACATTAATACAGACAAGCGAAAAGATCTTCTATTTTGAGCTCAAGCACATGCAATGCCACGTGCATAGTCTAGACCTTGTAAGGCAACACACAGAGTCCCTACGAGTCGGTATTACAGACCAGTAGGCACTCTGCGACCGCGGTATGTTTCTACTATGACTCACCATATTCTCCATTAGGATGTATGTCCAGTTTTGCCGCGTTTTTTTGCAGATCGCAGTGATAATGCATGCATTTTTCATGGGAATACACGCTGTAATATGGCATTTGATGAAACATGCTATAAGTTTGTTCTTGCAGATTCTGTCTTTCTTACAAAAACAAAGATCTGTGTAAATCAGAGTCAAACTGACTTATTGTATGGCCCATAGAATACTCTGGGTACTATATTACAGATCTGTCACACACGGATCCATAACAAGACTGTCTGAGGGCATCATAAAGAAGTGACAGGCATACTGATTTGAGAGTGCTATCACTTATTTAGTAATGTTAGGCAGTTCGATTTTATACTTACGGCACATGGCCAGCAATGCAGCCAATGAGTCCAAGTATATTCGTATATTCATGCTCCCCCACCATCCCCCACCCTTCATCTGCTGATTGACACTTTTGTTCCAATTAGGGTATGTTCACACGCAGTGTTTTCAGGCATTTTTAGGGGCATAAACGAATAGAAAAAAGCCTGAAAAAAAAGCTGAACGCCTCCAAACATCTGCCCATTGATTTCAGAGGGAAAAACTGTGTTTCGTTTAGACGAGGCGTTTCTTTTACGCGGCCGTTTTAAAAAATGGCATGTAAAAAATGCCCCGTAAAAAGAAGTGAATGTCACTTGTTGAGCCATTTTTGGTGCCATTTTTCATTGTGTCAATAGAAAAACAGCTCCAAAAACTGCTCCCAAAAATGTTTGATGCTTTAAAAACGGCTAAAAATCAGAGACTGTGTACCCTTGAAAACGGCTCTGTATTTTACAGCTGTTTTTACATTAGCGTGTGAACATAGCCTAACTGTGCACAGGGAGAAAAGTGTCAATATGCGTCTGTAGGGCGGGTGGAGCATGAATAAATAAATAAATATAGAAGGACTCATTGGCTACATCGCTGGCCGCAAGTTGTAAGTGTAAAATCGAAATAGTCAGAAAATACCTAACGTTACTAAATAAATGATAGCACACTGAAATCACCGTGCCTGTGACTTCTTTATGATTCCCTCAGATAGAGCAGCATAAAGAAGAAGCAGATCTGCTTTAAAGAGCATTTCCACCTAAAAACATCACCAGTAAGTCCCATTCATCTGCTTCATAGTCATATCTGGTTCTAGGAAGAGTCACAACCACTTTAGCAGCCATAAGGCTGGGTTCACACGTGGCGGAATTTCACTTAAATTCCGCTGCGGACACTCCGCAGCGTTAATCCGCAGCGGAGCCGTTTGTCCATTGACTTACACTTTAATTTAGAAGTGTTCGTTTAGACGAGGCGTAAAATTCCGCTGCGGAGCATAGGCTGCGGAGCGGAATTTGGTGTCCGCAGCATGCTCTGTCTGTTGCGGAGCAGTGGCGGACTCATGGCGGAATTTCTCCATTGACTTCAATGGAGAGTCAAAATTCTGCAATGAAGTCCGCAGATCTTATGTGTGCTGCGGAGCGTATTGGTTTTACTACCATGACATTTCTTCATTCTGGCTGGACCTATGTATTTCTAGGTCTACAGCCAGACTGAGGAAGTCAATGGGGCTCCCGTAATGACGGGAGCGTTGCTAGGAGACGTCAGTAAATAGTCACTGTCCAGGGTGCTGAAAGAGTTAAGCGATCGGCAGTAACTGTTTCTGCACCCGGGACAGTGACTACCGATCTCAATATACATGTATCTGTAAAAAAATAGATAAGTTCATACTTACCGAGAACTCCCTGCGTCTGTCTCCAGTCCGGCCTCCCAGGATGACGTTTCAGTCTAAGTGACGGCTGCAGCCAATCACAGGCCAAGCACAGGCTGCAGCGGTCACATGGACTGGCGCGTCATCCAGGGAGGTCGGGCTGGATGCCGAAAGAGGGACGCGTCACCAAGACAACGGCCGGTAAGTATGAAAATCGTTTACTTTCACAAGGGAAAGTGCTGTCCCTTCTCTCTATCCTGCACTGATAGGGAGAAGGGAAGCACTTTTCCCGCAGTCCGCAGCAGCTAGTCCGCATCAATGTACTGCACATTTCGTGCAGATCCGCAGCAGAATCTGCAACGCAGATTCTGTGCGGCATTGATGCGGACAGTTGCGGAGGAAATCCGCCACGTGTGGTCATGCCCTAACAGCTCTCAGTGGTTGTCAATTAGTGTTGTGGATGGAGCCCTGAATGTCAGGTTTGCCTCTTTATGTCGTAATATAAGAGTGTGGAATGTATAACTGGAGTGTGAAGGGCTGGATGACAAGCCCTTTAAGAGCTGTATGTTGTTTTTTTTTGTATTTTAGGATAAAATGCTCTTTAAAATACACAGTTATTATTACTAATTCACATGTACAGATTATACTACTATTACATTAATATGCAACTATTTGGTAATCTAGAATAGAGCAAAAAAATTTAAATAAAGCAAACATTTTACCTGTTGTTCCTTGTAATACTTTGGAGTAGACCAAGTGTTCATTTGTACAGGAAATAGTGTTCATTAAAGCCTCATACACACAGAGCTGTAGGCCCTCTGCATGCTGATGTATGGTTCTTCTCTACGCCACCATATTACAAAGTTATTCAACCCCAAAAGCTTTAAAGGGGTTTTCCACTTTCTGAAAACTGATGACCTATCCACAGGATAGGTCATCAGTATATGACCGGTGCGGGTCCAAAACCCGGCCGCGGCACCGATCCGCCACTCCGGCTCCCTCTGTGCATAGAATTTTTGGAACGGTATGCAGACGGCTCCGACCACTGCAAAGCGGCTGTTCGGCAAACTGCAGCTCTGCACCGATTCACATATCGTCTGGTGCCCGGAGGCAGGCAGAGTGGCGGATCGGTGCGGGTTCTGGGTGTCGGACACGCACCGATCATATACTGATGACCTATCCAGTGGATAGGTCATCAGTTGTCAGAGCTGGGAAAACCCCTTTAACTCCATAATACAGCTGTCAATGGAACATGGCATGATTTATTTTCTGTCAGATTCAGTATGAATCCATGGGCATGAGGCCTTATACATGACGTGATTGACAATAAGCGATCACTGGGTAAGAATATTGTTTCTTATTTCAATAAAACCTACACCTAATGAGAAGAGAGGTCAATGTCCATATATGAATGGGAGAGGAATAAATGATTCACTTGGTCAAGAATAAATTATTGTTCATCGGTAATCTTTTGCTCATTTATGAGGGAACTTTCATTACAAATACTTATTAACATTCAGACCTAAAGGATAACTGCTCTGTGTAAACTGATCCTACATTTCTTAGAAATGTAAGAAACTCAATGGATGTTGGCGGGTTACCATACTGCCATAATATCTACACCATCTGAATTTCCTTGTTCTTGGATTCTACCATAACACCATTCATATAATTGTATATAACATGGGCCAGCAGCCATCTGGATGGAAGTGACGAACAGAACATAAAGAACAGGTCGCATGCTACATCTTACAGGCAGCTCAATGACGAAGCAAAAATAAAAATACTCATAGAGGGCGATACAAAAACGAAAAAGTAGGTATTTACCCTCTAGATAATAATGGAAATTCATTTGCTAAAATCTGGATAATAAATTCAATTAGTATAAGTAAAAATCATAACGAGACAGAAACAGATCAAGTCCAGGATGGCAGTACGCCAAAATGGGATGATCGTAACTCCGAAGAAGCAAGTTCCAAGAGACAGAATATAAAGCAAATTCCAAGAAACAAAAGATCATGGCGACGGCTTCCTCTAGCAATCCGTATTTATTTTGCCCATCTATGTTTCGACCCTTCCAATAGATGGGTCTTTTAGCTTGAAAAAGACCCATCTATTGTAAGGGTTGAGATGTTGTTGCTGTTCTGTATACTTTGCTGGGCACAATAAACACGGATTGCTAGCAGATGTTGTCGCCATGATCTTTGTTTCTTGGAATAAGTTCAAGCAGTTTGATCTAGTAAGTATGGAATCCTTGAGACATTTATAAAGAAATGTTTAAAAATGCAACTTACGTGAACAGGGATTGAACTTGAGACAAACAGATGGAAGATTCTGACAGCGAAGAATACAGAGTTGACAAGATTGCAATAACCCATCAAAGTACTGACTTGTTGGACAACGTGCACCCATTTGTAATCTCGATCAACACCAAAAACCAAAATGTGCAGATGTCCTGTGAGGAGAATATCAAATACTTGACATGCAAATGACATAGGCAGTTAAGACTGCCTTCTGATCTCTGTAAAGTTGTGACATGTTTCACTGCAGGTGCCTGAGATCTACAGATACATTTGACTAAGTTCTGCTGATGCATCCTAGAAAATACACATGGGACCAATGACATCATCGCTAACACCTTGCCTCCGTGACATTTGCCTTAACTTTTTTTTCTGAGAAAAAATGTTGTCAAGCAGGATAACAATACTCAAAAATCTCATTATTGGGAAAAAAAATTTATGGCCCCTAATAAGGGCGCATTCCAGCATTCATATTACAGCCACAACATCTAGACCCCCTGATCTAGTTTGGTGCTCTTGCGCACTTTACGGTGTATCTTATTATGGTTCACTGTTTGAATTCTTGTATACAAAGTTTTTAACTTGTTTGTCTTCTCCTTTTTGGTGTCAATAAAAATGTTGTTACTGTTTTGATACAATTTTGGGGGTGCATGTACATTTTTTTGCCCTACTTTCTTTGGTAGTTTTAGATTGAAAAAAAAGAATGCAAAAATACACAGACCACAGTGAGGTCGCCCCCATAGTGCCTTCATGTCTGAGTCTCCGATGGCTGGAGTCCATGTTGACGTTCATGAAGACAATAAAAAGTGCAACGTGCAAAAATGTACTATGAATGCCAATTACAAAAACAACCCTTGCATTCAAAGTACATTTTTGCACGTTGCACTTTTTATTGTCTTCATCACCTGCTGGGATTAAACTATACCTGGACACACCTGCGGCCAGCAGCTCCCCGTATCGTTCTACTTTACAACTTCTAGGATATCATGCTCCTAGCACATCAATGTCAGGTGAGCATAACCTTACACCTCTACACATTTTTTTTTGTTGTGGGATGATGCCCTGCGTTGCACCACTGTGTGTTTTTTTTGGGCTATAATTGAATCTTGACATTTCATTCATAGGGATTTAATGTTTTGCGGCCATTTGATGATGCGCCCATGTTGTTATTACAAAGGCTACGTCACTGCGACCTAGTTGTCATATCAGGGTGCAGACGACTTCGGGGTACCAGAAAGAAATGAAGAGGTTAAAGGGAAGGTGTCATGAATTATTATTTTTTTTTATCATATTGCTTTTAGTATGATATGAACATACATTTTCTTTATTTGTGCTCTTGTGTTCTACTTATTTTATTTTTTTCTTACTTTTACTTCTCTATGGGGGCTGCCATTTTTTTTTTCATCTCTGTATTTGTCGATTAATGACACATACAGAGATGGAATACGGCACATACATCCCCATAGAGAATGTGAACGGGAGCCGTTCCATTCTCTGCAGCGTACACCGTCTGTGTGGGAACGGCGCATGCGCCGCTCCCACACAGACCAAAACTAAGCTTGTTAGCAGAGCGAAATCCGGCGCCATTTTCATGTGGACCGGAAGCCGCTGCCGGACAGTAAGATGACGAATTCCGGCCGTGGCTTCTGGTCATATGTCCAAGGAAGCGAAGACGCAAGGAATAGGAGCAGAGGCGGCAGCAGCGGCAGGAGCAGGTAATTTATGTTCGTGTATGTGATGTGTGTATTATGTTCTTGTATGTTCGTGTTATACTGTCTGCTTAGCACTGTATCTAATCCTCCTACACTGTGCAGTCGCTCAGAAAATGGCGGCACACAGTGTAGGAGGTTTGAAGATTCAAACCCCTCCTTCTCCTGGCACTAGCCAGAATAAGGGAGGGGGGATTGTGTGAGGACACTAGAGCGAGTGTGTCTACCCCAAATTTGCAGCATAAAGCAATGAGGTTGCTTTACCACATTGACCATGCTGCAATTTTGGGAACTGCTCGCTCTAGTGACCAGCACATGGAAATGTTATAAATTAGAATCTAATTTATAATATTTTCTGACTTGTGAAAAAATTAAAAATATTAAAACAATGTGTAATCACTTAAATAATAATTGTTTAACTAAAAAAAAAAAAAAACATTTCTAGCGATACATTCCCTTTAAGTATATATACTGATTATAACAAATGTATGAAATAACAATAAATAAAACATACTAAGGGGCTTATAACTATTATTGCCCAGGGACCCACATGATTCTCAGCCCACTCCGGTATTAAATATTGCTCTTTTGTAACATTGGAATAATTTCAAAAGTATTCCAAACTAGCAAACTTTCAGCAATATTACTTTGTTCAAGTTATTTGAATGCTTAAGATGAAACTTTCTAGAGGGTGCAAGCATAGCTGAAATATGACATCTCATAATACAAGATGTATGTAAGGGAGCTGCTATAATATCCAGATGGGTGATGGCTCCAGTAATTTAATCAAAATTCAATAAACTCTTTCCATTTTCCTGCAAATAATGAATGACTGTAATACTTTTTTGAAGCCACCAGTGCAAAGATGGCTATTAGCAAGGTAGGAAGGATAGGTAAGTCTGAACAAAGATACACAGTATCAGAATATATTCTCAAAAGACAAAACTATTGCTCTGATTTCTTTCTGCAATGATGTTCACATAAAATGTTTTACCTTCTCTATGACTTTGTTTCCTCTTATAAAAATGTTAAGCGAATATAGAATGTGAGATCAAGATCGCCTAAATAATTTGTATTTTTTAAAGTGAAAACACTTCAGGCCACTACATACTAAATTACTGGCGATGCAGATATAGGGGTTATATGAGATCAATAAACAGGGTATTATTTTTTTTCATAAACAGCGCCGCTCTTGTACACAAGCTGTGTCTGGTATAGCAACTATCCCATTCATGTGATCTCATACAACTCCACATACAATCTAAGACTTCTTCTTTAAGACTTCAGTGTACCTACTTCTGAAGTTCAGGGGTCTAATACTATGGAGAATTATTCAGGCCTGCTGTTGGTTTGATGATGCCCTGTGCGCTACATTCTGTTGGCAACACCCACCTTTTTTTAGATGACGTACACTCATACAGCCCTAAGGCCAGTCTTTTATTTATTTGATATGCTACCCGGACTCCGAATCTACCACTCTACATGGACACCTATAGTGGTGTCCATGTCCCCAGATGCTCCAACCCTTTTTGATTTTAATACTCAGAATCATCTTGAATAAAATCATGCCCCATTCTCTCCAATGCAGTGAGTCTTCTACTTTCTGTGGCCACTGCCATTCAGCGACTACAGTTAAAGAGGTATTCCCATCATATAAAGTAATAGCATATTGCTAGGATATGCCATCACTTTGCATCTTACTGCCAGGGCCCCCCGCTGTTTCTGAGATTGAAGGTGCCACAGCATTACTTTAGACCAGAGGTCTCAAACTCGGCCGGGTAAGTGGGCCACATATAGAAAAAATTTCAAGTGGTCGGGCCACATTACTTTCAAATTTGATACAAAACAAAATTATTGTTAATCAATTAGTTATTTGAACTACTATAACACTATATTACTATAATAATAGTGCCACAGTGCCCTCGGTGGATGCTGCCGCATCGCCCTCTGTGGATGCTGCTGCAGTGCCCTCTGTGGATGCTGCCGCAGTGCCCTCTGTGGATGCTGCCCCAGTGCCCTCTGTGGATGCTGCCGCAGTGCCCTCTGTGGATGCTGCCGCAGTGCCCTCTGTGGATGCTGCCTCAGTGCCCTCTGTGGATGCTGCCGCAGTGCCCTCTCTGGATGCTGCCGCAGTGTCCTCTGTAGATTCTGCCACAGAGTCCTCTGTAGATGCTGCCACAGTGCCCTCTGTAGATAATGCCACAAGGCGCTCTGTAGATAATGCAACACACCCCTAGATAATGCCACAGTGCCCTCTGTAGATGCTGCCACAGCGCCCTCTGTAGATGCTGCCACAGTTCCCTCCATAGATGCTGCCACAGTGCCCTCCATAGATGCTGCCACAGTGCCCTCCGTAGACGCTGCCACAGTGCCCTCCGTAGATGCTGCCACAGTGCCCTCCGTAGATGCTGCCACATTGCCCTCCGTAGATGCTGCCACAGTGCCCTACATAGATGCTGCCACAGTGCCCTCCGTAGATGCTGCCACAGTGCCCTCCGTAGATGCTGCCAGTGCCCTCCGTAGATGCTGCCACAGTGCCCTCCGTAGATGCTACCACAGTGCCCTCCGTAGATGCTTCCACAGTGCCCTCCGCAGATGCTGCCACAGTGCCCTCCGCAGATGCTGCCACAGTGCCCATCGCAGATGCTGCCACAGTGATGTCAGGGGCTTGCCCAGAGCTGGGGTCCTGGAGCAGAGCCACTTCTAGCACTCTCCCTGGGATTCCAGCTCTGCTCCTGACATCACTGTCCATATATGCACAGAGATGTCAGAGGCAACATCAGAGCTGGAGTCCCGGGCAGAGCGCTAGTAGGCTCTTCCTGAGACTCCAGCTGTGCTCCTGACATCACTGGGACTCCTGCTCTGGGGAAGCCCCTGACATCATTGTTGATGTATGGACAGCGATGTCAGAGGCTGCCCCAGAGGACCAGAGCAGAGCCTATACTAGCGCTCTGCCCTGGACTCCGGCTCTGGGGAAGCCCCAGACATCGTGTGTCCAAACATGGACACCGATGTCAGGGAATTCCACAGAGTCCCGGAGCAGAGCCGATACTAGCGCTCTGCCTGGGTCTCCGCTCTGGGAAGACCCTGACACACCGATGTCAGGGAATTCCACAGAGTCCCGGAGCAGAGCCTATACTAGCGCTCTGCCCGGGACTCTGGTTTAGGGTAAACTCCAGACATCGTGTGTCCAAACATGGACAGCGATGTCAGGGAATTCCACAGAGTCCCGGAGCAGAGCCGATACTAGCGCTCTGCCCGGGACTCCGTTCTGGGGAAGACCCTGACACACTGTCCGAAACGTGCATTGGGGTGTGATGTCAGACAGCCGGACACTGTGCTATGGGTAAGACTGTTATTTGGTATTCAGGATATGTCATATTTTGTACCTCTGTGTTCATGTGACTGGCATTGTCCAGCCACTTCACCTACCATACCTTGTGTTTGGTGGCTGGTGGCCTGACATGTGCTACCAATACATGTCATCATATGTTTGTGAGCTTTACCTGGACTATAACATAAGTGACTCCCCTATCAGTATTTCAAGTAAAACTCATATACATTTTGTATATATACATCCATATCCTCGTTTCTTGCCATATATGTATTACATGCATATTATAATTTCAGACTTATGCTGTCTGGTTTCCATCTTCACACACTGTGGTCGCTCTCATCTCTGTAACTTTTTTATGCAATAGCTTTTATGTATTTATACACAATAAAATGTATACGTTTTATAGTAACTAGTGGTATATTGACTCCTTTTTAAGTTATTATTTTCAATGATGAGTCATTACTAATGACCACATATCGGGCCTATATGTGCCTTTCCTCCTTGCTTCCTTCTGATCATCACTGTGATTATATTTTGAACAAGTGGAAGAGGGGGTTTATGTTTGTCCTCCTTGTAGGTTTGGAGAACTGGGGATGGTTCGGGAGATGGGACCCCCTACCTGACAGACATTAATGGCGTATATACACTACCGTTCAAAAGTACCAGACAATTTTGTGTTTTCCATGAAAACTCACACTTATATTTATCAATTGAGTTGCAAAATGACTAGAAAATATAGTCAAGACATTGACAAGGTTAGAAATAATGATTTTTATTTGAAATAATAATTTTCTCCTTCAAACTTTGCTTTCGTCAAAGAATGCTCCATTTGCAGCAATTACAGCATTGCAGACCTTTGACATTCTAGCTGTTAATTTGCTGAGGTAAATCGGGAGAAATTTCACCCCATGCTTCCAGAAGCCCCTCCCACAAGTTGGATTGGCTTGATGGGCACTTCTTGCGTACCATACGGTCAAGCTGCTCCCACAACAGCTCTATGGGGTTGAGATCTGGTGACTGCGCTGGCCACTCCATTACAGATAGAATACCAGCTGCCTGCTTCTTCCCTAAATAGTTCTTGCATAATTTGGAGGTGTGCTTTGGGTCATTGTCCTGTTGTAGGATGAAATTGTCTCCAATCAAGCGCTGTCCACAGGGTATGGCATGGCGTTGCAAAATGGAGTGATAGCCTTCCTTATTCAAAATCCCTTTTACCTTGTACAAATCTCCCACTTTACCAGCACCAAAGCAACCCCAGACCATCACATTACCTCCACCATGCTTGACAGATGGCGTCAGGCACTCTTCCAGCATCTTTTCAGTTGTTCTGCGTCTCACAAATGTTCTTCTGTGTGATCCAAACACCTCAAACTTCGATACATCTGTCCATAACACTTTTTTCCAATCTTCCTCTGTCCAATGTCTGTGTGCTTTTGCCCATATTAATCTTTTCCTTTTATTAGCCAGTCTCAGATATGGCTTTTTCTTTGCCACTCTGCCCTGAAGGCCAGCATCCCGGAGTTGCCTCTTCATTGTAGACGTTGACACTGGCGTTTTGCGGGTACTATTTAATGAAGCTGCCAGTTGAGGACCTGTGAGGTGTCTATTTCTCAACCTAGAGACTCTAATGTACTTGTCTTGTTGCTCAGTTGTGCAGCGGGGCCTCCCACTTCTCTTTCTACTCTGGTTAGAGCCTGTTTGTGCTGTCCTCTGAAGGGAGTAGTACACACCGTTGTAGGAAATCTTCAGTTTCTTGGCAATTTCTCGCATGGAATAGCCTTCATTTCTAAGAACAAGAATAGACTGTCGAGTTTCACATGAAAGCTCTCTTTTTCTAGCCATTTGGAGAGTTTAATCGAACCCACAAATGTAATGCTCCAGATTCTCAACTAGCTCAAAGGAAGGTCAGTTTTATAGCTCCTCTAAACAGCAAAACTGTTTACAGCGGTGCTAACATAATTGCACAAGGGTTTTCAAGTGTTTTCTAATCATCCATTAGCCTTCTAACACAGTTAGCAAACACAATGTACCATTAGAACACTGGAGTGATGGTTGCTGGAAATGGACCTCTATACACCTATGTAGATATTGCATTAAAAACCAGACGTTTGCAGCTAGAATAGTCATTTAGCACATTAACAATGTATAGAGTGTATTTCTGATTAATTTAATGTTATCTTCATTGAAAAAAACTGTGCTTTTCTTTCAAAAATAAGGAAATTTTTAAGTGACCCTAAACTTTTGAACGGTAGTGTATATACATATCCTGATTAAAGGCTTCCTTTTTGCCCTGATTCCCCTCAAACCTCTTTCTCTGTATCCTAATGTAGCAAAGCAAAAAGAAAAAAATTCCAGCATTAACAGTCTGAGGTTGCAAACCTAAACCAGTTACAAAGATTTTACACTAATCAAGAGCCAAAAATCTGGATATGTGTCAAGAAAGAAAATGAAAGTATTTTTGAATTTAGTTCCATTTAAATAAGATACAATGTGAAACAACAGATCATGGGGGAACCACATAGCTCAGCTTTCCTCAATGACATCTGCAGAACACCTCCTTCTTCAGGTGTCTATTGCAGTGATCCTGGTTATCAATGTACACAATTTATTCTTGTCTGTTACATAATATTAAAAATGAATCAGTGGAGGACTAACTACCCTGCAGATAGCCAGAACCACTTACTGACTGGTAAGATGACCCAGATTACCCTGCCGCTGAGAAACTGTTGTTGCGGCAGTTGGACATTAAAGTTCTGATAAAACTGTCTTGTTACTTAGGACATAAGAGCTTAAACAGTCATTATTGACTGAAAGTCATCTCAAGCAGATGTTTATGAAGAACAGTTTCCAAATAAACATGAGGACAGGGGGCTTGCAGCGGAACCGGAAGGTCGCACTTGGAGTGAGTTCTGTACCACCAGTCTTCATCCAGTGCCATCCTTCCTCCTATTCCACCCTTATACAACTCTGGTCCGAGAATGGATCTTAGGCCCCTTCACATCCCATTTATTGCACCACGTTTCATGTATATGTTGGGAAATGCTCTTGAAGTATACATTAAAGGGTAACAAAACTTTCACAAAACTTCTGACATATCATAGTGACATGTCAGAAGTTTTGATTGGTGGAGGATCCGAGCACTAAGACCCCCATCGATCATTTAAACGAAACGGCAGAAGAGCTCGGGTGAGCGCTGAGCCACTTGGTTTCTGATCGGCTTTTCTCGGGAAACGTCGGCTTTCCCGACGTTCACACTAAATGTAGAGGATAAAGGTGATGTGGAGGCCTTATTACCATGTATAATACAATAGTATTTGTTTTATCAGTTTAAATTTATTTCAAAATGACGCTGCTTTTTTGGTCCAATTACAGAATATTCAAATGTTTTGCTTCTTTATTTGGTTTTTCACATTAACGTCAATGAAACATTAGACTAAAACAGATGTCATCTTTGTGATCAGGATATACATATTAAAAGGTTTGCCCTAATGCAACATAATAACTATCATGTGTATTACATACTCTCAATGCGATGCAATCTGACGTTCTAAACAGTTCACTAACTCTAGTGTAAAGAAAAGATAGAGATGTTATATATAGCAACCAATTTAATCACATCTGTTGTTTTTCCAATGCAGGTTGTAGGACATTGCAACAGGAAAATGACAGGATGCAATGTCTCTATGTGGCATTGCATCACCCAGTTGCAATTCAAAAGTCGTTATATATGTCTCATTGTGCCACCTTAGGACGCAGTATATTATCTCCCTTAGAAGCATTGCAGAATACCTCCATAATAAATCATGCGATGGAACATGCTACAATTTTTAGTTCGGTTTCTGTATTGATCTGTCAGAAAAATCCTCCGTGAGTCATATGGAGATACAGTATGGGCTCATAGCAGGCTATGGGCACAGTATTACAGATCCGTAATACAGGAATGTACATGAGGCCTTAAACTTATCGAATTTTAATATGAGACAAGGTTATTATCTCTACATGTGAGAGGAACTATTGTCATCCCAGAATAGCATGGGCACCTATGGATGCCCAAGTTAAATAAACTTTTAGCAAAATTCACCCCGAATAAAACTAAAAAAGAAAAAAAAATGATCACTATAAAAATGGTATGTTCAGAGACTGGCAGGGACTCTGAAGAGAAGACAGACGCGGTTTTCAGCACTTCTGTTTTCTCTGTACTCACGTCACTAGTCACTATAATAGGGCTGATTTCCCCTGCTGTTCAGCGCCAGTTACAGTGGAAAAGTATGGTGTAAAAAAATTAAATGAAATAATAAAGTTCCCCAAAGGTCCTTTCTGCCCTTTGAGGGACAGGCCTTAATAATAATAAAAAAAAGTAAAAAAAACAAACAAAAATAAATTATATAAAAATTACACATAAAATACCCCTACAAAAAAAACGCTCCTTCCGCCAGTCATTGTCGTAACGCTAGCCCTGACCGAATTATCCTAAAATAGACATGTAATGTATAAAAAATTAGGTAGACAGTGACGATCACAAATAAAACGTCTATTTTAAGGTAAGACTATATTATTCTATATTATATATCATATTAGATTATTAGCAAAAATAATAGCAAGCAATGTAAAAACGCCATTGTTTTTACTATTTTTTCCAATCTATAAGCCTAACAGGGCTGTAAAAGCAAAAGTTAGGCATATAAAAATTATAAGGAAAGAAACCTGCATTGATCACCAAAAAAAATTACAAAAATCAGGTTGCTAGCCCAACAAATAAAAACGTTATAGTCGTTATAGGGGTTGTCCCATGAAACAAAGTGCTAATTACAATATTCCTTATACAAAACTAATAATTTTGCCAATTGGAAACATGTTTTTCTACTATATACAGGGGTGGGCTATATCTACAGGGGGACTATATCTACAGGGGGACTATATCTACAGGGGGACTATATACAGGGCTGGGCTATATCTACAGGGCTGGGCTATATCTACAGGGCTGGGCTATATCTACAGGGCTGGGCTATATCTACAGGGGTGGGCTATATCTACAGGGGTGGGCTATATCTACAGGGGTGGGCTATATCTACAGGGCTGGGCTATATCTACAGGGCTGGGCTATATCTACAGGGCTGGGCTATATCTACAGGGCTGGGCTATACACAGGGGTGGGCTATATCTACAGGTCTGGGCTATATCTACAGGGGGACTATATACAGGGGTGGGCTATCTACAGGGCTGGGCTATATCTACAGGGCTGGGCTATATCTACAGGGCTGGGCTATATCTACAGGGCTGGGCTATATCTACAGGGCTGGGCTATATCTACAGGGCTGGGCTATATACACAGGGCTGGGCTATACACAGGGCTGGGCTATATCTACAGGGGTGGGCTATATCTACAGGGGTGGGCTATATCTACAGGGGGCTATACACAGGGGGGCTATATCTACAGAGGGGGGCTATATCTACAGGGCTGGGCTATATCTACAGGGCTGGGCTATATCTACAGTGCTGGCCTATACACAGGGCTGGGCTATATCTACAGGGGTGGGCTATATCTACAGGGGTGGGCTATATCTACAGGGGGGGGCTATACACAGGGGGCTATGTCTACAGAGGGGGGCTATATACAGGGGGGCTATATACAGGGGGAATCTATCTACAGGGCTGGGCTATATCTACAGGGCTGGGCTATATCTACAGGGCTGGACTATATCTACAGGGCTGGGCTATATCTACAGGGGGGGCTATATACTGGGGTGGGCTATCTATGGAGCACCATATACAGGGGTGGGCTATATCTACAGGGGGCTATATACTATATAGCCCACCCCTGTATATGGTGCTCTATAGACAGCCCACTCCGGTATATAGCCACCCTGTAGATATAGTGCCCCTGTAGATATAGTCCCCCTGTATATAGCCCAGCATATATAGTCCCCCTGTATATAGCCCAGCAGATATAGTCCCCCTGTACATAGCCCAGCCCTGTAGATATAGTCCCCCTGTAGATATAGTCCCCCTGTATATAGCCCAGCAGATATAGTCCCCCTGTATATAGCCCAGCAGATATAGTCTCCCTGTATATAGCCCAGCCCTGTAGATATAGTCCCCCTGTAGATATAGTCCCCCTGTAGATATAGTCCCCCTGTATATAGCTCAGAAGATATAGTCCCCCTGTATATAGCCCAGCAGATATAGTCCCCCTGTATATAGCCCAGCCCTGTAGATATAGTCCCCCTGTAGATATAGTCCCCCTGTATATAGCCCAGCAGATATAGTCTCCCTGTATATAGCCCAGCCCTGTAGATATAGTCCCCCTGTAGATATAGTCCCCCTGTATATAGCCCAGCAGATATAGTCCCCCTGTATATAGCCCAGCAGATATAGTCCCCCTGTATATAGCCCAGCCCTGTAGATATAGTCCCCCTGTAGATATAGTCCCCCTGTAGATATAGTCCCCCTGTATATAGCTCAGAAGATATAGTCCCCCTGTATATAGCCCAGCAGATATAGTCCCCCTGTATATAGCCCAGCCCTGTAGATATAGTCCCCCTGTAGATATAGTCCCCCTGTATATAGCCCAGCAGATATAGTCCCCCTGTATATAGCCCAGCAGATATAGTCCCCCTGTATATAGCCCAGCCCTGTAGATATAGTCCCCCTGTAGATATAGTCCCCCTGTATATAGCCCAGCAGATATAGTCCCCCTGTATATAGCCCAGCAGATATAGTCCCCCTGTATATAGCCCAGCCCTGTAGATATAGTCCCCCTGTATATAGCCCAGCAGATATAGTCCCCCTGTATATAGCCCAGCCCTGTAGATATAGTCCCCCTGTATATAGCCCAGCCCTGTAGATATAGTCCCCCTGTATATAGTCCCCCTGTACATATAGTCCCCCTGTAGATATAGTCCCCCTGTATATAGCCCCCCTGTATATAGCCCAGCACTGTAGATAGACACCCCCGTAGATAAAGTCCCCCGTGTAGACAAAGTCCCCCGTGTAGACAAAGTCCCCCCCCGCCCCCGCAGATACAGCCACACTTTTATTACAAAGAAAAAAAAATATTTCAAACTCACCTTATTCCCGCTCCCACGCCGTCCGGCAGCCATGGAGACCTGCTCTCTTCTGCGCAGGTCTCCAGGGGGTTGAACACAGCGTCTATGAAAGGAGCTGATTGGCTGGGCAGGATGACTTTCCCTGCCAGTCAGTCAGCGCCTTTCATCGACGAAAGCGTCACTGGTACAAAAGGTACCAGTCGCTTCATTCGTGGAAAGGCGCTGAATGGCCGGGCACGGAACGTGCCCGGTCATTCATTGCTTCTAATTGTACCTGTGTCCTTGCGACACAGGTACAATTATAGTGCAGGAGGAGGGGGCGCTGGCGCCCCCCTCTGAACTGCGCCCGCGGCACATGCCCCGCTTGCCCCCCCCTAGCTACGCCCCTGTAATATGACTCGACTGTGGGTATATATACAGTTAGGTCCAGAATTATTTGGACAGTGACAGAAGTTTTGCCATTTTAGCTGTTTACCAAAACATATTGAATATACAGTTATATAATCAATATGGGCTTAAAGTGCAGACTCTCAGCTTTAATTTGAGGGTATTCACATCCTAATTTGAGGAAGGGTTTAAGAATTACAGCTCTTTAATATGTAGCTGCCTCTTTTTCAAGGGATCAAAGGCAATTGGACATTTATCTCAAAAGTTATTTAATAGGCTGCATGGGCTATTCCCTCGTTAATCCATCATCAATTCAGCAGTTAAAAGGCCAGGAGTTGATTCCAGGTGCGGCATTTGCATTTGGAAGATGTTGCTGTGAAACCACAACATGAGGTCAAAGGAGCTCTCAATGCAAGTGAAACAGACCATCGTTAGGCTGAAAAAAGATGAAGAAATCCATCAGAGAGAGAGCACAAATGTTAGGAGTGGTCAAATCAACAGTTTGGTACATTCATGGAAAAAAAGAGCGCACTGGTGATCTCGTGAACTGACAATGACCCAAAACATACTGTGAAAGCAACCCAGGAGTTTATAAGGCAAAGAAGTGGAATATTCTGCAATGGCCGAGTCACCAGATCTCAACCCGATCGAGCTTCATTTCACTTTCTTAAGACAAAACTTAAGGCAGAAAGACCCACAAACAAGCAACAACTGAAGACGCTGCTGTAAAGGCCGGGCAAAGCATCACAAAGGAGGAAACCCAGCGTCTGGTGATGTCCATGGGTTCCAGACTTCAGGCCGTCATTGCCTGCAAAGGATTCTCTACAAAGTATTAAAAAAGAACACACATTTTATTTATGGTAATCTTAAGTTGTCCAAATACTTTTGAGCCCCTGAAACGAGGCGGCTGTGTAGAAAAATGGTTGCAATTCCTAAACGTTTCACAGGATATTTTTGTTCAACCCCTTGAATTAAACCTGAAAGTCTAAACTTCAATTGATTCTAAGTTGTTTCATTTCAAATCCAATGTGGTGGCAGCAGAGCCCAAATCATGAAGATTGTGTCACTGCCCAAATAATTCTGGACCTAACTGTATATACAGATATACACACACACACATATATATATATATATATATATATATATATATATATATATATATATATACAGTATATAAAAATAAATATATATATATATATATATATATATATACATACACACACACTACCGTTCAAAAGTTTGGGGTCACCCAGATAACTTTGTGTTTTCCATGAAAATTCACACTTATATTTATCAAATGAGTTGCAAAATGACTAGAAAATATAGTCAAGACATTGACAAGGTTAGAAATAATGATTTTTATTTGAAATAATAATTTTGTCCTTCAAACTTTGCTTTCGACAAAGAATGCTCCATTTGCAGCAATTACAGCATTGCAGACCTTTGGCATTCTAGCTGTTAATTTGCTGAGGTAATCGGGAGAAATTTCACCCCATGCCTCCAGAAGCCCCTCCCACAAGTTGGATTGGCTTGATGGGCACTTCTTGCATACCATACGGTCAAGCTGCTCCCACAACAGCTCTATGGGGTTGAGATCTGGTGACTGCGCTGGCGATTCCATTACAGATAGAATACCAGCTGCCTGCTTCTTCTCTAAATAGTTCTATCATAATTTGGAGGTGTGCTTTGGGTCATTGTCCTGCTTTAGGATGAAATTGGCTCCAATCAAGCGCTGTCCACAGGGTATTATGGCATGGCGTTGCAAAATGGAGTGATAGCCTTCCTTATTAAAAATCCCTTTTACCTTGTACAAATCTCCCAATTTACCAGCACCAAAGCAACCCCAGACCATCATATTCCCTCCACCATGCTTGACAGATGGCGTCAGGCACTCTTCCAGCATCTTTTCAATAGTTCTGCGTCTCACAAATGTTCTTCTGTGTGATCCAAACACCTCAAACTTCGATTAGTCTGTCCATAACACTTTTTTCCAATCTTCCTCTGTCCAATGTCTGTGTGCTTTTGCCCATATTAGTCTTTTCCTTTTATTAGCCAGTCTCAGATATGGCTTTTTCTTTGCCACTCTGCCCTGAAGGCCAGCATCCCGGAGTTGCCTCTTCACTGTAGACATTGACACTGGCATTTTGCAGGTACTATTTAATGAAGCTGCCAGTTGAGGACCTGTGAGGAGTCTATTTCTCAAACTAGAGACTCTAATGTACTTGTCTTGTTGCTCAGTTGTGCAGCGGGGCCTCCCACTTCTCTTTCTGGTTAGAGCCTGTTTGTGCTGTCCTCTGAAGGGAGTAGTACACACCGTTGTAGGTAATCTTCAGTTTCTTGGCAATTTCTCGCATGGAATAGCCTTCATTTCTAAGAACAAGAATAGACTGTCGAGTTTCACATGAAAGCTCCCTTTTTCTAGCCATTTGGAGAGTTTAATCGAACCCACAAATGTAATGCTCCAGATTCTCAACTAGCTCAACGGAAGGTCAGTTTTATAGCTCCTCTAAACAGCAAAACTGTTTACAGCGGTGCTAACATAATTGCACAAGTGTTTTCTAATCATCCATTAGCCTTCTAACACAGTTAGCAAACACAATGTACCATTAGAACACTTCAGTGATGCTTGCTGGAAATGGGTCTCTATACACCTATGTAGATATTGCATTGAAAACCAGACGTTTGCAGCTAGAATAGTCATTTAGCACATTAACAATGCATAGAGTGTATTTCTGATTAATTTAACGTTATCTTCATTGAAAAAAACTGCTTTTCTTTCAAAATTAAGGAAATTTCTAAGTGACCCTAAACTTTTGAACGGTAGTCTATATACACACACACATTTTTTGGGGGACACATATGTATTGGTGCTAATTCCCCTGAAATTTTAAGACCTTAGCGACGCCCCCGGCTGCTAGTGCTGCATCGTTGGGTCACTTAGGAGACCCAGCAATGAAGCTGTAAGCTACTGGCCGTCGGCCATGAGAAGAAGTTGGGGGGGCCCAAGAAGGACTTTTGCACCGGGGCCAATGAGCCTTTAGCTACGCCCCTGGAACCATGGCTGAAGGATTGCTCTTCCTCTGGGCTTAAAAGGGTAATGCCAACATGTAATTTACCAAAGTTTCAACAGAATTAATACAATTTAGACTTAACTCGTCTGATCTGATTGGCTAGGCGGATGTGCTCTTTCTCCCTTACAGCTCCAGGTTCCCCTCTCCCCAAGTTGCTGATATCGCTGTTATTGCTGTGGGAAGTGACTTTCCTCCAGAGGGAGTGCTGATCTTTGCCATGGCGCTCCCCTCTCTGGATAATAAAGGGGAATCCCATGCTAGAAACCCCCTCTATTATAGTGATATATCCTAATAGGACGTATGCAAAGGAGTTTTCTAAAGCAGACAACCCCATTAAAGAGGATGAAATCACTGTGATGATAGACGGTCTTGGGAGAAGGGACTTCCCTGCCAGAACCTCCAAATTACATCAAGGTCCTCAGACCCATCAAACATGGCAATGAACGTGGCAGTATGCCCTTCTTATCTGGAATCTTCTTTAGGTCATAGACATATGTATTTATGACATCAGCACATTTGTCATAGTTACTCCAGGTGTTTATTACCAATGCACGCCTCATTCATTATGACTTCACCTGCCGTATTCTGAAGTATTAAACTTTTAATGACTGGCAATTTGCCTTAGTACAGATTCTATTAAAATGCACTTACCACCAGGCAGACTCATAAGATGTGATAATAGAAGTTAGTGATTCCGGGTCTTGAGCTGTGATATTCACATTAATGTACCCAAAGTTCTCTTACTGAAAATATAATATGCAATTTAGTTTGCTAACTTGGCCAATCAGATGTTCCGAGGGACTTATGTGCCACCTCCTAATTTTTTTGTAAGTACGACTGAGCACATTCACTGCTGATGATATGCTCAAATATCTCTGGTGTCTTTATTTACATATCATAGGCCATAAGTTGTGGACCAGCTGTACCCATTATCACCTCCGAGGGGCTCATGTGCCACCTTCTCATTTTTTTTGTAAATAATACTGCCTAGTTAGGAGAAGCTGGCACATGAGCCCATTCACTGCTGATGATATGCCCAAATATCTCTGGTGTCTTCATTTACATAAAATAGACCAGAAACTGTGGACCAGCCGTACCCATTATCACCTCTAGATACCTGAATATTACAGTAATACAACTAGTACTGCAGAAAGGAGACAATACAACCTGCTAAATATGTTCTGTAGCTTGTTTGTTTATTAGTCATAGTAGACGACACTATTTAATACAGAGGCAAGCAGTAAAAAAAACATTTATTGCGCGGTGTGCGTTTTTAACAATGGTACATTATGTACAATGTACGCCATTACAGTAGAATGTGGCGTAACCTTCTGCTAGAGATATACATTGGAAAATAGTTCAGACGTACTCTTCGGATGGAAGGCTCAAACTCATTGTGAATAGAGCCTTACAGGTTGTAATAAACTTATTGCATTTTACAAGGAACTTGTAACTTCTTAACATCCACCAGTACAACATTTTACAGTGCCAGTGGTCATGAAAGGGTTACTCCTATATTATAAAGGGATGGCGTATCACTATGATCAATAGGGGTTAAACCTCAGGGACCCGCACCAATGCTGAGAATAAAGTGAATGAATGAATGTGCCGCAGCACTCTTTTTACCTGCACAGCAGCTTCTCCGGCCTCCCTCTGTGTAGGGATTTGCAGCATGGCCACATTTTAATGAACGGTTTGCATGCAGTTCCCTGCGCAGTCAAGTGCCCAGGAGCACCGCTGTGGAGGGCAAACTTAGAAGGGGATGAAGCACTCAAATCAGTGCTGCAGCACCTTAATTCTTAGGATATTGGGGGTACCAGAGCTTGGACCCCCACAATGATAAAGTGCTGGCATATTCTAGGAGTATTCTTTCACTTTATAAGTTGGAAAAAAAACCTTCAATAGCAATGTCCACTCATTTGTTGAAAAACTATAACTCTCAGCATATCCTGGGAGCTGCAGACATTTACGGCATGTTGGGGCTTGTGGTTTTTCTATAAAACGTGTATCCCGCAGGTATGTTTAGATTGAAACTTTTTTTTTTCTTCTGTAGAGGTAAACATAGTTTCTGCATCAAAAATCATGATATCAATCCGGATGTTCTAGATCAGAATTCAAACCGAAAATCTCCTGTGTCCCAGACAGCATCTCTTCTCATTGAGTTACTGGCGATACTGGACAGCTCCAGTGCTGAATCTATGGTCTAGATCAGAGTTTCCCAACCTTTTTAAGCTCGAGGCACCCCAGGAAAAAAAAAAATTCTCAGGGCACCCCTACCAAAAATTATTTACAAAACGACAAAAAATAAGCACTACACTCTTAGGGTATGTTCACACAGTGTTTTTTTGTAAGGCAGAAACTAAAAATCTACCTCAAAATTCCTTTAGGAATTCTGAGGCAGATTTTGAATTGACAACGTTGTTTGACTTTTTTTTTTGCTGTTTTTTTGCCCACGGATTGCCAAAAATCACGGCAAAAAAATGCATTAAAAAAACGCGTTTATTTCCGTCTCCCATTGATTTCAATGGCCTTTTTGAGGTGGAAAACGCCTCCAGATAGGGCATGTCGCTTCTTTTCTCCGCGAGCGGTTTTTATGCTCGCGGTAAAAAAACGCCTCCACTTCCAATTAAAATCAATGGGAGTAAATTTCGGCAGTTTTTTGTTGCTTTTTTTTGCCGTGGTTCCTGCGGCAAAAAACCAGGCACAAAACTCTGTGTGAACAGGGCCTTAGACCCAGTACTCTTCCTGTTCCTGATGCAGCACCAGAATGAAGAAGAAGACCGGAAAGAGAGGAGCAGTGAGTTATGCCAGGTGTGCAGACTGCTCCCCTAACGCGTCTATCCTCCCTTAGCAGCTGTAATGCTGTTAGATATTGTAGTTCAGAGCGGGACCTCTAGGTGGAATTACAAGTCAGCCGCACACTGATCCAATGATTGGCTGATTGAATTGAAATTCAGCCTAGCGATCCCGTCCTGGACTACAATATCTAACACAGCATAACAGCACTTTATTTCTTTTTGGGGTCTCCAGGAGCCTGGAGCTGGAGCTCCCATAGCTCCAATGTTAAGAAACAGTCTTCTGTTACAACCAAATATTTAAAATTTTGACTCATCAGTCCAGAGCACCTGCTGCCATTTTTCTGCACCCCAGTTCCTATGTTTTCATGCATAGTTGAGTTGCTTGGCCTTGTTTCCTTGACAAAGGTATGGCTTTTTGGCCGCAATTCTTCCATGTAGACCACTTCTGACAAGACTTCTCCGAACAGTAGATGGGTGTACCTGGGTCACACGCGTTTCTGCCAGTTCTGAGCTGATGGCACTGCTAGTCATCTTCCGATTTTGTAGTGAAGTAAGCATGATGTGTCTTTGATCTGCTGCACTAAGTTTCCTTGGCCGATCACTGCGTCTACTGTCCTCGACGTTGCCTGTTTGTTTGTGCTTCTTAAAAAGAGTTTGAACAGCACATCTTGAAACCCCAGTCTGCTTTGAAATCTTTGCCTGGGAAAGACCTTGCTGATGCAGTATAACTTACCTGTGTCTTGTTGCTGTGCTCAGTCTTGCCATGCTTGACATGCGACATGAAACTGTCTTCCATGACCTCACTTTGTAGCAGAGTTTGGCTGTTCCTCACCCAGTTTTAAGGCAGCTATTTATGTTACAGTTAATGACTGTGTTTTAACCTACAAATGAAAATTATCATTATCACCTGTTTGGTATAATTGGTTAATCATACATCTGAGTATAATCCTTCAAAATCCATGACTTTGTGCAAGTGAACCTATAAAAATTGATGCTATTTTGAAGGCAAAGGGTGGTCACACCAAATATGGATTTGATTTAGATTTCTCTTCTGTTCATTCACTTTGTATTTTGTTAATTGATAAAAGATATAATAACACTTATATTTTTAACAGCATTCTTACTTTGCAGCATCTTTCCACAACTGCCTAAAACTTTTCAAGGGACTGTACATTTTTTTTAGAGGGGACTCATGGCAACTATTTAGATTTAAATGTCTTTGAATAGCTTGATAAAGAAATAAAGATGTTTTTATACATTTTTGGTCGTGAACAGTTACATTTATGTGTCATCTTTCCTTCGTCTCATGATGTTATAATATTGACACATATGTAGCACCCCGACTTTTATTAGAGGTGCCCACTGTTTTTATTATAGATAACACATTGACTGCTCAGATCAGACAAGTAACCTTCTGCTGGATCTAATAGGAAACTCATATGGAGACGTGGGAAAGACAGAAGAGAAATGTTAATAAATATATTATAGCTTATTAGGCGGAGCAGGTGCCCCACTCCAAGGCATCTCCATAGACACTGGACCTCCAGTACCTACTGTTAAATATGGAGCTCAATCTTTCTATAAAACGTCCTCCAAATTATCTTTGAACCATATGATCTCACAAAACATTAGCCAATTTGATAGAACACAATCCAGCATCGGAACATGACTAAGTCCACTCTTTGGTAGAGCCTCAAAAACATAACTTCCTTCTACTCCACCATATTCAGCAGACTTGTCAGACTTAGGCATCATTTACACGAGCGTAATAAACGCGCGTGCGACGCGCGTGCTATTCACGCATGTCGTTCGCACCTATATTAAGCTATTGGGCAGTGCAGACAGTGCGTGAATTTTGCGCAGCGCGAGTGCGTTGCGTAAAACTCACGACATGTCCTTTCTTTGTGCGCTGTTCGCGCATCACGCACCCTTTGAAGTCAATGGGTGTGTGAAAACCACGCAGGTTGCACGGAAGCACTTCCGTGCGAACCGCGTGATTCGAGCAAGAGCTGTCAAACTCTGAATGCAAACAGAAAAGCACCACGTGCTTTTCTGTTTACAAACATCCAAACGGAGTGTCAAAATGATGGCGGCTGCGCGAAAATCACGCAGCCGCGCATCATACACTGATGACACACGCAGCTGTTAAGTGCCTTTTGCGCAAAACGCACACGCTCGTGTAAATCCGGCCTTACATAGTTTAGAGACCCTACTTGGTTTCAGAAACTATATCTCTCTCATACAGTGACAAAACAAAGACTACCCAAAATCTACTCCAAGTCCGAGTTGGACTGGCCCACCAGAGAATCCAGAGGACATGTGCATGTTCTTTATAGATGGCGGGTGGGCCCTCAGAATCATCTTCTCTGGTGGACCCAAGGAACCCTAGTCCGACGCTGCTATTTATATATAGAGTAACTACTACAGAGTTGGGACTTAGGGTATGTTCACACGGAGTGTTTTCAGCTGTTTTTCAGGCCGTAAACGTCCCGAAAAACGACAGAAAATCGGAAGCAGCGTTCTGTTCCGACGGAATGTTTTTTATGCGGCCGTTTTTCAAAACGGTCGCGAAAAAGAAGTGCATGTCACTTCTTCGGCCATTTTTGGAGCCGTTTTTCATATACTCTATAGAAAAATAGCTCCAAAAACGGCCGTTAAAAACGCCGCGAAGAACGTCACTTTGATTAAAAACGTCTGAAAATCAGGAGCTGTTTTCCCTTGAAAACAGCTCCGCATTTTGATACGTTTTTTATTTTGTGTGTGCACATACCCTAAGGGTATGTGCACACGACAACGCCAAATACGTCTGAAATTACGGAGCTGTTTTCAGAAGAAAACCGCTCCTGAATTTCAGACGTTTTTACAAGTGCACGCGTTTTTTGCGGCGTCTTTTACGGACGTAATTGGAGCTGGTTTTCATTGGAGTCAATGAAAAACGGCTCCAATTACGTCCCAAGACGTGTCCTGCACTTCTTTGCAGCGGGCGTAATTTTACGCGCCGTATTTTGACAGCAACGCGTAAAATGACAGCTCGTCTGCACAGAACATCGTAATACCCATTGCAAGCAATGCGCAGATGTTTGCCGACGTATTGGAGCCGTCTTTTCAGGCGTAATTCGAGGCGTAAAACGCCTCCATTACGTCTGAAAAGAGGTCGTGTGCACATACCCTAAGGGCAAAGCCCCACGTGGCGGAATTGCTCTGGAATTCCGCTGCGGACACTCCGCAGCGTTAATCCGCAGCGGACCCGTTTCTCCTTTGCCTTCCACTGCTTTTTAGTAGGGTTCGTTTAGACGATGCAGAAAATTCCACTGCGGAGCATAGGCTGCGGTGCGGAATTTGGTGTCCGCAGCATACAATGGATGTTGCGGACCTGTGGCGGACTGGTTGCGGACTCATTGCAGAAGTTCTCCATTGACTTCAATGGAGATTCTAAATTCCGCAATGAAGTCCGCAGATGTCATGTATATGTTATGTGTGCTGCGGAGCGTATTGATTTTTTAACATGACATTTCTTCATTCTGGCTGGACCTATGTATTTCTATGTCTACAGCCAGACTGAGGAAGTCCATGGGGCTCCCGTAATTACGGGTGACTACGTGTGTGCACCCATAATTACGGGTGACTACGTGTGTGCACCCGTAATTATGGGAGCGTTGCTAGGCGACGTCAGTAAATAGTCACTGTCCAGGGTGCTGAAAGAGTTAAGCGATCGGCAGTAACTGTTTCAGCTCCCTGGACAGTGACTTCCGATCACAATATACATCAACCTGTAAAAAAAATAGAAGTTCATACTTACCGAGAACTCCCTGCTTCTTCCTCCAGTCCGGCTTCCCAGGATGACGTTTGAGTCTAAGTGACGGCTGCAGCCAATCACAGGCTGCAGCGGTCACATGGACTGCCGCGTCATCCAGGGAGGTCGGGCTGGATGCCGAAAGAGGGACGCGTCACCAAGACAACGGCCGGTAAGTATGAAATTATTTTACTTTCACTAGGGAAAGGGCTGTCCCTTCTCTCTATCCTGCACTGATAGAGAGAAGGGAAGTACTTTCACCTCAATACGCAACGGCTAGTCCGCATCAATTTACTGCAGATTTTGGGCAGATCCGCAACAGAATCTGCAACGCAGATTCTGTGCGGCATTGATGTGGACAGTTGCGGAAGAAATACGCCACGTGGGGCCATGCCCTAAGACTCATGGATGAGGAGAGAGGATGAGTTTCTAAAAACCTGAACCCTTGGCTTGCAGTGATGAGGAGTAGGTTCCTACCTATTGTTAATGATGTTTCTTAGGACCACAGATTTATATGCACCATCTGTATAAATGTGGTTCAATGTTTACTGCCTGAACAAAACAGCAGACCCTTATACAAGACATATAACTTACCTATCACATTGTACGGGCCTATAGTCCCCATTGCTTTACCTTCTCAATCTCTTTCCTTCCCTCGTGTCTCAAAATCTCCACTTTCTGTTGTTAATGTTGGAATTGCATTTATCTGACAATTTTTACACTTAAGATGGGATGTTTCTCTCAGCGGAATGTAAAGTCATTGTCCCAAAACCAGATGAGGGCTATGAGGGAACCCCCTGTTCCCGCTGCCCCTGATCAATACCTTCACCATTCTCTACATGCAGCGGTGGGTTTTAGTGGCATCTAGACATTACATTTTGCCTTCTAGACCCCCCTATGGTCAATAGTCAGGAGACACTGGTCTAGTTTTGCCCTATGGGTCATGGCACATGGGAATATCAGTGCACAGCGGATATATAACAGGGAACACACAGAACTTATGTTGACCAGAAAAAGAGCGCAGGTGAGGACAGCAGCAAGACGACCTTCTTTCCAATGCTTCCGGCAATCTGCCTGTAAAAGAAGCTCCCATTAAAGGATGACATTTACCTGACTCCTTATATCCTCAAAACTGCGGTCCTCCCGCCAGGGATGTCTCCTTACACTTACCTGTGATCTTTAAGGGGTAGTTCACACTGAGTATTTTGGCGCTGTTTTTGACGGGGAAACCACATTGGAAACAGCAACGATAAACGTGGAAAAAAGAAGCGACATGCCCTATCCTCAGGCGTTTCCATCTCTGACCTCCCATTGACATCAGTGGGAGGCAGAGAAAGCGTTTTTTGCGAAAAATGCATTAAAAATTCCTGAAGGAATTGGAAGTCTATGGAAGTTATGGAACGTTTTACTTGCTTCCCCCTTACTGGATGGCTGAGAGTCCCAGAGCTGGGACTGACACCTATCAGGCATTTATGCTACACACTGTGGATATGTCATATATGTTTAAGATGGGAATATCCCTTTAAGTGATGTTATCCTTTCCACTTTTTGATGATAAATACAGAGCGCAGTTGCAGTGTGGTTGTTTGATTTGTTTTCTCATAGGAGACTATTGAAGATGTAGGGAGAGGAATCCTATACAGATGGTAGTATGGATGGTTGTGTGTAGGTGTAACGGCCACGGCCGCTATTACAATTTTCTGGGCGCCCTACAGTGAAATGGTTATTACCCCTCTTACCCCGATACTCTATATATCTAGGAGAGCACGTTTGGTTCACATTATTATTATCGGTGTTTGAGGGGCATTCTTGCCCCTATAAACAGTGAAAACTAGGTAGAGCCCCCATTAGGAATACAAGAGTTACTTCTGTTAGGAGAGGGATGAGCGGTGTCTATACAGCTAATCTTATCTCAGTATAATCGGTGCATTCTGCTATCTGCACATATCGATTATACATTTACAGAGACATAAGTAGTAAAAACCCATGAACATGTATTATACAACTATTATTTACAGTTTCTGATGAGCTATGGGCACCACTGCCAGCCCGAATATACCAGACTCTTTATTTGCCCCCATTCCCATCTACTAATTATACAGAATTAGAAGAACCCACCATGAAATTCCCTCTCATTCCTCTGGACACTAGACTGTCACCCTTGATGCCCACATCAGATATGGCAGATCAGTGCCAGGCAGGTGCCACCTGAGGATTCCATGACCTCTGACATCATGTGACCTGCACACGACCAACTGCTGTTTACTTTCAACTGTCGACGGCAGCGATTAGACGGAGATCTACAGTTTGGAAGAGATTTGCGGAAATGGCGTCCACTGGACACAGCGAGAAGAAGAAGAGAGGAGACGAGAAGAGGAAGAGGGGAGAGGAGAGCGTTGCAGGATTTAAGAAGAGCAGTAAGAAGAGGAGAGGAGACCAGGACAGAGGAGACCAGGTCAGAGGATTGGAGGATGAGGAGCCAAGTTCTGGGAGCAGCCAAGACTCTGGAACATCCAGCCCCTATGCCAGGCTTAACATCAGCCGCTTCACCATCCACCAGGTCCTGGGTAGGGGCAGCTTTGGCAAAGTGAGTATTACAATTCCTTATTTAATTTTAAAGGGACAATAAACCTATTTTTTTTTAATCTGCATCTATTGTTTTCTGTTATCAGCCATTTAGCCCCTTAGTTGTTTTTTTTTTTAATTAAACATTTAGTGTGTGGGTGATTAAACATTGTTCAAATTTTTTTTATTTTTTTCACGAGTCAGGAAATATTATAAATTAATTCTAATTTATAATATTTCCCATTTCTGGTCACTAGATGGAGCTATTCCCAAAATTGCAGCATTGCAAAATTGGGTGAAAAGCCCTCGCTCTAGTGAGCTCTCAGCATCCCCCCCCCCCTCCTTTATCCTGGCTAGTGCCGGGATAAACGAGGGGTTTGAACGGTGTAACCTCCTACACTGTGTGTCGCCATTTTTTGAGCTAACACACAGTGTAGTAGGTTTACATACAGTAGTAAACACACACAAACACGAACATACATTGAAATCTCTTACCTGCTCCTGCCGCCGCGGCTCCCTCCGGCCCGTCTGCTGCCGCTGGTCCAAGTGCACAAGTCCGGAAGCCGCGACCGGAAGTAGTAATATTACTGTCCGGCCGCGACTTCCGGTCCACAGGAAAATGGCGCCGGACGGCGCCAATTTAAAATTGGACTGTGTGGGAGCGGCGCATGCGCAGTTCCCACACAGACGCCGTACACACAAGTGAATGGGACGGGAGCCGTTCGCAGTCCCTATGGGACTGTGGCTGCCGTATTCCATGTCTGTATGTGTCGTTAATCGACACATACAGAAATGGAACAAAAAATGGCAGCCCCCATAGGGAAGAAAAAGTGTAAAAATAAGAAAAAGTAAAACACAAACACACAAATAAATATAAACGTTTTTAATAAAGCACTAACATCTTTAACATATAAAAAAATAATTTGTGATGACACTGTTCCTTTAAGGACCAGACTATTTTTTTCAAATCTGACATGTATCACTTGAAGTGGTAATAACTTTGAAATGCTTTTGTTTGTTCAAGAGATTCTGAGATTGTTTTCTCGTGAAACATTGGAATTTAACCGGTTCAGGACCGCGCTATTTTGAGCCTTCAGGACCAGACACCGTTTAGCCCTTTTTAGCACGTGTTAGTTAAATGGCTATAACTTTTTTATTTGTTGGGCTAACGACGTGATTTTTGCGATGTTTTTCCCATAGACAATGCAGTTTTCTTTTTTCTATTGTTTTTATACACATCCTTTTTGCTATTTTAGATTTTTTTATTCTTAAAGTTTGAAAATAATAATAAAAAAAAGAAGCTTTTTTACTTTTCAGCAATTTTTTTTTTTTGGGTAATAACATAGTTTTAACCTAAAATAGACCTTTTATTTGTGATCGTCATTGTCTACCGTAAATTTTAATACATTACATGTCTATATTAGGGTAATTGGGTCAGCGCTAGCATTACAACATTGATTGGCGGGGGGGAAAGTTTTTTTTGGGGGTGGGTATTTTATGTGTATTTATTATTAATTTTTTTTGCACTTTACTTTACTTTTATTTTTTTATTACTTTGGTCTGTCCCTCAAAGGTCAATAAAGACCTTTGGGGAACTTTATATATTTTTTTTCTTTCTTTTACATCATGTTTTTCCACTATAACTGGAGCTGCACAGCAGCCCCAGTTACAGGGGAAATCAGCCCTCTCATAGTGACGATTGTCACTAATTGGGCTGTGCTGGGACTAGTAAGACCGAGCAGCAGTCTGTCACTAACGGCACCCGGCGATCATGTGACCAGTCACATGATCACCGGGAGCAATAGAGACAGCGGCGCGGCCGCTGCCTCTATTCCTATACACAGCATTCATTGAGCGCTGTGTACAAGTGATCAGAGAAGACAGAAGCAGTGAAAGCTGCTTCTATCCTCTCCTCTGGGTCCCCGGCAGTCACTGACAGCCGGAGACCTGACATTCAGCTGCCCGATCGCTCGGGCAGCAAGTTAAAACCCGAGCCGTAAAAAGTCTATTGCACGGGTTTTAAGGACCCTGACCGCTGGCCGTGAAAACACACCCAGCGTCGGGACCAGTTAAGATAGTGGTGAAATTTGGTCGACACATTCAGTGTTTATTTATGAAAAACACCAAAATTTGGAGAAAAATTTCAAAAATTTGCATTTTCTTAAATTGAAATGTATCTGCTTGTAAGACATATAGTAATACCACACAAAATAGCTACTATTTCACATTTCCCATATGTCTACTTTATGTTTGCATAGTTTTTTGCACGTCCTTTTATTTTTCTAGGACATTACAAGGCTTAGAACTTTTGCAGCAACTTCTCAGAAGAAAATTTCAAAAGCCTTATTTTAGGGTCCGGTTCCGTTTTGAACTGGTTTTGAGGGCCTTATATACTATAAACCCCCTATAAATCACCCCATTTTAAAAACTGAACCCCTCAAATTATTCAAAACATCAGTTAGACCGTTTCTTAACCCTTTAGGCATTTCACAGGAATTAAAGCAAATTAAAGGTGAAATTTGCAAATGTCATTTTTTTTGCAGAATATCAGTTTTAATCCATTTTTTTCTGTAACACAGAAGGTTTTACTAGAGAAACGCAACTCAATATTTATTGCCCAGATTTTGCAGCTTTTAGAAATATCCCACATGTGGCCCTAGCGTGCTACTGGACGGAAACACCTCCCTCAGAAACAAAGGAGCACCTAGTGGATAATGGGGCCTTATTTTTATTAGACTATATTTTAGGCACCATGTCAGATTTAAAGAGGTCTTGCGGGACCAAAACAAAGCAAACTCCCCAAAAAAGTCAACATTTGGCAAACTACACCCCTCAAGGAATTTATCAAGGGACATAGTGAGGATTTGGACCCCACAGGTATTTTGCTGAATTTAGTGTAATTAGGCTGTGAAAATGAAAATCTATGTTTTTTCTAATAAAATGTTGTTTTCGCTCAGATTTTTTCATTTTCACAATAGATAAAGGAGAAAAAGAACCCGAACATTTGTAAAGCACACTCTTCTGAGTACGGCAATACCCCATATGTGGTAATTTACTGCTGTTTGGACCCACGGCAGGGCTGAGGAGGGAAGGAGCGCCATTTGGCTTTTGGAGCTCAAATTTTGCTCGATTGTTTTTCAGGTGCCATGTTTCATTTGCAAAGCCCATGAGAGGCCAAAACAATGGAAACCCCCAAAAGTGACCCCATTTGGGAAAAAACACCCCTCAAGGAATCTACCTAGGGGTATAGTGAGCATTTAGGGTATGTGCACACGACCTCTTTTCAGACGTAATGGAGGCGTTTTACGCCACGAATTACGCCTGAAAAGACGGCTACAATACGTCGACAAACATCTGCCCATTGCTTGCAATGGGTCTTACGATGTTCTGTGCAGACGAGCTGTCATTTTACGCTTCGCTGTCAAAAGACGGAGCGTAAAATTACGCCCGCGGCAAAGAAGTGCCTGTCACTTCTTGGGACATAATTGGAGCCGTTTTTCATTGACTCCAATGAAAACCAGCTCCAATTACGTCCGTAAAAGACGCCGCGAAAAACGCATGCACTTGTAAAAACGTCTGAAATTCAGGAGCTGTTTTCTCCTGAAAACAGCTCCGTAATTTCAGACGTATTTGGCGTTGTCGTGTGCACATACCCTTAGACACCACAGGTCTTTTGCAGAATTTATTGGAATTGGGCCGTGAAAATTAAAATCTACATTTTGTTCCACTAAATTGTAGAATGACTTTATTTTCGCAAGGGATACTGGAGAAAAACACCCCAACATTTGTAAAGCAATTTCTCCCGACTACGGCAATACCCCAGATTTTGCTGTATTGGTTTTTGGTCACCATGTCACATATGCAAAACACCTGAGGTACCAGAGTACAGTGGAAGCCCCAAGAAGTGACCCCATTTTGGAAACTGCACCCCTCAAGGCATTTATCATTTGCCTGGACAAGACGGGGCTCAGAAATGAAGAGCACCATGCGCATTTGAGGTCTATTTTGGTGATTTTCACAGCATTGGCCCACACTTGCAGGGCCCTGAAGTCAAATAGTAAAACAAACCCCCAAGTAGTGACCCCCCCCATATTGGAAACTACACCCCTTAAGGCATTTTAAGGGGTGTAGTGAGCATTTTGAACCCACAGGTGATTCTACATTAGAAATTAGTGCCCAGACTTCCGGTTCTGGCGCCTGCATGTGAGGACGCAGGGAAGAGGAGCTCCCGCACCCAGCCGGGTAAATCAGCTGTAACAGCCACTATACGCGGCGCAGACCAGCCACCGAAGCGTGGAGAAACGCCTAGGAACGGAGGCCAGCTGTCAGTGAGAGGGGAGTAAGAGGAGAAACTGCCGATACTTACAGGTGCAGCGCAGCAGGAGTACGTACCACACGATGTCCCGGGATCCGGCTCTGAGAGGGGGAAATCGCAGGAACCGGATTGGAGGTGAGACAGAGTGTCTCAGGAGTGATTTGCAGAGGGAGTGAGAGTGGAACGCTGGCCTGGCGACCGTTGAGCCAGGTACAGTGAAGGAGAGCTTCACTTCCGGTTCGGGAGCGACCATTGTTACACGCAGACCACGAGGGCTGCGCTCTGGGTGAGGGGATACTCTGATCCCTCATAACTCTGCTAGGCTGCGCCAAGATTAACAGTGCTCCAGAAGTTCATTGTATGCTCTACTCCAGTCACAGCCAAAGCTGCATGCTCTACTCCAGTCACAGCCAAAGCTGCATTCTCAATTCAATTTCTACCTCAGGTCCTACACTCCAGTCACATTTAAACCTGCACTCTTAGCATTATAGCAGAAGGTGCAGATCAGAGCGGGAAGCTCTTTATGGAAAGATATCTGCTGCAGTCAGTGGAGTCCCCGTCCTCGCAGGGGATACAAATTTCTGATCCAATAGGGAGCGACACAGAGATTGACCTGGAGGAGAGGGATATTTCTCAGGAGGGAGTTGCCCTGATCGTTTACAGGAAACTGGCTATGAAAGTGGCTAAACGCATAGCTCCGGATATACAAAAGACGCTAGAAACTACGATTCAAGCCTCCTTTAACAGATTTCAAAAGGAAGTCACTGAGCATGGCACGTGACTGGATGAGTAGGAACAGCGAATTGCTCTGCTGGAGGATGGAAATCTGACCATACATTCCACCCTGCGGAAGTCCTTGGTGGAAAATAAGCGACTGGGAGATAAGGTGGAGGATATAGAGAACAGATCCCGCCGAAATAATCTTAGGATGGTGGGCCTACCTGAAAAATTTCAATTGTCTGATTTGCAAGCGCTTTGCGAGAAGGACTTGCCTAAGGCCTTAGGGCTTGGATATTATTGCCGGGTGGAAAGAGCCCATTGTATAGGCCCAGATCCTCAGTACAACAGGGATGATCTAACAAATCGTCAATAAAGACCCAGACAAGTCATTATGAAATTACTGGATTTCAATGACAAGGTGTCACTACTGCGAGCTTACCGCAAAAAAGCTCAGCCACTGGAAATACAAGGCTTTAAACTCCTACTCTTTGGAGATTATTCAGCTGAAGTAGCGAAACAACGGAGAGCTTTCAGCAAGATTTGTTCCACACTTTTTCAAAGACAACAACCCTTAAGGGTTTTTGGTCGGGATGGCCGTACCAAGTCATTTTGCTCCCCGGAGGAAGCAGAAGAGGCTCTGAAATTGCACGATGTCAGAGATGGAAACCAAAGCGGAGACCCAGTACCCAGACGTAAGAAAACGGACAGAGTGATGATGTCTGGGTTCGTAAAGAAGGTCGGGTTTTGGACTTAGGCCCTAGAGATCGCCGATCCCCACGCCCTTCCAGGGTGGCCAGAGGTCCGGACTGATTGACTTTCGCCAATGTTTATCCAGGCTGGTCGGGTAAGAGAGGCGGACTCAGAGTGTATTTTAAGGGAGCACGATTGACATCGAACATATGCTGCCTTTCTCTTGGTACCCGCATTGGGGTGTTGGACGGTGGATGATCTCTGTTAATCCAGCGGTTCACGCTTTGGAAATGTTATAACCGGGGGGGAGGGGGGGGGCGGGGGGAGGCTTCTCTTCACATGCAGGAAAAAAGAGAGGTCCAGACACTAAAGAGGGTGCATCAGAATAGATCTGTTCGCCAAATTTATTAATGTACAAGCCCATACAGGGCACGGTTTTCTCAAGTTATGTTTGTTTATGTATAAGAATGTTACTGTTTTTACATTATATTGCCATATGTAAAGATGTTTTGCAAATGAGACGGAAGGGACGGGGATATTACGGAAAAGTCCATCCACGTACTAAAATATTGGCTTGTCCATCATTTAATAATGCCATAGCCTTGTTGTCAACATTCTATGTCAGTTTTCGGTTCAGGTATTGTTACGCTGATATCTTTCCCACAACTAAACCTTTATGAAAGTTATTTCATGGAATGTAAAGGGACTTAAATCTCCCAATAAAAGGATTAAAATTCTGAGGTACCTGAAACGTTTACAACCAGATGTGGTATTCTTACAGGAGACTCACTTAGATACCCCAGAATTTGATCGTATGAAAAAACCGTGGGTGGGAGATGTCTGCGGATCTCCGCCGGCGAAGGGTAAAGCGGGGGTAATGATTTTATTTCATAGAAATGTAGCCCACAAAATTTTATCCCAAGAAACGGACACAGACGGTAGATGGATAAAAATTCACGTGGAGGTCAGCGGGGAAAATCTTAGTTTATATAATGTTTATGGCCACAATGGGGATAATAGAGTGTTTTACCGAAACTTAGGTCTGAAACTCCAACAAGATCCACAAGTGAACAAAATACTGGGGGGAGATTTTAATTCCGTGACGCATGTAGGTGAAGAAAGACAGCGAACAGTTAGAGACGGTCCTACCTCCTTTTTTAAAAATAGCAAATCTCAGGACTGCAAGGACCCATTATCCACTTTACCTGCCCAGGACCTTAACCATCCTTCTTTGAATTAACACACCAACACCTTCTTTATGGAAATGTGGAAGTGGCCACAGCTTTATTCTTATTTACAAACATCGGCATGAAGACATAAATATATTTATTTTTCTCTCTCTCCTCCTGAAATGCCGATGCTCCCTGTCTCCATCAGGCATGTAGGGTGCTACCTCCGTCTTCATCTGCCGTACTTTCCGCCAGCTGTGACATCTACGAAAAACCAGAAAAAACGCCAGAACAAGAATATAACCGTAGAAAAATCTTTTAAAAACAAAACCAAAACCACCAGGGGAGGGAGGGCGGGTGTTTCTTCCACTGCAGCTTGAAGGTAAGAGGGCTTCCCGCTCCAAACCCCTGCCTTATATCTTCTTAACCACGCCCCTCTTACCCCTTGTTGACCAATCCTGGTCCTGGGCATTATTTTAAACCGTTCCATCCTTTCTTAACCCCTTGCAGTCCCTGACACTCTCCCTAGGCGCTTCAGTGTCTACAAGGATGTATGGAGAGAGGCTCATCCAGATAGTAGAGAATACACTCATTTGTCACATGTACACCACTCATGGTCACGTATTGATTATCTTTTTTGCTCGGCACAACTTGTGGGAAGTGTTGCGGATTCGGGGATAGGCGATATACTTCTTTCGGATCATGCCCTGGTAACAATCTCCAAAACGGACACTCACCCGAGGGGTAGCGATTTCCTATGGAGGTTTCCATCCTTTTTGCTTAAGGACGAGACATTTGCGGAAACAATGAAGGGGTGGTGGTTAGAATTTGCACTTGACAATGAGTCTCACAAGGAAACACCTGCGTTATATTGGGCCACGGCTAAAGCGGTCATGAGAGGTAGATTGATAGCTTATGTGAGTACATATAAAAAAAAGACAACGCAATCTCATAAGGCAGCTAGCTTACACCTTAGATCGACATATACTACCTACATGTCCTCTCTATTAGATCCGGATAGGAAGAAATGGATTGCTGCTAGACAAGATTATGAGCTGTGTTTGGATAGGAAGGAAATAATCTACAGAGCACACTTTGAAACGGACTTGTTTCGATATGGAAATAAGTCGGGGAAACTTCTGGCACGGCTAGCAAAGGGCAGGTTTCCTTCTTCCCAGATTTTAGCCATGAAAAATAGGGAGGGACTAATTCAGAGGGGGACGCGCGAGATAAACTCAGTTTTATGTGATTTTTACAAGGAGCTATATAGAGAGGGAGAGTCTGATACGGGTGACGGAGCAGCTTTTCTTGATTCCATTAGTCTCCCATCTCTTACATCAGATCAGTTGGGCCATCTGAATGAGGATATCTCGTTAGAGGAAGTTAGCAGAGTGGTAAAAAATTTGCACAATGGCAAGTCCCCGGGTCCAGATGGGTCCACGGGGGAATTTTACAAGGCTATGTTGGACCAAATTGCTCCTACGTTGTTAGAATACTACAATGTGGCATTGAAATCTGGCACAATACAGGCGGGATCTAATATGGCTTATATTAAAGTTTTACCCAAGCCGGGGAAAGATCTTTTGAATCCAGGATCCTATCGACCCATCTCCCTTATAGATCAAGATCTCAAAATCTTAACAAAAATTATGGCAGAGAGGATGGCGATCCTGATGCCCGACCTTATTGCGCCGGCACAGGTAGGATTTATAAAAGGGAGATCGGCAGTAGCAAACTTACGTAAGGTACTGACAGTTCTAGATAGGGTGCGTCACCGTCCTCAGCCAGGTGAATCGCCGGCATTGCTGTCACTCGATGCGGAAAAGGCGTTTGATAACGTGAGGTGGCGTTGGCTGGGGATGGTGATGGACAAAATGAATATCAAGGGAAACGTCAGGACTCTATTACGAGGACTTTATGATTCCCCAAAAGCTAAGGTACATACTCCTGGCTTTATATCGGAAGCATTCATATTGGAAAAGGGAACCAGACAGGGATGTCCACTGTCGCCTTTACTTTTTGATTTGGCCTTAGAGCCCCTGGCTAGAGTCAAGCAATGTTTTCCAGGGCATACGAGTGGGGGACCAGGAGGTACGGCTTACTCTGTTTGCGGACGATATTCTGATATTCATGTCTAACCCCGAAAGACAATTGAGGGGACTGTTAGAAAAAATTAATGAGTTTGGGGAGTTTTGAGGATACAAAATCTATATAGCAAAAAGTGAACTACTGGAACTAGATCATCCACATTCAAATGACTACTGGTCCAGAGCAGGGATCCCGATCCAAACAGCTGCGCATTACATCACATACCTGGGCATTAAAATAGGGAGGACACCGGATACTTTATATACGCTAAATTACAACCCACTATTATCCAAGATCGCCCAAGAACTACATAGGTGGCATCACCTTCCACTCACATTTATGGGGAGGTGTCATTTAGTAAAAATGATGAGCTTCCCGAAATTACTTTATCCCGTACAATCTCTGCCAATCCTGCTGAAACACATAGATATAAAAAAATTACACACAGCTTTCTCGCGCTTTATTTGGAATGGAAAACGCCCCGGGATTGCATTAGTTAAGTTAATGTATTGCAAGGAAGAGGGGGGAATAAATTTCCCCAGTGTCAGGGGATATAATTTACGATGTTGGAAATCAAAGACAGATATAATTTGGCTGATAAACATAATTTTCCCATAATGCAGATGGTGGCGTTTTGCAGAGAGAGGTTGCAGTCGCTGCACGAGGTAGCGCTAGTACACACTTTTGATGAAATTATAGGCCCGAGATTGGAAAAAGCTTCGATATTCTCATTATATAACATCATTAGAAATAGAGTCATTAAGTAGAATCCTAAGGATTGCTATAAAATGTGGGAGAGAGTGACAGGGAATTCGGATATAGCTGAAGTTATACTGAAAGGGTGGAAGACAGTTAGAAAGGAAATTATAAATGAGAGATGGAGGAAGTCGTATTTCAAAATTATGCATAATGCTATTTATGGTTTCAACATCCCGGATTCTGCCTCTAATCCGGATAGGATAACTGCTTGCCCTAAATGTCAATTGGCCAAATCTGATATGTACCACGGGATTTGGAGCTGTCAAGCTACCCAAGACTTTTGGGGGGAAATGTGCAGGTTTGCAACAACATTCTGGGCAACATCCCTACCAATGTCTCCACAATGTATGTTATTCCATCAGGTGAGACCACCTGAGGAGGAGGATACGGTGATTTCTAGACGGGTGCCCTCAATAATCCACACTGTCCTCATGGTAGCAAAAAGATGTCTATTGCAGAACTGGTTGATTAGGGAAGCACCAACACTATCGGAGGTGATTGTACAGCTGAAGAAGCTTTTGAATATAGAGCGTCTAGAAACAGAACGACATAAAGAAAAGGAATCGGCACACTTTTTCGCCAAATGGAAAAGATTCATTGTTACTCAATTCGATGATCAGGAGATCAGGAGATCTAATACACTGCACTACCCTTGTAATGCAATGCATTAGAGCTGTCAGCTATTCACTGACAGCAAGCCCATTAAGAATCCGTGCGACCACATCGCAGCGATGCCGATCTGCTGGAAACCACTAAGATGCCGCGATCGCTTTTGATCGTGGCATCTAAGGGGTTAATGGCAGGGTACGGTGCTAGCTCCGTTCCCTGCCGTTATAGCAAGATGGCAGCTGTAACATACAGCGGACACCCTTCGACTCATGGCGCAGGCTCAGCTTCAGAGCCTGCCACCATCTTTCATCTGCGACCAGAAGCCTTTTAAGCCCCACCTCCGAGCGGGGCCTAACAGGTCGCCGTACTTGACAGACAGGGGGCCATTGTTAGGCCTCCTGTTGCTAACAGCCGATCGGCTAGCGTGGCTACCCGGCTCTTTTAGCCCGGTAACAATGCTGCAATACTGAGTTTGGTCAGTCCCTACTGACTGATCAATCACAGCGATCGTTGGCGGCGCCGCGCTGCGATTGTTCCCCTGACGAGTCACTGTGACTATCGATTGTCTGTGACAGCCGATGTCACTGTTCTGTCACCATGTCTTTTGACATGGTGACAGAATAGCACCATGATGTAACTGTACTTCATGGTGCCTTAATGCAGGGCAAACTATGACGTAAAGTTGCGTCAAGGTGCGTTAAGGGGTTAATATTGTGTAGATGGTGATTGTATGTTCTTCTATGGAATTCATGATCAGACATCCAGAAAATGTCCTTCCCAGTGACCACTGCTTTATGTCATATATCTCATCTGTTCCTCTTATCATCACATTTAGGTCTAGTGCTGCTATAAAGGGGTATTCCGATTCATTGCTGATCTCAAAGTTCACAGCTGTGGGGGAGGGGGCATTATTTATTTCCATGTCCTGGCCCATTTAAGCTGCTATAAGGAAACAATACATACAGTGACCTCTATGTCCACATTACACATTACAGTAGCTGTATGGATCCCAACCCAACCAAGTCAAAGACTTATCTAGCGCTTGTCCTTAAGACCTCTCCATAGAACATCCAACAGCGGACACTGCATTATGCCGGGAGCTCCGCTTTATTCAGCTGTAGGGTCCTGGGTATTACCCGAATGACGACCCCTCAGTCCACCCCTGTTCCTTCTTCTTCTCATGAGGATTGTCCACTTGTTTTCCTCAGGTGGTGCTGGCATCAGTCCCCGGCCGAAACACCTATATGGCCGTAAAGATGATCACCAAACGGGACAATGCAGAAGTAATCATGAGAGAGCGGCGGATACTCCTGGCGGCCCGAGACTGCCCATTCCTATGCCACCTCTATGCCGCACAACAGTCTCGGGAGAGCGCATGCTTTATCACGGAGTATCTGTCCGGCGGCAGCCTAGAGGCTTCGATCAGGATGTGCGGCTGCTTGGACACCGGCAGCGTAAGGTTAGTAAATAACTAATCAGGAGATTGAGGGGAATATACCAATAAGGGAACAGAGGAGGGGGATAACAGCTGAGGTCAGGGGTGTAGTTAGGGGAGAGATGGTGGCCACAACCCACTCAGCCTTGGCTAATGGATTTAGATAAAGGGATAGGACAGAAAACTGAATCTTTTTCTCAGGTGAGGAAAACTTAGCTAGGAGGTCAGATGAAGGACAATGCAGAGAATAGAGAGAATACAGGCTGCCATAAACAGCGCCTCTTCTCTGCCACAGACCCCACAGAATCACACATGATATTAGGGAATTGATGAAGGAATATTTGATGACATTGAGACTACAATCTGTTTTTCCCATCAGATTCTACACAGCAGAGATTGTGTGTGGCCTCCAGTTCCTCCATGGACACAACATCGTCCACCGGTAAGCAGAACTTTCCTCTTTTTTTTGTCTTCTTTACATGCTGGAAATAATGCACCCAGCTTTCCTAGAGTCCTGAATGGCTATTCTGTTTAGTCTTGCAGTGACCCATCACCCTCCTCCTGTATCACTGGGCAGATTTCTCATTCTCTTGTCTCATTTCTTTGCAGAGATCTAAAGCCTGATAACATCATGCTGGATGCAGCTGGCCACATCCGAATCATCGACCTGGGGCTCGCCCAAGATGGTGTCACCGCCTCCAATAACATCCGTGGAGTGACGGGAACATTTTATTACATGGCCCCTGAGGTGCTTCTTAGGAAGAGATATGGCCCAGCAGTTGATTGGTGGAGCCTGGGGATTGTGGTGTCCAGGATGTCAACAGGACGCTTCCCCTTTAACAACGGCCCAGACCGGCAAACGGCTTACAAAGCCATCACCACCAAAAAGCCCATATTTCCATCTTGGCTTAACACTGACGTAAAACATCTCGTCAAAAAACTGCTGCATAAGAATCCTAAGAAGCGCCTGGGTGTGCGCGGGAACATCAGAGCGCATCCATGCTTTTCCACCATTGGCTGGGAGGAACTGGAGGAGAGGAGAGCACGGCCGCCATTCACACCATTTGAGCCAGTTCTGGAGAATCACCATCTGCAGTGGCCGGAAAGTAAAAAATCCCTTCACCCCTTGGCCGGATTCAGCTATATGTCACCAAGCTGGACCGGGTTAGATCCTCCTCCTCTGGAGATAACACTCATCAGATGTTTTTCTTACCTTCTGTTCCTCCTCATTGTCCGTGTCTTCTGCCTCTGTCTCTTCCAATGACTTTGTCTCTGCTGCTTCTTAAATTGATGAGATCCACTGCCCAGAACTTCATGCCTCCTGACCCGCACCTCAAATCTCTGCTGCTGTATGTCACCTCGGCTGCCCTAGAACATCATCTCTCTCCGTAACATCTACATGCTGCACCTTTGCCATCTTGTTGCTACCCCAGTTGCTTGACTTGGCATCCTCCAATCCCGGGCTGGCATCTGACATCATTCCGGCCTGAAGATCCTCTTCACCCCCAGGAGCGGCCTGTGCTTAGATTCCATCTGTAGAGTTCAGGAACAATAGCCGCATCTTGCAGTCCTGACGATCCTGAGTAGCGGCAAATGTACCTGAGCGGCTATTATCCCTGAACTTACCCCAGCACAGGCCAGGTAAGTAATACACACATCACACATTACACCCACATCACCCACACTTCATAATAAGTACAGACACCCACACTACATGATAAGTATAGACACCCACACGTAGACACATAGTATAGACACTAGCACTATATTATAAGTATAGGCACCCACACTGTATGATAAGTATAAGCACACACACTATATGATAAGTATAGACACGCGCACGTAGACACATATTATAGATAGATAAGATATCAGCCTTTGATCCTGGGATTATTCTGATCGCCATATTTGGGGTCAGGAAGGAATTTTCCCCCCTTACTATGAGGACAATTGGCTCATTCCTCACAGGGGGTTTTTGCCTTCCTCTGGATCAACACGGCCTTAATTAGGTTTAGGATAAAAGATTAATAAGTAGGTACACTTATAATATAATATAAATAAAAATAATAAAAATAATTAAAAAAAATTAATTTTTCAAGTTTACCCCCATATTACACATCAGCCTTTGATCCTGGGATTATTCTGATCGCCATATTTGGGGTCAGGAAGGAATTTTCCCCCCTTAATATGAGGACAATTGGCTCATTCCTCACAGGGGGTTTTCGCCTTCCTCTGGATCAACACGGCCTTAATTAGGTTTAGGATGATAGATTAATAAGTAGCTACACTTATAATATAATATAAAGAAAGAAAAATAATTAAAAAAAGTATTTTTTTTTAAGTTTACCCCCATATTACACATCAGCCTTTGATCCTGGGATTATTCTGATCGCCATATTTGGGGTCAGGAAGGAATTTTCCCCCTTATATGAGAATTGGCCCATTCATCACAGGGGTTTTCGCCTTCCTCTGGATCAACACGGCCTTAAATTTACATATATATTTAAAATATTTGACACATACATATACATATTACTTAATAATTATATTTTAAAAAATCCTAATAATAAAATATACCCCCCTCTTATCTATAAATAAAATCTTTCTTTTACCCCCTACATCTTTGTGCTTGTTTTTATTCTCATTGGACGTCTATATAGTAAATGTTGTATAGGCCCCAATGTCTGATTCTCCAGGTTTTAGCCATTTAAAAGGTATATGTCAGATATAAAACCAAATTTGGTGTGAACAGAGCTTTACAGGGGTTGTCGGCCTTTTACAACCTCCATTTTGTTAGAGGGATCTTGTCATCTGTGGGGAAACCGACTTGCAAGTGTTAAAATTTCGTACTGCGCCTCTAAAGGTGGAATGAAGCATTACACAGGTCCAACTAAAATCACAATGTAATACATGGACGTGTCGGATCCTCCTGAACAGGAGATACTGTTTGTAGCCCTTCTCTATTCTGGCTAGTCGATGAGCGTCCTGAACGGAAAACACCTTTCTATTATCTCTAATTCCCTAATAGAGCACTTGAAAATGGGTTATACAATGATAAGAGAGTTTGTTACAATGTATCAGTGCAGGTGAGAACTGGAGTATTTCTCTCATGGAGGATTGCCTAGACTGGATACAATGAATGGGGCACAGTGGAGATTTGTGGATCTGCTACAATGCTGCCCCCTACAGTCAGGGCATTCACCTCATGGATGCTTCTGTTACCAGATCCTTCACACCAGAGTGAAACATTCAAGAACAAGGCAAATCCCCTGTAGACAGGAGTCCACAATGAGGGACTCAATAGGAATGGTCTATTCTATAATTTCCATTTATATTTTTTATACTAGAAGAGTAGGATGACAACCAAATCGCCGAACTTACAGCAACCAAAGGTGATGTCACCAACTATCACAAACTCCTGAATAGTAAATGTGCCTAGCTGTGTAATGACACATCCCCCACCCCCATTTACCTGCTGGCTGAATATTCAGGAGTCTGGGAAAGCTGGGTGAAAATACTCATATACTAGCACCTTTTAATGTGCAAATAATATGGGGGCACCGGCTGAGAGGTGGACACAATTGTATCCAGTCTAGACCTTTAGGCTATGTTCACACGGAGTATTTTGGGGGAGGAATATCTGCCTCAAAATTCCGTTTGGAACTTTGAGGCAGATATTCTTCTCCCTGCACGCCGATTTTCGCGGCGATTATCGCGCCGTTTTTCGCCCGCGGCCATTGAGCGCCGCAGGCATAAAACAGCGAGAAATACGCTTTCTCCTGCCTCCCATTGAAGTCAATGGGAGGTCAGAGGCGGAAGCGCCCGAAGATAGGGCATGTCGCTTCTTTTTCCCGCGAGGCAGTTTTACTGCTCGCGGGAAAAAGACGCCGACGCCTCCCATTGAAATCAATGGGAGGCGTTCTCGGGCCGTTTTTGCCGAGTTTTGCGACGCGGTTTCCGCGTCAAAAAACTTGGCAAAATACCCCGTGTGAACATAGCTTTAGGCGGGATTCACACGACCGGGTCCCGCCCGAGCCCGAGTGCCGGCCGGTAAAATCGGCCATTTTGCCCGGCCGGTTTGCATAAAGTTTTGCATCCGTTCCGGGCCGGGCAGATCTGGACAGTGACATCAGCGGCAACTCCTGAAGGGGAATCCCCATGTGTTCGGGGATTCCGCTTCAGGAGTTTCCCCTGATGTCACTGCCCAGATATGGACAGAGACATCAAGCGCTCTGTCCAGGAGCGGAATCCCCGAAAACACGGGGATTCCGCTCCTTCAAGGAGCTAAAGTGGGGCTAGCACATAGCAGAGCGGGGAGATACCTCCCCGCTCTGCTATAGTGGCGTCGCTACAGTAGTAGCAGCCGCAGCAGCAGCAGCTGCTAGCGGCGCCATCGAAGGTGTCGCCGGGCCAGGGCGCTTTTAAAATGAGCAGGGGAAGGGAGCCAGCGCAGCGCTCCCTTCCACCTGCTGTACACCCCGGCCCTGCCACACAGTGTACAGCGTAGCCATTCGTACGAATGGCAAAAACTCCTCCTCCTCACATGCACTCTGCTCTGTGAGGAGGAGGAGATAGAGCGCAAGCGACGGAAAACCCAGCCATCACTCGGGACACATTCCGGTGATGGCCGTGTATTACCCGGCCCCATAGACTTCTATGGGAGCCGGGCGGCCGGGTACCCGGCCGAAAATAGAGCATGTCCTATTTTTTGACTGCCGGTTTTCCCGGCCGTCAAAAAATCGGTCGTGTGAATAGCCCCATTAGGGGTCTATTATTCCTAATGCAGACGGGTGCCGGCCGATTTATGAACGGCCGGCACCCGGCCGGGAAAACCTGTTGTGTGAATGAGGCCTTAGAGAACATTGCCTAGACTGGATACAATTGTGTGTACATCTCAACTGAGAGCAGGACGAGCTGTGTAAGGGGATGAAGCCTCTGAATGTAACGTAGTAGTCAGGAATTTAAACATAATGTAATTTATAACGTGATTAAGCTTTAGTTACATGAAATCGGAAAACCCATTTACAAATTCTCTCCAGCCCATCTAGAAATAAAACACATACAACTAAATTCTTTCATGGATGGGGCCGGTCACAGCTTTATTTAATATCTCAAAATACTGCAGAAGACTCTATCGCTAATTGCTGCAGCGCACGTCAGTACTGCCGGTAATACGTTTATTAGGAGACAGGCAGACCGAAAATCTCATGCCCGCACTGCGGAAACAAACGCAGCGAAAACATTTATAAATTATAAAGTATAAAGAGACACTGCAGAGAAACTCATGAGAGGAGAGTATAAAGAGAGACTGCAGAGAAACTCATGAGAGGAAAGTGAGAAACTCATGAGAGGAAAGTATAAAGAGAGACTGCAGAGAAACTCATGAGAGGAAAGTATAAAGAGAGACTGCAGAGAAACTCATGAGAGGAAAGTATAAAGAGAGACTGCAGAGAAACTCATGGGAGGAAAGTATAAAGAGAGACTGCAGAGAAACTTATGAGAGGAAAGTATAAAGAGAGACTGCAGAGAAACTCATGAGAGGAAAGTATAAAGAGAGACTGCAGAGAAACTCATGAGAGGAAAGTATAAAGAGAGACTGCAGAGAAACTCATGAGAGGAGAGTATAAAGAGAGACTGCAGAGAAACTTATGAGAGGAAAGTATAAAGAGAGACTGCAGAGAAACTCATGAGAGGAAAGTATAAAGAGAGACTGCAGGGAAACTCATGAGAGGAAAGTATAAAGAGAGACTGCAGAGAAACTCATGGGAGGAAAGTATAAAGAGAGACTGCAGAGAAACTCATGAGAGGAAAGTATAAAGAGAGACTGCAGAGAAACTCATGAGAGGAGAGTGTAAAGAGAGACTGCAGGGAAACTCATGGGAGGAAAGTATAAAGAGAGACTGCAGAGAAACTCATGAGAGGAAAGTATAAAGAGAGACTGCAGGGAAACTCATGGGAGGAAAGTATAAAGAGAGACTGCAGAGAAACTCATGAGAGGAGAGTATAAAGAGAGACTGCAGAGAAACTCATGAGAGGAGAGTATAAAGAGAGACTGCAGAGAAACTCATGAGAGGAAAGTATAAAGAGAGACTGCAGAGAAACTCATGAGAGGAAAGTATAAAGAGAGACTGCAGAGAAACTCATGAGAGGAAAGTATAAAGAGAGACTGCAGAGAAACTCATGAGAGGAGAGTATAAAGAGAGACTGCAGAGAAACTCATGAGAGGAAAGTATAAAGAGAGACTGCAGGGAAACTCATGAGAGGAGAGTATAAAGAGAGACTGCAGAGAAACTCATGGGAGGAAAGTATAAAGAGAGACTGCAGAGAAACTCATGAGAGGAAAGTATAAAGAGAGACTGCAGAGAAACTCATGAGAGGAGAGTGTAAAGAGAGACTGCAGGGAAACTCATGGGAGGAAAGTATAAAGAGAGACTGCAGAGAAACTCATGAGAGGAAAGTATAAAGAGAGACTGCAGGGAAACTCATGGGAGGAAAGTATAAAGAGAGACTGCAGAGAAACTCATGAGAGGAGAGTATAAAGAGAGACTGCAGAGAAACTCATGAGAGGAGAGTATAAAGAGAGACTGCAGAGAAACTCATGAGAGGAAAGTATAAAGAGAGACTGCAGAGAAACTCATGAGAGGAAAGTATAAAGAGAGACTGCAGAGAAACTCATGAGAGGAAAGTATAAAGAGAGACTGCAGAGAAACTCATGAGAGGAGAGTATAAAGAGAGACTGCAGAGAAACTCATGAGAGGAAAGTATAAAGAGAGACTGCAGAGAAACTCATGAGAGGAAAGTATAAAGAGAGACTGCAGGGAAACTCATGAGAGGAAAGTATAAAGAGAGACTGCAGAGAAACTCATGAGAGGAAAGTATAAAGAGAGACTGCAGAGAAACTTATGAGAGGAAAGTATAAAGAGAGACTGCAGAGAAACTCATGAGAGGAAAGTATAAAGAGAGACTGCAGAGAAACTCATGAGAGGAAAGTATAAAGAGAGACTGCAGGGAAACTCATGAGAGGAAAGTATAAAGAGAGACTGCAGAGAAACTCATGAGAGGAAAGTATAAAGAGAGACTGCAGGGAAACTCATGAGAGGAAAGTATAAAGAGAGACTGCAGAGAAACTCATGAGAGGAAAGTATAAAGAGAGACTGCAGAGAAACTCATGAGAGGAAAGTATAAAGAGAGACTGCAGGGAAACTCATGAGAGGAAAGTATAAAGAGAGACTGCAGAGAAACTCATGAGAGGAAAGTATAAAGAGAGACTGCAGAGAAACTCATGAGAGGAGAGTGTAAAGAGAGACTGCAGAGAAACTCATGAGAGGAGAGTATAAAGAGAGACTGCAGAGAAACTCATGAGAGGAAAGTATAAAGAGAGACTGCAGAGAAACTCATGAGAGGAAAGTATAAAGAGAGACTGCAGAGAAACTCATGAGAGGAAAGTATAAAGAGAGACTGCAGAGAAACTCATGAGAGGAAAGTATAAAGAGAGACTGCAGAGAAACTCATGAGAGGAGAGTATAAAGAGAGACTGCAGAGAAACTCATGAGAGGAAAGTATAAAGAGAGACTGCAGAGAAACTCATGAGAGGAGAGTATAAAGAGAGCAGAATTTAGAGAAAACTGTGGAGACTGAGACAGCTACAGGAGTGGCTGAGAACTGCTGGGACTGTCGTCACAGATGTGGCAGGTGGGAGCTGAGGAGACGCCTGTGACTGTGATATGTGGAGATTTGCAGAGACTGATATAGTGCCACTGTATAACCCACAGATACTCATTTCATTTCTGAAGTAAATTTGTGTAAAATCTGCCACCTGTCTGGTTCCTGTGCTCATATATTGTACTGGATGTGCCACCCTTACATGCCCCCTCAATAATGCCGCCCTATGCATCTGTTCACAGGTACCTAATGGCAAATACGGCCCTAGTGGGGATCACACCTCTATGTATTTCTAATTGACACGCTATAAAATGTCAAAAGGTAAAAACTCCAAGTCCCTCCCTTGGAAAAAAATAATTTACTATATAGGGATCATATATTTTATGTCACTGGAATAAACACAGCAGCACCGCGCCAGGGAATTTGAAGATGAGGAACCCATGTTCAGGGGAAGGTGCCGATCCCAGAGGTAGGACCCACATTCATCAGACATTTATGCCTACCTCCCAATATTTGAATTCGGAAAAGAGGGCCATTTTTAAGCCACGCCACTAACCACGCCCAATTTCCCGGATAAACACATCAATTCACGGCCAGATCCTTCTGCAGATAAGAAGCTCACATTCTCACTGCGGATCTCTAGACTGTCTGGATATCACCAATATTATGTATCCAGTTATATCGTCTTTGTGTTACTTTTCCTAACTTGGGTATAACATTTGCTTATCACGGCAGCAGCAGCTGCAGGACAAACTAAAAGGCTGAGAGCAATGAAAGTCAAGAGGGAGACCCTGTGGTTGATGACTTTTCAATTGACAGGTAGCAGAGTTACATGATGGGGATTTTTTTTTCCAGTTGTGTAACTCTGCTACCGGTCAATGGAAAAATCATCCACCAGAGCCTCCCTGTAGATTGCTCCACACACAGCCCCCCTGTACATAGCGCCAGACACAGCCCCCCTGTAGATCAGATGGTCAGATGACAGGTCATGTAACTGGACTGGTCCACTCCCGGGCCGGCATCGACCCCAGTGAGAACACCGCCGCCAGACTCCTGCCTTCTTCTGATCGCTTCTGCAGTCGTCTGGCATTCAGGGCGCCTGTCAGCAGCGATCAGCTGTTTTGATACAGCCGCAGTGCCCAGCGGGACATTTTGCAGACTGCCCAGGACGGCGGAACAGCGGTGAGAAACCGGGATGGTTGGGAGCTATGATTTATGGGATGTCCTGTGTATACGCCATAAATGTCTGCCATGACACAACCCCTTTAAGGCGGGAAGCTGTGTGATGACAATACAGCTGGGGTGTGGTATTAGAGAGACCCGCACCAGGAGATAGTTTGTAGAAGATGGAGTTATTGTGTAACTGTTAATTACATTTACATTTCTGTACCACTTACAGTGTAATAACCATAAAGCTTCCTGTGCCTCTTAAAGAGAAAGTAACTGTATCATTTTGTTTAACATTTATTGGTCTACAATTGTGTTCTTTGAAATGAAGATCACTCAAGAAACCCCATATAAGAATGAAGTCGCATATGACAAAGAGCTGCATATGTGGGTGAGAGTGCCTTCATAAGTGAGTGCCCGAGTGGGTGAGTGACTGCGTAATGGACGATTGCTTAAGTCCGTGTCACTTTCTTCATGGGCTACATGCCTCCGACGTCGATAGTAGGAGGCGGTCATAATAATATGACTCGACTGTGGGTATATATACTGCTAGGTCCAGAATTATTTGGACAGTGACAGAAGTTTTGCCATTTTAGCTGTTTACAAAAAAAAAAAAATATTGAATATACAGTTATATAATCAATATGGGCTTAAAGTGCAGACTCTCAGCTTTAATTTGAGGGTATTCACATCCTAATTTGAGGAAGGGTTTAAGAATTACAGCTCTTTAATATGTAGCTGCCTCTTTTTCAAGGGATCAAAGGCAATTGGACATTTATCTCAAAAGTTATTTAATAGGCTGCATGGGCTATTCCCTCATTAATCCATCATCAATTCAGCAGTAAAAAGGCCAGGAGTTGATTCCAGGTGCGGCATTTGCATTTGGAAGATGTTGCTGTGAAACCACAACATGAGGTCAAAGGAGCTCTCAATGCAAGTGAAACAGACCATCGTTAGGCTGAAAAAAGATGAAGAAATCCATCAGAGAGAGAGCACAAATGTTAGGAGTGGTCAAATCAACAGTTTGGTACATTCATGGAAAAAAAGAGCGCACTGGTGATCTCGTGAACTCCAAAAGGCCCGGACATCCACAGAAGACAACAGCGGTGGATGATCGCAGAATCCTCTCCATGGTAAAGAAAAACCCCTTCACAACATCTTCCCAAGTGAAGAACACTCTCCTGGAAGTAGGTGTATCAGTATCTAAGTCTACCATAAAGAAAAGACTTCATGAGAGCAAATACAGAGGGTTCACCACAAGGTACAAACCATTAATCAGCCTCAAAAATAGAAAGGCCAGATTAGACTTTGCCAAACAACATGTAAAGAAGCCGCCCAGTTCTGGAACAGCATGAAACTAAGAACAACCTGTACCAGAATGATGGGAGGAAGAAAGTATGGAGAAGGCTTGGAACGGCTCATGATCCAAAGCACACCACATCCTCTGTAAAACGTGGTGGAGGCAGTCTGATGGCATGGTGGCGGCAGTGTGATGGCATGGTGGAGGCAATGTGATGGCATGGGCATGCATGGCTGCCAAAGGCACTGGGTCACTAGTGTTTATTGATGATGTGACAGAAGGCAGAAGCAGCCAGATGAATTCTGAAGTGTTCAGGGATTTACTTTCTGCTCAGATTCAATCAAATACAGCAAGGTTGATGGAACGTCGCTTCACAGGACTGATGGACAATGACCCAAAACATACTGTGAAAGCAACCCAGGAGTTTATAAGGCAAAGAAGTGGAATATTCTGCAATGGCCGAGTCACCAGATCTCAACATGATCGAGCTTCATTTCACTTGCTTAAGACAAAACTTAAGGCAGAAAGACCCACAAACAAGCAACAACTGAAGACGCTGCTGTAAAGGCCGGGCAAAGCATCACAAAGGAGGAAACCCAGCGTCTAGTGATGTCCATGGGTTCCAGACTTCAGGCCGTCATTGCCTGCAAAGGATTCTCTACAAAGTATTAAAAAAGAACACACATTTTATTTATGGTAATCTTAAGTTGTCCAAATACTTTTGAGCCCCTGAAACGAGGCGGCTGTGTAGAAAAATGGTTGCAATTCCTAAACGTTTCACAGGATATTTTTGTTCAACCCCTTGAATTAAACCTGAAAGTCTAAACTTCAATTGATTCTAAGTTGTTTCATTTCAAATCCAATGTGGTGGCAGCAGAGCCCAAATCATGAAGATTGTGTCACTGTCCAAATAATTCTGGACCTAACTGTATATACAGATATACACACACACACACACATATATATATATATATATACACACACACACACTACCGTTCAAAAGTTTGGGGTCACCCAGATAACTTTGTGTTTTCCATGAAAATTCACACTTATATTTATCAAATGAGTTGCAAAATGACTAGAAAATATAGTCAAGACATTGACAAGGTTAGAAATAATGATTTTTATTTGAAATAATAATTTTGTCCTTCAAACTTTGCTTTCGACAAAGAATGCTCCATTTGCAGCAATTACAGCATTGCAGACCTTTGGCATTCTAGCTGTTAATTTGCTGAGGTAATCGGGAGAAATTTCACCCCATGCCTCCAGAAGCCCCTCCCACAAGTTGGATTGGCTTGATGGGCACTTCTTGCATACCATACGGTCAAGCTGCTCCCACAACAGCTCTATGGGGTTGAGATCTGGTGACTGCGCTGGCCACTCCATTACAGATAGAATACCAGCTGCTTGCTTCTTCTCTAAATAGTTCTATCATAATTTGGAGGTGTGCTTTGGGTCATTGTCCTGCTGTAGGATGAAATTGGCTCCAATCAAGCGCTGTCCACAGGGTATTATGGCATGGCGTTGCAAAATGGAGTGATAGCCTTCCTTATTCAAAATCCCTTTTACCTTGTACAAATCTCCCAATTTACCAGCACCAAAGCAACCCCAGACCATCACATTCCCTCCACCATGCTTGACAGATGGCGTCAGGCACTCTTCCAGCATCTTTTCCGTTGTTCTGCGTCTCACAAATGTTCTTCTGTGTGATCCAAACACCTCAAACTTCGATTTGTCTGTCCATAACACTTTTTTCCAATCTTCCTCTGTCCAATGTCTGTGTGCTTTTGCCCATATTAATCTTTTCCTTTTATTAGCCAGTCTCAGATATGGCTTTTTCTTTGCCACTCTGCCCTGAAGGCCAGCATCCCGGAGTCACCTCTTCACTGTAGACGTTGACACTGGCATTTTGCAGGTACTATTTAATGAAGCTGCCAGTTGAGGACCTGTGAGGAGTCTATTTACTCAAACTAGAGACTCTAATGTACTTGTCTTGTTGCTCAGTTGTGCAGCGGGGCCTCCCACTTCACTTTCTGGTTAGAGCCTGTTTGTGCTGTCCTCTGAAGGGAGTAGTACACACCGTTGTAGGTAATCTTCAGTTTCTTGGCAATTTCTCGCATGGAATAGCCTTCATTTCTAAGAACAAGAATAGACTGTCGAGTTTCACATGAAAGCTCTCTTTTTCTAGCCATTTGGAGAGTTTAATCGAACCCACAAATGTAATGCTCCAGATTCTCAACTAGCTCAACGGAAGGTCAGTTTTATAGCTCCTCTAAACAGCAAAACTGTTTACAGCGGTGCTAACATAATTGCACAAGTGTTTTCTAATAATCCATTAGCCTTCTAACACAGTTAGCAAACACAATGTACCATTAGAACACTGGAGTGATGCTGCTGGAAATGGGTCTCTATACACCTATGTAGATATTGCATTGAAAACCAGACGTTTGCAGCTAGAATAGTCATTTACCACATTAACAATGTATAGAGTGTATTTCTGATTAATTTAATGTTATCTTCATTGAAAAAAACTGCTTTTCTTTCAAAATTAAGGAAATTTCTAAGTGACCCTAAACTTTTGAACGGTAGTCTATATACACACACACATTTTTTGGGGGACACATATGTATTGGTGCTAATTCCCCTGAAATTTTAAGACCTTAGCGACGCCCCCGGCTGCTAGTGCTGCATCGTTGGGTCACTTAGGAGACCTAGCAATGAAGCTGTAAGCTACGGGCCGTCGGCCATGAGAAGAAGTTGGGGGGGCCCAAGAAGGACTTTTGCACCGGGGCCCATGAGCCTTTAGCTACGCCCCTGGAACCATGGCTGAAGGATTGCTCTTCCTCTGGGCTTAAAAGGGTAATGCCAACATGTAATTTACCAAAGTTTCAACAGAATTAATACAATTTAGACTTAACTCGTCTGATCTGATTGGCTAGGCGGATGTGCTCTTTCTCCCTTACAGCTCCAGGTTCCCCTCTCCCCAAGTTGCTGATATCGCTGTTATTACTGTGGGAAGTGACTTTCCTCCAGAGGGAGTGCTGATCTTTGCCATGGCGCTCCCCGCTCTGGATAATAAAGGGGAATCCCATGCTAGAAACCCCCTCTATTATAGTGATATATCCTAATAGGACGTATGCAAAGAAGTTTTCTAAAGCAGACAACCCCATTAAAGAGGATGAAATCACTGTGATGATAGACGGTCTTGGGAGAAGGGACTTCCCTGCCAGAACCTCCAAATTACATCAAGGTCCTCAGACCCATCAAACATGGCGATGAACGTGGCAGTATGCCCTTCTTATCTGGAATCTTCTTTAGGTCATAGACATATGTATTTATGACATCAGCACATTTGTCATAGTTACTCCAGGTGTTTATTACCACTGCACGCCTCATTCATTATGACTTCACCTGCCGTATTCTGAAGTATTAAACTTTTAATGACTGGCAATTTGCCTTAGTACAGATTCTATTAAAATGCACTTACCACCAGGCAGACTCATAAGATGTGATAATAGAAGTTAGTGATTCCGGGTCTTGAGCTGTGATATTCACATTAATGTACCCAAAGTTCTCTTACTGAAAATATAATATGCAATTTAGTTTGCTATCTTGGCCAATCAGATGTTCCGAGGGACTTATGTGCCACCTCCTCATTTTTTTGTAAGTACGACTGAGCACATTCACTGCTGATGATATGCTCAAATATCTCTGGTGTCTTCATTTACATATCATAGGCCATAAGTTGTGGACCAGCTGTACCCATTATCACCTCCGAGGGGCTCATGTGCCACCTTCTCATTTTTTTTGTAAATAATACTGCCTAGTTAGGAGAAGCTGGCACATGAGCCCATTCACTGCTGATGATATGCCCAAATATCTCTAGTGTCTTCATTTACATATCATAGACCCGAAACTGTGGACCAGCTGTACCCATTATCACCTCTAGATACCTGAATATTACAGTAATACAACTAGTACTGCAGAAAGGAGACAATACAACCTGCTAAATATGTTCTGTAGGCTTGTGTGTTTATTAGTCATAGTAGACGACGCTATTTAATACAGAGGCAAGCAGTAAAAAAACAGTTATCGCGTGGTGTGCGTTTTTAACAATAGTACACTATGTACAATGTACGCCATTACAGTAGAATGTGGCGTAACCTTCTGCTAGAGATATACATTGGAAAATAGTTCAGACGTACTCTTCGGATGGAAGGCTCAAACTCATTGTGAATAGAGCCTTACAGGTTGTAATAAACTTATTGCATTTTACAAGGAACTTGTAACTTCTTAACATCCACCAGTACAACATTTTACAGTGCCAGTGGTCATGAAAGGGTTACTCCTATATTATAAAGGGATGGCGTATCACTATGATCAATAGGGGTTAAACCTCAGGGACCCGCACCAATGCTGAGAATAAAGTGAATGAATGAATGTGCCGCAGCACTCTTTTTACCTGCACAGCAGCTTCTCCGGCCTCCCTCTGTGTAGGGATTTGCAGCATGGCAACATTTTAATGAACGGTTTGCATGCAGTTCCATGCGCAGTCAAGTGCCCAGGAGCACCGCTGTGGAGGGCAAACTTAGAAGGGGATGAAGCACTCAAATCAGTGCTGGAGCACCTTAATTCTTAGGATATTGTGGGTACCAGAGCTCGGACCCCCACAATGATAAAGTGCTGGCATATTCTAGGAGTATTCTTTCACTTTATAAGTTGGAAAAAAAACCTTCAATAGCAATGTCCACTCATTTGTTGGAAAACTATAACTCTCAGCATATCCTGGGAGCTGCAGACATTTACGGCATGTTGGGGCTTGTGGTTTTTCTATAAAACGTGTATCCCAGAGGTATGTTTAGATTGAAACTTTTTTTTTTCTTCTGTAGAGGTAAACATAGTTTCTGCATCAAAAATCATGATATCAATCCGGATGTTCTAGATCAGAATTCAAACCGAAAATCTCCTGTGTCCCAGACAGCATCTCTTCTCATTGAGTTACTGGCGATACTGGACAGCTCCAGTGCTGAATCTATGGTCTAGATCAGAGTTTCCCAACCTTTTTAAGCTCGAGGCACCCCAGGAAAAAAAAAAAATCTCAGGGCACCCCTACCAAAAATTGTTTACAAAACGACAAAAAATAAGCACTACACTCTTAGGGTATGTTCACACAGTGTTTTTTTGTAAGGCAGAAACTAAAAATCTGCCTCAAAATTCCTTTAGGAATTCTGAGGCAGATTTTGAATTGACAACGTTGTTTGACTTTTTTTTTTGCTGTGTTTTTTGCCCACGGATTGCCAAAAATCACGGCAAAAAAATGCATTAAAAAAACGCGTTTATTTCCGTCTCCCATTGATTTCAATGGCCTTTTTGAGGTGGAAAACGCCTCCAGATAGGGCATGTCGCTTCTTTTCTCCGCGAGCGGTTTTTATGCTCGCGGTAAAAAAACGCCTCCACTTCCAATTAAAATCAATGGGAGTCAATTTCGGCAGTTTTTTGTTGCTTTTTTTTGCCGTGGTTCCTGCGGCAAAAACCCAGGCACAAAACTCTGTGTGAACAGGGCCTTAGACCCGGTACTCTTCCTGTTCCTGATGCAGCACCAGAATGAAGAAGAAGACCGGAAAGAGAGGAGCAGTGAGTTATGCCAGGTGTGCAGACTGCTCCCCTAACGCGTCTCTCCTCCCTTAGCAGCTGTCATGCTGTTAGATATTGTAGTTCAGAGCGGGACCTCTAGGTGGAATTACAAGTCAGCCGCACACTGATCCAATGATTGGCTGATTGAATTGAAATTCAGCCTAGCGATCCCGTCCTGGACTACAATATCTAACACAGCATAACAGCACCTTATTTCTTTTTGGGGTCTCCAGGAGCCTGGAGCTGGAGCTCCCATAGCTCCAATGTTAAGAAACAGTCTTCTGTTACAACCAAATATTTAAAATTTTGACTCATCAGTCCAGAGCACCTGCTGCCATTTTTCTGCACCCCAGTTCCTATGTTTTCATGCATAGTTGAGTTGCTTGGCCTTGTTTCCTTGACAAAGGTATGGCTTTTTGGCCGCAATTCTTCCATGTAGACCACTTCTGGCCAGACTTCTCCGAACAGTAGATGGGTGTACCTGGGTCACACTAGTTTCTGCCAGTTCTGAGCTGATGGCACTGCTAGTCATCTTCCGATTTTGTAGTGAAGTAAGCATGATGTGTCTTTGATCTGCTGCACTAAGTTTCCTTGGCCGATCACTGTGTCTACTGTCCTCGACGTTGCCTGTTTGTTTGTGCTTCTTAAAAAGAGTTTGAACAGCACATCTTGAAACCCCAGTTTGCTTTGAAATCTTTGCCTGGGAAAGATCTTGCTGATGCAGTATAACTTACCTGTGTCTTGTTGCTGTGCTCAGTCTTGCCATGCTTGACATGCGACATGAAACTGTCTTCCATGACCTCACTTTGTAGCAGAGTTTGGCTGTTCCTCACCCAGTTTTAAGGCAGCTATTTATGTTACAGTTAATGACTGTGTTTTAACCTACAAATGAAAATTATCATTATCACCTGTTTGGTATAATTGGTTAATCATACATCTGAGTATAATCCTTCAAAATCCATGACTTTGTGCAAGTGAACCTATAAAAATTGATGCTATTTTGAAGGCAAAGGGTGGTCACACCAAATATGGATTTGATTTAGATTTCTCTTCTGTTCATTCACTTTGTATTTTGTTAATTGATAAAAGATATAATAACACTTATATTTTTAACAGCATTCTTACTTTGCAGCATCTTTCCACAACTGCCTAAAACTTTTCAAGGGACTGTACATTTTTTTTAGAGGGGACTCATGGCAACTATTTCGATTTAAATGTCTTTGAATAGCTTGATAAAGAAATAAAGATGTTTTTATACATTTTTGGTCGTGAACAGTTACATTTATGTGTCATCTTTCCTTCGTCTCATGATGTTATAATATTGACACATATGTAGCACCCCGACTTTTATTAGAGGTGCCCACTGTTTTTATTATAGATAACACATTGACTGCTCAGATCAGACAAGTAACCTTCTGCTGGATCTAATAGGAAACTCATATGGAGACGTGGGAAAGACAGAAAATAAATGTTAATAAATATATTATAGCTTATTAGGCGCAGCAGTTGCCCCACTCCAAGGCATCTCCATAGACACTGGACCTCCAGTACCTACTGTTAAATATGGAGCTCAATCTTTCTATAAAACGTCCTCCAAATTATCTTTGAACCATATGATCTCACAAAACATTAGCCAATTTGATAGAACACAATCCAGCATCGGAACATGACCAAGTCCACTCTTTGGTAGAGCCTCAAAAACATAACTTCCTTCTACTCCACCATATTCAGCAGACTTGTCAGACTTAGGCATCATTTACACGAGCGTAATAAACGCGCGTGCAGCGCGCGTGCTATTCACGCGTGTCGTTCGCACCAATATTAAGCTATGGGGCAGTGCAGACAGTGCGTGAATTTTGCGCAGCGCGAGTGCGTTGCGTAAAACTCATGACATGTCCTTTCTTTGTGCGCTGTTCGCGCATCACGCACCCTTTGAAGTCAATGGGTGTGTGAAAACCACGCAGGTTGCACGGAAGCACTTCCGTGCGAACTGCGTGTTTCGAGCAAGAGCTGTCAAACTCTGAATGCAAACAGAAAAGCACCACGTGCTTTTCTGTTTACAAACATCCAAACGGAGTGTCAAAATGATGGTGGCAGCCGCGCATCATACACTGATGACACACGCAGCTGTTAAGTGCCTTTTGCGCACGCAAAACGCTGTGTTTTTTGCTTGTGCAAAACGCACACGCTCGTGTAAATCCGGACTTACATAGTTTAGAGACCCTACTTGGTTTCAGAAACTATATCTCTCTCATACAGTGACAAAACAAAGACTACCCAAAATCTACTCCAAGTCCGAGTTGGACTGGCCCACCAGAGAATCCAGAGGACATGTGCATGTTCTTTATAGATGGCGGGTGGGCCCTCAGAATCATCTTCTCTGGTGGACCCAAGGAACCCTAGTCCGACGCTGCTATTTATATATAGAGTAACTACTACAGAGTTGGGACTTAGGGTATGTTCACACGGAGTGTTTTCAGCTGTTTTTCAGGCCGTAAACGTCCCGAAAAACGACAGAAAAATCGGAAGCAGCGTTCTGTTCCGACGGAATGTTTTTTATGCGCCCGTTTTTCAAAACGGTCGCGAAAAAGTGCATGTCACTTCTTCGGCCATTTTTGGAGCCGTTTTTCATATACTCTATAGAAAAATAGCTCCAAAAACGGCCGTTAAAAACGCCGCGAAGAACGTGACTTTGATTAAAAACGTCTGAAAATCAGGAGCTGTTTTCCCTTGAAAACAGCTCCGCATTTTGATACGTATTTTATTTTGTGTGTGCACATACCCTAAGGGTATGTGCACACGACAACGCCAAATACGTCTGAAATTACGGAGCTGTTTTCAGAAGAAAACCGCTCCTGAATTTCAGACGTTTTTACAAGTGCACGCGTTTTTTGCGGCGTCTTTTACGGACGTAATTGGAGCTGGTTTTCATTGGAGTCAATGAAAAACGGCTCCAATTATGTCCCAAGAAGTGTCCTGCACTTCTTTGCCGCGGGCGTAATTTTACGCGCCGTATTTTGACAGCAACGCGTAAAATGACAGCTCGTCTGCACAGAACATCGTAATACCCATTGCAAGCAATGCGCAGATGTTTGCCGACGTATTGGAGCCGTCTTTTCAGGCGTAATTCGAGGCGTAAAACGCCTCCATTACGTCTGAAAAGAGGTCGTGTGCACATACCCTAAGGGCAAAGCCCCACGTGGCGGAATTGCTCTGGAATTCCGCTGTGGACACTCCGCAGCGTTAATCCGCAGTGGACCCGTTTCTCCATTGCCTTCCACTGCTTTTTAGTAGGGTTCGTTTAGACGATGCGGAAAATTCCGCTGCGGAGCATAGGCGGACCTGTGGCGGACTGGTTGCGGACTCATTGCGGAAGTTCTCCATTGACTTCAATGGAGATTCTAAATTCCGCAATGAAGTCCGCAGATGTCATGTATATGTTATGTGTGCTGCGGAGCGTATTGGTTTTTTAACATGACATTTCTTCATTCTGGCTGGACCTATGTATTTCTATGTCTACAGCCAGACTGAGGAAGTCAATGCGGCTCCCGTAAGAACCCTTGGCTTGCAGTGATGAGGAGTAGGTTCCTACCTATTGTTAATGATGTTTCTTAGGACCACAGATTTATATGCACCATCTGTATAAATGTGGTTCAATGTTTACTGCCTGAACAAAACAGCAGACCCTTATACAAGACATATAACTTACCTATCACATTGTACATCTTTCCTTCCCTCGTGTCTCAAAATCTCCACTTTCTGTTGTTAATGTTGGAATTGCATTTATCTGACAATTTTTACACTTAAGATGGGATGTTTCTCTCAGCGGAATGTAAAGTCATTGTCCCAAAACCAGATGAGGGCTATGAGGGAGCCCCCTGTTCCCGCTGCCCCTGATCAATACCTTCACCATTCTCTACATGCAGCGGTGGGTTTTAGCGGCATCTAGACATTACATTTTGCCTTCTAGACCCCCCTATGGTCAATAGTCAGGAGACACTGGTCTAGTTTTGCCCTATGGGTCATGGCACATGGGAATATCAGTGCACAGCGGATATATAACAGGGAACACACAGAACTTATGTTGACCAGAAAAAGAGCGCAGGTGAGGACAGCAGCAAGACGACCTTCTTTCCAATGCTTCCGGCAATCTGCCTGTAAAAGAAGCTCCCATTAAAGGATGACATTTACCTGACTCCTTATATCCTCAAAACTGCGGTCCTTCCGCCAGGGATGTCTCCTTACACTTACCTGTGATCTTTAAGGGGTAGTTCACACTGAGTATTTTGGCGCTGTTTTTGACGGGGAAACCACATTGGAAACAGCACCGAAAAACGTGGCAAAAAGAAGCGACATGCCCTATCCTCAGGCGTTTCCATCTCTGACCTCCCATTGACATCAGTGGGAGGCAGAGAAAGCGTTTTTTGCGAAAAATGCATAAAAATTCCTGAAGGAATTGGAAGTCTATGGAAGTTATGGAACGTTTTACTTGCTTCCCCCTTACTGGATGGCTGAGGGTCCCAGAGCTGGGACTGACACCTATCAGGCATTTATGTTACACACTGTGGATATGTCATATATGTTTAAGATGGGAATATCCCTTTAAGTGATGTTATCCTTTCCACTTTTTGATGATAAATACAGAGCGCAGTTGCAGTGTGGTTGTTTGATTTGTTTTCTCATAGGAGACTATTGAAGATGTAGGGAGAGGAATCCTATACAGATGGTAGTATGGATGGTTGTGTGTAGGTGTAACGGCCACGGCCGCTATTACAATTTTCTGGGCGCCCTACAGTGAAATGGTTATTACCCCTCTTACCCCGATACTCTATATATCTAGGAGAGCACGTTTGGTTCACATTATTATTATCGGTGTTTGAGGGGCATTCTTGCCCCTATAAACAGTGAAAACTAGGTAGTGCCCCCATTAGGAATACAAGAGTTACTTCTGTTAGTAGAGGGATGAGCGGTGTCTATACAGCGAATCTTATCTCAGTATAATCGGTGCATTCTGCTATCTGCACATATCGATTATACATTTACAGAGACATAAGTAGTAAAAACCCATGAACATGTATTATACAACTATTATTTACAGTTTCTGATGAGCTATGGGCACCACTGCCAGCCCAAATATACCAGACTCTTTATTTGCCCCCATTCCCATCTACTAGTTATACAGAACTAGAAGAACCCGCCATGAAATTCCCTCTCATTCCTCTGGACACTAGACTGTCACCATTGATGCCCACATCAGATATGGCAGATCAGTGCCAGGCAGGTGCCACCTGAGGATTCCATGACCTCTGACATCATGTGACCTGCACACGACCAACTGCTGTTTACTTTCAACTGTCGACGGCAGCGATTAGACGGAGATCTACAGTTTGGAAGAGATTTGCGGAAATGGCGTCCACTGGACACAGCGAGAAGAAGAAGAGAGGAGACGAGAAGAGGAAGAGGGAAGAGGAGAGCGTCGCAGGATTTAAGAAGAGCAGTAAGAAGAGGAGAGGAGACCAGGACAGCGGAGACCAGGTCAGAGGATTGGAGGATGAGGAGCCAAGTTCTGGGAGCAGCCAAGACTCTGGAACATCCAGCCCCTATGCCAGGCTTAACATCAGCCGCTTCACCATCCACCAGGTCCTGGGTAGGGGCAGCTTTGGCAAAGTGAGTATTACAATTCCTTATTTAATTTTAAAGGGACAGTAAACCTATTTTTTTTTATCTGCATCTATTGTTTTCTGTTATCAGCCATTTAGCCCCTTAGTGACTAAGACTGTTTTGGCCTTAAGGACCAGACTATTTTTTTTCAAATCTGACATGTATTGCTTGAAGTGGTAATAACTTTGAAATGCTTTTGTTTGTTCAAGAGATTCTGAGATTGTTTTCTCGTGACACATTGGACTTTAACTGGTTCAGGATCGGGCTATTTTGAGCCTTCAGGACCAGACACCGTTTAAGCCCTTTTTAGCACGTGTTAGTTAAATGGCTATAACTTTTTTATTTGTTGGGCTAACGACCAGATTTTTGCGATGTTTTTCCCATAGACAATGCAATCCTTTTTGCTATTTTAGATTTTTTTATTCTTAAAGTTTGAAAATAATAGTAAAAAAAAGAAGCTTTTTTACTTTTCAGCAATTTTTTTTTTTTTGGGGTAATAACATAGTTTTAACCTAAAATAGACCTTTTATTTGTGATCGTCATTGTCTACCGTAAATTTTAATATATTACATGTCTATATTAGGGTAATTGGGTCAGCGCTAGCGTTACAACATTGATTGGCGGGGGGGAACGTTTTTTTTGGGGGTGGGTATTTTATGTGTATTTATTATTCATTTTTTTGCACTTTACTTTACTTTTATTTTTTTATTACTTTGGTCTGTCCCTCAAAGGTCAATAAAGACCTTTGGGGAACTTTATATATTTTTTTTCTTTCTTTTACACCATGCTTTTCCACTATAACTGGAACTGCACAGCAGCCCCAGTTACAGGGGAAATCAGCCCTCTCATAGTGACGACTGTCACTAATAGGGCTGTGCTGGGTCTAGTAAGACCCAGCAGCAGTCTGTCACTAACGGCACCCGGCGATCATGTGACCAGTCACATGATCACCGGGAGCAATAGAGACAGCGGCACGGCCGCTGCCTCTATTCCTATACACAGCGTTCATTGAGTGCTGTGTACAAGTGATCAGAGAAGACAGAAGCAGTGAAAGCTGCTTCTATCCTCTCCTCAGGGTCCCCGGCAGTCACTGACAGCCGGAGACCTGACATTCAGCTGCCCGATCGCTCGGGCAGCAAGTTAAAACCCGAGCCGTAAAAAGTCTATTGCGCGGGTTTTAAGGACCCCGACCGCTGGCCGTGAAAACACACCCAGCGTCGGGAACCAGTTAAGATAGTGGTGAAATTTGGTCGACACATTCAGTGTTTATTTATGAAAAACACCAAAATTTGGAGAAAAATTGCAAAAATTTGCATTTTCTTAAATTGAAATGTATCTGCTTGTAAGACATATAGTAATACCACACAAAATAGCTACTATTTTACATTTCCCATATGTCTACTTTATGTTTGCATGGTTTTTTGCACGTCCTTTTATTTTTCTAGGACATTACAAGGCTTAGAACTTTAGCAGCAACTTCTCAGAAGAAAATTTCAAAAGCCTTATTTTAGGGTCCGGTTCCATTTTGAACTGGTTTTGAGGGCCTTATATACTATAAACCCCCTATAAATCACCCCATTTTAAAAACTGAACCCCTCAAATTATTCAAAACATCAGTTAGACCGTTTCTTAACCCTTTAGGCATTTCACAGGAATTAAAGCAAATTAAAGGTGAAATTTGCAAATGTCATTTTTTTTGCATAATATCAGTTTTAATCCATTTTTTTCTGTAACACAGAAGGTTTTACTTGATAAACGCAACTCAATATTTATTGCCCAGATTTTGCAGCTTTTAGAAATATCCCACATGTGGCCCTAGCGTGCTACTGGACGGAAACACCTCCCTCAGAAACAAAGGAGCACCTAGTGGATAATGGGGCCTTATTTTTATTAGACTATATTTTAGGCACCATGTCAGATTTAAAGAGGTCTTGCGGGACCAAAACAAAGCAAACTCCCCAAAAAAGTCAACATTTGGCAAACTACACCCCTCAAGGAATTTATCAAGGGACATAGTGAGGATTTGGACCCCACAGGTATTTTGCTGAATTTTGTGTAATTAGGCTGTAAAAATGAAAATCTATGTTTTTTCTAATAAAATGTTGTTTTCGCTCAGATTTTTTCATTTTCACAATAGATAAAGGAGAAAAAGAACCCGAACATTTGTAAAGCACACTCTTCTGAGTACGGCAATACCCCATATGTGGTAATTTACTGCTGTTTGGACCCACGGCAGGGCTGAGGAGGGAAGGAGCGCCATTTGGCTTTTGGAGCTCAAATTTTGCTTGATTGATTTTCAGGTGCCATGTTTCATTTGAAAAGCCCATGAGAGGCCAAAACAATGGAAACCCCCAAAAGTGACCCCATTTGGGAAAAAACACCCCTCAAGGAATCTACCTATGGGTATAGTGAGCATTTAGGGTATGTGCACACGACCTCTTTTCAGACGTAATGGAGGCGTTTTACGCCACGAATTACGCCTGAAAAGACGGCTACAATACGTCGACAAACATCTGCCCATTGCTTGCAATGGGTCGTACGATGTTCTGTGCAGACGAGCTGTCATTTTACGCATCGCTGTCAAAAGACGGAGCGTAAAATTACGCCCGCGGCAAAGAAGTGCCTGTCACTTCTTGGGACATAATTGGAGCCGTTTTTCATTGACTCCAATGAAAACCAGCTCCAATTACGTCCGTAAAAGACGCAGCGAAAAACGCGTGCACTTGTAAAAACGTCTGAAATTCAGGAGCTGTTTTCTCCGTAATTTCAGACATATTTGGCGTTGTCGTGTGCACATACCCTTAGACACCACAGGTCTTTTGCAGAATTTATTGGAATTGGGCCGTGAAAATTAAAATCTACATTTTGTTCCACTAAATTGTAGAATGACTTTATTTTCGCAAGGGATACTGGAGAAAAACACCCCAACATTTGTAAAGCAATTTCTCCCGACTACGGCAATACCCCAGATTTTGCTGTATTGGTTTTTGGTCACCATGTCACATATGCAAAACACCTGAGGTACCAGAGTACAGTGGAAGCCCCAAGAAGTGACCCCATTTTGGAAACTGCACCCCTCAAGGCATTTATCATTTGCCTGGACAAGACAGGGCTCAGAAATGAAGAGCACCATGCGCATTTGAGGTCTATTTTGGTGATTTTCACAGCATTGGCCCACACTTGCAGGGCCCTGAAGTCAAATAGTAAAACAAACCCCCAAGTAGTGACCCCCCCATATTGGAAACTACACCCCTTAGGGCATTTTAAGGGGTGTAGTGAGCATTTTGAACCCACAGGTGATTCTACATTAGAAATTAGTGCCCAGACTTCCGGTTCCGGCGCCTGCATGTGAGGACGCAGGGAAGAGGAGCTCCCGCACCCAGCCGGGTAAATCAGCTGTAACAGCCGCTATACGCGGCGCAGACCAGCCACCGAAGCGTGGAGAAACGCCTAGGAACGGAGGCCAGCTGTCAGTGAGAGGGGAGTAAGAGGAGAAACTGCCGATACTTACAGGTGCAGCGCAGCAGGAGTACGTACCACACGACGTCCCGGGATCCGGCTCTGAGAGGGGGAAATCGCAGAAACCGGATTGGAGGTGAGACAGAGTGTCTCAGGAGTGATTTGCAGAGGGAGTGAGAGTGGAACGCTGGCCTGGCGACAGTTGAGCCAGGTACAGTGAAGGAGAGCTTCACTTCCGGTTCGGGAGCGGCCATTGTTACACGCAGACCACGAGGGCTGCGCTCTGGGTGAGGGGATACTCTGATCCCTCATAACTCTGCTAGGCTGCGCCAAGATTAACAGTGCTCCAGAAGTTCATTGTATGCTCTACTCCAGTCACAGCCAAAGCTGTATGCTCTACTCCAGTCACAGCCAAAGCTGAATTCTCAATTCAATTTCTACCTCAGGTCCTACACTCCAGTCACATTTAAACCTGCACTCTTAGCATTATAGCAGAAGGTGCAGATCAGAGCGGGAAGCTCTTTATGGAAAGATATCTGCTGCGCAGCGGGCAAAAAATGAATACCCTGACAAAAGAGGCTGAGAGGGGGGGGGGGGCGGTCAGTGGAGTCCCCGTCCTCGCAGGGGATACAAATTTCTGATCCAATAGGGAGTGACACAGAGATTGACCTGGAGGGAGTTGCCCTGATCGTTTACAGGAAACTGGCTATGAAAGTGGCTAAACGCATAGCTCCGGATATACAAAAGACGCTAGAAACTACGATTCAAGCCTCCTTTAACAGATTTCAAAAGGAAGTCACTGAGCATGGCACGAGACTGGATGAGTAGGAACAGCGAATTGCTCTGCTGGAGGATGGAAATCTGACCATACATTCCACCCTGCGAAAGTCCTTGGTGGAAAATAAGCGACTGGAAGATAAGGTGGAGGATATAGAGAACAGATCCCGCCGAAATAATCTTAGGATGGTGGGCCTACCTGAAAAATTGAAATTGTCTGATTTGCAAGCGCTTTGCGAGAAGGACTTGCCTAAGGCCTTAGGGCTTGGATATTATTGCCGGGTGGAAAGAGCCCATTGTATAGGCCCAGATCCTCAGTACAACAGGGATGATCTAACAAATCGTCAATAAAGACCCAGACAAGTCATTATGAAATTACTGGATTTCAATGACAAGGTGTCACTACTGCGAGCTTACCGCAAAAAAGCTCAGCCACTGGAAATACAAGGCTTTAAACTCCTACTCTTTGGAGATTATTCAGCTGAAGTAGCGAAACAACGGAGAGCTTTCAGCAAGATTTGTTCCACACTTTTTCAAAGACAACAACCCTTAAGGGTTTTTGGTCGGGATGGCCGTACCAAGTCATTTTGCTCCCTGGAGGAAGCAGAAGAGGCTCTGAAATTGCACGATGTCAGAGATGGAAACCGAAGCGGAGACCCAGTACCCAGACGTAGCCAAGAAGAAAACGGACAGAGTGATGATGTCTGGGTTCGTAAAGAAGGTCGGGTTTTGGACTTAGGCCCTAGAGATCGCCGATCCCCACGCCCTTCCAGGGTGGCCAGAGGTCCGGACTGATTGACTTTCGCCAATGTTTATCCAGGCTGGTCGGGTAAGAGAGGCGGACTCAGAGTGTATTTTAAGGGAGCACGATTAACATCGAACATATGCTGCCTTTCTCTTGGTACCCGCATTGGGGTGTTGGACAGTGGATGATCTCTGTTAATCCGTGGGTTCACGCTTTGGAAATGTTATAACCGGGGGGGCGGGGGGAGGCTTCTCTTCACATGCAGGAAAAAAGAGAGGTCCAGACACTAAAGAGGGTGCATCAGAATAGATCTGTTCGCCAAATTTATTAATGTGCAAGCCCATACAGGGCACGGTTTTCTCAAGTTATGTTTGTTTATGTATAAGAATGTTACTGTTTTTACATTATATTGCCATATGTAAAGATGTTTTGCAAATGAGACGGAAGGGACGGGGATATTACGGAAAAGTCCATCCACGTACTAAAATATTGGCTTGTCCATCATTTAATAATGCCATAGCCTTGTTGTCAACATTCTATGTCAGTTTTCGGTTCAGGTATTGTTACGCTGATATCTTTCCCACAACTAAACCTTTATGAAAGTTATTTCATGGAATGTAAAGGGACTTAAATCTCCCAATAAAAGGATTAAAATTCTGAGGTACCTGAAACGTTTACAACCAGATGTGGTATTCTTACAGGAGACTCACTTAGATACCCCAGAATTTGATCGTATGAAAAAACTGTGGGTGGGAGATGTCTGCGGATCTCCGGCGGCGAAGGGTAAAGCGGGGGTAATGATTTTATTTCATAGAAATCTAGCCCACAAAATTTTATCCCAAGAAACGGACACAGACGGTAGATGGATAAAAATTCACGTGGAGGTCAGCGGGGAAAATCTTAGTTTATATAATGTTTATGGCCACAATGGGGATAATAGAGTGTTTTACCGAAACTTAGGTCTGAAACTCCAACAAGATCCACAAGTGAACAAAATACTGGGGGGAGATTTTAATTCCGTGACGCATGTAGGTGAAGAAAGACAGCGAACAGTTAGAGACGGTCCTACCTCCTTTTTTAAAAATAGCAAATCTCAGGGATGTATGGAGAGAGGCTCATCCAGATAGTAGAGAATACACTCATTTGTCACATGTACACCACTCATGGTCACGTATTGATTATCTTTTTTGCTCGGCACAACTTGTGGGAAGTGTTGCGGATTCGGGGATAGGCGATATACTTCTTTCGGATCATGCCCTGGTAACAATCTCCAAAACGGACACTCACCCGAGGGGTAGCGATTTCCTATGGAGGTTTCCATCCTTTTTGCTTAAGGACGAGACATTTGCGGAAACAATGAAGGGGTGGTGGTTAGAATTTGCACTTGACAATGAGTCTCACAAGGAAACACCTGCGTTATATTGGGCCACGGCTAAAGCGGTCATGAGAGGTAGATTGATAGCTTATGTGAGTACATATAAAAAAAAGACAACGCAATCTCATAAGGCAGCTAGCTTACACCTTAGATCGACATATACTACCTACATGTCCTCTCTATTAGATTCGGATAGGAAGAAATGGATTGCTGCTAGACAAGATTATGAGCTGTGTTTGGATAGGAAGGAAAGACTCTACCGAGCACACTTTGAAACTGACTTGTTTCGATATGGAAATAAGTCGGGGAAACTTCTGGCACGGCTAGCAAAGGGCAGGTTTCCTTCTTCCCAGATTTTAGCCATGAAAAATAGGGAGGGACTAATTCAGAGGGGGACGCGCGAGATAAACTCAGTTTTATGTGATTTTTACAAGGAGCTATATAGAGAGGGAGAGTCTGATACGGGTGACGGAGCAGCTTTTCTTGATTCCATTAGTCTCCCATCTCTTACATCAGATCAGTTGGGCCATCTGAATGAGGATATCTCGTTAGAGGAAGTTAGCAGAGTGGTAAAAAATTTGCACAATGGCAAGTCCCCGGGTCCAGATGGGTACACGGGGGAATTTTACAAGGCTGTGTTGGACCAAATTGCTCCTACGTTGTTAGAATACTACAATGTGGTATTGAAATCTGGCACAATACAGGCGGGATCTAATATGGCTTATATCAAAGTTTTACCCAAGCCGGGGAAAGATCTTTTGAATCCAGGATCCTATCGACCCATCTCCCTTATAGATCAAGATCTCAAAATCTTAACAAAAATTATGGCAGAGAGGATGGCGATCCTGATGCCCGACCTTATTGCGCCGGCACAGGTAGGATTTATAAAAGGGAGATCGGCAGTAGCAAACTTACGTAAGGTACTGACAGTTCTAGATAGGGTGCGTCACCGTCCTCAGCCAGGTGAATCGCCGGCATTGCTGTCACTCGATGCGGAAAAGGCGTTTGATAACGTGAGGTGGCGTTGGCTGGGGATGGTGATGGACAAAATGAATATCAAGGGAAACGTCAGGACTCTATTACGAGGACTTTATGATTCCCCAAAAGCTAAGGTACATACTCCTGGCTTTATATCGGAAGCATTCATATTGGAAAAGGGAAACAGACAGGGATGTCCACTGTCGCCTTTACTTTTTGATTTGGCCTTAGAGCCCCTGGCTAGAGTCAAGCAATGTTTTCCAGGGCATACGAGTGGGGGACCAGGAGGTACGGCTTACTCTGTTTGCGGACGATATTCTGATGTTCATGTCAAACCCCGAAAGACAATTGAGGGGTCTGTTAGAAAAAATTAATGAGTTTGGGGAGTTTTGAGGATACAAAATCTATATAGCAAAAAGTGAACTACTGGAACTAGATCATCCACATTCAAATGACTACTGGTCCAGAGCAGGGATCCCGATCCAAACAGCTGCGCATTACATCACATACCTGGGCATTAAAATAGGGAGGACACCGGATACTTTATATACGCTAAATTACAACCCACTATTATCCAAGATCGCCCAAGAACTACATAGGTGGCATCACCTTCCACTCACATTTATGGGGAGGTGTCATTTAGTAAAAATGATGAGCTTCCCGAAATTACTTTATCCCTTACAATCTCTGCCAATCCTGCTGAAACACATAGATATAAAAAAATTACACACAGCTTTCTCGCGCTTTATTTGGAATGGAAAACGCCCCCGGATTGCATTAGTTAAGTTAATGTATTGCAAGGAAGAGGGGGGGATAAATTTCCCCAGTGTCAGGGGATATAATTTGGCGTGTCTGTTCCGACATTTGTTGGATTGGATACAGGGTACTAGCCACTTTTCAAATGGGGAATTGGAACAACAATTAGCGGCACCTTGGAATCTTATGACCTTATTACACACTAGATACTCTAAACTCCCTTCCGATGTGAAGCACTCCATATTATTAAGAGATACCATAGCAACTTGGAAGATCTGGAGAAAGTTATTTAAGGTACCGTTTTTACTGTCAAAAAGGATGCCGCTATGGGGTCACCCAGAAATCCCGCAGGGGACGCACAATATTCTCTTTAGAGAGTGGAGGGGAAAAAAAAATTATGTTGGCACAACACCTAATGCAAAACAACCAAAAAACATAGGGGACATAGCACCCACTATAGTATCTATAAATATATAACTGACACGTATTTATATAAAATATTGTAATCTTTATTAGTACATGATAAATAACAATACGTGATATCAGAAAAGATAACAGTAATAAAAATAAGTCAGATTCCAAAGAAACAGCATCAGAGTAGTATAGATGAAATAATACCAAAGGGTATACAGAAAAAACAACCCATCTAGAAACCAACAATATCAAATCTTGCAAACCCCATGCAATATACAGGACATGTATAGCTGTAAAAGACAGCAGAAATACACAGCCAAAATAGAAAATAGAAGCTATAGGTAAATGCCGAGAGTGAATACCCGTAATTAGTATAGCCCTACATAGAGTAATCTAATAGGAGGAAGGTATAACACTACCGAAAATAAACCGTACCTATAGACATGGTGGCAAGAGATGAACGTCAGCCTAGATGTGGCACAGAAAAAGGCACCTCGACGCGCGTTTCGCCAAAGGAACGGCTTCGTCACAACACCTAATGCACTCTGAACATCCAAGGTGGCTTTACGATGTTGGAAATCAAAGACAGATATAATTTGGCTGATAAACATAATTTTCCCATAATGCAGATGGTGGCGTTTTGCAGAGAGAGGTTGCAGTCGCTGCACGAGGTAGCGCTAGTACACACTTTTGATGAAATTATAGGCCCGAGATTGGAAAAAGCTTCGATATCCTCATTATATAACATCATTAGAAATAGAGTCATTAAGTAGAATCCTAAGGATTGCTATAAAATGTGGGAGAGAGTGACAGCGGATTCGGATATAGCTGAAGTTATACTGAAAGGGTGGAAGACAGTTAGAAAGGAAATTATAAATGAGAGATGGAGGAAGTCGTATTTCAAAATTTTGCATAATGCTATTTATGGTTTCAACATCCCGGCTTCTGCCTCTAATCCGGATAGGATAACTGCTTGCCCTAAATGTCAATTGGCCAAATCTGATATGTACCACGGGATTTGGAGTGGTCAAGCTACCCAAGACTTTTGGGGGGAAATGTGCAGGTTTGCAACAACATTCTGGGCAACATCCCTACCAATGTCTCCACAATGTATGTTATTCCATCAGGTGAGACCACCTGAGGAGGAGGATACGGTGATTTCTAGACGGGTGCCCTCAATAATCCACACTGTCCTCATGGTAGCAAAAAGATGTCTATTGCAGAACTGGTTGATTATGGAAGCACCAACACTATCGGATGTGATTGTACAGCTGAAGAAGCTTTTGAATATAGAGCGTCTAGAAACAGAACGACATAAAGAAAAGGAATCGGCACACTTTTTCGCCAAATGGAAAAGATTCATTGTTACTCAATTCGATGATCAGGAGATCAGGAGATCTAATACACTGCACTACCCTTGTAATGCAATGCATTAGAGCTGTCAGCTATTCACTGACAGCAAGCCCATTAAGAATCCGTGCGACCACATCGCAGCGATGCCGATCTGCTGGAAACCACTAAGATGCCGCGATCGCTTTTGATCGCGGCATCTAAGGGGCTAATGGCAGGGTACGGTGCTAGCTCCGTTCCCTGCCGTTATAGCAAGATGGCAGCTGTAACATACAGCTGACACCCTTCGACTCATGGCGCAGGCTCAGCTTCAGAGCCTGCCACCATCTTTTATCTGCGACCAGAAGCCTTTTAAGCCCCGCCTCCGAGCGTGGCCTAACAGGTCGCCGTACTTGATAGACAGGGGGCCATTGTTAGGCCTCCTGTTGCTAACAGCCGATCGGCTAGCGTGGCTACCTGGCTTTTTTAGCCCGGTAACAATGCTGCAATACTGAGTTTGGTCAGTCCCTACTGACTGATCAATCACAGCGATCGTTGGCGGCGCCGCGCTGCGATTGTTCCCCTGACGAGTCACTGTGACTATCGATTGTCTGTGACAGCCGATGTCACTGTTCTGTCACCATGTCTTTTGACATGGTGACAGAATAGCACCATGATGTAACTGTACTTCATGGTGCCTTAATGCAGGGCAAAGTATGACGTAAAGTTGCGTCAAGATGCGTTAAGGGGTTAATATTGTGTAGATGGTGATTATATGTTCTTCTATGGAATTCATGATCAGACATCCAGAAAATGTCCTTCCCAGTGACCACTGCTTTATGTCATATATCTCATCTGTTCCTCTTATCATCACATTTAGGTCTAGTGCTGCTATAAAGGGGTATTCCGATTCATTGCTGATCTCAAAGTTCACAGCTGTGGGGGAGGGGGCATTATTTATTTCCATGTCCTGGCCCATTTAAGCTGCTATAAGGAAACAATACATACAGTGACCTCTATGTCCACATTACACATTACAGTAGCTGTATGGATCCCAACCCAACCAAGTCAAAGACCTATCTAGCGCTTGTCCTTAAGACCTCTCCATAGAACATCCAACAGCGGACACTGCATTATGCCGGGAGCTCAGCTTTATTCAGCTGTAGGGTCCTGGGTATTACCCGAATGACGACCCCTCAGTCCACCCCTGTTCCTTCTTCTTCTCATGAGGATTGTCCACTTGTTTTCCTCAGGTGGTGCTGGCATCAGTCCCCGGCCGAAACACCTATATGGCCGTAAAGATGATCACCAAACGGGACAATGCAGAAGTAATCATGAGAGAGCGGCGGATACTCCTGGCGGCCCGAGACTGCCCATTCCTATGCCACCTCTATGCCGCACAACAGTCTCGGGAGAGCGCATGCTTTATCACGGAGTATCTGTCCGGCGGCAGCCTAGAGGCTTCGATCAGGATGTGCGGCTGCTTGGACACCGGCAGCGTAAGGTTAGTAAATAACTAATCAGGAGACTGAGGGGAATATACCAATAAGGGAACAGAGGAGGGGGATAACAGCTGAGGTCAGGGGTGTAGTTAGGGGAGAGATGGTGGCCACAACCCACTCAGCCTTGGCTAAGGGATTTAGATAAAGGGATAGGACAGAAAACTGAATCTTTTTCTCAGGTGAGGAAAACTTAGCTAGGAGGTCAGATGAAGGACAATGCAGAGAATAGAGAGAATACAGGCTGTCATAAACAGCGCCTCTTCTCTGCCATAGACCCCACAGAATCACACATGATATTAGGGAATTGATGAAGGAATATTTGATGACATTGAGACTACAATCTGTTTTTCCCATCAGATTCTACACAGCAGAGATTGTGTGTGGCCTCCAGTTCCTCCATGGACACAACATCGTCCACCGGTAAGCAGAACTTTCCTCTTTTTTTTGTCTTCTTTACATGCTGGAAATAATGCACCCAGCTTTCCTAGAGTCCTGAATGGCTATTCTGTTTAGTCTTGCAGTGACCCATCACCCTCCTCCTGTATCACTGGGCAGATTTCTCATTCTCTTGTCTCATTTCTTTGCAGAGATCTAAAGCCTGATAACATCATGCTGGATGCAGCTGGCCACATCCGAATCATCGACCTGGGGCTCGCCCAAGATGGCGTCACCGCCTCCAATAACATCCGTGGAGTGACGGGAACATTTTATTACATGGCCCCTGAGGTGCTTCTTAGGAAGAGATATGGCCCAGCAGTTGATTGGTGGAGCCTGGGGATTGTGGTGTCCAGGATGTCAACAGGACGCTTCCCCTTTAAAAACGGCCCAGACCGGCAAACGGCTTACAAAGCCATCACCACCAAAAAGCCCATATTTCCATCTTGGCTTAACACTGACGTAAAACATCTCGTCAAAAAACTGCTGCATAAGAATCCTAAGAAGCGCCTGGGTGTGCGCGGGAACATCAGAGCGCATCCATGCTTTTCCACCATCGGCTGGGAGGAACTGGAGGAGAGGAGAGCACGGCCGCCATTCACACCATTTGAGCCAGTTCTGGAGAATCACCATCTGCAGTGGCCGGAAAGTAAAAAATCCCTTCACCCCTTGGCCGGATTCAGCTATATGTCACCAAGCTGGACCGGGTTAGATCCTCCTCCTCTGGAGATAACACTCATCAGATGTTTTTCTTACCTTCTGTTCCTCCTCATTGTCCGTGTCTTCTGCCTCTGTCTCTTCCAATGACTTTGTCTCTGCTGCTTCTTAAATTGATGAGATCCACTGCCCAGAACTTCATGCCTCCTGACCCGCACCTCAAATCTCTGCTGCTGTATGTCACCTCGGCTGCCCTAGAACATCATCTCCCTCCGTACCATCTACATGCTGCACCTTTGCCATCTTGTTGCTACCCCAGTTGCTTGACTTGGCATCCTCCAATCCCGGGCTGGCATCTGACATCATTCCGGCCTGAAGATCCTCTTCACCCCCAGGAGCGGCCTGTGCTTAGATTCCATCTGTAGAGTTCAGGAACAATAGCCGCATCTTGCAGTCCTGACGATCCTGAGTAGCGGCAAATGTACCTGAGCGGCTATTATCCCTGAACTTACCCCAGCACAGGCCAGGTAAGTAATACACACATCACACATTACACCCACATCACCCACACTTCATAATAAGTACAGACACCCACACTACATGATAAGAATAGACACCCGCACGTAGACACATAGTATAGACACTAGCACTATATTATAAGTATAGGCACCCACACTATATGACAAGTATAAGCACTCACACTATATGATAAGTATAAGCACACACACTATATGATAAGTATAGACACCCGCACGTAGACACAAAGTATAGATAGATGAGATATCAGCCTTTGATCCTGGGATTATTCTGATCGCCATATTTGGGGTCAGGAAGGAATTTTCCCCCCTTACTATGAGGACAATTGGCTCATTCCTCACAGGGGGTTTTCGCCTTCCTCTGGATCAACACGGCCTTAATTAGGTTTAGGATGATAGATTAATAAGTAGGTACACTTATAATATAATACAAATAAATAAAAATAATAAAAATAATAAAAAAAAGTAAATTGTTTCAAGTTTACCCCCATATTACACATCAGCCTTTGATCCTGGGATTATTCTGATCGCCATATTTGGGGTCAGGAAGGAATTTTCCCCCCTTACTATGAGGACAATTGGCTCATTCCTCACAGGGGGTTTTCGCCTTCCTCTGGATCAACACGGCCTTAATTAGGTTTAGGATGATAGATTAATAAGTAGGTACACTTATAATATAATACAAATAAATAAAAATAATAAAAATAATAAAAAAAAGTAAATTGTTTCAAGTTTACCCCCATATTACACATCAGCCTTTGATCCTGGGATTATTCTGATCGCCATATTTGGGGTCAGGAAGGAATTTTCCCCCCTTAATATGAGGACAATTGGCTCATTCCTCACAGGGGGTTTTCGCCTTCCTCTGGATCAACATGGCCTTAATTAGGTTTAGGATGATAGATTAATAAGTAGCTACACTTATAATATAATATAAATAAATAAATAAAAATAATTTAAAAAAAGTAATTTTTTTTAAGTTTACCCCCATATTACACATCAGCCTTTGATCCTGGGATTATTCTGATCGCCATATTTGGGGTCAGGAAGGAATTTTCCCCCTTATATGAGAATTGGCCCATTCATCACAGGGGTTTTCGCCTTCCTCTGGATCAACACGGCCTTAAATTTACATATATATTTAAAATAATTGACACATACATATACATATTACTTAATAATTATATTTAAAAAAATCCTAATAATAAAATATACCCCCCTCTTATCTATAAATAAAATCTTCCTTTTACCCCCTACATCTTTGTGCTTGTTTTTATTCTCATTGGACGTCTATATAGTAAATGTTGTATAGGCCCCAATTTCTGATTCTCCAGGTTTAAGCCATTTAAAAGGTATATGTCAGATATAAAACCAAATTTGGTGTGAACAGAGCTTTACAGGGGTTGTCGGCCTTTTACAACCTCCATTTTGTTAGAGGGATCTTGTCATCTGTGGGGAAACCGACTTGCAAGTTTTAAAATTTCCTACTGCGCCTCTAAAGGTGGAATAAAGCATTACACAGGTCCAACTAAAATCACAATGTAATACATGGACGTGTCGGATCCTCCTGAACAGAAGATACTGTTTGTAGCCCTTCTCTATTCTGGCTAGTCGATGAGCGTCCTGAACGGAAAACACCTTTCTATTATCTCTAATTCCCTAATAGAGCACTTGAAAATGGGTTATACAATGATAAGAGAGTTTGTTACAATGTATCAGTGCAGGTGAGAACTGGAGTATTTTTCTCATGGAGGATTGCCTAGACTGGATACAATGAATGGTGCACAGTGGAGATTGGTGGATCTGCTACAATGCTGCCCCCTACTGTCAGGGCATTCACCTCATGGATGCTTCTACCAGATTCTTCACATCACAGAGAAATGTTCAAGAACAAGGAAAATCCCCTGAAGACAGGAGTCCACACTGAGAGACTCAATAGGAATGGTCTATTCTATCATTTTCATTTATATTTTTTATACTAGAAGAGTAAAATGACAACCAAATGGCCGAAATTACAGCAACCAAAGGTGGTGTCACCAACTATCACAAACTCCTGAATAGTAAATGTGCCTAGCTGTGTAATGACACATCCCCCACCCCCATTTACCTGCTGGCTGAATAGTCAGGAGTCTGGGAAAGCTGGGTGAAAATACTCATATAACAGCACCTTTTAAAATGTAAATAATATGGGGGCACCAGCTGAGAGGTGGACACAATTGTATCCAGTCTAGACCTTTAGAGAACATTGCCTAAACTAGATACAATTGTGTGTACATCTCAACTGAGAGCAGGACGAGCTGTGTAAGGGGATGAAGCCTCTGAATGTAACGTAGTGGTCAGGAATTTAAACATAATGTATATTTATATCGTGATTAAGCTTTAGTTACATGAAATCGGAAAACCCATTTACAAATTCTCTCCAGCCCATCTAGAAATAAAATATCATATAACTGAATTCTTTCATGGATGGGGCCGGTCACAGCTTTATTTAATATCTCAAAATACTGCAGAAGACTCTATTGCTAATTGCTGCAGCGCACGTCAGTACTGCCGGTAATACGTTTATTAGGAGACAGGCAGACCGAAAATCTCATGCCCGCGCTGCGGAAACAAACGCAGCGAAAACGTTTATAAATTGACCTGCGGTGTGAATTCTTAATCTGCTGAATGTCAATTTATGCTGCGTTTTTGTTGCTTTTCTGTTGGGGGTTTTCGCCCTTTTGAATTCAATAAGAATGTAAAACCCGAAACAAATAGCCAAGTATTGAGACTTTTGCGGCGGAATCGCAACGATTCCACCGCAAACATCACAACTCAGAAAAAAAATACTTAACACCCGGGCGTTGTCATAGCGACACTATCTTCTGTTTATCTTCCAGGCCTGCCTCCTAGGATGATGTTTCATCCCATGTGACTTCTGCAGCCAATCACAGGCTGCAGCGGTCACATGGGCTGCAGTGTAAACCCGGTAGGCCGGACTGCACGTCAATGGAGGAATGCGTCACCATGACTACGGCAGGGGTAAGTATGAACGTTTTTTTTCCTTAACAAGAAATTCCGCCCGAAAAACTGCACCACTACGTAGTGCGGTTTTTCGGATGGAATATTCTGTGGGTTCTAGGTTGGATACGCTGTGCAGTTTTATGTAGCCTATACAACCTGTGGGAACCCGGTCTAAATGATCTCCCACCACTCTGACCACAGCTGCAGTGAGTAGTATAAAAAAATAAAAATTGCCTGTAAGAGGGGTGAGCATGGCTGGGATAAATGTTTGTAGTCTGTGTAACCTGTATTCTACTGTACTCTTTGTATGCTGTATCTGTCTGGTTATATTTGTAGAAGAAATATTTTTACTAATGAGTAATTTGACAGATTGTACTGAGCATGCCCAGAAAGCCCAGCATAGCAGACTGAGGAAAGTTCTAGAAAGGAAGAGAGGAGCAGGAGGAAGAGCTCTGTGCTAGAGAAGCAGGAGGAGGAGCTCTGTGCTAGAGAAGCAGGAGGAGGAACTCTGTGCTAGAGGAGCAGGAGGAGGAGCTCTGTGCTAGAGGAGCAGGAGGAGGAGCTCTGTGCTAGAGGCGCAGGAGGAGGAGCTCTGTGCTAGAGGAGCAGGAGGAGGTGCTCTGTGCTAGAGGAGCAGGAGGAGGAGCTCTGTGCTATAGGAGCAGGAGGAGGAGCTCTGTGCTAGAGAAGCAGGAGGAGGAACTCTATGCTAGAGGAGCAGAAGGAGGAGCTCTATGTTAGAGGAGCAGGGGGAGGAGCTCTGTGCTAGAGAAGCAGGAGGAGGAGCTCTGTGCTAGAGATCAGGAGGAGGAGATCTGTGCTAGAGGCACAGGAGGAGGAGCTCTGTGCTAGAGGAGCAGGAGGAGGAGCTCTGTGCTAGAGGAGCAGGAGGAGGAGCTCTGTGCTAGAGGAGCAGGAGGAGGAGCTCTGTGCTAGAGGAGCAAGAGGAGGAGGAGCTCTGTGCTAGAGGAGCAGGAGGAGGAGCTCTGTGCTAGAGGAGCAAGAGGAGGAGGAGCTCTGTGCTAGAGGAACAGGAGGAGGAGCTCTGTGCTAGAGGAGGAAAGTATAAAGAGAGACTGCAGAGAAACTAATGAGAGGAAAGTATAAAGAGAGACTGCAGCGAGACTCATGAGAGGAGAGTATAAAGATAGACTGCAGAGAAACTCATGAGAGGAAAGTATAAAGAGAGACTGCAGAGAAACTCATGAGAGGAGAGTATAAAGAGAGACTGCAGAGAAACTCATGAGAGGAAAGTATAAAGAGAGACTGCAGAGAAACTCATGAGAGGAAAGTATAAAGAGAGACTGCAGAGAAACTTATGAGAGGAGAGTATAAAGAGAGACTGCAGAGAAACTCATGAGAGGAAAGTATAAAGAGAGACTGCAGAGAAACTCATGAGAGGAGAGTATAAAGAGAGACTGCAGAGAGACTCATGAGAGGAAAGTATAAAGAGAGACTGCAGAGAAACTCATGAGAGGAAAGTATAAAGAGAGACTGCAGAGAAACTCATGAGAGGAGAGTATAAAGAGAGACTGCCGAGAGACACATGAGAGGAAAGTATAAAGAGAGACTGCAGAGAAATTCATGAGAGGAAAGTATAAAGAGAGACTGCAGAGAAACTCATGAGAAGAAAGTATAAAGAGAAACTGCAGAGAAATTCATGAGAGGAGAGTATAAAGAGAGACTGCAGAGAAACTCATGAGAGGAAAGTATAAAGAGAGACTGCAGAGAAACTCATGAGAGGAAAGTATAAAGAGAGACTGCAGGGAAACTCATGAGAGGAAAATGTATAAAGAGAGACTGCAGAGAAACTCATGAGAGGAAAGTATAAAGAGAGACTGCAGAGAAACTCATGAGAGGAAAGTATAAAGAGAGACTGCAGAGAAACTCATGAGAGGAAAGTATAAAGAGAGACTGCAGAGAAACTCATGAGAGGAGAGTATAAAGAGAGACTGCAGAGAAACTCATGAGAGGAGAGTATAAAGAGAGACTGCAGAGAAACTCATGAGAGGAAAGTATAAAGAGAGACTGCAGAGAAACTCATGAGAGGAAAGTATAAAGAGAGACTGCAGAGAAACTCATGAGAGGAAAGTATAAAGAGAGACTGCAGAGAAACTCATGAGAGGAAAGTATAAAGAGAGACTGCAGAGAAACTCATGAGAGGAGAGTATAAAGAGAGACTGCAGGGAAACTCATGAGAGGAAAGTATAAAGAGAGACTGCAGAGAAACTCATGAGAGGAAAGTATAAAGAGAGACTGCAGAGAAACTCATGAGAGGAAAGTATAAAGAGAGACTGCAGAGAAACTCATGAGAGGAAAGTATAAAGAGAGACTGCAGAGAAACTCATGAGAGGAAAGTATAAAGAGAGACTGCAGAGAAAATCATGAGAGGAAAGTATAAAGAGAGACTCATGAGAGACTCATGAGAGGAAAGTATAAAGAGAGACTGCAGAGAAACTCATGAGAGGAAAGTATAAAGAGAGACTGCAGAAAAACTCATGAGAGGAAAGTATAAAGAGAGACTGCAGAGAAACTCATGAGTGGAAAGTATAAAGAGAGACTGCAGAGAAACTCATGAGAGGAAAGTATAAAGAGAGACTGCAGAGAAACTCATGAGAGGAAAGTATAAAGAGAGACTGCAGGGAAACTCATGAGAGGAAAGTATAAAGAGAGACTGCAGAGAAACTCATGAGAGGAAAGTATAAAGAGAGACTGCAGAGAAACTCATGAGAGGAAAGTATAAAGAGAGACTGCAGAGAAACTCATGAGAGGAGAGTATAAAGAGAGACTGCAGGGAAACTCATGAGAGGAAAGTATAAAGAGAGACTGCAGAGAAACTCATGAGAGGAGAGTATAAAGAGAGACTGCAGGGAAACTCATGAGAGGAAAGTATAAAGAGAGACTGCAGAGAAACTCATGAGAGGAAAGTATAAAGAGAGACTGCAGAGAAACTCATGAGAGGAAAGTATAAAGAGAGACTGCAGAGAAACTCATGAGAGGAAAGTATAAAGAGAGACTGCAGAGAAACTCATGAGAGGAAAGTATAAAGAGAGACTGCAGAGAAAATCATGAGAGTAAAGTATAAAGAGAGACTGCAGAGAAACTCATGAGAGGAAAGTATAAAGAGAGACTGCAGAGAAACTCATGAGAGGAAAGTATAAAGAGAGACTGCAGAGAAACTCATGAGTGGAAAGTATAAAGAGAGACTGCAGAGAAACTCATGAGAGGAAAGTATAAAGAGAGACTGCAGAGAGACTCATGAGAAGAAAGTATAAAGAGAGACTGCAGAGAAACTCATGAGAGGAAAGTATAAAGAGAGACTGCAGAGAAACTCATGAGAGGAAAGTATTAAGAGAGACTGCAGAGAAATTCATGAGAGGAAAGTATAAAGAGAGACTACAGAGAAACTCATGAGAGGAAAGTATAAAGAGAGACTGCAGGGAAACTCATGAGAGGAAAGTATAAAGAGAGACTGCAGAGAAACTCATGAGAGGAAAGTATAAAGAGAGACTGCAGAGAAACTCATGAGAGGAAAGTATAAAGAGAGACTGCAGGGAAACTCATGAGTGGAAAGCAGGGGCGTAACCAGGAAAGACTGGGCCCCATAGCAAACTTTTGACTGGGGCCCCCCCTCCCCTGGGTGTCACACAACCCCCCCCCCCTTGTAGATAGTGCCTTTTTTACAGCCCCCCCTGTAGATAACGCCATACATTCACCTCTGTAGATAGCGCCATACAGCCTCCCTGTAGATAGCGCCATACAGCCCCCCGTAGGTAACGCCATACAGCCCCCCCCCTGTAGATAACTCCATACAGCCCCCCTGTAGATAGCGCCATACAGCCACCCCTGTAGATAGCGCCATACAGCCCCCCTGTAGGTAACGCCATACAGCCCCCCCTGTAGGTAACGCCATACAGCCCCCCTGTAGATAGCGCCATACAGCCCCCCCTGTAGATAACGCTATACAGCCCACCGTAGGTAGCGCTATACAGCCCCCCCTGTAAGTAACGCTATACAGCCCCCTGTAGGTAACGCCATACAGCCCCCCCTGTAGGTAACGCTATGCAGCCCCAACCCCCCAAAAAATCCGACCTATAGTGTGTCCTACAAAAGACATGTATCCCCTATCCACAAGATAGGGGATACATGTGTGATTGCTGGCAGCGATAGGGAGAACGGGGGACCAAAAGTCCCCCAAAGTTTTCCATGACTAACCTCTGACTTCCGGAGTCTGCGCAGCTCAATAAAAACGAAAGGAGCGATGGTCACGCATGCACACAAGCGCGACCGGCACTCCATTCATTTCTACGGAGCAGCCAACACAGACCCCCGAGGTTTCTTATGGAGAACTTCAGGAGACGTTCGGTCCCCCATTCTCCCTATCGCTGTCAGCGACCACACATGTATCCCCTATCCTGTGGATAAGGGGTACATGTCTTATGTAGGAACAACCCGTTTAATGGCAGAGCGGGGAGAAAATGTTTTTTTTTTTTAACATGTAGAGATTTACCTATTATTACCTTACTTTGGCGCCCCCTGCTGTTTCCACTGTACGGCTGTTTGCATGTCCTTCCAGCGATGCTTCCACTTGAGGACACGCATGCACAAATAGACTAATTGTGCGGCCAGATCTGCAGTGCCACATTAATATATAAAGTGTTCTCTGCCTCTTACCCATACTCGGCTATCTCACTGTTTCTGAGCAAAAAAGCCGAGCATGCACAGTAGAAGGGGCACAAGCAAGGTATTATGGGGCTTGTAGTAAACAGACTCTTTAGTGCCTCATCTCATTCCTTCCTACAGTCTCCATCTGGGGCGGGACGGAGAGGGAAAAAAGGTGCAAAAAAGGTTTATATGATGCAAGATATAGATATTTAACAGTTGCTATGAAAATTTAGGGTATGTTCACACGCACTGTTTTCAGACGTAATTCGAAAAAACGGCTCCATTACGCCTACAAACATCTGCCTATTGCTTTCAATGGGTTTTACGATGTTCTGTTCCCACGAGGTGTTATTTTACGCGTTGCTGTCAAAATACAGCGCGTAAAAAGACGCCCGCATCAAAGAAGTGCATGTCACTTCTTGGGACGTTTTTGGAGCCGTTTTTCATTGACTCCATTGAAAAACAGCTCCAATAACGTCCGTAAAATACGCAGCTAAAAACGCGAGTAGTTACAAAAATGTCTGAAAATCAGAATTTCATACGTATTTTGCTACTGCGTGTGAACATATCCTTACACTACTTTAGGAGCTTTTGAGATCAAAGAGTGTTGTGGGACAACTCCTTTAACTAATGCGTGCTAAAAATTGCTAAAGTTGCCTAGAACTGAACCTGTACTATCTACAGGGGAGGGTGTGGCACTATCTACAGGGCGTACTGTAGGGCACTATCTACAAGGCACATTGTGTGGCACTATCTACAGGGGGCACTGTGACTATCTAAAAGGAGCATTGTGTGGCAACTATCTACAAAGGGCACTATGTGTGGCACTGTCTATAAGGGGGAATTGTGTGGCACCCCCTATAAGAGACACTGTGCCAGATAAGCCTCGGATTTCTGCCGCAGAATTGTCTATGGCAAATCCGACCCGTATGAATATAGCCTTACTGTTGGTGTTCAGCTCAGATCTTTACCTGATGCAGTGGCGGATTATCATATGGGCGATTCGGGCGGCCGCCCGGGGCCCGAGGCTCCCAGGGGGCCCATGGCAGCCCTAACCGCACATCAGCTTGAAAAGGTACCTATTCAGCGCGCTAGCGCTGCTAACTAACGAAGATGAGGAGGGGAGGAGCAGGGAATTGGCCGGGAAAGGGGTAGGAAACGCTGTCTCTATTCCTCCCGGTGATCATGCGACTGGTCACATGATCGCCGGGTGCCGTTAGTGGCAGGCTGCTGCTGGGTCTAACTAGACCCAGCACAGCCCTATTAGTGACAATCGTCACTATGAGAGGGCTGATTTCCCCTGTAACTGGGGCTGCTGTGCAGCTCCAGTTACAGTGGAAAAACATGGTGTAAAAGAAAGAAAAAATATATATAAAGTTCCCCAAAGGTCTTTTTTGACCTTTGAGGAACAGACCACAGTAATAAAAAAATAGGAAAGTAAAGTGCAAAAAAAAATGAAATAATAAATACACATAAAATACCCACCCCAATAAAAACCGTCGTCCCCCCCCCCCCGCCAATCATTGCTGTAACGCTAGCGCTGACCCAATTACCCTAATATAGACATGTAATATATTACAATTTACGGTAGACAATGACGATCACAAATAAAAGGTCTATTTTAGGGTAAAACTATGTTATTACCAAAAAAAATAGCTGAAACGTAAAAAAGCTTATTTTTTTACTATTATTTTCAAACTTTATGAATAAAAATTGTAAAATAGCAAAAAAGGTGTGTATAAAAACGATAAAAAAAAAGAAACCTGCATTGTCTACGGAAAAAACATCGCAAAAATCACGTCGTTTTTATTTATTTTTTATAAAAATGTGTGTTTGGTGCAACTTTGTAATTACGTTTTATTAAAAAATATTTTCACTTTTTGAGATACAGCTGCTTTGTATCCTGTATCCGTCAGGTCAGCAGGACTGACGGGATCAGTGAAACGGGCCCTGCGCTAAATTATAATCTTAGATGTGATAGATTTGAGGTGGATCCTGCGTGTCACTGATCCTGTCAGTCCTGCTGACCTGACGGATACAGGATACAAAGCAGCTGTATCTTAAAAAGTGAAAATATTTTTTAATAAAACGTAATTACAAAGTTGCACCAAACACACATTTTTATAAAAAATAAATAAAAACGACGTGATTTTTGCGACGTTTTTTCCATAGACAATGCAGGTTTCGTTTTTTATCGTTTTTATACACACCTTTTTTGCTATTTTACAATTTTTATTCATAAAGTTTGAAAATAATAGTAAACAAATAAGCTTTTTTACGTTTCAGCTATTTTTTTGGGTAATAACATAGTTTTACCCTAAAATAGACCTTTTATTTGTAATCGTCATTGTTTACCGTAAATTGTAATATATTACATGTCTATATTAGGGTAATTGGGTAATAAATATATATATATATATATATATATATAAAATTATGATATAAAGTTTTTAAATGTGTACATAACCTTGTGGCACTATATACAAGGGGGAGTTCTGTGTGGCACTATATACAAGGGGGAGCGCTGTGTGCCACTATATACAAGGGGGAGCGTTGTGTGCCACTATATACAAGGGGGAGCGCTGTGTGCCACTATATACAAGGGGGAGCGCTGTGTGCCACTATATACAAGGCGGAGCGCTGTGTGCCCCTTTATACAAGGGGGAGCGCTGTGTGGCAGTATATACAAGGGGAGCGCTGTGTGGCACTATATACAAGGGGGAGCGCTGTGTGGCACTATATACAAGGGGGGGCTGTGTAGTGCTATCCACAGTGGTATGTGTGTGGCGCTCTTTATAGGGGGGGCTTTTTGGTGCTATTTACAAGAGGGGGAGGGCTGTGTGGCGCTCTCTACAGGGGGCTGTATGGCACTATCTATATGGGGCTGTGTGTAACGCTCTCTACGGGGAGGATGTGTGATATATAGAGGGGGCTGTGTATGGCGATATCTATGGGGGTGTGTAATATCTACAGGGGCTGTGTGTGGTACTATGTACAGGGGGCTGTGTGTATGTGGTGTTTTACAGTGTGTGGTATTATTATATTCAGGCACGCAGTGTTTGGTGCTATTATATTTAGGGGCACAGTATGTGGCACCATGATAACTTTATTTTCGTTTATAGGTGTGGAAATGTTGGAAAAGTGAGGAGACATCTGAGTGGCAAATTCTGCAGAAATGAGTCATGGCCGGGAGAAGTCGTCATGAGCGCTGGACCGGATGGAGAAGAAAAGAGGAAAAAAACTACTAGAATCTGAGATGTCGTCACCTGTGAGTCACTAGATTTATAGAGAATCTGTCACCTCTCCTGACATGTTTATTATAGGAATCCTTGTATTTCACAAAAAGTCTTTCTGCAGTCCAGGACTGATAGACAATTCCTCTTGTCAGGAGGTTGTGTCCCTGCACAGTGTGATACTCTCAGTATGTAGGGACACAGCCCTGTGACAAGGGAAATCGTAACACTGTTAATGCTTGCCCAAAAAAGTAGTGTCAAAAATAGTTACGGCGCGGCAGGGCGGCGGTGAGGAAGGGGGGCCCAAGTTTGGGTAACAGCCCAGGGCCCATGGTCTACTTAATCCGCCACTGACCTGATGGCAGACCCAGGTAAAAGGACCTTCACTAAAAATAGTGGAGAACCCCTGATATAGACAAGTTTACACTGTAATGGTGCTGATACATACAATCCTATTTATGAAAAGAGTCGTATATAAATGAAAGCTTATTATGAAGCTTCCAAAGTTTTCATACCGATAGTTATAATCATTTTAAAATAGTTTGTTTTGTTAAGATAAATGTCATTGTTTGTGTCCTCATGCTTATAAAGAACCCTACTTTGTCATTGACACATTATCTAAATTAATAGTAAGATTAATACCGTGTGGCAGGCTTCATATTCTGCCGGGTTCTGTACAAATAGTGAAATAGATTATTCGAAATGTTCAGTCTGATCCTATTAGAAGATGCACAACGTGATACCAATAATAAACAGATTAATGACGTCTTTTTACTTGATTTATTTACACCTGCTAGTCCATCAACTCATTTTATGCAGGAGTTTGTCCAAACTGTTAGCTTTCGCAGACATAATTGGGTTTGTAAATATTAGACCATAATCAATGTTAAAGGGGTATTCCCAAAATTATGATCTATCACCTATCAACATTATAGGTGATCATTTTCTGATTGCTGGGGGCCCCACCACTGGGACCCCTACTGATCATGAGAACCAGGGTCCCAGGCCCCCAGATCCTCCTCACTGCTTGACCGCAGTGAGGAGGACATTGAATGGAGCGGTGGTCGAGCATGTGCGCTGCTGCTACTTTCAAAGTCTATGGGAATGATGGTAATCAGTTGTTTCCATCATTCTAATAGATAGTGAATTGAGCGGCAGGCGCTAGCTTGACTGGCCCTCCATTCAAGCTCCTCCTCACTGTGGGAGTCACAGTGAGGAGGATCTGGGGGTCCAGGCCCCCCGTTGTCACGATCGGTGGGAATCCCAGCGATGGGGCCCCCGACGATCAGAAAATGATCATCTATCTTGTGGAAAAAAAGTAGCTAAACGTTACAATATGTTTTTTAAGCTAAAAATGAAGCTTTTTTTTTTTTTTTTTTTAACTTATATTGAGGCTTTTTTCGAGACATTTTTGTCAATGGAAAATCAGCTCCAAAAACGCCCCAATGAGTAACAATCTAGTTTTAGTAGTAAAGAGTAGAACAATTGTAGAAATCGCAGAGTAGTAAAAAGTAGAACAATTGTAGAAAAAACAGAGTAGTAAAGAGTAGAACAATGGTAGAAATGCCAGAGTAGTAAAGAGTAGAACAATTGTAGAAAGAGCATAGGAGTAAAGAGCAGAACAATTGTAAAAATAGCAGAGTAGTAAAGAGCAGAACAATTGTGAAAATAGCAGAGTAGTAAAGAGTAGAACAATGGTAGAATGAGCAGAGTAGTAAAGAGTAGAACAATTGTAGAAATGGCAGAGTAAAAAAGAGCAGAACAATTGTGGAAATAGCAGAGTAGTAAAGAGGAGAACAATGGTAGAATGAGCAGAGTAGTAAAGAGTAGAACAATTGTAGAAATGGCAGAGTAAAAAAAGAGCAGAACAATTGTGGAAATAGCAGAGTAGTAAAGAGGAGAACAATGGTAGAATGAGCAAAGTAGTAAAGAGTAGAACAATTTTAGAAAGAGCAGAGTAGTAAAGAGTAGAACAATGGTAGAAATTGCAAAGTAGTAAAGAGTAGAACAATGGTAGAAATGGCAGAGTAGTAAAAAGTAGAATATTGGTAGAAATGGCAGAGTAGTAAAGAGCAGAACAATTGTAGAAAGAGCAGAGTAGTAAAGAGTCGAACAATTGTAGAAATGGCACTGATCTGTGAACTGTTTGCTCTTATACGTGGTGCCAAGATTTTTTCTAAACTAGACCTGCGTGGGGCTTACAACCTAGTCCGGATTTCCCAGGGTGATGAATGGAAGACTGCATTTAACACCCGTGATGGACACTATGAGTATCTAGTAATGCCCTTCGGCCTGTGTTATGCTCCCGCAGTCTTCCAGGAGTTTGTGAATGACATTTTCCGTGACCTCCTCTATGTTTGTGTTGTGGTCTACCTTGATGACATCTTGATTTTTTCTCCAGATCCTATGACGCACCAGAGACATGTCCGTCAAGTTCTGCTACGGTTAAGGGAGAATCGTCTGTACGCCAAGTTGGAGAAGTGCGTGTTTGACAAAGATGCTCTACCCTTCCTGGGCTACATCGTCTCGAATCGAGGTCTCGAGATGGATCCTGAGAAGGTAAAGTCTGTTCTGGAGTGGCCACGTCCTCAAGGCTTGAGGGCCATACAGTGCTTTTTGGGATTCGCTAATTTCTACAGGCAGTTTATTCCAAACTTCTCCTCACTGACTTCTCCCATCTCTAACCGTACTAAGAAGGGTATGAACGCCAAGGTGTGGACTCCCGAGGCAGAGTCCGCATTCAATAGCCTGAAGAGTGCCTTCACGTCAGCCTCTATCCTCCATCATCCGGATGTCTCTCTGCAGTTCTCGTTGGAGGTGGACGCATCCTCTGTCAGTGCTGGTGCACTCCTGTTCCAGAGAGGTCCCAAGGGCAAGTCAAGGGTATGTGGATATTTTTCTAAGCTCTTCTCTTCCGCAGATCGCAACTACTCGATTGGGGATCGGGAGTTACTGGCCATCAAATTGGCCCTGGAAGAATGGAGACATCTATTAGAGGGCGCAGCTCATCCGATCCTGATATTTACAGAACACAAGAATCTGACCTACCTCCAGAAGGCCCAACGGCTGAACCCTGGTCAGGCCAGGTGGTCACTGTTCTTTACAAGGTTCCAGTTTAGGCTCCATTATCGCCCGACCGACAAGAATGTGAGGGCCGATGCCTTGTCCAGGTCTTTCGAGACGGAAGACACCTGGGAGAGTCCACAGAATATTATTGATCCGTCTTGCATTATCTCTGTCAATCCCCTGCAAGTTGCGGACATTCCTCCAGGGAGGACTTTTGTGCGCCTGGCTGATCGTGGAAGAATCCTCCTCTGGGGACACTTCTCTAGACTGGCAGGTCACGCGGGGGTCCGTAAGACCCGGGATATGATTGCTCGTCATTTCTGGTGGCCCATGCTGCCCAAGGACATTTTGGACTTTGTGTCTTCCTGTTCTGTATGTGCAGCCAACAAGGCCGCTCACTCCAGACCTGCTGGTCTGCTCCAGCCATTGCCTGTGCCCAATGCTCACTGGCAGCATATAGCTATGGACTTTATTACGGACCTGCCTCTCTCTGCTGGATGCAGTGCTGTCTGGGTGGTGGTGGACTGATTTTCGAAGATGGCCCACTTAGTTCCTCTGACCGGTCTTCCTTCTGCTCCCCAGCTGGCCAAGGTGTTCATCCAACACATCTTTCGCCTGCACAGCTTGCCGCAGCATATTGTGTCTGATTGGAGGGTTCAGTTCACCTCGAAATTCTGGAGTGCCCTCTGCGGACTCCTTGGTGTGAAATTGGACTTTTCATCAGCCTACCATCCTCAGTCTAATGGTCAGGATGAGAGGATCAATCAGATCTTGGAGATCTACCTACGCCACTTCATTTCCAAGCAGCATGATGACTGGGTGCAGTTGCTCCCATGGGCAGAATTCTCCTACAGCAATCACACCAGCGAGTCCACAAGGAATACGCCGTTCTTCATTGTTTACGGCCAGCACCCACAAATTCCCCTCCCGGCGGCTGACTCCACCTTTAGAGACTTCCTAAAGATCTGGCAGCAGACTCGATCCTCCATCCTAATGGCGGTCGACCGCATGAAACAGAAGGCTGACAGGTTCCTCGGACCCTTCGATATCCTACAACGGATCAACCCTGTCGCCTATAAGCTTTGACTGCCTCTTACCCTCAAGATCCCCAACTCCTTCCATGTCTCCCTCCTGAAGCCGGTGGTTCTGAACCGCTACACTAAGACTCCTAGCCCTGTGGTTGCCTCCAGTGGCCCTTCAGACACCTTTGAGGTTCAGGAGATCCTGGACACCAAAAAAGTGAGAGGAAAGACCTTTTATTTGGTGGATTGGAGGGGGTTTGGTCCTAAAGAAAGGTCTTGGGAGCCAGAGGAGAACCTCCATGCCCCTGCTCATCTGAAGAAGTTTCTCTCTCGCTCTGGTCCCAAGAAGAGGGGGCGTAAGAGGGGGGATACTGTAATGTCCGTGGCTGCGGGCTGTCAGCTCCAATCCCCTCCTAACAGCCGCAGCCATGTGTCGGCAAGCGCTGGCCCCAGCCTCCTCTTCAGGAGATGCCAGCGCTCGCTTCCACTCACCTCAGCCAGATCCCGTAGGGTGCGCACGCACGCTCATGCCCGCTCTTAAAGGGGCAGCGCGCGTACCAGATTTCTTGATGAACTTTGACCCGTGAGTACCCTGGACTATAAGAGGGGTCCAGCCCCCTGCTTCTATGCCTGAGTGTTGTTGATGTTTCCTAGTTTGTCTATGTGATGGCCTCCTAGTGTGTTTCGTTTCCTGTACCTGTTCCAGTTCCTGTTTCCTGTATCTGTTCCAGTTCCTGTTTCTTGCATTCCATACCATCCTGGTTGAGCACTGTGCTGTGCCAAAGTCGTGTCGTGGTGTATTCCACGTCTGACCTGCTTCACCTCGTCTGACCTCTACCTGCTGCCTAGTCCTAGCCGAGCCTGCCCAGCTGCTGTCTGAGCTGCCACAGGTACCTATATGAACTATAGACTTTCACCTGTGCCCTGTTGGCCTGCTGCCCTACCGCCATGGCGGTACGGCTCAGTGGGTCCACAGACCCTTCGTGACACAGAGTAGTAAACAGCAGAACAATTGTAGAAATGGCAGAGTAGTAAAGAGTAGAACAATTGTAGAAATCGCAGAGTAGTAAAAAGTAGAACAATTGTAGAAAAAACAGAGTAGTAAAGAGTAGAACAATGGTAGAAATGGCAGAGTAGTAAAGAGTAGCACAATAGTAGAAAGAGCAGAGTAGTAAAGAGTAGAACAATTGTAGAAATCGCAGAGTAGTAAAGAGTAGAACAATTGTAGAAAAAGCAGAGTAGTAAAGAGTAGAACAATGGTATAAATGGCAGAGTAGTAAAGAGTAGAACAATTGTAGAAAGAGCAGAGTAGTAAAGAGCAGAACAATTGTAGAAATGGCAGAGTAGTAAAGAGCAGAACAATTGTAGAAAAAACAGAGTAGTAAATAGTAGAACAATGGTAGAAATGGCAGAGTAGTAAAGAGTAGAACAATGGTAGGAATTGCAGAGTAGTAAAGAGTAGAAAAATTGGAGAAAGAGCAGAGTAGTAAAGAGCAGAACAATTGTGGAAATGGCAGAGTAGTAAAGAGTAGAACAATGGTAGGAATTGCAGAGTAGTAAAGAGTAGAACAATTGTAGAAATGGCAGAGTAGTAAAGAGCAGAACAATTGTAGAAAAAACAGAGTAGTAAATAGTAGAACAATGGTAGAAATGGCAGAGTAGTAAAGAGTAGAACAATGGTAGGAATTGCAGAGTAGTAAAGAGTAGAAAAATTGGAGAAAGAGCAGAGTAGTAAAGAGCAGAACAATTGTGGAAATGGCAGAGTAGTAAAGAGTAGAACAATGGTAGGAATTGCAGAGTAGTAAAGAGTAGAACAATTGTAGAAAGAGAAAAGTATTAAAGAGTAGAACAATTGTAGAAATGGCAGAGTAGTAAAGAGTAGAACAATTGTAGAAATGGCAGAGTAGTAAAGAGTAGAAAAATTGTAGAAATGGCAGAGTAGTAAAGACCAGAACAATTGTAGAAAGAGCAGAGTAGTAAAGAGTAGAACAATTGTAGAAAGAGCAGAGAAGTAAAGTACAGAACAATTGTAGAAATGGCAGAGTAGTAAAGAGTATAACAATTGTAGAAAGAGCAGAGTAGTAAAGAGTAGAACAATTGTAGAAATGGCAGAGTAGTAAAGAGTAGAACAATGGTGGAAAGAGCAGAGTAGTAAAGAGTAGAACAAAGAGCAGAGTAGTAAAGAGCAGAACAATTGTAGAAAGAACAGAGTAGTAAAGAGCAGAACAATTGTAGAAAGAACAGAGTAATAAAGAGCAGAACAATTGTAGAAAGAACAGAGTAGTAAAGAGGAGAACAATTGTAGAAAGAACAGAGTAGTAAAGAGCAGAACAATTGTAGAAAGAACAGAATAGTAAAGAGCAGAACAATTGTAGAAAGAACAGAGTAGTAAATTGCAGAACAATTGTAGAAAGAACAGAGTACTAAAGAGTAGCACAATGGTAGAAAGAGCAAGAGTAGCATAGAGTAGAACAAAGAGCAGAATAGTAAAGAGCAGAACAATTCTAGAAAGAGCAGAGTAGTAAAGAGCAGAACAATTGTAGAAATGGCAGAGTAGTAAAGAGTAGAACAATGGTAGAATGAGTAGAGTAGTAAAGAGTAGAACAATTGTAGAAAGAGCAGAGTAGTAAAGAGTAGAACAATTGTAGAAATGGCAGAGTAGTAAATAAAACTGATGCAAATATTTCATTCATCCTAACACTTTATAGTTACTGAATGCGTTGAATATTATAACCCTCATATTGCCACATGATTGACATTTCGCTTTGGCTTTTCTTTTATATTGTATATGTGATTTCTGTCTCTGAAGTGCCATATGTGCACACTATGCAACAGTTTATGACGACAAGGGACTTACTTTCAGAAAGTTGTGCACTTGTGTTTTTTTGACCAGATATTGTAACATAAATCTGATACTGAAAAAAAGAGGAACTGCAACTATATCAGTTTCTTTATCTCGGCACAGTTGTCCCATTTTTGAAGTCTTACCTCAAGATACCTAATTCTAAAATTGTACAAACCGCAAAATATTATTCAGTATAACTCTGTATATGGGTTCTATTAATCTATTCACATCAGTTTGACAACAGCATTGCTCTCTACACGGTGGTCTTATGTGACTGCTTCTCCCACCTTTTAAGTCTGTCTTACAATTCTATATTTCAGAGATCAATGGTGGACTGCTTGCAGAACAAGATTTTAGTTTCAAAACAACTTTATTGAATTTTTTAATATAATATAAGTAGCACATTTCGCTATGTAGAAACCCTCGCAGGGGTAAGGCAACAATCATGCAAGAGGTCCTCAAACAGTGAGGACTAGTACTATACAAAAGTATTAAACTATAACAAAAAAGAAACCAATCTGATGGGCGATCAGATAGAAATATCCACACATAGATTATAACAAAAAGTATACGGTAGTCAAAGATATAGCTTAGATGGGCCGCTCATGAGCGAATCAAATGTTGTGCACCTGGAGAAATACCCTGGTCTATCCAGGGCTGCCTAGTTATCAAGAATTGTTCCATAGTATTGTATCGGAGAGATGATATTTTTTCACAAGCCATCATTTTACTAATTCTCTCCTTCATAACTGAAAAGATAAACGTTGGGATTTTCCAACTTGCTGCAATCTGTATTCTAGCTGCCAATCATATAAACTAGGAAAGCTTGTACTGCTGGTTATTCAAGCCTGGGGGTTTATTCCCCAAGAGCAAAGCAGACGGGGACTTAGGAAAAAAGGGCCCAACGTAGCACTAACCAGTTCACAGACTTTCGACCACAAAGTGGAAACAATTTGGCACGATCACCAAATATGCAGTGCAAGATTTAAAAGTCATGTTCATGAGCCGCTTCGTAGGCTATAAAGGAAATTATCCCTCTACTGGATCATGTTCATGAGCCATTCAGCAAAGTAAGCATTTCTTATGTAGATTCCCGGGTCGAGACTAGTGATAAATTACACTTTTAGACCAAAGACCTTTTTTTAAGCAGCAAAGTTTAGGTACCCGCACACCCTATATATTTCCTAAAATCTGACAACCTGAAAAAAAAGCAAATGTCATACGTATTATTTTACAGTCCTGACCAACTTCTTGCAACTTCGTAACATAGTGATTTTTGTAAAAATTGCATAATAGCCCAATTGTATAACTAAAAAGCTGAACCAAGCATTCCTTTATCCACACAAGATGTTCCCGAAAATGAAGGAATGCAAAGTTCACAACTGTCTACGTCTACATGCACATGTAAGCCGAATAGGAAAAATGTCAATGTGAAGAGAGCCTTAACCCCTTAGTGACCACCAATACGCCTTTTTACGTTGGTCACTAAGGGGCTTTAGGCTAGGCTGACGCTTTTTCACGTGAGCCTAGTCTAAGTCCTGCACGGGTCTCCCGTGCAGGCTGGAGCCGGGGCTCTGCTGTCTGATGACAGCTGAGCTCCTGCTCCAATGCCCGCGATCGAAGTTTCATTCGATCGCGGCCGTTTAACCCGTTAAATGCCGCCGTCAATAGCGACCGCGGCATTTAACTTTGTTTACAGAAGGAGTGAGCTCCCTCTGTCACCCATCGGCGGCCCACGAATGCAATCGCGGGTCTCCGATGGGGTGTCATGGCAGCCGGGGGCTTGATAAAAGCCCCCAGGTCTGCCCTGGACATATGCCTGTTAGGACGCGCCGGAGGCACGTCCTAAAAGATTGCCTGTCAGATTTACACTGACAGGCAATAATGCTCTGGTATACGAAGTATACCAGAGCATTATATCAGCGATCTAAAGATCGCACAGTAAAGTCCCCTAGTGGGACTAGTGAAATAAATAATAAATGTGAAATAAAGATTAATAATAAATGTTACAGTAAAAAAATAAATAAAACCATTTTATTCCATAAAAAGTGGTTTTATTTAGTAAAAGTGTAAAAAATAAATAAAAGTACACATATATGGTATCGCCGCGACCGTAATGACTCCATTAATAAAGTTAATATGTAATTTAAACCGCAAGGTGAACACCGTAAAAAAAAAACGCAAAAAACAATGGCAAAATTGAACTTTTTTTCCATTGCCCCCCAAAAAAGTCATAATAAAAATGAATCAATAAGTCCCATGCACCCCAAAACAGTACCAATCATAACTACGTCTCGTCCCGCAGAAAACAAGCCCAAAAAATCACTACATTGATGGAAAAATAAAAAAGTTACGGCTCTTGGAAAGGAACGATGCAAAAACAAATCATTTTAGTTCAAAAGTGTTTTTATTGTGCAAAAGTCGTAAAACATAAAAAACCTCTACATATGTGGTATCGCCGTAATCGTACCGAGCCATAGAATAAAGGTAACATGTTATTTACGTTGCATAGTGAACGGCGTCAATTTAAAAACGCATAGAACAATGGCGGAATTTCAGGTTTTTTTTATAATCCCCCAAAGAAAGTTAATAAAAGTTAATAAAAAAATTATATGTACCCAAAAATGGTGCTATTAAAAAGAACAACTAATCCCGCAAAAAACAAGTCCTCATACAGCTATGTAAACGAAAAAATAAAAAAGTTATAGCTCTTTGAATGCGACTATAGAAAAACGAATAAAATAGCTTGGTCATTAGGGCCTAAAATGGGCTGGTCACTAAGGGGTTAAAACTACCAGTATCAGAAAGCATTTATATGTTCAAAAACTAAGACTTCATCTAAACAGTAGGTGATTATAGAAAATGTCCTTGTCTTGTCTGCTAATATCTGTGATTTGCAGCCCTCTATATCTAAGTGTGCCCTGCCTGATAGTTCCTTTCTAATGTCCCATTCGCTTTCATTTGCAGGTAAGTTCTTTTTCATTTTTAACATCACATCCAAAAAAAGGTCCCTAAACCCCTGTGTTTCTTAACAAATACTTTAGAGAGGGGTTTAGCAGAAATCCTCTCTTCAATGTCCCTTATTCGTCAAAAATACCCATCTGTCACTTTCTTGCCACCAGTACCATTAGACCATTCTATGACTTTGTTACAATGGATACTGGATGCTCGGGTGACTGGCTTCTTTATGGTCAGTTGGAGAGTTTCTGACACGTCCTTAAACCATGGGAACAAAAATGTAAAGCTTTATCCAATCTCAGCTGGTGTCTTGGATCTATGGCCTGCTGAGGAAGGGGGGGTGGTGCAACAGTGGGTTGTACCCCCGAATCTATGCTAAATGGGAGGAAGGAACGGAACAAGATTTATGTTCTTACTTATATATTCAATTTTTGGCTGTATGCAGGAATTATAAAGGTACTTCCTAGGTTGTACTGGTGCGGTCCCATTGGTGTCTCCTCTTTGTTGGTGCTGTTAGGGGGCTCAGTGCACACTTGTTGGAAATAGCAAGAGATAAGTGTGTTCTGGGATAAGAGGTTTTCATTATATAGTGAGCTACATATAGATCATCTGAGTAGACACTTATCTCTTTCATAACAAGTTCTCTCTCCCTAGTTTAAAAAGACATTGATCTATCGGAGCATTCATTGAACATTTGAATTATATCCTCCAAATGGAAGAGCTGACGGCCATTGATTGGGATAGATCTTCAACATTTTTCACTTTGCAACTGTGATAACTCTTCCCCCTCCTCCTTATCTTGTTTTTCATTTTCCTTCCTTTCTCTCATTTGACTTCTTTTTCTAGTCCATCGCATTTTTGCACACAGGCAGACTTTGCTTCGGGAATTATTAGTCATATTCCTGTAAACATCTACATTAAACAACATGTCATGGAATCAGAATTTCATCTCGCGATGATACATAGCTGAGATAGTCCAGAAACTACAAGGCTATGTTCACACAGGGTGGATATGCTACGTAAAAGCACACAGCGTATCCACCCTGGGCGCCACAGGAAATTCTGGCTGAAAAACGGCACCAAATTGTGGAATGTCCGCAGCGGAAAAATGCACAAAAAAAAGATTCATACTTACGTAGCCATGGCGATGCATCCCTCTGCTGTCCTGCAGGCTGGCCTCCTGGGATGACGTTTCATCCCATGTGACCGCTGCAGCCTGTGATTGGCTGCAGCGGTCACATGGGAGGAAACGTCAACCCAGGAGGCTAGCCTCGACGAAGAAGCACAGAATTCTGGGTAAGTATGAGGTTGTTTTTTTCCTGAGTTGCGACTTTTGCTGCGGATTCGCAGCTTTCCCGCCGCAAAAATTGCAACATCTGCTATTTGCTGCGGGATTTACCTCCCCGTTGAATTCAAGGGGGATAACCAGCAACAAGAAAGAAGCGATTACACAAATACTATTCACATGCTGAATAAAAAAACGCACAGAAGGTCAATTTCTGTGCATTTTTTTCCGCTCATCATTTACGCAGCGTGTGGATGAGAATTGTTCAAATCTCATCCACTTTGCTGCTACTGTATTCTGCTGTGGAAAATCTGCAGTATTTACTATACATGTGAACTTACCCCAAACAATACAGAAGTGACATTAATACATTTTATGTTTCTCATCTACACTACCGTTCAAAAGTTTAGGGTCAATTTCCTTATTTTTGAAAGAAAAGCACAGTTTTTTTCAATGAAGATAACATTAAATTAATCAGAAATACACTCTATACATTGTTAATGTGCTAAATGACTATTCTAGCTGCAAACGTCTGGTTTTTAATGCAATATCTACATAGGTGTATAGAGGCCCATTTCCAGCAACCATCACTCCAGTGTTCTAATGGTACATTGTGTTTGCTAACTGTGTTAGAAGGCTAATTGATGATTAGAAAACACTTGAAAACCCTTGTGCAATTATATTAGCACCGCTGTAAACAGTTTTGCTGTTTAGAGGAGCTATAAAACTGACCTTCCTTTGAGCTAGTTGAGAATCTGGAGCATTACATTTGTGGGTTCGATTAAACTCTTCAAATGGCTAGAAAAAGAGAGCTTTCATGTGAAACTCGACAGTCTATTCTTGTTCTTAGAAATTAAGGCTATTCCATGCGAGAAATTGCCAAGAAACTGAAGATTTCCTACAACGGTGTGTACTACTCCCTTCAGAGGACAGCAAACACAGGCTCTAACCAGAGTAGAAAGAGAAGTGGGAGGCCCCGCTGCACAACTGAGCAACAAGACAAGTACATTAGAGTCTCTAGTTTGAGAAATAGACGCCTCACAGGTCCTCAACTGGCAGCTTCATTAAATAGTACCCGCAAAACGCCAGTGTCAACGTCTACAGTGAAGAGGCGACTCCGGGATGCTGGCCTTCAGGGCAGAGTGACAAAGAAAAAGCCATATCTGAGACTGGCTAATAAAAGGAAAAGATTAATATGGGCAAAAGCACACAGACATTGGACAGAGGAAGATTGGAAAAAAGTGTTATGAAGTTTGAGGTGTTTGGATCACACAGAAGAACATTTGTGAGACGCACAACAACGGAAAAGATGCTAGAAGAGTGCCTGACGCCATCTGTCAAGCATGGTGGAGGTAATGTGATGGTCTGGGGTTGCTTTGGTGCTGGTAAAGTGGGAGTTTTGTACAAGGTAAAAGGGATTTTGAATAAGGAAGGCTATCACTCCATTTTGCAACGCCATGCCATACCCTGTGGACAGCGCTTGATTGGAGCCAATTTCATCCTACAACAGGACAATGACCCAAAAAACACCTCCAAATTATGCAAGAACTATTTAGGGAAGAAGCAGGCAGCTGGTATTCTATCTGTAATGGAGTGGCCAGCGCAGTCAACAGATCTCAACCCCATAGAGCTGTTGTGGGAGCAGCTTGACCGTATGGTACGCAAGAAGTGCCCATCAAGCCAATCCAACTTGTGGGAGGGCCTTCTGGAAGCATGGGGTGAAATTTCTCCCGAATACCTCAGCAAATTAACAGCTAGAATGCCAAAGGTCTGCAATGCTGTAATTGCTGCAAATGGAGCATTCTTTGACGAAAGCAAAGTTTAAAGGAGAAAATTATTATTTCAAATAAAAATCATTATTTCTAACCTTGTCAATGTCTTGACTATATTTTCTAGTCATTTTGCAACTCATTTGATAAATGTAAGTGTGAGTTTTCATGGAAAACACAAAATTGTCTGGGTGACCCCAAACTTTTGAACGGTAGTGTACATTCTTATACAGTAATATCAGAAAAGACTGATATGTAAATGAGAGCATGTTAATTATCTGTAACAATGTGTAATATATAGGTAAATCACAAAAGCCACAAAGTGTTTTTGCCCTACAGAGATTATTAGGAATATACTGACTCATTTACTTGCCTACAGAGAATTTTCAAAACTAAAGCAAATTTGCAGTTAATCACAGTAAACAATACTGTACTAGAGATAATAGATTAGGATATCCCCATGATGCTTTATCAAAGCTGACCAAACAGGCACAATTGCACCCACTAAGACAATAAGTAGGACATGTCCACCTAAATCCTTAAACTGGAAGTCTGAGGCAAATGCAGGATTTTTAAAAGAGGGTTTCCAAGTGCGTTGGTTCCCACAACGAAGACAACAAAATGCCCCCGATAATACGGACTATGCCAACTTTCTACATAAATTACATCAATTTTACATGGGGTAGTTTTGGGGTTAGTCATGTCATTCCTATCATACTCCTGGTGGTCTGGATGGGTTTAGTGGTAAATACCTAATACCTCTGATGATCTAAGGTGAAGACGGGGTATTTAACCATTTATCAAAATTATATTATATAATATTTAATAAACATGCCCAGAATTCTCATAAAGGTCGGGACTCTATTTCTTATTTATAAGAAGCTCCAAATCCCTCATTTTTCTTTCCGTTTTCTTGAAGTGGCTGTAAGTTTGAGTGCTACTGAATAGTCTTGCTCACTGGCGTAGCTATAGGGGTCGCAGCGGTCGCAATTGCGACCGGGCCCCGAAGCCAGGGGGGCCCACAGCCCCCCGCACCACATCAATAAAAAGTTACTATAGTAACTCGGGCCGCGGGCCCCTGTTACTATAGTAACAGACTTTACTTACCTTCCTGGTTCCGGATCGCAGCGGAGGTCCTGACGTCAAGCGCTGTGCGCAGCGCATGACGTCACAGTGCTATGCGCCGCGCACAGCATCGATATGACAGAACTACCGCCACGGCTGAAGAGGAAGGTAAGATTAGCCCTGACTGGAGCAAACTTCTTGGACGGGACTTTAAGGTGCAAATTTTTTGACGATAGCCACACCAGATCCCCGACCACAAACAAGGGGTTAGCAGAACGTCTTCTATCTGCCTGAGTTTTTGTATGCTCCGGGATGCCAGGAAGCACTGTAACGCCTTCAGTGAGGCAGGTTGGACCCATTCCGCCACAGCCTGGACCTTGGCGGGATCCATGCGGAATTCATGAGGAGTGAAGATTTGACCCAAAAATGGTATCTCCTGCACCCCAAACACACATTTTTCGGTCTTAGCAAACAGTTTGTTTTCCCGAAGGGCCTGGAGCACCTTCCTGACATGCTCAATGTGGGAGGACCAGTCCTTGGAAAACACAAGTATGTCATCAAGGTACACTACAAGAAATACCCCCAGGTAGTCTCTTAAAATCTCATTTATGAAATTCTGGAAGACCGCGGGAGCATTACACAACCCAAAGGGCATGACGAGATATTCGAAATGACCTTCGGGCGTGTTAAACGCAGTCTTCCACTCATCCCCCTTTTTGATGCGGATAAGGTTATAAGCCCCCCGTAGATCAAACTTAGAGAGCCATTGGGCCCCCTGAACCTGATTGAAGAGATCAGGAATCAAAGGAAGGGGATACTGGTTCCTTACAGTGACCTTATTCAAGTTTCGGTAGTCAATGCATGGCCTAAGACCACCATCCTTCTTCCCTACGAAGAAGAAGCCAGCACCTACCGGAGAAGTAGAGGGGCGAATGTAACCCTTGGCCAGGCATTCCTGGATATACTCTCTCATGGCTTCACGTTCGGGACAAGAGAGATTAAATATCCTACCCTTAGGGAGCTTAGCTCCTGGTACCAAATCAATTGCGCAATCGTATTCTCTATGAGGAGGTAACACTTCGGAGGCCTCTTTAGAGAAAACATCAGCGAAGTCCTGAACAAACTCAGGTAGAGTGTTCACCTCCTCAGGAGGAGAAATAGAATTAACAGAAAAACATGACGTCATGCATTCATTACCCCATTTGGTAAGATCCCCAGTATTCCAGTCAAGCGTGGGATTATGCAACTGCAACCAGGGAAGGCCTAAAACCAAATCGGACGATAATCCCTGCATCACCAGTACAGAGCACTGCTCCAAATGCATGGAGCCAACAAGGAGTTCAAAAACAGGGGTATGCTGTGTAAAATAACCATTAGCAAGAGGAGTGGAGTCGATACCCACTACCGGGACAGGTTTAGGCAAATCAATCAATGGCATAGCTAGACACATAGCAAATTCCACAGACATAATATTAGCAGAAGACCCTGAATCCACAAAGGCACTGCCGGTTGCAGACCTACCATCAAAAGAGACCTGAAAGGGAAGCAAGATTTTATTACGTTTCATATTTACGGGAAATACCTGTGCGCCCAAGTGACCTCCCTGATGGTCACTTAGGCGCGGAAGTTCCTCCGACTGCTTATTCTTACGCCTAGGACATTTGTTCACTTGATGCTTGTCATCCCCACAGTAGAAGCAGAGACCATTCTTCCTGCGGAACTCTCTACGTTGTTTGGGGGACACGGAGGCCCCGAGTTGCATAGGTACCTCCGAGTCTTCCGTGGAAGAACGAAGCAACGGAACCTCGGGAGGCATCATGGGGGAGTCAGAGGAGAAAACACAAAAACGTTCAAGTCGTCGTTCCCTGAGACGTCGGTCAAGTCGTACCGCTAAAGCCATAACCTGATCTAGGGAGTCAGAAGAGGGATAGCTAACGAGCAGGTCTTTCAGGGCGTTCGACAGACTCAATCTAAACTGGCACCTTAAGGCAGGGTCATTCCACCGAGAAGCTACACACCACTTCCTAATATCAGAACAATACTCCTCAACAGGTCTCTCACCCTGACGTAAGGTCACCAGCTGACTCTCGGCAAAGGCAGTCTTGTCAGTCTCGTCATAAATGAGCCCGAGAGCAGAAAAGAAAAGATCAACGGAGGAAAGTTCAGGGGCGTCAGGAGCCAAGGAGAAGGCCCATTCTTGGGGCCCGTCCTGGAGCCGGGACATAATTATACCCACTCGATGGCTCTCAAAACCAGAGGAGTGGGGCTTTAAGCGAAAATAGAGCCTACAACTCTCCCGAAAGGAGAAAAAAGTCTTCCGGTCCCCTGAGAACCGGTCAGGCAACTTGAGGTGGGGTTCAAGAGGTGAGGTGAGGGGCACTACCAGGGTAGCATCAGGCTGGTTGTCCCTCTGAGCCAAGGCCTGGACCTGTAGGGAGAGGCCCTGCATTTGCTGAGCCAGGGTCTCAAGGGTGTCCATAGTAGTGTCAGGGACCAGGGTAGACTAGGTAAATGGGCTTGTGATTATGTAATGTCGGGGTAGGGAGACAGACAGGTGAACCCTAATCTACCCGCCACTCAGTCCCTGCCTACTTGCAACGACCCGCCCTAGGCGACGGGGTACAACTGGGCGACGGTCCCTACACTCAATAGGTGCACGACAGACAAACAGACAAGGGTACAAAGAAGCCGGGGAAATGGGGAAGTTGCCCACGGGAACACCGTGAGCAACAAGCGAGGTGAACGAGCCGAGTCAAACCAGGAGATGAGCGAGGTACAAAAACGCAGAGCAGAAGAGTGGTCAGTAAAGCCAAGGTCAATAACAAGCAGAGGGTCAGTAGTTCAAGCAGCTGCAGCAGGGCCAGGAAACCAGCAGAGAAGAATCACAAGCAAAGGAGGAACAGGAAAGGCAGGTATAAATAGACAGAGGTCGGGAGCTAGCTCCGTCTGGCCAGGCTGTGATAGGCTCTCCCACTCCTAAGCATGCCATCCTGAGTGGTGGAAGATGGAGTCAGTCTCACAGACATAGAAGCAGGTGCAGACTGATTACTTATGGGCGTTGACACAGAAGCTGTGTCTGGCAGATCCTTTACAGTATCTAATCCTATCATGTGTGATACTGTCTGCTCAGCCACTGTATCTAATCCTATCATGTGTGATCCTGTCTGCTCAGCCACTGTATCTAATCCTATCATGTGTGATACTGTCTGCTGAGCCAATGTATCTAATCCTATCCATAGTTTATAGGGTCGTAGTGCTATAGATATGCTATGCTGTCTCCTATACACACATTTTTTTTTTTGGGCGGACACATATGTATTGGGGCTATTTCCCCTGACATTTTAAGCCCTGAGGGTATGTTCACACGGCAGCGTCCGTTACGGCTGAAATTACGGTGCTGTTTTCAGGAGAAAACAGCTCCGGAATTTCAGACGTAATGGCATGTGCAGGCACTTTTCGCTGCGTCCATTACGGATGTAATTGGAGCTGTTTTTCCATGGAGTACATGGAAAACGGCTCCATTTACGTCTGAAGAAGTGACAGCGGCGCGTAAAAAAAATGACCGTCGGTACAGAACATCGTAAGACCCATTCAAATGAATGGGCAGATGTTTGCCAACGCTTTTGAGCCGCATTTTCGGACGTAATTCAATGCTAAAACGCCCGAATTACGTCCGTAAATAGGGTGTGTGAACCCAGCCTTAGTGACGCCCCGGCTGCTAGTGCTGCATTGTTGGGTCACTTAGGAGACCCAGCGATGCTGCTGAAAGCTGCGGACCGTCGGCCATGAGGAGTTTGCCGGGGGGGGGGGGGCCCAATAAGAACTTTTGCATCGGGGCCCATGAGCCTTTAGCTACGCCCCTGGTCTTGCTGCACAGTGATCTCTAACACATCCATAGTGTATCATGATACAATACTGTCTTCCCACAGGAGCCACTAGGGGTAACTCACTGTATAAGGAAATTGACAGCGCTCATAAATAAATGTAAACAGTGCCATACAGGCCCCTCACCTCCCCCTTGTAGATAGTACCATAAAGCCCCTCACATTCCCCTTGTAGACAGTGCCATACAGCGGCTCACCCCCCCTTGTAATGTCATACAGCCCCCCACCTCCATCTTGTAGACAGTGCCATACAGCCACCACCACCCCTTGTAGACAGTGCCATAAAGCCCCACACCTCCCCCTTGTATACAGTGCCCCCAAACCAAAAAAATTGTACTCACCTAGGCACCTCACCCACGTCGAACAGAGCTACTCCACAATGCCGACGACGGGATCCTGTCCCTGCGCCTGATAGGTTGAATGGCCTGTAGCCTAGTAGATGGCAGAGCAGGGAGATACCTCGCTGCTATGCCATAGTGTTCAATAGTATCTGTGTCCTAAGGACGCAGATACTATTGAATGCGGCGTCTCTACCGCTGTAGCTAGCGGCGCCACTGGGCATGGGGGGCCCATCACAACGGGCGGCATGGGTGCCCTCATGCCCGGTGTCGCTGCTCGCAGACACTATGGCTGCTACAGCGGTGGCGAAGCCACTGAGAGGAGAAGCGCCCAGGTGGAAAGACTGCTGCCGAGTCGCAGGGCATGGGATCTTCTGAAATAACAGCAGGGGAAGGGTGCTAGTGCAGCGCCCCCTTCTACCTCCTGGAGTGATGCGCCCTGTGCTAAAGCACAGGTCGCACATCCCAAAGGTCGGCCCTGGATAGGGCTTACAGATGAGACGGACAAGGCTTTTATAGCCCCTCATTATGTTGCAGGGTAATGCCAACCGGATCAGACGGACCCAATGTTTGATCACCCTCCCTATCCCCCTTTATAAGCAAAACCCGCATGAGGCAAAAGCCAATTTTTCTCATATTAGGGAAAAGTTCTGTCCCAAATGTTTTTTTAAGATCTCTACTTGCTGTCATTCAATCCATTTTTTTATTTAACTTTCAGAGAATGAAAATCTAAAAGGTCAACAGCTTGTTACGAGTTAGAGCTCTGATAACTGTACAGCAGGGGCGTTGCTGGGGTCTTAAAAGATCAGGGGCACAAGACATATATTTACACCCCCCCCCCCCCCCCCCCCGAAAAATAAATGCATTTGCTAAGGCTCCTATAGCTACACCGCTGGATAGAATTTGATGCATTGTCTCAGCAAACAGTATCATACATGATAGGTTTAGATACATGGCACCAGCAGACAGTATCACACAGGATAGACTTAGGGCTCATTCAGACAAGCGTGATTCTCGTCCGTGTGCTGTGTGTTGAAACAACGCACAGCACACGGACCCATGGATTTCAATGGGGCCATTCACACATGCTTGAGTTTTCACAAAGCGAGTGCCCTTTGCGTGAAACGCACTGAATACCCCTTTTAATTGTACTTGAAGTCAATGGCTGAGTGAAAACCACGGACGGCACACGGACGTCATACGTGTGCTGTCTGTGTTTCACGCATCAATTACATTGAAAAAAAAAAAAGTGCTTCCGAGTGCATGAAAAATACATGCCACACGCAAAGCACACTGATGCAAAACGCAACGCATATGGAAAGATTTACGCGCTTTTTTTACGCTCGTAAAACTGTCACGGTCGTGTGAATGTAACCTTAGATACTGGGCCCCAGCAGTAAGTATCCTTGTACTAAACCTCGGGGGCAAATTTGGCATTTCTGGGGGCCCAAGCAAAGTTATGACTCGAGGCTCTAATCAAAGACACCTGTAGAGAGTTCCCCACACAATGCCCCCTGTATATAGTGTCACAAACCCCATGTATGTTTTCACACACAGTCCCCCTGCCATACATCCCCCTTGTAGACAGTGCCATACAGTCCCCTGTAAGTAGTCCCACATACCCACCTTGTCTCAGAAGACAGTATCATACATGATAGGCTTAAAGAGGCTCTGTCACCACATTATAAGTGCCCTATCTCCTATATAAGGAGATCGGCGCTGTAATGTAGGTGACAGTAATGCTTTTTATTTTAAAAAAATGACCTTTTTTCACAACGTTAGGAGCTATTTTGGTTTATGCTAATGAGCTTTCTTAATGGCAATCGGCATCATGCACTCCTCTCCATTCATTTACACTGCACTAGCGATATAGTTATATCACTATGTGCAGCTACATACACAAACCCTAACATTACTACAGTGTCCTGATAATGAATACACATGACCATCCAGCCTGGACGTCATGTGTACTCAGAATCCTGACACTTCTGACTCTTTTCTGTGAGATTCCAGCAACGGATACGAAATCTCGCGAGATTTCGTATCCGTTGCTGTAAATCTCACAGAAAAGTAAAAGTACGCCCACTTGGGCATTAAGAAAGCTCATTAGCATAAACTAAAATCGCTCCTAACGTTGTGAAAAAAGATCGTTTTTTTAAATAAAAAGCATTACTGTCACCTACATTACAGCGCCGATCTCCTTATGTAGGAGATAGGGCACTTATAATGTGGTGACAGAGCCTCTTTAAGTACATGGCCCCAGTAGACAGTATAACACATGATAGGCTTAGATACATGACCCAGCAGACAGTATTACACATGATAGACTTAGATACAGTGCCCCAGTGTAAAGGATTTGCCAGACACAGCTTCTGTGTCGACGCCCGTGGGCAATCAGTCTGCACCTGCTCCTACGTCTGTGAGACTGACTCCATCTTCCACCACTCAGGATGGCAGGCTTAGGAGTGGGAGAGGGAGAGCCTATCACAGCCTGGCAGACGGAGTTAGCTCCCGCCCACTGTCTATTTATACCTGCCTTTCCTGTTCCTCCTTTGCCTGTGATTCTTCTATGCTTGTTTCCTGGCTTGCTGCTGCTGCTTGTACTACTCATCCTCTGCTTGTTATTTACCTTGGCTTTCTGACCACTCTCTTGCTCAGCGTTTTGTACCTCGTTCTCTCTTGGTTTGACTCGGCTCGTTCACTACTCTTGTTGCTCACGGTGTCTCCGTGGGCAGCTGCCCCGTTTCCCTAGCTTCTGTGTACCCTTGTCTGTTTGTCTGTCTTGCACTTACTGAGCGTAGGGACCGTCGCCCAGTTGTACCCCATCGCTTAGGACGGGTCATTGCAAGTAGGCAGGGACTGAGTGGCGGGTAGATTAGGGCTCACCTGTCTGTCTCCCTACCCTGTCATTACATAATCACAGGCCCATATACCTAGTCTACCCTGGTCCCTGACACATCTATGGACCCCCTTGAGACCCTGGCTCAGCAGATGCAGGGCCTCTCCCTACAGGTCCAGGCCCTGGCTCAGAGGGACAACCTGCGTGATGCTTCCCTGGTAGTGCCCCCCACCTCACCTCTTGATCCCCAGCTCAAGTTGCCTGACCGGTTCTCAGGGGACCGGAAGACTTTTTTCTCCTTTCGGGAGAGTTGTAGGCTCTATTTTCGCTTAAATCCCCACTCCTCAGATTCTGAGAGCCAGCCATCCTGGGTGGTGGAAGATGGAGTCAGTCTCACAGACATAGAAGCAGGTGCAGACTGATTAACTATGGGCGTCGACACAGAAGTTGTGTCTGGCAGATCCTTTACAAGAGGCCTCCGAAGTGTTACCTCCTAATAGAGAATACGATTGCGCAATCGATTTGGTACCAGGAGCTAAGCTCCCTAAGGGTTGGATATTCAATCTCTCTTGTCCCGAACGTGAAGCCATGAGAGAGTATATCCAGGGATTCCTGGCCAAGGGTTACATTCGCCCCTCTACTTCTCCGGTAGGTGCTGGCTTCTTCTTCGTAGGGAAGAAGGATGGTGGTCTTAGGCCGTGCATCGACTACTGGAACTTGAATAAGGTCACTATAAGGAACCAGTACCCCCTTCCTTTGATTCCTGATCTCTTCAATCAGGTTCAGGGGCCCAATGGTTCTCTAAGTTTGATCTACGGGGGGCTTATAACCTTATCCGCATCAAAGAGGGGGATGAGTGGAAGACTGCGTTTAACATGCCCGAAGGTCATTTCGAATACCTCGTCATGCCCTTTGGGTTGTGTAATGCTCCCGCGGTCTTCCAGAATTTCATAAATGAGATTTTAAGAGACTACCTGGGGGTATTTCTTGTAGTGTACCTTGATGACATACTTGTGTTTTCCAAGGACTGGTCCTCCCACATTGAGCATGTCAGGAAGGTGCTCCAGGTCCTTCGGGAAAACAAACTGTTTGCTAAGACCGAAAAACGTGTGTTTGGGGTGCAAGAGATACCATTTTTGGGTCAAATCCTCACTCCTCATGAACACATCCTGCGTCTCCATGGGGTCCCTGTCAATATTGTTTCGGAGGGAGGGGTACAATTTGTTTCATTGTTTTGGAGAGCCTTCTGTAAAAAGTTGGAGATTGATCTGTCCTTCTCCTCGGCTTTCCATCCTGAAACTAATGGCCAAACGGAGAGGACTAATCAGTCTCTAGAACAATATCTAAGGTGTTTTATTTCTGACTGTCAACATGATTGGGTCTCATTCATTAACCTCGCCGAATTTTCCCTTAATAACCGGGTCAGTAACTCGTCAGGGGTCTCTCCCTTTTTCTGTAATTTTGGGTTTAATCCACAGTTCTCCTCCGTTTCACCTGGTAGTTCCAACAATCCCGAGGTAGATGTCGTTCATCAGGAACTGTGCACAGTCTGGGCCCAGGTTCAGAAGAACCTAGAGGCGTCCCAGAGCATATAAAAGACTCAGGCAGATAGAAGACGTTCTGCTAACCCCTTGTTTGTGGTCGGGGATCTGGTGTGGCTATCTTCTAAAAATTTGCGCCTTAAAGTCCCGTCCAAGAAGTTTGCTCCCCGGTTTATAGGGCCGTACAAGGTCATTGAAGTCCTTAACCCTGTCTCCTTCCGACTGGAGTTGCCCCCGTCTTTTCGAGTGCACGACGTCTTTCATGCCTCCCTCTTTAAACGCTGCTCCCCGTCCTTGGCTCCCTCGAGGAAACCTCCGGTCCCTGTTCTCACCCCTGAGCGGGTAGAATTCGAGGTGGCCAAGATTGTGGACAGCAGGATGGTCCAAGGTTCCCTCCAGTACCTGGTCCATTGGAGAGGATACGGGCCTGAGGAGAGGACTTGGGTACTCGCTCGGGATGTTCACGCTGGGGTATTGCTCAGGAGGTTCCACCTTCGTTTCCCCAATAAACCAGGTTCACCTAGAAAGGGTCCGGTGGCCCCTCATAAAAGGGGGGGTACTGTAAAGGATTTGCCTGACACAGCTTCTGTGTCGACGCCTGTGGGCAATTAGTCTGCACCTGCTCCTATGTCTGTGAGACTGACTCCATCTTCCACCACTCAGGATGGCAGGCTTAGGAGTGGGAGAGCCTATCACAGCCTGGCCAGATGGAGCTAGCTCCCGTCCACTGTCTATTTATACCTGCCTTCCTGTTCCTCCTTTGCCTGTGATTCTTCTATGCTTGTTTCCTGGCTTGCTGCTGCTGCTTGTACTACTCATCCTCTGCTTGTTATTGACCTTAGCTTTCTGACCACTCTCCTGCTCAGGGTTTTGTACCTCGTTCACTACTCTTGTTGCTCACGGTGTCTCCGTGGGCAGCTGCCCCGTTTCCCTAGCTTCTGTGTACCCTTGTCTGTTTGTCTGTCTTGCACTTACTGAGGGTAGGGACCATCGCCCAGTTGTACCCCGTCGCTTAGGACGGGTCGTTGCAAGTAGGCAGGGACTGAGTGGCGGTAGATTAGGGCTCACCTGTCTGTCTCCCTACCCTGTCATTACACCCAGAAGTCAGTATTACACATGATAAACTTAGATACAGTGCCTCAGCAGACAGTATCATATATGATAGGCTTAGATACATGGCCCAGCAGACAGTATCACACATGATACTGGGCCCCAGCAGTAAGTATCCTTGCACTAACATATATTCACCCCCAAAAAAATGTGTGCGCATGTATGTATGTATGTATGTATGTATGTATGTGTGTGTGTGTGTGTGTGTGTGTGTGTGTGTGTGTGTGTGTGTGTGTGTGTGTGTGTGTATATATGAGACATCATATCTGTAGCACTACGACCCTATAGCTATGGATAGGATTAGATACAGTGGCTCAGCAGACAGTATCGCACATGATAGGATTAGATATAGGGCCCAACGCTTGCGGACATTGCGGCTCCAGCGCTGGACCCAGGAAAGGTAAGAATAATAATTGTTTTGCTCTTTTATGTGTTACTAATTTTTTGAGTGGATTTGTGGTTTTTTACAGGTTCGGTTGATGGACTACGTTGGATTCCAGGACTACTTCAATTACAGCTTTTTTATTCTCAATGAAATAGTTAATGAGGGTTGAGTGTGGGTTTTTTATTTCAATATTTTTTATAACCAGCCAGATACAACACAGCAGCAGCAGGCTAGCATTACCAGGGTGGGAAGAGCCACTGTTTTCGGCCTTTCCAAGCCTAATATTACCAGCCTGCGGCCGCCCCAGTACCCGACGATCGATGCAGATGGTTGGGTACTGGATCTTACCCTGCTCTTCCCAGTACCCGTGATGGCGGTGGATACTGGGGTAATAATGGGGGTTAGTTTTAACCTCTGCACCTGCTAACACTATGCCCCGCCTTAGTAATGGACGCTGTCAATCAGACTGTACATAATCCTGCCTTGTGGTAAGCTTAAATACATGGTGCAACAGACCGTATCACACATGGGCCCTCTATCTAAGCCCATGTGTGATGCTGTCTGTTGGACCCTGTATCTAAGCTTACCACAAGGCAGGCTTAGATACAGGACCCCAGCAGGCAGTAATGATGTTACACTTACCCAGCTCTTCAGTGCAGCGGATGTGTCCCGACACCATCCAGCGTCGTGACATCATGCGCGGCGCACAGCGTCATGACGCGAGAAGACGTCAGGACTTCCGCTGCGCACGGGAAGGTGGGTAAGTATCTGTCGCTACTATAGTAACGGGTCTGTGTATTTTATGACATAGGCCCCAGTTACTATAGTAAATCTCTATACACGCGGTGCGGAGGCCGTGGCGACCCCTGTAGCGGTAATCGCCCGGGGGATCCAGGCCATTGAATGACAGTGTAAAGGATCTGCCAGGCACAACTTCTGTGTATACTCCCATAGGTAATCAGTCTGCACCTGAGTCTGTCTCTGAGACTGACTCCATCTTCCACCACTCAGGATGGCAGGCTTAGGAGTGGGAGAGCCTATCGCAGCCTGGCCAGACGGAGCTAGATCCCGCCCTCTGTCTATTTATACCTGCCTTTCCTGTTCCTCCTTTGCTTGTGATTCTTCTCGTGTGGTTTCCTGGCCCAGCTACAGCTTCTGACTATTTGATCCTGCTCCATACTGACCCTGGCTTACTGACTACTCTCCTGCTCTGTGTTTGGTACCTCGTGCACTCCTGGTTTTGACTCGGCTCGTTCACCATTCTTGTTTCTCACGGTGTTTCCGTGGGCAACTGCCCCTTTCCCTTTGCTTTGTGTTCCCTTGTCTGTTTGTCTCGTGCACTTACTGAGCGTAGGGACCGCCGCCAAGTTGTACCCCGTCGCCTAGGGCGGGTCGTTGCAAGTAGGCAGGGACAGAGTGGCGGGTAGATTAGGGCTCACTTGTCCGTTTCCCTACCCCCGTCATTACAGACAGATTTTGAAAACACAGAGGCACTAGATGCACAGTTCGTTACAGTACAGATATTACAATTATCTGCTGCAACAGGCCATACACGTGATACATAAAGTACATTCGAAAATTTTATAACTTTTCATTGTACCATGAACAAGCTTTATTTTCTGAAACCAAGATACCCCTTTTCTGCAACAGATTTAGTTGCGGAAAGTCTGCAGCATTACAAAGTAGCAGCAAAGTGGATGTGATTTAAACAAATGAGCGGATGAGCGGAAAAACACTCAGAAATTGACCTGCAGGCGTTTTTTTAATCCACAGAATGTCAATTGTATTGCGTAATTACTGCTAATGTGTTGCAGGGTTTCCCATTAAATTTAATGGGGAGGTAAAACCCACAACAAACAGCAGATGTTGCGTTCTTTGCAGCGGAAAAGCTGTGATTCATCCTCGAAAAAAAATATATATCACCCAGAATTATGTGCTTCTTTGTGCAGGCTGGCCTCCTGGGATGACGTTTCATCCCATGTGACCGCTGCAGCCAATCACAGGCCAATCACAGGCTGCAGCGGTCACATGGGATGAAATGTCATCCCAGGAAGCTGGCTTGCAGGACGGCAGGGGGACGCGTCGCCATGACTATGTAAATATGAAAAGTTGTTTTTTTACGTGCAGTTTTCCGTAGTGGACATTCCGGACGAAAAACTGCACCACAATTTGGTGCAGTTTTACGGCCCGAATTCCCTGTGCCGACCAGGGCAGATACGCTGTGTGCTTTTTGTGAACATACCCTAATTCTGGACTCTCCTGCAATGCTGTGGAGCATTAGCATTAAAGGTAAAAGGCAAGGTAAAGTAAAATTAATAATAGGCGGCTGATTAAGATGCTGACAGGTTCTTTATAAATACCAATTAATAAATATCTTGAATGTAATTACTAATAAACAGAATGCATTTATTATCAAACGTATGTATTTGAATTTTAATACATAAATAAATCCGTTTTTTTTTCCTTGCTATTTTCTCCTCAAAGCTAAGAATCAGAGCTTGAAGTTGTGAGTACAAAAAGTCCCCGGATCATCATCATATACATCAAGGCTATTTCCATTTTCTTGAAGTGGCTGTAAGATTGAGTGCAACTAAATAGTCTTGCTGCACAGTGATTTCTAGCAGGATAATTCACTACCATTGCGAGCATGAACAGATTTAGGAAGGCAGAGCAAAACCTTTTGAGGTTACCATATAGTCATTTTTGCTTTGCACACAGATGTTAGGAAATGTTACCATTACTTTAAAGTTTCTTAATGTATTATGAACAGATATAGATAGAAAGACTGACATCTAGTGGGTAAAATGAAATAATATGATAAATACTCAGGCTGGATTCACACGAGCATGTTACGTCCGTAATGGACGGAACGTATTTCGGCCGCTAATCTCGAACCGAACACACTGCAGGGAGCCGGGCTCCTAGCATCATAGTTATGTACGACGCTAGGAGTCTCTACCTCGCTGCAGGACAACTGTCCCGTACTGTAATCATGTTTTCAGTACGGGACAGTAGTTCCACGGAGAGGCAGGGACTCCTAGCATCGTCCATAACTATGATGCTAGGAGCCCGGCTCCCTGCAGTGTGTTCGGTCCGGGATTAGTGGCCGAAATACGTTCCGTCCATTACGGACGTAATGTGCTCGTGTGAATCCAGCCTCACAGTTAGAGCGGATCTCCAGATCAACAGCACAAACAATGGGTGGAATTTATTAAGACTGGTGTTTCATACTCTTAATAAATGTGGCTCATCTCTATACATAAGTGCACCAGAAAATCAAATCTACTGCAGCTATGAGCTGACGGAAATTTGCTCAATAATTTTACGGTAATTTCTGGCGGAAAATAGTCAATATGTCAGGCCGGTGGAGCTCCCGAAAACTGGTATAGAGTGTTTTATAAATCCCCCCCCCCCCCCCCCCCCCATAGTGCTCTAACTTTATAGTATAGTGTCCATTAAAATTTGCCTGTCAAGCACTGATAAAGAACAAGGCGAGGTCTATCAAAAAGAAGGAGAAGGGGTTGGGTTAGGGGAAGTGAACTGTAAGAGAGTCATAATTATTGGGGTCATCTGTAGATGGGTCACAGTCTCAAAGTGGTCACAGTATGAGGTAGTTCTTATGAGCGAGCAAGTTACCAACTTGGATTGGGTATGTGTAGCGCCCATGGACGCGGGCCGTCGGGTTTACCCACCTCCCGACGCCCGCAGCCATGGATCTGTGAGCGCTGGCCTCCGTCTCCCTCCTAGGAGATGCCAGCGCTCACTTCCGCTCAGTTCGGCTGGATGCCGTAGGGTGCGCGCGCAATTAGGAAATCGTCATCACCATCAACTGCCACGATTTCCTGGTCTATAAGAAGGCCCCTGGCCTTCTAATCCTTGCCTGAGTGTTGTTAGTCTTTCCCAGTCTGTCTCTGTTACCGTTCCTGTATTCCGTATTGTTCCTGTGCCTACCCGCGTTCAAGTGTCTTCTGCCACGTCAAGTGCCATCTGCCACGTCAAGTGCCATCTGCCACGTCAAGTGTCTTCTGCCATGTCAAGTGCCATCTGCCACTTCAAGTGTCTTCTGCCACGTCAAGTGCCATCTGCCACGTCAAGTGCCATCTGCCACGTCAAGTGTCTTCTACCACGTCAAGTGCCATCTGCCATGTCAAGTGCCATCTGCCACGTCAAGTGTCATCGGATACTGCGCGCCACGTCTGGCGCCACTTGCCGCACCTGCCTCCATCCGTGCTGAAGCCACAGCCACCGCCCGGACTATTTCAGGTACCCAAGCATACTGTCTACCATTTACTTCTGCTTAGACTGTGACCTGGTCAGCTGCCTCCCCGCTATGGCGGAGCGGCCTAGTGGGTCCACATACCCTGTGCACGTGACAGTACGCTCAGGCCATGGAACCCGCTGGCCAGCCCAAGACCCCAGTACAGAAGATTCAGACAGAGATGCAGGACCTCCGCACACGTCAGGATCAACTCCTTGAGGCGGTGAATTCTATCCTGGTCCGCCTGGATCTACTCGCTGTTCCACCCCCGGTTCTTCCCCCTGAAGCTGTTGCCGTGCCACTGCCTGTTGCTCCCCCTGTTTGTTCCGGATCCTCAGTTCCTCTGCCTCTTCCTCCTCGCTACGACGGTGACCCCAGAGCATGTAGAGGATTTCTCAATCAATGCACGGTGCATTTTAGGCTACGGCCTCATCTCTTCCCCTCCGAGGAGGCCAAAGTGGCATTTATTATCTCCCTCCTCGCTGGTAAGGCCCTTGCATGGGCGAACCCAATCTTGGAGCAACAAGGACCTGTATCCGCGGACCTAGCCTTGTTCCTGCAGTCCTTTCGTGCCGTGTTCGAGGAGCCGGGTCGAACATCCTCTGCCGCAGCCACTCTGTTGACCCTCGAGCAAGAAGGCTCCACAGTAGGGGAGTATGCTATCTCCTTCCGTACCCTAGCAGCCGAGCTGCCATGGAACAATGAGGCACTGGTGGCGACCTTCTGGCAGGGACTGTCCTCTCACATCAAGGACGAACTGGCAGCCCGCGACCTTCCTTCTACCTTGGATGCCCTCATCCTGTTAGCCACCCGGGTTGATATGAGAATCCGGGAGCGCTCTCTAGAGGTTCGTCAGGAGAGCCGGGCCCACAGACCAGCACCCTCTGCCCAGAGACCACTATTGTCCACTCCTAGTGCGCTACCTGAGGAACCCATGCAGGTAGACAGAGTCCGGTTATCTGAACAGGAGAAGCAGCGCAGATGCTCCTCTGGACTTTGTATGTATTGTGGCCTCAAGGGTCATTTTGTGCGCCAATGCCCACAGAAACCGGAAACTCCAGTACCTAGGGTTGGTTGGAGAGGCAACTCTAGGTGGAACATCTCCAAACGTTAAAACCTCTTCCAAATTGTCGATACCTGTGGCCATCGTCACCGGACAGACATCACATCCTTCCTCCGCCTATCTTGACTCTGGAGCGGCTGCTAATTTTATCCACCAGGATCTAGTGGATCGGTTTCAACTACCCACAGTCCGTCTGGAGAGACCCCTGGCAGTTGCTTCTGTGAATGGTCTACCGTTGCCTGATCCGATCATGCTCATCACTGAGCCGTTGACATTACGGGTTGGAGCTCTTCACTCGGAACAGATCTCCTTCCTGGTACTACCCAAGGCTATCAATCCTATCCTGCTGGGTCTGCCATGGCTCCGTCTACACGCCCCGACACTCGACTGGAGTTCTGGAGAGGTTCTTCAATGGGGTTCCAGATGCCATAGCCATTGCCTGTCACAAGTCCGTCCTGTTGTGCCCCCTCTGCCTCAGTCACTCTCCAATATACCTTCTCAGTATGCCAGTTTTGCGGATGTCTTTTGCAAACGAGAGGCTGAGACGTTGCCTCCACATCGGAATTATGACTGTCCCATTGAACTGGTTCCCAATGCTTCTCTTCCCCGTGGACGAGTATATCCTCTCTCCTTGCCAGAGACTTTATCGATGTCAGCCTATATCAAGGAGAACTTGGAGAGGGGTTTTATTCGAAAATCTTCCTCCCCGGCCGGGGCAGGATTCTTCTTCAATAAAAAGAGAGATGGATCTCTCCGACCCTGCATTGATTACCGTGGTCTCAATCAGAGCACGGTCAAGAACAAATACCCGTTGCCACTCATTTCCGAGCTGTTTGTTCGCATACAAGGAGCCAAAAAATTTTCCAAGCTAGATCTGCGGGGGGCCTATAATCTAATACGGATTCGCCGGGGTGACGAATGGAAGACGGCATTTAACACCCGCGATGGGCACTACGAATACCTAGTGATGCCCTTTGGACTGTGTAACGCTCCCGCAGTATTTCAGGAGTTCGTTAATGACATCTTCCGAGATCTCCTCTATATGTGCGTTGTAGTTTATCTTGATGATATTCTAATATTCTCCCCAGATCTGATGACCCATCGGAGGCATGTTCGTCAAGTTCTTCTGCGACTAAGAGAGAATCGCTTGTATGCCAAGTTAGAGAAATGCACCTTTGAAAAGAGATCTTTGCCCTTCCTGGGCAATGTCATCTCGGATCAAGGCCTTAAGATGGACCCTGAGAAGCTAAAGTCTGTCCTGGAATGGCCACGTCCTCAAGGCCTAAGGGCCATACAGCGGTTCCTGGGTTTCGCCAATTTCTACCGGCAGTTTATTCCAAACTTTTCTTCTCTGACGGCCCCCATCTCTACCCTTACCAGGAAGGGTGTGAACGCCAAGGTGTGGACTCCAGAGGCAGAGTCCGCATTCATTAGCCTCAAGAAAGCCTTCACTTCAGCTTCGATCCTCCATCACCCTGACGTATCTCAGCAGTTCTCACTGGAAGTGGACGCTTCCTCTGTTGGTGCAGGCGCACTTCTGTTCCAGAGGAGCTCCAAAGGAAAGGCAGTAGTATGTGGCTACTACTCAAGACTGTTTTCCTCTGCTGAGCGCAATTATTCCATTGGAGATCGGGAGCTACTGGCTATCAAATTGGCCCTGGAGGAGTGGAGACATCTTCTGGAGGGCGCTGCCCACCCCATCCTGATCTTCACCGACCACAAGAATCTCACTTACCTTCAGTCTGCACAACGACTGAATCCTCGTCAAGCCAGGTGCTCACTGTTCTTCACCCGTTTCCAATTTCTCCTCCACTACCGTCCCGCTGACAAGAATGTGAGGGCCGATGCCCTGTCCAGATCATTTGAGATGGAAGACACGGTGGAGTCCCTTCAGACGATCATAGACCCATCCTGCGTTGTCACCGCCAATCCTCTGCAGCTTAGAAATATCCCTCCGTGGAGAACTTTTGTTCGGGTGGCAGACAGAAAAAGAATTCTCCGCTGGGGACACAGTTCTAAACTGGCTGGGCACGCCGGTGTCCATAAAACCCAAGACCTGGTCGCTCGTCACTTCTGGTGGCCCACGCTACCTAAGGATGTTCTGGACTTTGTCTCTGCTTGCACGGTGTGTGCCTCCAACAAAGTGACTCACAGCAAGCCTGCCGGCCTGCTTCAACCCCTGCCTGTACCCAGTGCCCCCTGGCAGCACATTGCTATGGACTTTGTCACGGACCTTCCTCTCTCAGCAGGATGCAACACCATCTGGGTGGCGGTGGACCGGTTCTCTAAGATGGCACATTTTATCCCGCTGACCGGCCTACCCTCTGCTCCTCGACTGGCAAGTCTCTTCATTCTGCACATCTTCCGCTTGCATGGCTTGCCTCTTCACATTGTGCCCGACCGGGGGGTTCAGTTTACCTCCAATTTCTGGAGAGCCCTCTGTAAACTCCTGGATGTGAGTTTGGATTTTTCCTCTGCCTATCACCCCCAGTCCAATGGGCAAGTTGAGAGGATCAACCAGATCATGGAAAATTACCTCCGCCACTTCATCTCTTCACAGCACGATAACTGGGTACAGCTTCTTCCATGGGCGGAGTTTTCATACAACAACCACACAAGTGAGTCCACCACTTCCACTCCGTTTCACATCGCGTACAGTCAACATTCCAGAGTCCCTCTTCCTGTGTCGACTTCATCTCAGGTACCCGCTGCTGACTCTGCATATGGGGACTTCCTGCAAATCTGGCAACAGACCCGGTCCTCTATTTTGCTGGCGGTCGAAAGCATGAAGCGAAAGGCAGATACTAGGACAAGAGAGCCGCCTCAGTATCTTCCGGGGACTAAAGTCTGGCTGTCCTCTCGGAACATTCGCTTGAGGGTGCCCTCATACAAGTTCGCTCCCAGGTTCCTTGGTCCTTTCGAGGTCCTGCAACAAATTAACCCTGTCTCCTATAAGCTGCGGCTGCCTCCTACCCTCAGAATCCCTAACTCCTTCCATGTGTCCCTCCTGAAACCAGTGGTCCTGAACCGCTACAGCAAGACCTCTAGTCCCACAGTTGCTTCCAGCAGTCCTTCTGATGTATTTGAGGTAAAGGAGATCCTGGACCGCAAGAGAGTAGGAGGAAGGACTTTCTATTTGGTGGACTGGAGAGGGTTTGGTCCTGAGGAGAGGTCCTGGGAGCCAGAAGAGAACCTCAGTGCTCCTGCTCTTATTAAAAAGTTCCTCTCTCACTCTGGCCCCAAGAAGAGGGGGCGTAAGAGGGGGGAAACTGTAGCGCCCATGGCCGTGGGCCGTCAGTTTACTCACCTCCCGACGCCCACAGCCATGGATCTGTGAGCCCTGGCCTCTGTCTCCCTCCTAGGAGATGCCAGCGCTCACTTCCGCTCCGTTCGGCTGGATCCCGTAGGGTGTGCGCGCAATTAGCAAATCACCATCAATTGCCACGATTTCCTGGTCTATAAGAAGGCCCCTGGCCTTCTAATCCTTGCCTGAGCGTTGTTCGTCTTTCCCAGTCTGTCTCGCAAATGGTTCCTTAGTGTCTCCCGTTCCAGCTGTTACCCGTGCCCTGTTACCGTTCCTGTATTCCGTATTGTTCCTGTGCCTACCCGCGTTCAAGTGTCTTCTGCCATGTCAAGTGCCATCTGCCACGTCAAGTGCCATCTGCCACGTCAAGTGCCATCTGCCACGTCAAGTGTCTTCTGCCACGTCAAGTGCCATCTGCCACTTCAAGTGTCTTCTGCCACGTCAAGTGCCATCTGCCACGTCAAGTGCCATCTGCCACGTCAAGTACCATCTGCCACGTCAAGTGTCATCGGATACTGCCCGCCACGTCTGGCGCCACTTGCCGCACCTGCCTCCATCCGTGCTGAAGCCGCAGCCACCTCCCAGACTATTTCAGGTACCCAAGCATACTGTCTACCATTTACTTCTGCTTAGACTGTGACCTGGTCAGCTGCCTCCCCGCTACGGCGGAGCGGCCTAGTGGGTCCACATACCCTGTGCCCGTGACAGTATGTAATAGGTCTAGGAAACATTGTAACTAGAGATATCGTATCTTGAACAACAGTGAAAATAAGTACACCCGCACAAACACACACACCTGCCACCAAAATAGTGTATTGGCCACAAAAGCCTCTATAAGTGGCTAAATCACATATGCCCCCTTAAGTGCTTGAGCTACAAATACTCTTTTAAAAGGTGTTGTCCCATGTAAATATCTCTGATTAAAGCCATCTTGATGATCAATTGATCATTTCTAACTCATCTCTGGCTTCTTTTACTCCAGTCATCAGCTATTTTCATCAGGAAACTACAGTACATAACCCACTTATTTTCCCAGCCATGTAGTATAAGGCCTGATTTACACGAGCGTGTGCGTTTTGCGCGCGCAAAAAACGCTGCGTTTTGCGCGCGATGGTATTGCGTATGCACTGCGTATACGCAGCGTTGTTGCGTTTAAAACGCGCGCACGACTAGCGTTTGCATCGCGCGTAAAAAACGCAGAGGGGATTACTGGGACGCCAGCCTACAAATAGGCCAGCTGGCCCAACCCCTGCTTGCTGGGAGAAGCCTGTTTAGAACCTTATTTCCGCCGCTGCAGAAACCACAGTGTGTGTTTCTCCCTTAACGTTGGCATCGCCTTGACACGCCACAATTATGCCTTCTCCATCGCTGGCACGTGTGCTTCTTGTCTGGATGATCTCACGTCGGTTTGGGGAGCGCCGACACATGCTGCAGCACCAGACGCCTGTAAGATGTCGCATTTGGGTTCATCCACTTGTGGCCCAACGTACGATAAAAGGCCATTTCCATACCCTGTATGAGGACTTACGCCGGCATCCAGAAAAATTTCGAGCCTTCTGCCGCATGTCTGTGGCCACATTTGACCTTCTGCTTGAGCAAACTCGCTCTGGTCTCACCTACAAGAATACCAACATGAGACGCTGCATTTCGGCCAAGGAACGGCTGCTTGTGACCTTGAGGTATGTGTGCAGCTGCTATTACTTAGTCCATGACGCTGTCTGATTCACCAGCCCCCCCTAACATGTGTTGTGGCTTTCTTTTTCTTTCTCGTTGTTTTCTAGATTTCTGGCCAAAGGCAATAGTTATCATTCGTTACATTTTGAATTTCTTTTGGGAGTGAACACCATTTCGTTCATTGTCACATCCACCTGTGTCGTGTTGTGGCAGAGGTTAAAGAGCACGGTCATGCCTCAGCCCAAGACAGAACAGTGGCTAAGTATTTCAGAGGGATTTCTTAGAGCAAGTGAGTTTCCAAATTGCATTGGTGCCCTAGACGGCAAACACATTCGTGTGAGAAAGCCCCCACGCAATGGCTCGCAATTCTATAACTACAAGCAGTATTTTTCTATGGTATTGTTAGCCTTGGCGGACACGAATTATTGTTTCACTATTGTTGACATTGGCTCGTATGGAAGCTCGGCAGATGCACGCATATTCCGTTCATCAAGAATGGGGAAGCGACTCGTGAATAATCGACTGGCGGTGCCGGAACCTTCCATCCTTCCGGGCTCCAGCGGCCCCCCAATCCCGTATGTCATCGTGGCGGATGAGGGGTTTGCACTCACAAGGCAAGTCATGCGTCCTTTTGCAAGAAGGGGCTTGGATGACCGTCGGCGCATGTTCAATCTCCGCCTTGGCCGAGCTCGGCGATGTGTGGAATGTGCCTTTGGCATTATGTCGAACAGGTGGCGTGTCTTTCTGACAACAATGCAATTGTCCATGCAGAATGTCACACGTGTTATACAAGCGTGTGTCGTTCTGCATAACTTCTGCCGCATTAATGATGCTACCTTTGATGCAGAATATATCCTAACACATGCAGGCACCAGTCACATTGGCCCGGTGATTCCTCTCGGCCGATCTCTCTCTTCCGGCCTTCGAGTGCGGGATACTTTGGCAGCATATTTTGAGTGCCCATCTGGAACCGCACCGTGGGGGGGGTGATGACCTTTGAAGGGGTGTCTGTTGTTTGGCGGATTCACTACACACGTCACATGTGACCAGTTATTTACTTTTTTTTGGCGTTCGTGTTGGGTTAGGGACTCGCAAAACATGAGGACCCTTGACGCGGGTTGCGAGCTTACATCTGTCGGGGTTTGAGCAGGACTTTTGACAGTTGCCGACTTACTTTCCGGAGATATCATGTTGTGCGGCCTAAAGTTCTGAAAGTCCAATTGCAAGTGTACTTCGTTTGCTGCGGGGCCCATGCCAGCACCTAAACGTTGCCACCGCTTGCAATCCATGTCAAACCCCGAGAGATAAACTAAAACCTCATATCACGTGTGTATGCATTGGACCAAAAGGCCAGAAGTGTGTGAGAGTCTAGGCAAAGGAAATGTGTGCCAAACCTTGTGTTGTGTGGTATCAATGAATAACAACACGAAATCCAACCATTAACCATTAATTTTTTTAATGCTGTGTTTGGCCACAACACAAACTTTTTGCATCAAAAGAAAAACACCAACATGGTGTATATTAACCCCTTAATGACCGCCGATACGTCTTTTTACGGCGGTCATTAGTGGGCTTTATTCTAGAGCGCCGCCAAACTACGTCGCTGCATTAGAATAAAGTAAACAGAGCAGGGAGCCGTGAAATCTCCCTGCTCTCAGCTGCCAGAAGCAGCTGAGGGCTGGGGGCGTCCCTGCTCTGCCGGGTGAGATCGATTTTAGTATCGATCTCACCTGTTTAACCCTTCAGATGCGGTGCACAATAGCGAGCACCGCATCTGAATGGTTTTGGAGAGAGGGAGGGAGCTCCCTCTCATCTCACTGACACCCGGCGATAAAATCGCCGAGTGTCTGTGTCTTCTATGGCAGCCGGGGGTCTAATAAAGACCCCCAGGTCCGCCTGCAGCGAATGCCTGCTAGATCATGCCGCAGGCATGACCTAGCAGATGCCTGTCCGTTTTAAACGGACAGGCAGTAATACACTGCAATACAAAAGTATTGCAGTGTATTATAATAGCGATCGGAGGATAGTGAAGTCCCCTAGTGGGACTAGTAAAAAAGTAAAAAAAGTTTAATAAAGTTAATTTAAAAAAAAAGTGAAAAAAAATAAATGAAAAACCCAGCTTTTCCCCTTACAAAATGCTTTACTATTAAAAAAAACTACAATAAAGCAAAAAAGTTACACATATTTGGTATCGCCGCGTCCGTAACGACCCCGACTATAAAGCTGTTACATTATTTAACCCGCACTGTGAACGCCGTAAAAAATAAAATAAAAAACAATGGAAAAATTGCTGTTTTCTGTTAATCCTGACTTAAAAATATGTGATAGAAAGTGATCAAAAAGTCGCATCTACTCTCAAATGGTACCAATAAAAACTGCAAGTCGTCCCGCAAAAAACAAGACCTTATACAGCTATGCCGACGCAAAAATAAAAAAGTTACAGCTCTTCGAATGTGACAATGGAAAAATCTAAAAAATGGCTTGGACATTAGGGCCCAGAATGCCAGCAGGGGGAAGGGGTTAATACACATCCAACAAACGATAACGAACGAAACGTTGGCAGGCCTGCACAACACACAACTGTGGCGTCCTAAAATCTTGCCACCAACACACTCATAGGTGTTGGTATTGTTGGCCCGGGGAGGCATACGCCTGCATTTCAGCACCACTATGCTGGACCTGGAGCTGGGTAGGTTGTTCCTCGCCAGCATAGTGGTGCTGATGTTGGGGGTGGAATGTTGGCCCAGGGAAGTGGGGAGCCATAGGGCGCATGTACGGATGCAGGCGTGCCATCCGGGGGACAGGGTGGAATGGGCCAGGCACCTGGGGCGTGGTGGCCGGCATGGCTGAACTGCGCCATTGTTCTATGGCCGTGAAGCAGATGTTAGGATTGTGGGGCGGTCTGCAGACGGCCCATACGGTCCATGGGCACCAGCCGTAGGAGGGGAACTATGCTTCGGCCAAACGCGTCATTCCCGTCCTCTTCAGCGGCTCGCCTTAGATACTCCAGGACACGAGTATCTACTTGGGCAGCTGTGGAGGGCTGTGGAGCACGGGCACGGCGAGTGCGGGCACGCACGGGGCGCTCCTCTGCTGGAGAGGCGACGGCCCCTGCAGACTGGCCAGGTGCGGGCTCCTGGGGTGTCGGCTCTGGACTGGGCGGCAGGACATTGGGAGCAGGAGGTTCTTGCTGAGACTCGGCGACGTCAGTCTCCTCTGCGGTGTCCTCCAAATTGTTGGTGGTTCTAGAAGGAGAAAAAAACGTAAGAATATAATATTGAACAATGCCCACACCAACACGTTGGCAAACAGGACATGGGCAAACACACATTAGACACATGCAAAGGCATAAACTCTTACGTGCGCATCTCCATGATGTCCTTCAAGAACATCAGCTGCTTCGTATAGATATAGGGGCGCTTGCGAGATGCGCCATCCCCGCTGCGTCCCCTTTCACCCATCTCTCTGCAAAATTGGTCATGGCAGCTCCGCCACCGTGTTTTGATATCTTGGACTGTTGGATTTAACAAACACATAACACGCCATCTGAACTATCACCTCTCACTTCTAAATGAAGGGCCCTGCAGTGCCAATGACGTGGGACACGGTGATGCGCCTGCTCCACCAAAGTTCCTCGTGCTAATGCGCAGAATACACATACAGGGCCCCAGGTCTTCTATAGGGATGACAGGCATTGACAGAAAATGCGTGGTACTCACCCAACCGACTGCGGTCCCGGGTTCGGCCACTCTCCCACTCCTGCTCAAAAAGGTTCTGGGCGACCACCTCCCAAGCGTCCTCCTTGACCGTCCTGTTGTGGTACTCCTTTGAGCGCGTGTCCCAGATTGCAGGATGTTCCTGGACAAAGAGGATGAGGCGCTCTACGTCCATCCCGCGCGGCATGGCAGAAGATTATTTCACACACAGCTAGCAACCTTGACACAGTCTCCAGGCACTCACTAGCCTTGCCCCCTCGCAGTGGAAACGCAGGCACTTCCTGGTTTGGGTTTGCTTTGTCCAGCTTTATAGACTCTTTTGCATGGACATAACAGCTCTTGCGTGATTTTCGCGCATGCAACGCAGGAGCGTCCTTGTGTCATGCGTTGTTTTCACGCACCCATTGACTTCAATGGGTGCGTGATGCGCGAAAAACGCACGATTATAGAACATGTCGTGAGTTTTACGCAACGCACTCACGCTGCGCAAAATTCACGCATCGTCTGCACTGCCCCATAGAGTAATATAGGTGCGTACGACACGCGTGAAAAGCACGCGCGTCGCACGCGCGTATATTACGCTCGTGTAAATGAGGTCTTACATTGAACCCATTCAAATAAATGGGTGACTATGTGATACATGGTTGTTTGAATCTGCCAGAAGTGGAGCCGCTCTTTGCAGCAGCTCTCTGCTCTAGCTCATAGAGGGGATCCTGAGTAGTGACAATCTCTACTTATTAGAAGGGTCCCTTGACAATAAGCCGATCACATAGGGGGGAATTTATAAAGACTGGCAATTCATACGCCAGTCTTACTAGACTGAAAAGTTGGAGTAAACTCTGTCACATTCATTAAGAGTCAAAAGACTTTGTCACGAAGCGGGTTAGTGGACCCACTAGTCCATACCGCCGTAGCAGGGAGGCAGCTGGCCAAACAACAGGAAACCCCAGAAATACAATGTCCCGCACAAGGGTACCTGGATAGTCCAGAAGCCTGGGGCCTTCTTATAGACCAGGAAATTGTGGCAGTTGATGATGATGATGATGACTATTTCCTTTGTGCGCACCCTACGGGATACAGCAGACCGGAGCGGATGGGGACCAGCGCTCACGGATCCATGGCTGCGGGCATCGGGAGGTGAGTAAACCCGACGGCCCGCGGCCATGGATGCTACAGACTTAATAAATGTGTTGCATCTTCTGGCCGGGCTGTGTGCCACAATTGTGCCGTAACGACCATGGCCATTCGCCATACATTCCACCCTTTGGTCCAAAATAAAACCACATATTTACCTTAGCGCTCCTCTTCTCCCCTCATCATTACAGCACTGCTCGTACAAGGACCTAACGCCCAACTGCGTCAGAGCCTTATATGCGACGCAGCACTTAAACTTCGGCATCTGGTACTTGCATGAGCGGCGCTGGAATGATGAGGGAGGCAGAGGAGAGGAGTGGGGAGTAGTCTGGTCGGGGGTGGCAAAGTAGTGGCCCAGCACGAGCTTCTACCTTGCTATGCCCCATAAGAGTGAAATCTGGGAGCTGGCGTAGATTTCACCTAAAATTTCCGCTAGTTTTTTTGGGGGTAAATTATAATTAATTTGTCGGGCTGCAGTGGCCATGCCCTTTCACTGAAACCACTTTTCACAAAAGTGTTGAGGGTGGCGCAGACAGGCAAAAAGTATGCAAGTTGTGACTTTTGGGCACTTTTGCGACTTTCTACGCCAGAAAACTGGCGTAGAAAGGTTGATAAATTACCTCCATTGTGTCTCCCTGCTGTGACTATCAACAATCTATAGGGAAACCAGGCAGTAAGTATTGAAATTTCCCTGCAGCGCCACCACAAGGGAAATTAGGAATTACACAGTGCCCATTCATTTCAATGCGTTGTCTATGCAATGCAGGATAGGATAGGTCCTCCAGAGCAAGAGACGCTCTTTGTAACTGCTTTCCTCACTGACCAAGAAAAGAGGATTATAAACAGAGGATTTCCCTCTTTTAGTATCAAATTCCTTAATAGAGTAAATAAAAATGGATTTTCTAAACTGGACTATATTTTTTGTAAGATGCAAACAATTTTACCATCTTGCCTACATATCACTGTCTCAAAATGAAGACTAGATGGTGGTATAAACGTCAATCTGATTTGATGAACATCACCTCACCTAAATCCAGCCTAAAACCCAGCCCTTCTCAGTAGTTGGATTAGTTATTCGGGTACCAGACTTCTATGCTTGACTGAGCCTCACATTCAAAATAAAGCAAGTGGTGGAATTTACGTATTGTAAAGGGGGATTTGAAAGCAGTGACTGACTCATTACAGCGTCTCAGATTTATAATCCGCCATTCCCTAGGTACCATTTGCCTTACTCATAGTTATGATTTGTAAAGATAAAAGCTATATACATGAAATAATAATATCATTTTAAATGGATTTGTATTTTGTAGTTTTGGATAATGGATTTGGATTTTGTTGATTGTATTTTGCATTTTTCCAGCAAAAGAGATATTAATGACTAGCTGCCTCCCACCATGTTGCCATTAGCCTTATAATGTATTGCAGACAATCTATAGACGAATTAAAAGAAATTCCGTTAGAAGTAGAGGAATAAAGCATACCTAGGCTATTGTTATATTTTTTTTTGCATAAATCAGTAGCACATGAGAGTACAAAACCTTTTTGCAAAAATGTCATCTTCTTCACCTTCCAGCAGCCTGTAGTCCCCCCCTATCCCTGCCTGTAAATATTCACACACCTCTTCAGTGCTCCCTCAAAAAATGTGGCTAGCAACACAGTTCACACGTTGCGTAAATACTACGGTTTTTCCGCAACATAATTTGTTTGCGGAAAATCCACAGCAAATACAGTAGCAGCAAAGGGGATGAGATAAAACAAATCTCATCCTACACACTGCGTAAATACTGTGCAGGAAAAAACAATCAGAAATTGACCTTCGGTGTGGAATTTTATTCCGCAGGATGTCAATTGTATTTGCGTAAACGCTGCTTATTTTTTGTGGGTTTTCCTCATTGAATTCAATGGGGAGGTAAATCCGGAAACAAATAGCAGGTTGTGCTTTTGCGGTTGATTTGCAGCGATACCGGTGCAAGAAAACCCAACTCAGTGCAATCACAGGCTGTAGCGGCAGTCACATGGGATGAAACATCATCCCATGTGACCGTCGGTGCAGACAATCAGTCTGCAGCGGTCTACTGGAAAGAAACGTCATCCCAGGAGGCCGTCCTGCAAGTAGCTATGTGCTGCAGTTTTCCGCAGCGGACATTCCGGGCAAAAAACTGCACCACAGTTTGCTGCCCTTTTACACCCCGCCGACTTAAGGTGGATTCACACGGGGCAGATTTATTTGCAGAAATTTATGCGACTGAAAATCTGTTCTATTTATTTGCAGAAACAACTATTCAGATGAATGAAACAGATTTTCAGTGGCAGCAATTTCTGCAACAAAATCTGCCAGGTGTGACTGCACGGCCAAGCAGACAGGGAGGAGGAGGGGGATACAGCTGAAGTTACTCTGTCATTAAGGATTTCAGAGAGCGGAGGAGGGAAAACAAAATGGTATCCGGGCCGTAGAAGTGTACCGCAAAAGATAGGACATGTCCTATCTTTTGCGTTTTACGGGCCGTGTTCCCAAACTTTGTATGGGAACACGGGCCGAGAATGCGTGCGACTGTCCGCGGCCGTCCATGCCTGCAATCGTGGCCCGTAATTACGGGTACGGCCGTGTGCATGGGGCCTAACTGAAACACAGTGCTGAGCACTACAAAAACTTCACACCACTCAGCAGGCATGGAGAAAAACATGTGCGTTTTCAAAAGGAATTCAGAGGAATGGATATAGACCCAAAACAGGTTAAACTCACATTTTCTGGCTACATATAATCTATTATAAATCTCCTATGGAGTGAGTGGGATTTGTAACATTAGGTGTTAAATATAACTACAGATGCATGTTTATAAATGTACGGTAACTAACCTGTTTTCATCCTTCCAAGTTGTCACCTCACCATCTGCTACGGCCTTTTTATCTCGGGCTATGACAATATGACAATTTATGTAGTGACTTTTCGGCCTAGTTCACACAGAGTTTTTTGCAAGCAGATTTTGACCTGCCTGCACTCTCTTTGACACGTTTTTTGGGGTGCCTTTCATTGAGCACCACGTGCAAAAAAATGCAGTGGAAAACGCTTTCTCTGCCTCCTATTGATGTCAATGAGAGATCAGAGACGGAAACGCCTGAAGAAAGAGAATGTCGCTTTTTTTTCCAGTGGGCATTCTTTTTCCGCTCACCGGAAAAAAACGTCTCCCATTGAACTCAGAGGCGATTTCGGCCATTTTTTTGGTGCGGTTTCCGACATGGTTTCTGAATCAAAAACAGCGCCAAAAAACTCTTCATCTGTTTTGCGTTTTTTTTTCTCCCCATAGATGGTACATACATGGTAGAGCTGCGCAACAATTTTTCTATTGACCTATGGAGTTTGACGGCTGTGAGACAGTTTAGGATCATACCAGCTGCAGAAGAACGGAGTTGCACATACTGTTCCCATGGAATACAGCTGTCACCTGACAGATCCTGAGCCAAAAGTTAAGTTATCTCTTTTCTACAACCCACTATATTTTAAGGCTCACAGATAAAGTCCTTGACTCCATTTGAGGATCTTTTAGATCCAAAATAAAAATGCCAGTACTGAATTTAAATATCAGACGCAGGCATTTTATACAATGCTATACTTCCATTTATATTTACTTGTATTGTAGAGATATATCTATATCAATAATGACCGCTATTGAATAAAAAAGGTTATTTATTTATGATATCCTAAAATTCATAGTTGAAAATTCTAAAATTTGTTCACAAACAAGTGTAGCCAATAATTGTACATTTTATAAGTAAATAATCAACAAACATTATGAACTCAATAGTTACTGTATGACACACGTCCGACCACTAGGAGGAGGAAGGGTGGCCCTACTCCAGGTCAACACTCAGCTCATGGTGTATCTGTCCAGGGGCAAGTCCGAGGATGCAGTGCAAACCTATTGGTGTAGCCTGGCTCCACGCATGCCTGAGGTGCCCAGGGAACGCACACTCCGCACCCAAGCAGCACTGAACCTGGTGGTGGTAGCCGCCACGCACCAAGTGACCCGGGGAAGGCGTTCACCACCTTGGAGCAGTGGCACCTCTTTGGGAAAACCCCTGGCTTTGCTCCTTCAACACCAGCTCGCCATTTGGAGTACATGGCTTAACCACCACTGTACACCCAGGACCAACCTGACCAGCTCTACTGACACCAGGAGCAGGAGCATAGCCCTCCAGCCCACTCAGCCGCAGTATTCTCCAGCAGTACTTTGCGGACGTTCTTCTGGGCATCCTTATAGCCACCAATCTGAACGTCAGGATCCACCAACAGGATGATTTATGCCTCTTTATTTTTATTAGGCTTTATTAACATATTCAATTTCAGTCCATAGTATGCCTGTTATTTTTTATTTTATAAAAAAAAAGTTGAAGTGATTTTTTTTTATGTGCAAGGGTGGTTGGCAGGTTAGTGGCCGGGTTACGTGGGAGCCAGGTTAGCGTGGGTGGGTTTGGGTGCTAGTGGGAGAATGGATAGTTTATTTGCAAAGCTGCCATGTGTGGTAGTAGTCAAGAAGAGACAAAATGTAAAATATGCTAGTTTATTAGTTGTAGAGTGAAATACAAAAGATGCAGAATGAGGTATTGGTTGATATTTTTGCAAAAAAAAAAAGAAAAGGTTTGTTTTATAAAAAATATATAAGCTCGCAACCCACGTCAAGGGTCCTCATTTGCTGCCGAGTCCGTAACTAACATTCATAACTAAACGTATTTTGAAACAAATTGGTAAGCCATAATCAGAATGAAATAGAACATTCAGAGGCAGCAAACATCATTTAACTTAGTTCATATATAGAGTTCTTCTGCCCTGAGGTGACATGAAATAGTTGTCAAAGGTCAGTCCGACTGTTACAGTTGTGCCATAATGGTTGATGTCCGTTTGGACAGGGGCAGTAGACAGGTGTAGCTTAAAGAGACTCTGTCACCACATTATAAGTGCCCTATAATGTAGGTGACAGTACTGCTTTTTATTTAGAAAAACGATCTATTTTTACCACGTTAGGAGCGATTTTAGCTTTATGCTAATTAGCTTCTTAATGCCCAAGTGGGTGTGTTTTTACTTTAGACCAAGTGGGTGTTGAACAGAGGAGTGTATGACGCTGACCAATCAGTGACCAATCAGCGTCATGCACTCCTCTCCATTCATTTAGACAGCGCATAGTGACACTGGGTTGTTCTCTATGTGCTGTCTTATACTCACACATTACCGTTACTGAAGTGTTTACACAGTGACTAGACATTCCTTTTCAGCCAGGACGAGATGTCTATTCACAATCCCTGCACTTCGTTAACGTTTCTGTGGTACTTACAGCAGAGCAAAGCGTAATCTCGCGAGATCTCGCTGTAAATGACAGGTTACAGCGAGATACGCTTTGCTCTGCTGTAAGTCCCACAGAAATGTTAGCGAAGTTAGCGCTTCAGCTGCTTCGTTCTAGCTTTTGGTGGGGGTCTCAGTGCTCGGACCCCCCCAATCCAAACTTCTGACATGTCACTATGACATGTCAGAAGTTGATCAAATGTTTAGCTACACTTTAAAGATTCCAGCAGCATTAAAGGGGTTGTCCATATAACAAAATTGTGACACCAGGGCGCGGGCTGTGAGAAGCAAAGGCAGAACTCGAGAATGTAAGAATGCATGGGACCTTGATGCTAAGTATTCCAATGGAGTATGGGGGAACTTTAGGGTATGTGCACACACACTAATTACGTCCGTAATTGACGGACGTATTTCGGCCGCAAGTCCCGGACCGAACACAGTGCAGGGAGCCGGGCTCCTAGCATCATAGTTATGTACAATGCTAGGAGTCCCTGCCTCTCCGTGGAACTACTGTCCCGTACTGAAAACATGATTACAGTACGGGACAGTTGTCCTGCAGTGAGGCAGGGACTCCTAGCATCGTACATAAGTATGATGCTAGGAGCCCAGCTCCCTGCACTGTGTTCGGTCCGGGACTTGCGGCCGAAATACGTCCGTCAATTACGGACGTAATTAGCGTGTGTGCACATACCCTTATGGTGCTAATATTACAACACCATGTAGTAGTATTATGTGGACACTTTTGTTTGGACACTTTGGAGGGAATTTACGACTGGCATTCCATATGCCAATCTTAAACTGTATTGCGCTGGAGTACAATGAGATAAATTTATTAAATTGAGAATAGAAATTGAAAACTACGCCTGCTATGAGGAGATGTAGATTTACGCCATTACTTCTACCATCACTTATGCCAGAAATTGGCATATCTGACGGTCCACAGGAGGCCCTGGCCCTCCCGTCAAACCCTGCCTACTTGGTGTGAAAACTTGCACATTATAGCGCAAATATGGCATGCACCATAACTTGCGGCTATTCTACGGTGTGGAGAGCAGCACTAGAAAAGAAAACGTTCATTCTTACCCCAGGCAGTAGTCATGGCGACGCGTCCCTCTGTTATACGTGCAGTCTGGACTCCTGAAATGATACTGCAGCTCATGTGACCACTGCAGCCCGGGATTGGCTGCAGTAGTCACATAGGATGAAATGTCATGTTATGATAACGCCCGGGTGGTAAGTATAAGCTTTATTAGTCACTTTAAACCCCCAAAACCCCCAAGTTGCGATTTTTGTGGCGGAATCACAGCGTTTCTGCTGCAAAAGTTGCAATACTTGGCTATTTGTTGCGGGTCTTACATCACAATTAAATTTAGTGGGCAAAACCCACAACGAAAACACAGCATAAGTTGAAATTACGCACCGCAGGTGACTTTAAGAACGTTTTCGCTGCGTTTTTTTTTCTGCAGGTTGGGCATGAGATTTTCTAAATCACTTTGCTGCTACTGTAAATGCTGCAGAATTTCCGCACAGAATTCCATTGCAGAAATTCTTAAGCATTTACGCTACGTAGGAACCTGGCCTCATATTTTTCTGCCTCAAACATAAGCCGTATGAACCTACCCTATGGGAAAACCGCAGAAAAATGGGAAGCAGAACGCCTCCAAACATCTGCCCATTGATTTAAATGGGAAAAACAACGTTCTGTTCCGACGGGCAGTTTTTTTACGCGGCCGTTTTTAAAAAAGTCTGCGTAAAAAAACGCCCGCGAAAAAGTGCATGTCACTTCTTGAGCCGTTTTTGGAGCCATTGTTCATTGACTCTATAGAAATACCGCTCCAAAAATGGCCGTAAAAAACGACTGAAAATCAGGAGCTGCTTTCCCTTGAAAACAGCTCCGTATTTTCAGACGTTTTTTTATTAAGCGTGTGAACATACCCTAAGGGTATGTTCACACGGCCTATTTACGGACGTAAATCGGGCGTTTTTGCCCCGAATTACGTCCGAAAATAGCGCCTCAATAGCGCTGACAAACATCTGCCCATTGAAAGCAATGGGCAGACGTTTGTCTGTTCACACGAGGCGTAATTTACGTGCCGCTGTCAAATGACGGCGTGTAAATAGACGCCCGCGTCAAAGAAGTGACCTGTCACTTCTTTGGCCGTAATTGGAGCCGTTATTCATTGACTCCAATGAATAGCAGCGCCAATTACGTCCGTAATTGACGCAGCGTTCAAGCGCCTGCACATGCCGTTACGGCTGAAATTACGGTGATGTTTTCAGGCTGAAACATCCCCGTAATTTCAGCCGTAACGGACGCCCTCGTGTGAACATACCCTAAGGTCTCTTTCACACGGCAGTATTCTGGTTAGTATTTTGCAACAGTATTTGAAAGCCAAAACCAGGAGCAGAACCATAAAGGGCCAGTTCACACGTTGCATAAATACTGCGGATACAGTAATACAGTAGCAGGAGAGCAGATGAGATAGAGCAAATCTCAGAAATTGACATGCGATGCTGAATTTGATTCCGCAGCATGTCAATTGTATTCGCGTAAACATTGCTTATTTGTAGCGGTTTTCTCCTATTGAATTCAATTAGGTAAAACCCGCAACAAATAGCAGTTGTTGCGGTATTTGCGGTGGAATTTCAGCGATTCTGCAAAACGCAACTCAGAAAAATAAAGTCTTGTACTTACCCAGAAGTCTGTGTTTCTTCTTCCAAGCCGGCCTCCTGGGATGACGTTTATCCCATGTGACCGCTGCAGCGGTGGTCACTTGGGATGAAACATCATCCCAGGAGGCTGGCCCTCTCAGGTTTTCCACAGCGGACATTCCAGGTGAAAAACTGCACCATAGTTTTCGACCAGAATTCCCTGCGGCCACTGGGGCAGTGTAACTTTACGCCAAACAGAAAAAGTGTGATGGAAAGCTATAACTCTTCCATATTTTGGACACACTCCTGGTTTTGGCTTCCAAATACTGATACAAAATACTGCAGTGTGAAAGTGGCCTTAGGCATGCTGCAAAACCGCTAAACTGTATCTGGTCTTGTAAACCCCAAATACCCTGGGTCGGCATCACGCGGCTGCGTTGCTGTGAGTCACAGTCTCCCCGCGGCACTACAGTTCCGCACTTAAAACATGATTATAGTATGGGACCGTAGTCCCGTGGGGGGGCAGTGAATTACAGCATCATGGAGGACTATGATGCCACGAGTCCGGCTCCCTGAACTGGGTTCGGTCAGGGAAATACGGCCGACATACGGTCTGTATCTCACGGACCGAACACGGCTGTGTGCAGCATGCCTAAGGCCACTTTCACACAGCAGTATTTTGCATCAGTATTTGAAGTCAAAAGTGGAAAATAAACAGCAAGATTTTTACTGTTTCCGTGTTTCGGTTCCACTCCTGGTTTTGGCTTTCGAATACTGATGCAAAATATTGACCAAGATACCGTGAAATTGGCATTAACCAATTAAACCCAGCCAGGTCTCGCCCTCCTTGCCCGAGTACCAGTTTGCCACTCCTGGACACTGCCTCTATTCTGCCTGATTCCATATTGCCTCCATGTTCTGAGTCTGTTCCTGTACTCTGTCTACTGCCCTGCCCTTTAGGCTGGATTCACACGAGCGTGGCGTTTTTGCGCACGCAAAAACGCGGCATTTTGCGTGCGCAAAAAACACTTACCAGCTCCATTGACACTCCATTTGACACTCCACGTGGTGCTTTTCTGTTTACATTCATCCTTTTGACAGCTGTTGCGCGAATCACGCACGTCCCGCGGCATGCATGGTTTTCACGCACCCATTGACTTCAATGGGTGCGTGATTCGCGCAAAACGCCGAAAGAACGGACATGTCGTGGCTTTTTTTCAACGGACTCACGCTGAGTAAAAATCACGCACATGTCCGCACGGCCCCATAGACTAATATAGGTCCGTGCGACGCGCGTGAAAATCACGCGCGTTGCACGGACGTAATTCCCGTTCGTCTGAATAAAGCCTAAGGGTATGTGCGCACACACACTAATTACGTCCGTAATTGACGGACGTCTTTCGGCCGCAAGTACCGGACCGAACACAGTGCAGGGAGCCGGGCTCCTAGCATCATACTTATGTACGATGCTAGGAGTCCCTGTCTCACTGCAGGACAACTGTCCCGTACTGAAAACATGATTACAGTACGGGACAGTTGTCCTGCAGAGAGGCAGGGACTCCGAGCATCGTACATAACTATGATGCTAGGAGCCCGGCTCCCTGCACTGAGTTCGGTCCGGGATTAGCGGCCGAAATACGTCCGTCCATTACGGACGTTAATGTGCTCGTGTGAACCCAGCCTTAGATTGAAGCTCTTCCGTGTATCTCCTGGTTTTGACTCATTGCCTGAACTCTGACTTTGTTTGGTCCTTCTGGATCTTCACACCTGATTGATCTTTTGATCCTGTCCCACAGCTCCGCCTGACTACTCTCCATTTCTTTTGCATTGTACTTTTGTGGGTGGTGACCTCCTCCATCTTGGTTGTGAACTCCTCTCCTCTGTCCATGGGTGTTTTTAATTAGAGTAGAATAAAACTGCTTTCGATCTACCCAGAATTCATTTGGAAGGCCAAGACCCAAGAGAGAAGTAAGGCGTCTATTGTACAGGTATATGCCTAGAGTAGGGACGCCATGTGTGAGGTTGCCATGTGGTGGCAGGTGGGCTTGCACAATTTTATTGCAGTGTTGCTGCATCTTTTCTAATCTTGAGTTCAACCGTTGATTACTCTGAGGACCATGACCAGGGGATACAACAGATTAAAGCTCAACTATTGTTTCTGCAAACTTTTGATGTGTCAGAGAAGTTTTGATCTACCTGAAGACGCACTCAGACTTTCTATGTGAGCCCGTCTTCAGGCATACCGGGATTGCCAATCACAGCCGAAGTGGCAAAGTACTTGGGTGAGCGCTTCTGCCCTTTCATTTTGGAGATTGGTGGGGATCCCGGCACCCGAAACCCCACCTCTCAACACTTCTGACAAGTCACAATTCCGTTTCAAAAGTTTGCTTAAGCGACAGTAAGGGTATGTTCACACGCAGTGACCAAAAACGTCTGAAAATACTGCGCTGTTTTCAGGCGAAAACCGCTCCTGATTTTCAGATGGTTTTTGTAGCAACTCGCGTTTTTCGTGCCGTATTTTACGGCCGTTATTGGAGCTGTTTTTCAATGGAGTCAATGAAAAATGGCTCCAAAAACGTCCTACGAAGTGTCCTGCACTTTTTTCGCGGGCGTCTTTTTACGTGCCGTATTTTGACAGTGACGCGTAAAATGACACCTCGTGGGAACAGAACACTATAAAACCCATTGCAAGCAATGGGCAGATGTTTGTAGGCGTAATGGAGCCGTTTTTTCAGGCATAATTTGAGGCGTAAAACGCCAGAATTACGTCTGAAAACCCTGCGTGTGAACATACCCTAAGGCCCCAAGCACACGACTGTAGTCTTCATCATCTGTAATTACGGATGAAATTGGGGACCCATTCATTTCTGTTGGCCGTGCTGTAGAAGTTATCCGCAAAATATAGGACATGCCCCATCCTTGCCTGAAATTGCAACACGACTCCCCAGAATAGAAGTCTATGGGTGCTTATGTAATCGTGGCAGAGTTGCTATGTGACGGCAGGGGATTCACCAGAGGCTTTTTTTCAAGGGGTTGGCGCGTGTTGGTGACCTCATTTGAAGCATCCCTTTTTGGTTTTTTTTCCGGATCCGCAAATATGGATGCACTACGGACCGTATGTGGACAGCGTGCCAGATATGTGGATGACTACGGATCCGTATTTGTGTACAGTACAAGCCCTTATGGTTGTGTGCATAAGGCCTTAGACCGAGTTTTCACGGGTTGGATCCGCTGCGTAAAAATAACGCAGCGTGTCCGACCTGGAACACAAAGCACATTCCGTCCGAAAAATCACACCACGATGTGGTGCGGTTTTTCTAATGTAATTTTTGCTGTGAAAGCGCTCATACTTACCCACTCCCTCCTTTGACGTCTGCTCCGGCCTCCTATGATAAGACGTTGCAGGCCATGTGATGTTGCAGCGGTCACATGGGATGAAACGTTATCCCAGGAGGCCGGACTGCAGGAAGAAAAAGGGCATTCTGGTTAAGTATGTTTTTTTTCCCGGAGTTGTGATCTTTGTGGCGTAAAAGCTGCCATTACGCTGAAAAAGTTGCAACACTTGGTTTCTGTTGCAGGTTTTGCATCCCCATTGAAATTAATGGGGAAATTCCGCAATAGGAAGCCAACAAAGACGCAGCATAAATTGACACGGTGCAGCATTAAATTCACACCGCAGGTCAATTTATTAACGTTTACGCTGCGGTTTTTTTCTGCAGCGTGGGTATGAGGTTTTCAAAATCTCATCCATTTTGCTGCTACTGTAAATGCTACAGAATTCCGTTGCGGAAATTACGCAGTGTTTACTTTACGTGGGAACCCGGGGTTGCACCCCTTGCACACGACCGAGTTCTGGCCATGAAAAACGGCCCGATTGTCGGCCGTATTTCCCGGCCCGACCACAGGACAGGGCAACGGGACTCCTGGCAGTATAGACAATTTATGATTCCAGGAGTCCCTGCCTCCCCACGGAGCTGCTGTTCCGAACTGGACAACATGAAACAGTACAGAACCGCAGTTCTGCGGGGAGGCAGAGACTCCTAGCATCAAAATGTCTATGATGCCAGAAGTCCCGTTCACCTGTGCCGCAGTCGGGCTGGGAAATGTGTCCGACACTCGTACAGTTTTTCACGGCCTGAACTAGGTCGTGTGCAACTGCACTTACTCTTTAAGCACAAATCTCCTCGCAGGGGTCCCTGGTTGCAGCCTCGGGGTTCTGCTTTCACTGTATGTCAGTGTAACCACATGGCCTTCCTGTGGTATTCCAATCAAGAACTTGTGTTATCTTGGGGAAATTTAGTTTCCCATTAAATTGTATATAGTCAAGTTCAGGACCAACAAGTTCCAAAAAGACTTTTTTTTTTTTTTATATATAAATAAGCAGGTCTAGAAAAAAAATAATGCAAAAACTGCCTCTATGGGGAACTGATGAGGTGTGTGTGTGTGTGTGTGTGTCTCTGTGTCTCTGTGTGTGTGTGTCTCTGTGTGTGTGTGTCTCTGCGTCTCTGTGTGTGTGTCTCTCTGTCTGTCACGGACACCATTCTGTATATTTACGGGTGTGTCCTGGCTGTAGAAATTACCCGCAAAAAATGTCGTTTTTGTTTTTTTTTGCATTTATGGGCTGCGCTCCTATACTCTCTGCTTTGAGCCCTGTCTGCAAATGCAGGTGACACACTGCGGCCAGTGCGGTATTTACTGACCATAATTAATGCACGGTCGTGTGCATGAGACCTAAATACTAGGGATTGGACAAATGTATCCATTTCTGAAGCCCACACAATTTATTTATCAATGTATATATGTTTTTGCAACTTATGAAAAAGAAGGCGTGGCTTTCAAGTTGCATACATTGCGACCCCCCCCCCCCCCCCCCCAAAAAAAAAAAAGAAAATCGGAGGTGAGCTAGAACAGTAGGACTTCCCATGGGTCAGGATTTGCGCCATATCCCTAGAGGAATAGCGGGCATACGCTGCATTGATATTACATACTTGTGTATTGCTTGGCCCTAATGGGACAGCTCCATCACTTTATTTAGTACATATTGTGATTATTTAAAATACTAATAAAGCCCCTGCACCACATTTTCTGACACAAATTGTCACACGAAGAGATGCGCTGGTCGTGACTCATTTATCAAAATGTTCTTACGCTTTTCTCTTTAGGAATATGTTCGTGCGCTCTGTTGAATTGTCCGGCGCACACTCACAAGTCGCACCCCCACCCCCACCCCCTATTTACTTTAAGCAACCGAGATGGCAGAGGAAACAAGCCGGCGCCCTGAAGAAGGCTTTTCTTGTAGTCTTCCTACGTGTGCCGGTAACACAGGGACGTAGTTATTCAATGCTTGCGGTCACATTGAGAACTACATTACCCACTACCCCCTTGCGACTGCGTGGTCAAAAGCATGCAAGTGGGTGGTTTCCGCTTTTAAGAACGCTAGGAATTGTGGGATTTATAGTTCGTTACCGGTGTCTGGGCAGTAGAGTTACAGTCAGCTGGAACTACAACAGTGGCACCTCCTGCGACGCGTTCCGTGCGCCGGCTTACGTCAGTGACGCCGCGGCAACACACGAGGAGCCGTTGAGTGAGTGCTGAGTCGGGTTATCACCGCCGCCGCCGCCACCAGCGGGGTTCAGCCGGGTCTCCTCCTGTTTCATAGCCGCCGCCTCTACACCCCCAGGAGAAAGTTGGTACAGCCCAGCCCCGCCGCCATCTATCCTACTCCCGTCAGCACACACCCGGAAATCATGGACCCCAGCGACTCCGCTCCGGATTCCTGGGAACAGGCAGACATTGACGCCCCGGAGGCCCAGCTCAACTCATCCCTGGCCCTGCTGAACGTCAACGCCAAGCCGTTCGTCCCCAATGTCCACGCCGCCGAGTTCGTGCCTTCCTTCTTGATTAAGAATAGCAGCGCGGCTGCAGACGGGCTGGAGGAGGGTAAGGACCGGGCAGGAACCGGTGGGAGGGTGGCTTTGTGGGGGTCGCTTCTCTTCCAGGTGGGGATAATGTGGGGCCCAGGCGTGGACGCCACCGCCCAACGCTGCTCACTGTGGGGGAGGTGCCTGCGGTGCGGGGAGCAGGACACCCGGTTCTGTACACCTCCGCCCTGTGCTCATGTGTCATACACTGAACCTTGTTCTACTCTTAGTGCACATGGGCCATGCCACTTGTCACTGGGGTGACCTGACTCCAGATGTCATGGTTTATTGTATGATTTGACCAGGAAACCCCCCTCTAATCCATAATGGTTCAATCTGTGTTACTTAAACTGAGATTTAAAGATTTTATTCATTGAAATAATTTCTACCATAAGGAACATCTCTTGATACGTGAGCGCAATGA